>NC_081425.1:37769243-38969243 GCF_949786415.1 Peromyscus eremicus | reverse complement strand
CTCTTACTACTTCCTGCTGGAAGGGGGCGCTGTATCTTATGAGGAAACAAAGAAAATTTTAGAATTATGGAATAGTCCATGAGGCTGCATCATCTGAGCCAGATGCCTTCAAACCATTCTGGATGTTGGATCGTTTGGGCCATGGTGTCATTGGAGACCTTCAGGGGGTCTTGGCTGGTCAAACCTGATGTATCTTAATCTTGAACAAATCCATAGCCTCTGGCTTTCTGTGGGAACAAAAGCAGAGACTCTTTTCCAAAGTAACATATCCTTACATCCAAATTTTGAAGTCAAGGTATCTTTAAAATATACAATTTGGCATAACTCAACAGCTTTTACAATCAAATGTTTTTCTGCAGTTAAAAATCCCAAAGACAACACAATCCAGATTCTCTGTGTAATATCCATTTTTACGTGGCTTATTTTTTATACTACCTTTACTGTCTTTTTAAAGACTTTATTTTTTAAAACTATGTATTTGTTTCTATAACTCTATATATCACTTTTTTTTTGTCTCTTTCAAGCCTACGTATCTTTTACACACATTGTAAACTATTACATCTGAATCTGTCTTATTGTGAATCTATTGCCTTAAACTGCAGCAGCTGTGGCTGCTGGCTCCACCCACTTCAGCTTCCCAACATGGCTACGTTTACCACCAGCCCTGGGAGCTATCGTGGGTCTATGCTTTTATCCAAGCAGCATGTAGTCCAGAAACCTCTTTTTTTGTTTTGTACTGTCAAAGTCTAAATCCACCATGCAGCTTAATGTGCCACTTGCAGAGGCCTCATTCCCGCCAGTAGCTCCAACTGGCAGCTGCCGCTCATTTGAGAGAGACAATTAGGAAGCTGGTTTTAGCTGTTTTAGAATCTTTTTTCTCAGTTTTTAGGTGAAAACTCTTGCCACCACGTTGGACGCCATTTGTAGCTGGAGTTTTCCTGCCTGGCCCACAGTCAGGGCAAATCTCTTTCACCTGCCAGTCCCACAGCCTCTCAGACCCGACCAAGTAAACACAGAGACTTATGTTGCTTTCAAACTGTATGGCCGTGGCAGGCTTCTTGCTAACTGTTCTTATAGCTTAAATTAATCCATTTCCTTTCATCTATACCTTGCCACATGGCTCGTGGCTTACTGGCATCTTCACAAGCTGTTTCTCATCGTGGCGGCTGGCAGTGTCTCTCTGACTCAGCCTTCCACTTCCCAGCTTTATTCTCTTCCTTGTCCCGCCTACACTTCCTGCCTAGCCAATGGCCAATCAGTGTTTTATTGATTAATTAGCAACACATTTGCCATACATCCCACAGCACTCACCCCCACCTTTCCCCCAGCCCACTCCCCATTCCCATCTCCTCCAGGGCAAAGACTTCCTGATGATTGAGTTTAATCTGGTAGATTCAGTTCAGGCAGGTCCAGTCCCCTCCTCCCAGGCTGGGCCAAGTGTCCCTGTATAAGCCCCATGTTCCAAACAGCCAGCTCATGCACTGAGGACAGGTCTTGGTCCCACTGCCTGGATGCCTCCCAAATAGATCAAGATAATCAACTGTCTCACTTATCCAGAGGGCTTGATCCAGTTGGGGGCTCCTCAGCTATTGTCATAGTTCATGTGTTTCCATTTGTTTGGCTATTTGTCCCTGTGCTTTTTCCAATCTTGGTCTCAACAATTCTCACTCATACAAACCCTCCTCTTTCTCGCCAATTGGACTCCTGGAGCTCCACTTGGGGCCTGGCTGTGGATCTCTGCATCCGGTTCCCTCAGTCATTGGATGAGGTTTCTAGCACGACAATTAGGGTATTTGGCCATCCTATCACCAGAGTACGTCAGTTTGGGCTTTCTCTCAACCCAAACAAAGATGACTAGATTGCTACTCACAACTCCAGGGAGGCTACCTAGAAAACAGGACCCCAAGAAAGACACAGGGATCGCCCAATGACAGAGAAATGGATGAGATCTACATGAACAACCTGGACGTGAGTGGGGGTAATGAAGGGCAAGGGTCGAGGGAAAGAGAGCTTAGGGGATTGGGAGATCCCAGCTGGATCAAGAACAGAGAGGGAGAACAAGGAAAAATGATAAATGATAAATGACCATGATAAATGAAGACCACATGAGAATAGGAAGAAGCAAAGTGCTAGAGAGGTCCACAGAAATCCACAAAGATACCTCCACAATAGCCTTTGCCATTTTATCAAATATTCTTAATGTTCTATGACATCATATTGGTATTCTCTTACGAATTCTGATACAGGGAGAAACATCATTGTGTCTAATATTGTAGTGTTAATTATTAACAATATGGTCTGCTTTGTGAAATATACATTTGCTCTCGAGTCTCTATACTCTTGGTTTTCCCTCTTTGCTTCCTTCTCTTTCTTTTTGTCAGTTCCAAAGAGTATCATGACAACAGCTCCACAGCAAAGAAGAAGCTATAGAACAGAGATTATATCACCCCTTACCTTATAATCAACAAAGGCCAGAATATCAGGTCCTTTGGACCTGGCACAATCTTTTCTCCTAATATTTTTAGATCTACATTAAATCATTTTCAGAATAATCTTCAACACTGCTTCATAAAAAGAAGATATAAGTCAAAATGTAGTAATATTCCTTTTGAAGCGACAATAGATTTCCTTATTCTCAGTTTCCATACATAACATTTTTAAATATACAAACTTATTTAAATATGCAAGTGGCACTGAAAATTATTTGGAATAATAAAATTGACATCCAAGTGGTGTGAGCTAAACTGCCTTTTGAAATTACACAGGATATGGTATCAATAATTTCAGTTGCACATAGATGCTAATTTGAGAATATAGATCACATATACCTGACTTTGTTATGTATTCCATAATGTATTATTAAATAAAGAACACATTATTTGTAAAAGGCATCAATGATATCAAATGAATTCACAGTGTTTCTTCAACAGAAAAATGGTTCAAGTTTCATAATATAGAAATCTGAATAAAGTTTCTTTTTAGGTAATGAAAGTAGCAAAGGAATATTAGTTTTATTTTTTTAACAAAATGTTTGTAAGCATTGGTCTTTTGCCAGCATTGTATTGATAAAAAAGATAAAAATCAAAATGCCAATGTTAAATTTCCCAATTTTATGTTTCAGTGGATATAACAGAGCATAGAAATTAGCAGCTCTAAAATATTTTCAGTTGTATTTTGTAGTGAAACATTCATCTTTAAAAAAAAATAGACTGCCCATGTATGTAACTTATATACAAAGTAAATTTGATAATTTGCTTATATAAATATGACTGATATATTTATGCATATTTCATCAGTTATTAGTCCTTGATTTAATTCTGTATTTTAAACTAATATTCACTTTTTTAATTTTTAAAAATTAAAATATAACTATATAATTTACTTTTCCCTTTCCTCTCTTCAGACTTTTCCATACCATCGGTCAAACATTCTCAAATCCATGGCCTCTTTTCACTTTGTTGTTATATATAGGCACACGTGCATAAATTCATAAACACAAATACCTGAGTCCATTTGCAATTGTTTCCAAGCATATGATTTCAAAGTCAACCACTTAGGATTGAATAACCAGTTAGGGGGATCACCAATGATGGCAACATTCTTTCCTCTAACAGTAGTCTTTAGTTCCCTATAAACAATGTCAAGATGTGAGGCTACATGAGATTTCCCCCTTCCACAATAGCATTTCAGTTGTCATTGTGATTGTTTGGGTCCTGTTTTAGTATCCATATTGTTGCGGTATCACTTTAGTCTTTGTCACTTCAAGAAGACATGACCTCATAGGAGACATTCTGGTCCTTTAGCTTTTATGGTCATTTTACACCCTTTGCTTTGATGTTGCCTAAGCCTTAGGGTCAGGAGTTGTGTTGAAGTTGTATACATTAGAGCCATGCACCTCAGAAACAGTTGTTCTTTGACTATTGACAAGTTGTTGTTCTTCATAATGACCTTGACCTGCTGCAAAGAAAAGTTTCTCTGTGGGTTAAAGATTAGGATTTATAGAGAAGTAAGGAATTGTGTTGATTTGTAGTATGGTAGCAATATATTCTTTAAGGTTCATGACCTCACTAGGCTTGGGTAGATTGGTCTGATTCCAGTACCAAGCATGATTTCTCTCATGGTTAACAGGTCTTAAGAATAATTAGAAAGTTGTTAATTACCAACAAGATATGAAGAGGACTATTGAACTTTTGGGAACTTCTTTCCATGCTAGTCAGTATGTGGTTCACAGGCATCTCAGCTGGGTAGGATTATTGATTGCTTCCCTCCTTGGCATTTTACATACACCTTCTACTACTATGCAAAGTAGTCCTTAGTGATGACACTTTCAGGAAAGATCCAGCTAGAATCCTACAAGAAATTGTTAGTAATGAGCACATGCTTTCATTTAAGGGATAGTATTACTCCTAATATCTTGTATAAATTGCTAGCTGTTTCCATTAATGTTGTACATAGCTCATCAATACCCTCCACACACACACATATATATATGTGTGTGTGTGTGTGTGTGTGTGTGTGTGTGTGTGTGTGTGTGTAAAATACTGTGGTGATTTGAATAGGAATGGTACCCATAGAATCATTTGTTTGAATGCTTGGCATACAGAGTGGCACTATTAGGAGTCATGGCCTTATTGAACTAGGTGTGACCTTGTGGGAGGAAGTGTGTTACTGTGGGGGAAGGCTTCCCCTATGCTCAACCTATTCCCAGTGTGGCACACAGTTTCTGCTGCTACCTGCAGATCAAGATGTAGAACTCTCAGCTCCTTCTCCTCTATCATTTCTGTCTACATGCTGCCATGAAGATAATGGAGTAAACCGCTGAAACTGTATGCCAGCCCCAGTTAAATGTTTTTCTTTATAAAAGTTGCTGTAGTCATGGTGTCTCTTCACAATAATAGAAACCTTATCTATGAAAATACCTTCAGCATTTCACAGCCAATTTTGTTCTGAAACTTCAAATTGATGATTCTATGCCAAGAATTTCAATGGTCCATTTTGTATGTCAATAGAAAGAGAAAAATAATATTGATCATGACTAGGAATTTCAGCTGAACATTTTGGTTATAAAGCACCTTGTTTAGAGTCAGTTTTATGGGTAAATCTAATGACTTGAGAACATAGCTTCTTGTGTTTCAATTCACTCAATGAGAACTAATTTTTTTTGCTTTAGAGTGATGATGATTTTGCCTATCCCATGGCATTTTCTTTTCATCTCCAGAGTATCATTAACCAAACTTCTATAAGGATTTGTCTAAGCATAATTAATTTCTGCTGTAGCACTTTGCCATCACCTAAGGATACCTATTTTTTTTCAAGCTTATGAGGTTCATCAAGTTACTTCAATGCAGTCTTCCATTTCTAAGAAGTGATGCTCTCAGTTATGTACTTGGGAGAAAACATGGATTAATTATTATTTAGTCTTCAAAGAAGGCAAAATATGTGAAAATTAAATGGACAGTGGTAGCATTTTGTAATCTTAGAACACTTGTTCATGCATGGCTATGGGATGATAAAACTTTTCAAGAGAGTATTAGGACAACATTGTAATTGAGAGGATAGCATTTATAAAACATAGGTATTTAATTTATGAAGATATTTAAAATATTTAAGAACTATTTTCTAAATGTTCAGAATTTTAAATTTTAAATCAACTTCAAATTCAATAAGAATGCAATTCCTTTGTTGAACAAATATTTTAAACACTCACTTTTTAGGTGCATAAAAAGCTAAAAATTTTCTCTCCCCAACAGAAAATTGAAGTCCACTAAGATTTGGAATCCATTTTCCCAATAACAATTTGACTAGATTTTAATTTATCAAAATTACTTTCCCTTCGTCTTAGTTTTACTATCTGTTGCTATTATAAAATACTCTGAGAAGAGCCAATTCAGGGGGAAAATGTACCTTAACTCACAGTTCCATGTGACAGTCCATCACTGTAGCAAAGTGAAGGAAGTTGGAATTTGAAGATACTAGTCATGTTATATCCAGAGTCAAAAGCAGAGAAGAATGAATTAATGAATGTATGTTAGTGCACCTTTGACTTTTTTCTCTTTAAAACAGTTCAAAATCCTTTTTTTTAGGGAATGATGCATCCTAAATAACGTGTCTTCCCAACTTATTTGACCAAATCAATGCAACTTCCCTGTAAGCACTCCCACAGTTAAAACAGATCCAGTGAATACTTCAATAATCTTCTGTTTCCAATTGATTATAAATATGTAAACATAACAGAGCTGGCCATCATTTTAGACTAATTTTGTTGCTTCAAAAATAAAATTATTTATAAGGTCTGTATGAACCAGCTTTAAGTAGCATCTAATAGTTAACTAATTTTTATTAATTTGCTTGTGGAATGAAACCCATTAAAAATGAATTTTATTTATAACCAATTTGTATATTCTCAGTTTACCTTCCACTTTTAATAAATGCATGAATATAAACTGGTGGATTTCCTTCAGGACAGATATTGTAATAAATAGCATATTTTTAAAAGATGGAAACAATATTATGGAAGAAAATAAAATGATAGTGTTTTTATAACACTTCACAAAAAAAAATCTGTTTTCTTTGGGGACTATATATGCAATGCAATAAAATGAAAACACAATCAGGGTGCATACAAGGAAGATATATTTTCTTCTCTATGTAGAAGCATTATTTTCTATGAAAATATAAGATTAGAACTAATACTGCTTGGATATAAAGAATATAAATTGAACTAAATGAAATACCACCAGCATACACTGAGTTGTAAAACATACTGAAAAATTGAAAGTCTTAGAGCAAAACTTGTTTATAAATGGTACTGTTGTAAAATTCTAATTTAAACCATATATTGTTTATCCAATTTAATGTAATGAGAGGATAAAGTTTACACACATTTTATAATTTCCCTAAGCTGTATCTTTATATGGGTAGAAATTTGTAGAAACCCAAATCCATGCATTCTTTTCCTGAAGCATTTAAGAAAATGAGTTATGGGAGGATCCAGGAACTAGCAAGAATATAAAGTTTAATAAAATCACTACAGAGGTTTTAAATAAGATTCTAACTTTAGTAAGTAATATAGTATACTGTGAGAGACCCTGATTATTAATAATTATATGAATATACTACCTTAATAATGTGTCTTAAACTGCATCATCAAATATGAATAAATGTTTATTCTTATTTTTTTGCACTGTTACTTTTCTGTATTTTCATGCTGCATAATGACAATAATGAGCTCTGAGAGGTTCTCTCCAGATTGACACTTCTTTTTACACCCTGTCAGTATCAGTGGTGGTGGACTGGGCCTAACCTGGTGCTCCTGGGCATTGCCTGTTGAGATGTCACCTCTCTTTTCTCATTTATACGATCACACATAGGGATTCATCAAGACTTGATGAATATTGGTTTCTTTACATTAGTCAGCTTCTAAAACACTTATAGTTCATCTCTCCCCAGTTCAACTTCACTCTTGAGAATTTATTTTGATAAAAATCCTTGAAATCTTGGAAACTATCTTGGAATTCTCTATTTTATCATTGAAAAAAAGAAAGTTTAGGACAAAGTTGCTAGCAGACTTACCTGAATGTGTTCCTAAATGGAATGTGATGAAATATATAAGTTAATGTTGTTTTTTGTATTAAAGTTTCTTTTAGAAGTTGGTAAAATTGTTGATAAAAATCAAGTCAATTATTGTTGAAGATTGGAAAACACGTATGAGGCTTTAATTATTTTGTGTATATTTCTGTGACTAAATTATCTGAAAGAAACAACTCAGAAGAATAAACACATGTTTTGCCTAAGGATTTTTGTGAGCACAGTCCTCATCACAATGAGGTTGGAGGCATAGTCATTCTAATGAATAAATGACACAAGTAATATACAGCAGATATTCTTTCATGGTGGCCAGGGCAGGAAACAAAATTTACAGGCCAAACTTAGAAGCTGATTTAATTTTAAAGGCCCCTCATCAGTCACACACCTGTCACTCACACTCCATGTCACCGAATTTGAAACATATATACATAGTGTCATGAGCTAAGAATGAAGTTCAAACAAATGAATAAATCACATTTCAGACTCACACCACATTTGTCCCTGATTCCCACAAATTGCTACTGAAGAATATATAATGCATGGTCAACTTCAAATCTTCCCATCAAATTGTAACAGTCTTACTACTTTAAGACTCAGAGTTCAAGCCCTGCTTAGAAACACAAAAGTTACTTCCAGCAGTGGCTTCATGTAAAATCAAATAGAATGTCACAGGGTTCCAATCTATAATTGCATGCATTAAACATTCTCATTCCAAAAGGTAGAAGTGCAACTATCAAAATGAAATATTGGGCTAAAGAAAAACTGAAACCAAGCAGAGGAAACAGTAAATCTTGCAGCTCCCCCCGCCTTTTGGTACTATGATGTGAGCATTGGTTGGACTCTCCTGATCCTGCAGCTCCTTTATTCTGGTATAAATTGCATTGATCATGGTGCTGTGGCAGAGAAACAGAAAAGTAACAAATACAGCATAATACTCCATTTCCTCCATCTTTTGATTCTTCATCCCAGCAAAACCAACAATATACTGTAGATAAAGCAAAGTTCTGGTGAAACCCAGGAATAGAGCTGTTTGTACATGATCCATTACTGCAGCTGCCTCTGGGTACCAATAATAACTAACCCAGGAAAATGTTTACCCAGGTAATTGTCTTTGAGATGGATGCCACTGCCACTTGGTCTTTAAAAGAGCTATCTATCTCCTGTGAATAGGCAAGACTACTAGTGGAGGGATTGGAACAATAAAACCCAGCCACACAACCTTCAACCTACAATCTGTCCTGCCTTTGGGAAGTGCTGAAGTAACTGTGGCCCAGACATTGTAGGAGTGGCAAACTAATGATTGATTCAGGCTGTGACCCCTGCCACAAGAGTGAGCACATCCCTGACACTTCCTGGATCATCACGACCCAGAAGCTAGATGGCCCAGAGACCTAGGATAGAACCAAACACAACTGGAGAAAAAAAAAAAACGTCAATGTAATGATGTCTAACAATATTCTGCTATACTCATAGGTTGGTGCCTAGCCCCGTTGTTATCAGAGGCATCATTCAACAGCTGATGGAAACAGATGCAGACTCACAGCCAAACATTAGGCCAAGCTCAGGGAAACGTGCTGAAGAGAGGGATGAAGGATTGTAGGAGCCAGAGGGGTCAAGGACACTGCAAGAAAAACCACAGAATCAACTAGCCTGCGCTCATAAGAGCTCACGGAGACTGAACTGGCAACCAGGGAGCCTTTGTGGAAATGAACTAGGCACTCTGTAGTTGATAAATTGTGCACCCCAATAAATTTATCTAAGGGTCAGAGAACAGAACAGCCACTAGATAGACATAGAGGCCAGAAAATGGTGACACACAAACCTTTAATCCTAACATTCAGGAGGCAGAGATCTGTCTGGATCTCTGTGAGTTCAAAGCCACACTGGAAACAGCCAGGCATGGTGACATATGCCTTTAATCCCAGGAAGTGATGGCAGGAAGCAGAAAAGTATATAAGGCGTGAGGACCAGGAACTAGAGTCATTTTAAGCTTTTAGGCTTTTAGCAGCAGTTCAGCTGAGATTCATTTGGATGAGAATGCAGAGGCTTCCAGTTTGCGGAAACGAGATCAGCTGAGGAATTGGCAAGGTGAGGTTAGCTGTGGCTTGTTCTGCTTCTCTGACCTTTTAGAATTCACCTGGCTCTCCTGAGATTTTTTTTTATTTAATAAGACTGTTTCAAATTTGTGTTATAGCACTCTGCATGCATGGGGCAGTTATGTAACTTGATCTTGTGGAAATCCTATAAGTGGGACGATAAAATTCCTCAGAAAAAAATTCAGAAAGATGCAAAGTTTGATATATATTAAAGTTGGGCCCATGAACAGTTGTGAATAATTAGAGGGGCATGGGTGAATATGATCACAACACATTTGAAACTCTCAAATAATTAATAAAATTTGGAATGCAAAAATTAAAATACATTCAATATAGCATTTATGGTAAAAAATAAAGAGCTATTGATTGTCATTGCAACAAATTCTTTTGTTTTTCTTTATATTTAGTTTTTGATATACAATCTCATGTATCTTTTGTTGGCACAGAGCTCACTATGTATACCAAGCTGAATTAAAACTCATAGGTGTTCTGCCTCCATTACAGATATAAACAACCATATCCTGCATTATGTTGTCAAACAGTCGTCTAAATATTTGTTTTATACCAATAGATTAGTTCTTAACCTGGATCAGAGAAACTTCTTTTTGCCGGGGGCAACAGTTAATACACGGACATACAATGACTCAAAGAGCTGAGAGAAAGTGACTCTTGAGTTCTCATTGTTACAGCAGGCATTTATATCCACCCCCTCAATGCAGCCTGAGTAGCAAAAAGACTCCTGAGGTTCCTCCATTCCTAGCTGAAGAGCTTTTGGTAAATGATGACTACTGGAGAAGCCAATGGCATTTTCTTTCGTTGTACGGCCACTGGTAGGTTACTCAAGTTTTTCTGGAGTAGTTCCATACACAAGGGCATGCAAGTAATACTAACTGGACCCAAGGGCTTATTTTTTTTTAAAAAAAGGAAATGTGTAAGAGGACTTGAAAGAGAAGTAATGAGAGGAGTTTGGGGTGGATATGATATAGATGCATTCTATACATTTGTAGAATTGTTAAAGAATAAATTAAAAATATTATTTTAACAAGATACACTTTTTTTAAAATTACTATATCAGCATAGGATCTAAACTCATCCCCCATTTCAGCCAAAATCTAGAAACATTTAACTAATATTTCTATTTTCTGAGGAGCAAATATATAATCAAACTGATAAAGAAAATTAAAGTTAAGATAATAGATGATGAAATTAATGTTGGTTATTAATTCAAACTTCTTTTTGTTTCAGCCCTATAACATGGTATAGGTATAATACAAAAGATTTTTAAGAATTTTTATTATTTTTTTACAATTTCATATATGTATTTAGTAAACTCTGATCCCTATCACCAACCACAGCAGCTACTTTATAATCCACCCCTATTATGGTCCTGTCTGTGATAAAAGTTATTCTCTACATTCACCTTTTTGCTTGACTTTGAAACACCTGGAGCTGGACGGGAGCTCTCTTGGGACTACAAGCTTGGAGACGTTTATTGAGGTGGGCACATGTCTGAAGTCAATTGCTATCCTTCCCACAGAACTCATCAGTAGCTAATACTTCTACTGGGAGTTGTAGAGCTCTGTGAGCCCCTCCAAGATCCAGAATTGAATTTTGACAGTTCCAGTCTTGTCTAGTCTCACTTTAGCGTCTGTAAAATCATGATTGTCTTGGCTCTAATCTCCCAGAAGGTAGCATTTTACAGACTTTCTTTTTAACTTCTAGACTTAGCCTTACTTTTTCTTGTCTTTCTATCCTTCCACAATGATCCCTGAGACTGAAGGTGCTGGGGGTGATACAAATGTCCTGCTTAGTGCTTGGCATTCAACATCTGCGTATTCTCAGCACCGTGAGCATATGTTATTGCTGCATTCTTATTATTCACCACAAATGGATGGTTTTCTGTTTAAGGCAGAGAATAATATGTGTCTGTGAGTAATAGTATTGAGAGGCAACTTGGCACTGTGTCAAATAACCTTAAGAGCAGTAGTAAGTTCTCCATTGAAGCCTAAAACTTCTTCAGCCATGGGCTTTTGACTGAATTTATATTACCAGACATGGGAGGTGGACCGCAAGTCCAATAAAAGATGTGTTACTTACCCTATAAATGTTATGCCATTATCATACTAATGGGAAAGTTTTGCAAAAAGTTTGCTACTAAAGCACATAGAATCCAAAACTATGTTAGGTGGTGGATGCCTTTTCTGCAAAAACACCCTCTTCTGCAATACAAATACTAGACAGCAGGAGGAACGCTTTCAGATTAGCTCAGGTTTAATTTCTGTGTGTCTTGCAACAAAATGTGTGGTGTCTTCAGCAATTTAATCTAATCAATTATTTCTTATAAGCAAGCAATAGGAATGGCAAGATTCTGTATTTTTTGGAGGGACTCTGAAAACTCCTTTACCAACCTAAAAAAGTACTTCAGACCTAGCACTGTGATATTTGTCTAATAATACAGTACTTATAAGAGCAGCGTTATCCAGCCTTATAAGAGACCTTTCTTGAAACTTTCTCATTTTTATCTCATTTCATTAGCTTGTATTTTGAGTCTACACAGAATATTATGTTTCCACATGACTAACTCATTCCCTTTCATTTTGGTTAAATCTCCCTCTATCTCTTCTCACCTTTTTCCTCCTTCTACTTTTTCCTCAATGAGACTTTTCACTTCCAATGACCCCTCTATATATTCACATACCACCTGTCTTCTCTTATCCTCCCAACTCTTAAGGCACACCCCAATCATATTAGTGCTTTCCTAACTTTCCTGGTTTTGACAGGAATTCCAAAGTAGCAGACAAATGTAAAGATTCAAAAATAGAATCCTCCCATGACATACAGCACGAAGAATTTTTTTCTTTGTGGGACAAGTTACCTCACTCTGTATAATTAATTTCAGTTCCAGTAATTTACCTGGAAAAAGTGGGTTTAACTTCATTTCCCAGATGGCTAAAGCTTTTTAGCATGGTAAAATGTTTATTGCCATTTGCATGTCTTCCTTTGAGAATGCTCTATACAGATACACGGCCATTTTTTAAATGATTTTTGTTTTCTTCTTGTTTGCCTTCTTGATTTTTTTGTGTAATCTCGATATTAATCTTCTGTTGGATCAATATCTCGCAAAGATTTCCTCCTACTCTGTGGGTGGCGTTTTCACTTGATTGACTATTTCCTTGGTTCTCTAGAGTGTGTGTGTGTGTGTGTGTGTGTTTTTCTAGTTTGTAAAGTTCTATTTGTGAGTTGTCAGTCTTATTTCCAGAGCAAATGGAGGCAAATGGAGTCCTGTTTAAAGGAATCTTGTCTATGTTCCCATCTTGTAGAGCATTTCATGCTTACTCATCTATCAGTTTCAGAGTACTAGATTTTATGTTAATGTTTTTGATAAAATTGAGTTGATTTTTGTGCAGGGTAAGAGATAACAATTTATTTTATTCTTCTAAAGGTAGAAATACACCTTTTCTGGCATCATTTTGAACTTGCTATCTTCTCTACAACATGTATCTTTGGCACATTTGACAAGCACCAGATGACTAAAATTATGTGGGCTTGTATCTAGGTCCTCTGTTCTATTTCATTGATCTAACCAACCATTTTGTTACAATACCTTGGGACTTCTCTCTTGCAACTTTTCCATCTTCTTTTGTGATCCTGTATATTTGGTGTTTTGTGGTTCTCTTATACCTTTATTGGCAACTGTTTGGTTATATTTGAATTTTTTTCTGTAATTTTGGTTAAAATATTTTATATGTCTTTTGTTTGGAGTTATTCTACTTTTTCTATGCCCATAAATTTATAAATTTTGGTTTTTTTTGATATGTAAAGATACTGCATAACATTGTTCACATGCTATTTTAAATTTATTGTATTTTTTTTTCAAGACAGGGTTTCTCTGTGTAGCTTTGGTGCCCATCCTGGAACTCACTCTGTAGACCAGGCTGACCTTGAACTCACAGAGATCTACCTGGCTCTGCCTCCCCAGTGCTGGGATTAAAGGCATGTGTCACCAATGCCCAGCTTGTATTCTTTTTTTAATATTTATTTATTTATTATGTATACAGTGTTCTGCCTGCATGTATGCCTGAATGCCATCAGAGGGTGCCAGGTCTCATTTCAGATGTTTTTGAGCCATTATATGGGTGCTGGGAATTGAATTCAGGACTTCTGGAAGAACAGCTAGTGCTCTTAACCACTGAGCCATATCTCCAGCCCTTGTATTCTTTTTTAATGACTCAATTTCTCTATATTACATACAAGCAGATGAAAATTTTTTTCTGTGATGTCTTTTGCATTAAATATTTTACGTGCATTAATGTTATTTAATGATTTGCTTGTTTTTGTTGTTGTTTACTTCTAGCTTCATTTTAGCTTGTATTTTCTTCCTTATTTTTATATCCTTATTGAATTGTTTTTTCTTATCATGAATTGTCTTCCAGTTCTTATCCTAGTTATTGTCATTAGATTCTTGGAATTGCTTCTCTGAGAAATGTTCTTAGCTCTTTTTGACTAGGAACACATTTGAATAGTGTACATTTTGTCATTTTTTTAAATATAAATGTGTGAATGTGTATGATTCATAGTTTTGTAGTATATAAACCACCTTAATTATAGATATAACATTGATTAACCTCATACAGGTTAATCAAAGAGATTAAAGAGCACTGTGAACACAGTCCATCATAGCATTGTAAATTTATTTAAAATATAAATAGACAATTTGTGATTTTCCATTTGGCATGGATGTTATGGGAGTAAGCAGCACCTTCTGATTGGATTTAGGGCCCACTTCATAAGATAAAACACATACCTTAGGCCATTATGTGAACCAAGAACTGTGGAAAGAGAGGTCATGGGCCCTAATGAAGAATAAAGAAGTATTGTTTTGCTGAATGGACATAGAATTTGTCCTAATGACTTATTGTTATATCCCTAGTTTAGCAAATCTCTCAACCATTATCAAATAAGCTTCTTCTTGTAACACAAAAATCTTTAACTGATCAAGATTCTGTAAAAAATATCCTGTGGAATAGTCATCATTCAATAAGATATCTATAACACACACACACACACACACACACACACACACACACGTGCACACACATGCACAGGGCAGAAATATTATAGAAGCCAGATGTGGAAGACTCCATGGGAAATGTAGCCATCCACATACAATAAGACAGTTTTACATAAGAAATCACTTTGGTTATGACAGAACGTATAGAGCTTGGAAAAGCTCAAGACATGTAAAATTCAAGCATGGAGTTAGAGGACATGAAACCCCACATATCTTTGAAATTGATAGCTTCTGGGAGACAAAGGTTTAACTTTCGATAAAGGTGTGGCCCTGGTGGTTTTAAAAGGCTCTGGTGAATTGCTACACTTAAAAATATAATGGGACCCAAAATGTTTTAAAAGAGAACATCAAGTTTTGTGGGTATCCAACAGGAGCTAGATCTAGGAGAAGACATAGGAGGGGCATGAAATTGCACACAATACAACATATGTAATTCTTGAAGTGTTAATAAAAAGAGTTTTATAAAGATGACAATTCAGGAAGATTTTATTGAAAATCCATTAAATATTAGCCTCAGGTGATGCCTTAATGAATAATACTCTCCTTCCTCAGAGTATTTAAGATCTAATAGACTGGAAAGCATGTACAAATAAATGTTTATTAAAAGTTTAAGCATACAACTCAATTATAATTACCCTTATTTAGATGTAACTAACACATAGTAACTGGTTAATTACATCTAGATTTTCATACCTGGCCTTTATGACAGAGTCATATAAAACAAAAACCAAATATAAGACTTACCAGAAAGTACACAATAACAATTATGTGGATAATGTAATTTAAAAGTGAATTTGAACAATGTGGCAGCTACTTTGGGTCAGCTAAAGAGACATTATCAAACGTAGAATGACATAGGGATTATCAGGAATGTATTCTCAACGTCGTTCTCTTTCATAGTTAAATTTAACAAAGAAAACAAAACATTGTTCAGACTTTGCCAATACATTACACAAAACAATGCCAACCATTACTGTAGTCAAAACAAAGTCACAATTCTAGTCACTGTGAAAAAAATTGAATGATTATAAGCACAGGAGCAAAAACTATGAACTTACTTATTCTATCATTATGAATGAATTTCTTCACATAGATTTCTCCTAAGCCCCATAGAAGTTGTTTAGTTAGATTTTCATTTGCTATGTAGAGACACCATGATCTTGACAACTCTTACAGAGAAAACATTTAATTGGTGTGGTTTGCTTATAATTCAAATGGTCATCTGGCAGGAAACATGGCAGCAGGCAGGCATACTTGGTGCTGAGAGTCCTATATCTTGCAGGCAACAGGAAGTTGACTGAGACACTGAGCCTTATGCTGAGCATAGCAAACCACAAAGCCTGCCTCCACAGTGGCACACTTCCTCCTACAAGGCTATACCCACTCCAACAGACACACCTCCTAATAAGTCCTCTTCTTATGAGATTATGAGGGTGAATTGCATTCAAACAGAAGTAGTAGTTCAGAATTTTTACACATTTGTGTTTTATGGGTAATAAAATATGAGAAATTAAAACAGCAATATTATAAGCTTATTGAGGCAAAGTTATTTTATGCTTGACAGATGCTTGGAAAGATTTGCAGAGTTGAGTAAACAGAGACTAATCTGAAAAGGAAATATACTATAATTACAATCCAACCTACAAAAATTGGCACAAAACTATGAATTAAAGGGAAAGGAGAAAAAAATTAATTGCAGACACTTTGAATAATAGACATTGTCTAGATGTGGGCAATCAGGAAAATTACTGCAAAGTTTTAAATCTCAGATGGACGTCTAAACCATATACTACAACAGACACCAAATTCCTGCACAGATTCTCTCTTCACTCGATTGTACACTCCCAATTATCGAGAAAAAAACATCTCATTAAAGGAAAAGATAAAAAAGGTTTTATAGGATAAAGTGCACACTTTTCTACGTAGAAGATGTTCCCTCAGAGTAACATTAGGTCTGTAATTAAATGTAAGCACCTTAAGAAATGAGAGACCACTTCTGATGCATTCCTTATTTATCTCTTGAAGTTTAATACCCCATGATTTAGGACACTTAAAAAATGTACTCTATATTGAAAATATGAAATATTGACCCTTTATTTCTTTAAATGATTTTTTCATCCCTCTTTTTGAGTACTTTAAATTAATTCATTTTCATAAAGTATATATTTTACAAGTATTTTTCATATTTTAACCTTTTATACAAAAAACTTCAGTTCATAAACTATTTAATTAATAAAGTAGATATAGAGAAATGTAGAATGTTACAATTTTATATAAAAATATTTTATTAAATTATTTTTTACTTTAGAAAATTATCAAGTAATGTATTTGTACAGTACAATAACTGTTATAATAAAATATCACATTTTAAGTGTGCAGAGATGGTTCAACTTTTGAATATTCTTGCTTAGCTTTCAGTGGACCTATGTTTGTATCTCAGTATCCATAAACAGTGAATCACAGCATCCTAGAACTTCAGCTTTAAGGGATCCAAAGCTTCCCTCTTGCTTCTTCAGACATTTTACACATGTGACATCAGCTCACACACATATATAAAGATGCACATAAATAAAAAGCAATAAAACAAACATTTATCTTCAAAATAGCAAATCTCATTTAGAATATACAGTCCAAATTCAGAGAAAATAATTATGTATTTCTTTTTTATATATTAAGTTCACTGTGAACCTTGTGGCTCTACCCAGATATGTAATAATTTAAAAAATGGAAAAAACTCATATTATGGTTTATAATTGTCTTGAATTCAGTTTGTAAGAATTTTCTAAAAAAAAATTTCTTGTGTTCAAAATAGATAACGGCCCATAATCTTTTGTTGTTGCTGTTGTTGTGTCTTTGTCTAGTTCAATCAGAGGTCTGGAAAGATGTGTCCTGGGGCACAATAGTGGCACAAATGTTGGGCGATATCCCAAACCACTTCCTGGTTGGAGTGAAGTCCCTTTTTCCAAGATGTAAAACATGTCTGGAACCATTATAGAGGACAAGAACCTATGACGAGACCGTCCATTGTTCCTAAAGGAAAACTCCTGACTACTGCTCTTCTGTTAAATGAGCATGGCTCAAGAATGGTGTCCGGTGAGGCAAATTCTAAGTATTTGTAAGAAAACTCCAAGAAACCAAGACAAGAGTCTTGTGACCCCATTTTCTTAAAAATCACAGAACTGCACTTAGCAGATGTGTTCACGGCCCTCATATGTGTAGCGAATAGAAGTGCGTTTATTCCAGACTATCCATTACACTTGCTATTGTTATTTCATTATATACCTCTACGGAAAAAAAAAAAATATGTTTTTGCCATGTGCAGCTTGTCCGCCATGTGGTGCTTGCCCCTGTGATCACACATTTTGCTTATGAGACTCCTCTTATCCCTCAGAATATACATTGTCTAGTGATTTGAATAACTGTTGGCTGTTACATGAGGCTTTAGTCCACCTCATTCATAGGCTCCATTCTCCCAGGCCCCACTGCCTTTAGAGCTGTACACATGTGTTCCCTAAACAGGGGCCTGAAGTCAGCGAGAGCTATAAGTATGAAGACCCTACAGAAGGATCTGACTGAGAATAATGGGGCAGAAACCAGGAAAGGGTTGACCTCCTATTGAGCGTGTGCAGCATTTTGGTTACAGAAAGTAGGAGCATAGATTTGTTAAAATCATTAACTATTAAATTGTTTGCAAGTTGTTTACAATTATAATGCCCAGATTCCAGAAGAATAAACTTTAGATTAAGGAGTATGGGACAGAGTCAAAAGAATATTAACATGGTGTATATACAAGGGGGAAAGATCCCAGTTCAAATTTGGGTCATGTGGGCATTAATTTGCACAGTTTTAAAAATACTTAAGGGTGATAAACAGGATATTAATCATGAGGAAAAGATGGCTAATTTCATGAATAAATATAAACTGGATGATCAACTCTTAAAATTGGTGAAAGAGTCAGAAATGGAGAATGTAGCTAGAGTTTTCCTGCCTGGCCCATAGTCAGGGCAAATCTCTCTCACCCGCCAGTCCCACAGCCGCTCAGACCCAACCAAGTAAACACAGAGACTTATATTGGTTACAAACTGTATGGCCGTGGCAGGCTTCTTGCTAACTGTTCTTACAGCTTAAATTAAGCCATTTCTATAAATCTATACTTTGCCACGTGGCTCGTGGCTTACCGGCATCTTCACATGCTGTTCGTCATCATGGCGGCTGGCAGTGTCTCTCTGACTCAGCCTTCCTCTTCCCAGCTTTATTCTCCTCCTTGTCCCGCCTATACTTCCTGCCTCGCCACTGGCCAATCAGTGTTTTATTTATTAACCAATCAGAGCAACAGATTTGACATACAGACCATCCCACAGCAGGAGAATTTCACTGGTTCAGGAAAAATTGAAAGGAAATCAGCACAGCTGATGTCAGCCCAGGCTGACTATGCCCGTGATGGTCCTCTCAGCTCCTTTGTTGGAGCATCCTTTAATTACGTATCCACTATTGCCTGAACGTTACCCTGAATCATGGGATGAGGAATTTGATAATCAACCCAATCTTATATTCCCTTCACTTCCTGATGAAAATTTAGGAGATTCTATGAAAATACTAAGTTTATAACTAGGCCATAGCAGGGAAAAGGAATTTGTTTGCACTAGGTATTTCCAATACACTAGCCAATCTATTTTAAAATTCTAGGAGAAAAGATGGTGTTGGATAGTTTTCTCATATTATCTAAAGGAGCAAGAACTATTTAAATTCAGACTAAAAGATTGTGTAGTAACTTCACTTCCTTTAAACATAGTTTTGTCCCCCATTTAATCTCTCCAGGTATTAGAGCATAAGAGAATGAACCCTTAAAATGCATTTATTTACACCAAAAAGGCCATAAATACTACATGCCTATCTTTTGTTCCTTGCTCAATTAGTTTATCAGTATTATACACAATAGTTTCACTGCTGTAGTATTATTTACTTTGTTTATAATTTGCTTGCTTACAGGATACACATGCATCAAATGACAATTAGATTTATCTATAATATCTCAAATCAAAACCACCCTGAATATCCAGTGTTTAAATAATAAAAGGGGGAAGATATAGAAACACGGTCTAAAAATGGAGTCATGAAGGGAACTCTGAGTGCTTGTGAGAAAACTCCAAAAAACAAGACTTATGATCCCATCTCACGCCCTACCCCCCCCCCCCCCCGCAAAAAATTCATTTATCAGCTCCAGTTTCCAAGGTCCCAATTCCTCTAGAGTGGTAAATAGGACATGGTTTAAAATGGCTCCTAGAGACATATACCCATAAATTAGTGCATCTCTAAACCCTCATCAGAAAGACTTCTTGAAGTACATGACATCTAACACAAGACATACAACTAGTAAAAATGCACAGAATAAGAGCTAGTTTGCTTAGTCCTAAATGGGACATCAATAGTGTAACCCTACTACAAAGGCTAAGATACCATTGTTAAAGAGGGGCAGAAATATTGTAAGTGCCACAAGTGGTGAATGACTATAAGGAAAGGTTTTTTTTTGTTGTTGTTGTTTTTTGTTTTTTTTTTTTTTGTTTTTTTTCCTGTACACAATAAGACATATATAAAACTAATGATTTTGACAAAATGCCAAAGACTTGTGCAATCTCAACTGAGAACTCCCAGTATGGTGGGGGGTAAGAAGAGAAACAACCATGAAGCTTAACCCATAACTGAAGAGCTGTTGACCATTGATAACTTCAGAGAGACTGAGAATCACTTTTCTTTGGAGATATGGTCAGTGGTATGTCAACCGGGCCTCTGGGCAGAATCCACACCCAAGAGTCACTGGGAGACATAAATTGGACTTTATGATGTGTAGCTGAAGTTTTCCTGTGTTCCGGCCTGCCGGCAGTCAGGACAAATCTCTTCCACTCGCGAACCCCAAGTAAACATACAGAGACTTATATTACTTATAAACTGTATGGCCGTGGCAGGCTTCTTGCTATCTGTTCTTAATTCTTAATTTAACCCATTTCTATTAATCTATACCTTGCCATGTGGCTCATGGCTTACATCATGCTTCTCTTCCTGGCGTCTGGCAGTGTCTCCTCACTCAGCCTTCTTCTCCCCAGCCTTCTCCTCTCTCTTGTCCTGCCTACACTATACTTCCTGCCTGGCTACTGGCCAATCAGCATTTTATTTATCAATCAATTATAGCAACATATATTCACAGCATACAGGACATCCCACAGCAATGATGAGAGAGGGAGAGAAAGGGGGAGAGAGAGAACAAGAAGTGATGTTCTTAAGAAGGAGGTGTGGCCGGGCGGTGGTGGCGCACGCCTTTAATCCCAGCACTTGGGAGGCAGAGCCAGGTGGATCTCTGTGAGTTCGAGGCCAGCCTGGACTACCAAGTGAGTTCCAGGAAAGGCGCAAAGCTACACAGAGAAACCCTGTCTCGAAAAACCAAAAGAAAAAAAAAAAAAAAAAAGAAGGAGGTGTGGTATTGGTAGAAGTTGGAGGAAGGGAGAATATAATCAAAATAAATTATAAGAAATTTTGGAAGTATTAAGAAAAAATGATTAAAACATTCCAGCTTGGTGTGTTGGTTCAAGGCAGTAATGGCAGCACAGATAGAGTTTAAAAATGGATGGTCCCTGCAAATCTAATTTCTGTTACATAATGAATCTGAGGTAAGCTCTGAGTGCATACTAGGATCTGTTTTCTCTATCATATAGTTTCTCTTCCCTTTCATAATTTTCTGTGTAGTCATTAATGAATAGTCATTTAACTGCTAGAAAAATATTATTTATGTTAGTAATGAATAGGCAGAGAAGTAACCTGAAAAAAAGAATATTCTTTCAAGAACTCTAAACTGATATGTAACAAATATTGATCATTCACTTTTCCAATTACATTTAATGCTAATTATCAGCTAGATGATTACTTACATTACTTCACACTTTTTCTCCTGCTATATAGGGCCATCCTTGGGCTCTCCAATATAATGTAAGGACAATGCTCCTTACAAACCAAGAGATATTTTGTTGTATTATAGAAACAAAGTTCTGTTAGTTTTTGAAATAAAAGCTTTAGCACAAGTATCTTACTTGATTTCACCCTTTATTCAGTAGCTTAGCAATTACAAACAGCTCATAGTATAGGAAAAACAAATTTTTGTCATATACACAAAGCATCACTGAATATTATTAACTTAGTGATTATAATTACTACCCCAGAGGAAAAAAATCAATTATTTTGTATTAGCATCAAAAGATACTATTTTTAATCAAAATATATTATGTATTATTTTTAGTACCACAAGTTATACATAACACTAAAAATGTTTATAAATGTATTCTATACATTGTATGTCTTCTAGGATAATGTAGAAGCAGGAAATCACAAATATTTTCACAATTTCTTTACCATTTCACTTTGCATAACAGAATGTCTCCATCTTTCCAAAAGGAAGTAATTAGCATGAAAAGCCATCACTTAGACAGATGTCCTCTAAGTATCTTACCTTTATGTTTGGAAAAGGGATGCTCTAAAGCCTGACATTTGAAATGTGGTAAAATCTTAGGTGGTAGAGACTTCGGGGAGCTCAAATAGAGAATTCTGTTAGGAAAAATGTTGGCTCAGAAGCAATAAAACACATCTTGAGTTTTAATTTTGGATTAGGATTTAGACTGAGATCAGACTGCTATTGCAAAAATCACCCACCGAGTGAGCACTGCTCTGTGTGCCCCACAGTCACCAGCAGCCCACAGAGTGCGGAAGACACTGCTTTTTTATAGAGTGTTGAACTTTCATTTTTTCACACCTCCTTCACATGCAGCTGGAGCGCCTTGAAGTCTCAGTAATAGTTTGGTTCATTGCTGTTGCCATAAGACTCAGTTTTCATATTTTTAGACATTTACTAAATGGGACAAAACATACCAGGAATTCATGTGCTTGAAAAAGCATTTCCACTATCATTGAATATTTTCAATATTTATTTTTTTCAAATTAAAAATTTCTTTGGCTGAAATTAATGATAATACATACTCACAAAAATTAACATTTTATTGTGATCTTTATGAAAAGTTTATAACTCACACTAGTGCTATTGAAAAACTGATTAATCAATATTCTTCTATATATCCTAGTGTAAATACATAAAACAATACATTTATAAGTATTATTTATTTTCATTCATGTATATACACACACAAACCATATGCATGTCCATTTCTCCTATGATTTATACATATGTATGTGCTAACACATATATAATTAGCCCCATTAAATTAATATGGAACTTAACTATTTATAATTTATGTTATACATACATGTATCTGCAAGCATTATTGCCTTTTTGTGGAGCTGTGTATTAACAATTTGAACTCCCATTGTATAGTTAGATAATCTTTCAACATCATAGTGAATAAATATTAATCCAATATATCAAGTCCCATACGAGCCAGCTACTAGTCTACATGTCCATACATGATAAAACCACACATATATCAGTAGAATATGACAATAATTTTTTTGCTTTGCATAATGGATTCCTGACAGTGCTGCTTATAAATATAAGTCAGCATTAAGATTGAATGAGAATACTCAGTACAAAAATTAGTGATTTTGTTCTAATCTTTTTCCATAATATATTTATATAGTGAGAAGATTTTGTGTTTTTAGAAGCCATTCATAATATATTTCCTGTAAACATTGTGACTGTATATTTTCCTAGCTAACTGTTACATTTGAACTTTCAATTTTCATTTCTGTTTCAGTACCTACAAACAAATGTTGAAAATAAGACTGTATTGATAATGTAGTGAATTTAACTGTTGTATCCAGGGAGATGATAATTAAATATTTTCTTAAACTTCAATGAAAGTATTTTATTTGGTTAGTGTGTTTTAACATAAACCATATTAGGATGTTCACTGAAGCTTACAACTTCTGCCATATACTTTAGAGGGCTTATGCTGCATATATATCTATGTATCGAGATGTAGTTTAGTCACTCTGCAGGTGTATGAAGCCCAGACATCTAAAATGTGCTCATGTTATTACAAGTGATACCACATAGACATCAAGTAGATATATAATGCTTTCAGGGGAAGTAATGGTAGTCTGTTAGGTTGGTTGGAAAGTGACTGTAAAGAGTAGAGGCAGATGCTGGTTTCATGGTTTTTATAGTGATAGAGCCAAGCTGAAGTGTGGATTCTCAAGAGGGCAGAGGCTTCCTTGGTTTACCACTTTACTTTTAACAAGAGAAATAACATGTGGGCTCCTATTAGTGTGTTGCCATGTAGGGTACACAGGCAGAGTAGATGGAGGTGCTTGCCAGCTGTCCACAGTTAAACATCCGAAATGGAGTCAGAGCCTGTTATAATGTGACAGAATAAACTATGGCCAAGCAAGTTATTATTGGTTAAAATAGAAAGCTCAAATTTATTTAACTATAAAAAAAGTGTATTCTTTGGAACTGTTTTAGATTCAATGTCTGCAGTTGTACTCATTATACCGAGTAATACCATATAATGTATGCATCCATGCATCACACTGTAGCAAATTCAGCTGAAGTACTCTGTCTATCACTGTAAGAGTCTGTTTTTAACATAGACAATATGTCTGTCTTGGGGGCTGCCAGCATGGCATTTCCAATTTTCTTAAGCATCTTTGAGTTTTGTTTTTAAGAAATAAAATTTCATTTTATTCCAGTTTCTTACAGGGCATCACCATCAAATGGATTTTCACCCATATCTCAATGACTTCTCTTCAAAGCAGATGCTAACACCATATACAGATTTGCCTTCAGCCTAAAACCTAAAATTTTTTTTCCTGTCTTTTCATGTTTTTGATAAACCTCCTAATAGGATGAAAAATTGTATTACCTGATGGATAGTCACAGTGATGTTGCAGTTTCTTCAACATATTCTCAGCATATCTTCATTGCCATGCAAAAGAAAAAACAAAAAGGCAAAAGTGACATACAGGATATTTGAGTTCATTTGCTTCACTTAGAGTTCAATTTCCAAAGTTTTGAATGTGTATAAGTAGCTGCTCAAGATTACTTCCATTTCACTTTTTCACATGGACTTTTAATTATTGAATTTTCTTAGCTTAAATAGTTTATTACTATATGAGTGGTTTTTTAAAATATATTTGTTAACTCTAAGAATTTCACACAATAAATATATTTTGGTCCTATTCTCCCCAGGACCTTGGTTCCCACTATATCTACCCCAACACCCCATTTTTAAGATTAAATCTAAATCAACTCCTTTTAATTAAACCATAGAAATTTAAGACATAGAAGTGATATTCTTGTTAGACCCATGAAAACCATGCAATATTTACACATTTGCTAAGTCTGACTTAATATTTGAAAGAAACTATTAAATGAGTCAAAAAGCATACTCAAATATATAATACTCATTTTAATGATGTTAGAATTCCTGAGATATTCTTTTCCCACAATATTTATATTAATATATATTTTTGCAAACTATATATATATATATATATATGTATATATATTTAAAAATAAGTTTAAAATGTTCTTTAGCATTTCTGCCAGATTTGTCTTTAACTGGGATGAAATATCTAATATCATTGATTTATGAAGAGAGAAAAGAAAAAAAGATTAAAACCATGAGAGACTTAACAAGACAGTGAATGCTCCAGGTTTGTCTACACTTTTTACAGCACAATATCATCTACCAAGTTCCTTCTTGAGAACTGTAATCATTTAAGAAAATAATTGTAATAATATGAAGGAAATATATAAGAAAATATCATTTTACTTTCATAAATTACAAACAATGAAACCAGAAAGAAAATAGAAATGAAACTTTTACTTTTATAATAAGGTACAGTATTCCTGTAATGAGAAATTACTGTGGGAATTCAGTAGAAAGAGAAATATTGGAAATTTACCATTGGGATAGTTGATGCCTATTTTTATATGTGGAGGAAGAGCATGAGACAATACAGTTGGCTTAATATGATAATTTGGCAGTAGAATTTTGTAAAGTAGGTGAAATTTCTATACATTGACCTAGAAGTTTCAGGTGGATATTTTCTATTTCTCCAAATAATTCTGATATTTTAATCCACACATATAATAACTTAAGCTGTAGTAAACATGCTGAGATATGAAGTCAGTAATTCTTCATGGTAGAGAGATAGTCTGAATCTCCAACATGTTTAGCACTAACCTTGGCCTCAGCCCACTAGATGCCAGTAGATCTCCTGCTTTTATTTTTACCATTAGAAACATCTGCAGACTTTACCAAGTGTTGTCTGTGGGGAGGGAATATGCCTCAACCCCGGATGAGAACCATTAAGTTAGAGTAACAGAATCATTAGTCAATATTGGTAATCACAATGCAGTTTATGAACAAGAAAATAAAAAAAAAATAGATATTGGGAAAGGGTGGTTTAATCAGTGAACAGAGGAAAAAGGGGAACCTAAAAGTTGATTTGGAAACAGTAAATAGATGATGTGAAATGGTTCAAGATGAAGTGACATCATAGAAACCATGGATGAAGAGAGTCTGACCAAGACACAATGCCTACGAAAGTTTTTATTACAGATATTACCGTTGCAAGAAATCTACTTAATACAAGTGTGATTACTTAAGTGTAACAATAATAATTAGAGAAGAGGTCATGAGTAAAAAGGGAGTAGGGACTCAGAAGAAGTTTCATAATTAGGGAGAAGCTTGGACATGCTGTAAATAACACCAACAACATGTGCCTGTGTCTTCAGGTCTGAATATTTTAATGGGATTTTCTATGAGTAGGGGTCAGAGTTATCTAGAATGAAGCACTTTCCAGAATATCATGATTGCTTTTGAAGTATTATAAGCTGTCATTTATGACTCTAGCTATTCCCAGTGATCCTCTTATCCTAAAGTATTTAGAGTCAAGCCCTTAACTCTATGATATTTCAGAAGCTAACTCGGAAACAAATGGCAAGTCATCACAAATGTCTTCAGTGGACATTCAAAGTAGATTCAACATTGGCCATTTTTTTTTTTCTTATCTGAAATCAAGTTTTCAGGACAAATGCAATAGAAAAATCTAAATGACAAAACTTTAAGTATTCATTAACATAATAAAGATACAAATTGTAAGACGAATTGCTAAACTGTCATTTATATATATATATATAACGGAAACAGATATTGGGGTAAAATCTGAGAGATCAGGGAATAGGACAAGCCACAGCCAACTTAACCTCACCAACTCCTCACCTTCCAAAGAGACCTACTTCCTATATACCCACACCTATTCAACTTTCTGTCCATGCCCTCTTACTTCCTCTCTCTGCTCAGCTACATCACTTTCCTCTTTCAGCCCAGCTCTATCACTTCCTGTCTTTCTGTATGGACCTCCAGACCTCTATGGTTGACACTGTTGGAATTTAAAGGCCCATGACACCGTACCTGGCTCTGTTCCCACTGTGGCCTTGAACTCACAGAGATCTGAAAGAATCTCTGCCTCGGGAATGCTAGGATTAAAGGCGTGTGCTACTGTTGCCTGACTTCTACATTTAATATAGTGGCTGTTTTTTTTCCTCTGATCCTCACATGAGCTTTATTAGGTTGTACAAAGAAAATATCACCACAACAAATGTTTAATATTTATATTTAGTTTAGTGAAAGTGATGAAAGTGAGCCTGAAACTAAAAATTATCTTAACCTAATACACCCATTGAAACTTATATAGACCTTTTTGAAGGCTGCATGAGAATTGGTTAGGTGATTACAGGAAAATAACAGAAAAGCAGATTTTCTAGATGAGGCATTAGGCTTGGAAGCTTCTGTGTGACATTTTTTCTAGGGAGACATGAACAAATGTCTACTCATAGCAGATAGGAAATCCACAAAATGTGAAAATCACCAAGGTCCAATTTGAAGATTCAATGGGATTTGTTGGAGTTATTTACAGGAGTATGAGTGAAAGGTTACGTACCAAAGGAGAAAACTCACAGGCAGCTGCTTCTAAGAAAGTCCACAGTAACACAGAGACTGCTCATGAATTAGAAATTTAGGCTGTAGGCAGGATAACCGGTTGGAGGGTGTCGTTCTCTCAACTCAATTGTCTGAACCCCTTCCTGGCAGCTAGAACTTCTTCCAAGGTGTTCGACTGCTCTCTTCTTCCTCCTCTTCTTCTTCTTATTCTTCTCCTCCTCCTCCTCTTCCTCCTCCTCCAACTTTGATAGTGTCTTTGTGGGTTTCCCATCATGCACTTCGATCCCACTTATCTCCCTGTCCACTTTGCACCCACTCTCTGCCCTTGCAACCTGCACCCAAATCAAAACCAAATTTACAAAAAAAAAAAAAAAAAAAAAAAAAAAAAAGACAAAACAAAAACAAGCAAACTGCCTCTGTAAAGCTTTTCGGCTGATCTGTATGTTTGCTGGCCCTTTTGTGGTCTGAGTGCCTTCTAGCTTGGGGAGTATCTCTAAGTAGTCCTTACAATTTATACATGCGTGGGGAGGACAAAGCCTAAAGGTTAGTTCCAGGGTATTATTCAATCTTTTGACTTGATTACTTCCTGGGTTTAGCTTTCAGCAAGCTTCCCAGAAAGATGGAATATTTCACCACGCCTTAAAATATCGTCTTGTTTCACATCCTTTCTAAGCTTCTGATCTTAGAAACTTCCTCCAAGATTGAAGGTTCTAACCTTTTAGGGCACTGCTCCATGAGAGAAGCTCATTATGAATATTTAACAGCTCTGTCTCAACAGGAAACAGAGAAGTAGTGTGAACACAGGAGATTGCAAAAAAACAACAGTATCCAGTTTATGAAAGGAGAAGCATAAATAGGGGACTTCAAACTATGTTGCTTATTTCACACTAAGCTGGGTACCAACCAGAAACTATTTCACCCTAAGATTACTCATGAATGGATTTTGTAATGTTTTTCTCTTTTTAATACTCCATCTCTCCCCAGCTTGTGACTTAACTTGGTCGATATTGATAAGTGAGTAGAAACATTATGTTACATGCAATGGCACACAACATTTGAAAATACACTTGGGAATTTATTTTTCAGGTTCAAAAATATATACAATGCATTTTTATAATGCCCACTTCCCCATTACTCTTTCACTCCAGCTAATCCTGTTGCCATGGCATCTGAGTCACCCACCTGCTTTTGTTTCTCTAGCTTTTCATCAGGACTGGTTATTCAAATTTCTAGTTGGCAAGTGCCCTTTACAACAATGAATTTATTTGGACAGGAAAAAAAATGAAGTAGTTTTAATTTACTTTGAAAATGCCATTCAATGTTAAACATAATATACCATTAAGAAAATCCTGTAAAATAAAGAAGTCCTGGCTAAATTATTTCTGAAATTATTCTATATTTCTAATGATCTTCAATTCCAAATGAGGGTTCACGATTTCAGGTGCATCTATCTTGTTCCATCATAATGAAGATTATGCTTTCTTAATTGTAGGGGGAAATTTTTGGGATTATAGTGATGAATTTTATCCTATCTAACCTGTGAAGATTAAATCAGGATGAAGCTCACTGAAAGAAGAAAAATATGAATTATTATGGAGAAGTCTATAATAATTCATGGAAGTAAAAGATTAACTAGGTATATAAATATTAAATTTATAGGGTGAAGAAAATGAATGTTGATATGTGCATATAATAATTTCATTTAAATGTACAAAGACCTAGAACAATAAAATGTTTATAATTACTGAAGATTTTTTAATTTATACTTTTTCTTTATAAAATGTATGTTCTTTTTTACTTCAATATGGAGAAAATTGCCTACTGTAGCATGAATCTTAAAATAATAAAATCAGACCTGAGCCCAGTTATTGGGGTGAACACTGGAAGATCAGAGAGCCAGAACAAGCCACAGCTACCTCACCTTGCTGGATCCTCAGCTGGTCTTGTTTCCTCAGACTGGAGACCTCTGAGTCCTCATCCAGAATGGGTCTCAGCTGAACTGCTGCTCAAAAGCCTGAACGCTTAACCAGGACAAATGCTTCTAGTTTCTGGTCCTCACGCCTTATATACATTTCTGCTTTCTACCATCACTCCCTGGGATTAAAGGCTTGCTTTCTGGGATTAAAGGTGTGAGTCACCATGCTTGGCTGTATCCTTGAACATATGGATTTCTGCCTCTGGAATGCTAGGATTAAAGGCATGTGCTACCACTGCCTATCCTCTATGTTTAATATTGTGGCTGTTCTGTCTCTGACCCCAGATAAGTTTATCAGGGTGCACAATATTTCAGGGAACACAATACCACCACAGCCTACTAAATCACAATTTTATTTTTTGGTTTATTGGCTTATTACATTTTATCTTTGAAGATACTGTTTCTATTTCATGGTAATATTTTTTGTCAAATCATGAAAATACATTTTTTCAAAGAAAAGTTCCAACAGAAGCGAAGTAACTAAAAAAACTAATGATCATTTTATGTTACTTCAATGGGGATGATGGTGATCTGTCTGAATGAAGAATGTTTATTGACATAGAAGTAAATTGGCTCCTTTAGCAGGAAAACATTATGTGTCCTAATATATATATATATATATATATATATATATATATATATATATATATATATATATATATATTAAAATATGAGAAAAAAAAGTGGGATGAGTGAGATGGTTCTGTAGGTAAGGACACTTGCTAGTGAACCACATGATGGAAGGAGACACCAGACTTTCATAATCTGTCCTCTGATCTTTACACAAAGCAATGCAGCACACACCACTCAAAGACACAAAGATGCCCCCCAAACACACACACACACACACACACACACACACACACACACACACACACATACACACACACAGTCTAAATAAGTATAATGTTTAAATTTATTGGAAATGGAGACTATTTACTGATATCAGTCACTGAATATTAGAGGTCTATTAAATTTTAAATAGACAATATAACCAAAGTAAGATTATATACTTGTCAACCAACTGGTTTTGAAAAATGAAAATGGTAGACAATTAATGCAGATAAAGAAAAAATAAGATTAAAACCCAAATTGAAAAGAGATTATGAACTAACTACAACAATATATTATACTGAATAATATTGTATATTTTAACCATCCAAAATATATTCTAATTCTAATCTTCAAGTACATAATTGAATATATGTATCCATATATGTAATATACATGAGATATATATTATCATACATAACAATGTATAGAGAATGAAAATTAAATATGTTTATATGCATGAATAGGGCAGATTATTCTAGGTTATAAGAAGTATACCTTACATTCAGGTACAAAAATAGTTATTGAATAACAACAAAAGACTATTCCAGAAAACCCACCAACGATCAAAATGGAAGTCTGTGGAGAATATTTCCAATGCATATGACCATAAATCAATCCCTCACTGAAAGCTCAGAGAACGTTGTGGAGGAATGGGCTGGAAGAGTGTAAAAGCCAGAGGATCAGTGATGTTGCTGTCTCCAGGTAATGGTAAAGGCTACAGCAGTAAGTTTCATCCACCTGATTTCTCAAAAGTGAGCTAAACAAGGACAACAACTGATGCTCCAAAGTAGATGAGGGAAAGCCCATGGGCCTCAACAAAGAACTAGTCAACTAAGGAATTCTGAGAGTGGGAGAAATAGTCTTCCCAGGGATGAGCATATGAATTGGGTATCCAAGACCAAAACATGCAGCCTTGAAAACATGCAAACAATTAAAATTATATAGACAGAGCAGGATATATTTAGGAATATATGTATATTCCTGTATATTCGTGTAGCATGTAACATATATGCACGTAACAGTAACTAATGAAAAAAAAATCCATGAATTTGTAAAAGAGTGAGGAGTCCATGTGAGGGCTTAGATGGAGGAAATGGAAGGGATAATTGATGCAATTGTACTATCATCTCATAAATAATTTAAAAATTGTACAGAAACTTGTAATCTACAGTAAAAGAAAGGAGGGTAGAATGATGCATTGGCGACTCCAGGATGAGATATTTCTGTTACACTCTTGAACTCACAAAACCTCGTGTTACTTGCACAAGTTCTGCATAACTTTGGGCCGAAGATCATGTTATGGAAGGAGGAGGAGCTTATGGGGTTCCACCTCTCAAGAGGACGAACATTTAGATAATGGTTCATGGCAAAAAAGAAACATTTCCCTCACTGGCCATGAGTATTTATCCCCTATAAACAAACTCTCTTTCTTTTCCTTAAACAACTCCAATGAAATTCATGGATCACTAAGAGTAAAAAGTCATGAAAGTAGAAGAGGGATTAGTAGGAAAAAGAAAGGAATTAATGTGAGTGGGAGGGTGATAAGATAGCATAACTGGTGTTGGTATGACTTAATTACACTCTGTGTGAGCATGTCAGAATCATGAGGGCATTATTATATAGAATTTATATATTTTAACAACTCTTGTATAAACAAATCTCATCGTGTTCAAACAGATTTTACTTTCAATGAAAAGAAATGCATGGATAAATAGGGTAACTGAATTTAAGATGATTGGGTTTTTTTTTTTCTCAAAATTTAGTTACTAATATCAGGTCTAAATAACATTTTTCACAACTGAATGGTCTTCAAAATATTTTATATTAATTTTTCAATGTTGAGCCACTATTGTGTAGCAGAAGTGAATCTTAATCCTCATGATTTACTTAATTTTATAAATGTTGAAGTCATGTAACACAAATCAAAGACACTTAGATTTAAGTTAAATTGAACAGTGGCCATGTAGAAAATGGAAGAAACAACGGCACAAGTACATAGCAAATAATAATGTTTTCAGCACCACTTCAAATGATATTCTGTTATGTTTATAATGATTAGACTGTTTCTGGAAAATTACCAGATGCTCGTAATATTAAGGTTAGTTCAATGTTTATTCTGTGTTATAGAGGCCATGCGTCACTTCCAATTTTCTGCATTTCCTCTTTAGGCTATTGCTTGCACTTGATGAAATTTCCATTCACTGTTATAAATCTAATTAGAAAATGTTTTGCCAACAATGTATATAGTGCATTGTCTTCCCATTAAATTTTCCTCTTGGCTTTCTTAAAAATGCATTTTGATATACAAAGCTACAAGCTTCATCAAGCTGGAAGCATATACAATTTCTCTGCTTTCCCTTTCTTATGTTTTAGATTTTCAGATCATCTTAGGAAGAATTACTTTATCAGCATCCACTACCTGTCCTGATAACACTGTGTAGTAGGTCTTGGGTAAAATGTGGTTGACATTGAGTGCAACTATTTCAATCTATGCTAATATGACAGATATTTCAACCAGCACTTGCAGGAGAAAACAAATACAATTATTCCTTTCCAAAGGGAAACTGAGGGGTAGTAGCTATAGGGGGACAAGGGAGGTGTGGCATGGGAGCTGGGAGGAGTGTAGGGAGGGGAAACTGTTCAGGATATATTGGATGGGAGAAGATGTGGGCTGGGGGAAAGTGAATTACAGCTGGTGTCCTGTTTCATTATTAGAGATAAGACTGAGGAATTAGGTCTGGGGGGGAGAGAGAGAGAGAGAGAGAGAGAGAGAGAGAGAGAGAGAGAGAGAGAGAGAGAGAGAGAGTTAGGTTTGTGGGCAGCCTATCTGGTTTTCTGCCTTTGGCTTTCCTGGAACTCCCTCTGTAGACCAGGCTGGCCTCAAATTCAGAGACTGTCCTGGCTTTGCCTCCTGAAAGCTGGGATTTAAGGTGTATGGAACTATTTGTGAATATAAACCATTTATTTATGTCCATGTTAAGAATATTTAAGCAAATGAATGCTGTGTGTGGCAGAAAAATCAAGCATGGAATAAGAAAAAACTAAGTGCTGTGGGATGTTCTGTATGGCAAATGTGTTGCTAATTAGTCAATAAATAAAACACTGATTGGCCATTGGCTAGGCAGGAAGTGTAGGCGGGACAAGGAGGAGAATAAAGCTGGGAAGTGGAAGGCTGAGTCAGAGAGACACTGCCAGCTGCCACCATGACAAACAGCATGTGAAGATGCCAGTAAGCCACGAGCCATGTGGCAAGGTATAGATTAATGGAAATGGATTAATTTAAGCTATGAGAACAGTTAGCAAGAAGCCTGCCACAGCCATACAGTTTGTAACCAATATAAGTCTCTGTGTTTACTTGGTTGGGTTTGAGCGGCTGTGGGACTGGCAGGTGAGAGAGATTTGTCCTGACTGTGGGCCAGGCAGGAAAACTGTAGCTACAACTAAGAAATATGGTAATGGTGATGAATGTTATTAAGCACTATATGAATTGAGACCTAGGGCAGAAAAAAAAGAATGCAACGATTCCTTGAGATAGTCTACTATACTTAGAGATTGGTGTCTTGTCCTTGTCCAGTGGTCATCAGAGAGGCTTCCTCCAGCAGCAGTTGGGAGTGGGTGCAGAGACCCACAACTAGACACTATGCAGAGAGAGAGTCTAAATTGGAATTCTCCATAAAACCTCCCCTGTCAGATCTCAGGGAATCTTGTGGAAGAGGAGATGGAACGATTGTAAGAGCCAAAGGGGATGGAAGACACCAAGAGAATGTGGTCCTCTGAATCAACTGAGCAAGACACATATGGGCTCACCGAGACTGAAACAGAAATGGCAGGGCCTACGTGGATCTTTGGCAGGTCCTTTGTGTATATATTTTAGCTATTGGCTTAGTATTTTGACCAAACTCCTGACTAAGAGAATGAGTGAATCTTTTGCTATATTGCCTGCTCTTAGACTCTTTTCTTCCTGTTGGGTTGCCATGTTCAACTTTGATATGGTAGGTTTTGCTCATCTTATTATATTTTATTTTGTCAAAAAATAAATTTTAAAACAAAAATTATTTTAAAAATAAGAAAAAAGAAACTATGTCTCAAAAATCCTAGAATAAACAAATAAATCATCATAAAAATTAAATGAGGTATATAAAGCAGTACAATAAGCTTACACTGGACTTACTATGTTGGAATTGCTTTTGTTTTACACTAGTCTTTCTTTCAAAGGATAGTAATATGCAAAATCTAACAGCTGTAAAAGTACACAAATATTGCAGATCTCAACCACATAACCTACCAACAACAATAATAAATAGTTATTAAAAAATCCTTACTAATAGTGAAAGTAATGTCATCAGACATTAATATTGTATGCTTATCAGAATAAAATAATTGAGGAATTTTATTGACATTTATAAAGTTTTTAATTTCTAAAGAATGTATTGCATCATATTTATTATTCTGAGTGTTTCTCACATACTTCTATTAGACAAACTAAATATTAAAGTACATACTGTCAGTCAGTTATGATAGACAGTCTCACAACACTAGACTAAATTTATTTATGTGACCTGAACTTCTTTTTTAAATCTACATGTGTCATTTGTTGGAACTGAAATTAAAGTAATTTTAAAACAATGTTGTCAGCAGATCAATATCTTTCAAAGGAAGCTTTGACTGTGACTGAGCGCTTCTGTGGAATTACAGTCCATTAGCTGGTGAAAGAAATCCAGATCATCTGACATAATGTTTCAGATTTAAGGATTATTATATTTTTATCTTGATTTTCACTAAATAATGTATTAACACTTTTGAAATGTGCAAAACTCTTTCCATTGACTTATCTGTAGAAAGTTTATCATCAGTACAAGTTTCCTAGGCAATCTCATACAATTTAAGGACTCACTAAAGAGCGCAATCATTACTAGGCAGCTTTTTTCAGCATCAATTAGAAATGCATATTATGGGTGCAGGGAAATTCTCTGATAAAACTGAGATCCTATTATCACTGTCTGACACTAAAGTGAAAAGTCTGGTGGAACTTTAAATGTTCTTGTTTTCAAGGCTACATGTCAAGCTGCTTTTAATTTTTTGTTACTTTGATTTTGCTTGAAAATGTTCACCGAGATGCTAGAGATATGTGATAAAAAGTCTGTGCACATATGTACCCACATTCCTCAGATTCCATGCTCTTATACCAAAACACCATGCTCCGCCATTCAGGAAAATGAATCGGGCCCTTCAGTTTCTGTATTTTCCTCTTCAGAGTTTTCTCTTCTCAGTGATCATATCCTTCATATCAGTCTGTTTTCACACTTACCCTGACTTTTTCTATGAATATCTGAATCTTTCATTATAGCATTTGTACTTACCCTGTTACCATTGACTTCAGATAAATTCTTGATTTCCTACTTCCTTAAATCCTTGCTCTTTACCTCATTCTCCTGTAAGTTTGTCTGCCATGACTTGTGTCACATCTTAAATATTCTCTGCTTGTTAAAAAGCCCAAGAATAGAATTATTTCATGATTATTTCTGCCCAACAATGCCTCTATACAAATTGGAAATAAATAGTAAGTTATTGTGTCTTGATTTTTTTTTATTATTTCTACACTAATGTCTACTTTCCATCAGTGGTGTTGCTTTCCATTTTTTTCTTCAGTCATCTACAGTGAACAAGTGGCCAGGAAATATTAAATTGAAATTCCAGAAGTAAATGCCATACAATTTTGAAGCAAAACATCATGAAATCTATTGCTATATCTATGTTGTGCTTCATCTTACTTGGAATGGCAATCACCCCTTGCTGCAGAAAATTCATGTGCCACACTCTACCTACCTATTAGTTACTTTATATTTGTTCTTGTCATTCCAAGACATATCTTCTCACAGTGTAAAGGAATATTCCATAACATATTTATTTGTCTTAGATCTTCAATAATTATTTTTTCACTTGAAAGTGAAACAAATCATTCTCATAAATTTTAATACCAGTTTAGAAACATAATTTAGTTTATACTTTCTATATACGACAGTATGAACCATAGTTTAAATGTTGTCAAAGTGTGGCAATAACTTTGGCATTCAAGTAAATTTTATGAATGTTAATGAAGGTAGTTCACTCAAGTTGACATTAACATATATTCAGCATGAACTTACAAACAGAAAAACTTGGTAGGCTATCAACATGAAAAGTTGTCTGTATAAACAGATCATCAAATGTGTGTATTGTATTGGAGAGGACAGGCTGATGATCTCTATATCAAGATGATTTTTAAGTCTGAAGTAGTAAGTAGGGACAATTTAGAGTCTTATGGTACACAAAACAACTAAATCATTCTTCTATTTTAATAAAGTATTACCAAAAAATCTTTACTGGAAATTATAAGAAATCAATATTTTAATCAAATATCACAATATACTCAAAGTCATTGTTTTCTGCCCTTTGTGAAATATATAATCAAAAGCATTATATAATATCACATAGCAATAAAAAAGATATGACATGATGGTAATTAGATATAGTTCCAAAATTCTTAATTGTACATGGTTTTTAAGTAAATGTACTCATAGTGACAGATGTCGTAAAGAAAAATTCATCGACTTAATTATGCAAATGATATATTCAGAATTCCACTTAACTTCAAAGGATTTCAGAATCTCAGCATATGTCTTTCATTTAAAAAAATATTAAATTTTAGTCCCTGTTCATGAATATTCCTTGCAACACTGAAAAATCTTTTTCTAAATAATTGTAGTAAGTTTAAATTTATATATGTATTTATACAAACCTTTATAATATCATGTTTCAATGTATTTTTGAATGTATCAAAACTCATAGATAATAAGAATCTAATGATTGCAAATTAAGAAAATCCTCATTTTCAGTGATAAAAATCATCAATATTATATCTTTTTTTTTTTTTTTTTTTGGTTTTTTCGAGACAGGGTCTCTCTGTGTAGCATTGCGCCTTTCCTGGGACTCACTTGGTAGCCCAGGCTGGCCTCGAACTCACAGAGATCCACCTGGCTCTGCCTCCCGAGTGCTGGGATTAAAGGCGTGCGCCACCACCACCCGGCCAATATTATATCTTAAGTTGTATTAATTCTTCTGGCAGAATTTCAGAAATTTAAATTGCACATGTGTCTCCATACTCTTATTACATTTCACTCTTTGTAAATGTCTTGGGATAATTTATTGCAATAAAAATTCATAGTTGGAGACTTTAGACAGCTATCTGCAACATATTACTTTTCTTTCTATTTTATGTTTCCTGGTAGTCCTCATTCCTATAGTACAAGAACAATGAATTTGTTATGTTTTTTTTTATAAGTGACAGAGTATTATTTAACAGAAAAAAAATCTTCTCAAATATTGTGTGATATTTGTTATCGTGTTGTATGTTTTGATCAGAGAAATCCTGCTGGTTTTATGATGAGCTGCAAGCAACAGAGAACAAGATTAAACAAGCCTAACGTGACTGACACCAACAAGTCTGCAAGCAAGATTTGGTATGTCACCATTGTCTCTACAAAGACAACAAAACGTGTTACTTGGCAAATTACTACTATGCATCTCTCATTACCAATGCTTTCAGACTTTCTTTCCCCAAACATTCAGGAGAGAGACCTTCCCATCCATCCCAGAAATAAATTCAAGATGGAATGGACATTTTAATATAATGCATCTTATGACCCTTCATAAGAAAAAACTCCAAGCAACAACGTATTTGTTGATTAATAATTACAGCGTTTAGTCTAATTTCCTTTCTGGCACAGATGTGTGTTTTGGCTCATTTGCTTAAAAGCTTATTTTTTCAACAAAAATTTTGTGAATTATTGTAATTTTTTTTTATTATTGGACCAAACGTCAGAGGAGTACAGATAGTTAAGAAAGCCTTTTTTTTTCCATAGAAAAAAATCTGGTGCATAGAAATAAATGAGATGAATATACAAAGGAGGATTAGCTGATAGAACTTTCTTCAATGATGATGCTGCTCAACAGCGATTCTGTCCATTATATTATGGTAGCTGCTCACCTAGTGCAGCTTTTCTTTGACATGTAACTACTATAACGGAGAAAATCCATATTTAAAGTCTATTTAATTGTAACTGATTAGTACTCAAATAAAGTTCTGGCTATATATTTGCACATTGCCCAAAACAGAGCAACTTAGTGGTTTTGAACAACCTCAGTTGTGGTTAGCATACTTTTGAAAGATGAAGTTTTTTTTTTTCTTTTTCTTCCGGTCCCAGGCACTTCGGGAGCCTCCGGTTAACGTTCCGACATGGCCAAGTCCAAGAACCACACCACACACAACCAATTGCGAAAAATGGCACTGAAATGGTATCAAGAAACCCCAGTCATAAAGATACGAATCTTTTAAGGGGGGGTGGACCTCAAGTTCCTGAGGAATATGCGCTTTGCCAAGAAGCACAAGAAAGGCCTGAGAAGATGCAGGCCAACAATGCAAAGGCAGCAAGTGCGCATGCACAGGCCACCAAGGCCCTTGTGAAGCCCAAGGCGGTTAAGCCCAAGGTGCCAAAGGGCCCCAGACACAGGCACAGCTGTCTGGCTTTCATGCTCACCCCAAGATCGGGAAGCGGATTAGAAGCTACATGGCCAAGGGTGGTATGCTCTGCCAGCCAAAACCCAAGGCTCACACCAAGGCAGAGGCCTCAGCTCCAGTTCAGGCTCCCAAAGGTGCCGAGGCCCCTGTGAAGCCCCCATAGAAAAGGTTTCTGTCTGCCAGACAGATGGACTGGTGTGACATACCTACACGCTATTTGCAGATGATCAGGACCCCGTGCTGTTTTTACAAATAAACTTGAGGCAGGATCTGTTAAAAAAAAAAAAAAAGAAAGAAAGAAAGAAAAAGAAAGATGAAGTTTTTTTTTTGAAAACAGAACTGAAGTCCATTCAAAGAGCTTTTAATCTAGAAAGCTGAAGTAAAAAATAGACATATGCCTCGTCTTCTAGTGACAACCCCTTTAATAAATAAAACCCCATTTTACCTTGTGGAAGCAAAGTAAAGTAATAAAAATCATATGAGCTACTACCATCTGTTTGTGAGAGTGAGAAATGCTTCTTTGACATGTGCACTACAGTGCAGATGTCTACCAAATGACAGAAAGGGGGCAGGCTGATATCTGAAGAAAAGTCAACACAGATAAAATATCATCAGTTGCAAACATGTAGTTTTAGTCAAACTCTATGGTGGAACCAATGATCTTAAATTCTTTGTGTTTAGGTATTCATGCAATCTAATGTTCAGGTAGACAGAAACCTGCCTAACCAAAAGGAATAATATGGAAGTAATGGGTGTCACTTTTCAATAACGTTTGAGACATTTGTACTTTCTCTTGTACAACTAGGGTGATGTGGTGGGCACAAACCTGTCTGGACCGCATCTAGGAAAGGAAATCTGTCAGAAATATTGACCTTAGAACCAACAGGCTTCCTGTGTTTCCAAAGATAGAATCCTATGAAAACTCAAATGAAATTAATCAGACATACAAATGCAGTCAAGACTTAATGACATTTATAAAACAACTGATACCTTATGTGCAGCTTTGCAAGGCATTACAGAGAGAGTCAGGCCTGAATTCCTGATGTGCTTAGATTTAGATAGTGAACAGTGTTGTATATAATTACTGGATCTGTAAAGATACTTTTGTGGTTCAAACTTTCAACTTTGTGAAAGGCACATGTTATACTATGCACACATAATATAATTATACTATGTTAATGAATGCACACACAGAGGTAGAGGAAAGTCATATAGGACCTAGGTTTAATAAAAAAAAATCACTTGAAAACATTTATTTAAAGTAAAATCATAATCTTGTCATGAAACGGCTAGCACAAAATCCCAGAACTCAGGAGACAGAAGCAAGAGGATCACCATGAGTATGAGGCCAGTCTGACTTACACAGTCTGTAAAGTACATAATCCTGCAAACAAAATAAAATAATAACAGTTTTGAATGCTTTCTTCATAAGATTTCTTATAGTTCATGTAGAATGTACAAAGTATGGTGGTTTTATTAAAATGTTGCCCATTGGCTCATTGTGAGTGGTACTATTAGAAAGTGCAGCCTTGTTGCAGAAAGTACATCACTGGAGATGGGCTCTCAGGTTTCCAACGCTCAAGCCAGACCCAGTGTCACTCTCTCTGATTCCTAAGGATCCAGATGTAGATCTCTCAGCTATTTCTCCAGCACCATGTCTACCTGTATGTCATCATGCTTTTGCCAGGATGATAATGGCCTAAACCTGTGAACTCTAAGCCTGCCCCAATTAAATGTTTTCCTTTATAAGCATTGCCATGGTCATGGTGTCTCTTCACAGCAATAGAAACCCTAACTAAGACACCAAGTGAGTAAATAATAAGGGGCAAGTCATAGAATGAGACTTGTGAAGTGAATAATGAAAGATGTCTGAACCAAGAGTGGCCCCAGTGTTTCTGGGAGATGATGGTGTGCTGGATATGTTAGAAATGATGACACAATGATAGTTCCATGTAGTTAACTGGGACACGGGTAAGGAAAAGGGCAATAGTACAACAATTGTAAGTTATGGCTTTCCAATGTGAATGTCAACTTTATTGAACACATCTACAATCACCTTATATATTAAACTAAAGATACAGTTTGATCATTTTTAATTCACTTGAGAGATTATTATAGAGTCTACTTTATGGTAGAGTAACTTAAGTAGCTCATGGTATTGAACCTAAGTATAAATTGTTCAGACTTACTAAAAGTCCATCAATAATCTGTTTTATTTATTTATTGTGATTTATATTGCTTTCATAGTACTTATTAGTATTAATTCAATATATGTAAGCCTTCAATGAAAGAAATGTGAATGCATTTTGAGAGTTCTTTTCAGAAAAAGAAAGAAAACAACGAAACCTTAAGACTCTTTTCATCTAATTTATAACAGTTTTCTGGTTCAATAATAAATTCCATTCTTATTCTTTTTAAACAGCTAGCTATTCTAATTTAATTTTCAACAGAAAGAAAGTTAAAACAATACAAAATTAAACAACTGACGTCATGATTCAGTTATATTAGTGTACATGAAAGTGTTTTCAAGTACATAGATATCAGATATAAGAGATAAGCATACTGACTATCATTGGTCATTCGATATTTTAATTATTTATTCTCACCAAGTACTTTTTCAATAAAAGAGCATTAGCTAATTAGTTAAATATAAAATCTACTAAACTGTCTTTACAAAACAAGTGAGGATATGTCCTCCTAAATAGGCACAATTGAAGCCAATTTCACTTTTGCCTCATTATTTTAAAATAAAATCATGGACATTTGTAAATTTGAGCCACCAAATGTTCAGATATAAGTGTAGTTATCACTGAGCATCAAACAGATAGCTCTTTGCAACAGAAGTGGATCATTAAGAAAATTAAAGCAGTCAAAGTGCAGAGTTGTGCTGCCCGTTCTCATAGGTCCATCTTCAATATTAACTCCTGCAACTAAGGCTCAGGGAAGATGTGCAAGAGGGATTTGAAAAATGGTAAGAGCCACAGGAACAGGAAGTTTGCGGTACTTCTGCTTGAAATGACAGCAGTTACTCCCATAAAAATCATATCAACATGACTGCCTAAGCATGAGCTGAGCAAGACAAGAACAATAGACATGCAAAGTGGACTAGGAAAAGCCCAGGAGGCTTCAACTCCACACAAAGAACCACAGACAGGAATCCTGATATCAGGAGAGAGTCTTTCGCAGTGAAGAGCACACACATTGGTTGTCCAACACTGAATAGTGAACTCTAAAAACATTTGTGAGATTACTGATATGAGTTTCATGTTTCTCCCTGAAGCAGGGGGTCCTTTGATTTGGAGATGGGTTTAGAAGGCAGTCAGATGCAGGTGTCAGCTTGAAGAGAGTGTGTGGAAAGTGAACACTGGAACACAGGTGAGATATATGGCTTGTAGGCTGGTCGAGGGGTGGGTAGAGTTCTGGTATCACACCTCATGGAAGAGGGGTGGTCCTGAGGTCATGGTGTTGGGTATACTTCCTGCCAGGAGTCTGGCATCTGCCTGTAATGGTTGAGATAAAAGGCTAATTATTAATTTTTATGTATTATTTTTGGTGAACATTTTTTATGATCTAAGTGGTAGTTAGATATTATTGCGATTTTACTTTGTCTCATAAGATTTCAAAACTATTTAATTTTTCTAACCTACATGATTATATATTTCTATATCCCTATTTTAAAAGAAATAATTTCACAACATAAATTTTAAATAGAAAAAATTCTAATGAATTCTCTCATAACATCTAAGTTGGTATTAGATACAGAATTCCCACAAAGACAGAAGTGTCACTTAATCACATGTATCTTATTTAATGACACAAATGGAAAAGAAATTATACACTCAGTAGAAAGCCAGAAACCAAAGCATTTGTCACTATGAATTATAATGGACTGAAATTCTACTTACATCATCCACCCACAGAAGAAAGTACCTATTTGTCACCTCTCTCTTTTAATCTAAAAAGCAATGACCTCCGATTAGCCACCGTGAACAATACCCACAAAGAGAGGTAATGAAGTAAACCCGATCTCGCAGGAAAACAATGGAGCTGACCTATGTGTTTCCTCTGAGATGGTCAAGTTTAAAAACAGACAAAAAAAAAAAAACAAACCTGAAACTACCTGTCTATATAGTCACTCTACGGCAATTTCCAATGTTTGTAATAAGTATTTTCCTATTTGAATCTATTTAGGGCAAGTCCCATTGCAGTCATTCTAATAGGAACCCAGCAGAAACCTTCACTCCTCAAATGTGATTACAAAGCTTCCTACAGTGGAAAAATTAAAAAAAAAGAAAAAAAACACCTAATATTTCCATTTCACTTATTTTAAATCTCATTTCAAAGGCTGAAATAGGACATAGAAACCAAGTTTTATTTAGGAGTTTCACTTATGGTTATAGGAATAGTGGAGTATTAATTAGGATTTAGTCACAGGCAGTCAGCACAGCAGGGGTTCTTGCATTCTAAAAGCCAGGAAGTACATTTTAATACGAAACCAGGACAATCCTTTTTAGCAAAGACACTTTGAATCTGAAAAAATTGGAATCATACAGTACAGGGTTTTAACATCCACAGTTACATTTAGAAAGAAAAGAAGATTTACCATTTGGTGTTTGAAAATATAAAAGTGCTTCTCAATAACAGAAATAGGAAAAAAATAAATTAATATTCAAATCTACATTACACATGAAGTAAGTAGTACATTATGCTAAAGCTTTACATGTGCTTGAAAAGTTCATTCTTTAAGGTTGATTCATTGTCAGTAAAACTGTTTTGGGAAATAAGGTAAAATAGATAATTTCTACATGCACATAATATTTATCATCAAGAATCAAATAATGCAAATATTATGTTCAATTATTCATTAATAGAGGAAGAATAATTAATTGCATATTTCCATAAAAAGAATAAGCAATTTACATAGATGAACTAGCAGATTTTCAGTTTTCTGCACTGTTGGATTATTTGTATTTGAACATTTTGTACCTGCACCATGAAGTTTAACATTTTAGTTTCCTTGTCAAATTGACTTACTTTTATGCCAGAAAACAAGGAAACTAATGCTAAAAGTGCAACTTGTATACTTTAGGGCACTTTGTATGACTTAATTCTCAATTAAATGTGAGAGGAGAATAAACCTTCACTTGCCCTAACTAGTTATTCTGAAACACTATTGTTTCTACTATCCATTACAAAGCCAGGAGTGATAAATATTGAACTTTAGGAGAGTCACAGCAATCTACTTACCTATGATTCTGTTTTAAGGTTTATAATTATGAAAAGGATATCATAGACCAAGTCAATTCTCTAGTCCCAAAATATCTGGGATTCAACCCTTGGCACGTAACACTTTTCCCCAGTTCCATAACAATCACTATTTATAAGCTACATGTGACATTCCATTCCTTCTAGAGTCCTTTATGACATATTTAAAAATGGCACCACCCGTTTCTGGCTCTTTGGCCTTTAGTACTTCCTAGTTCTTTATTGAAACACTTATCATCAGGTGTCATATAATTAACGTATTTTTTCATATATCTGTATTTAACTGCGAAAGTCCAAACCTCCTGGGGAGGGGCATTTAGTCTTTTTACTGTCACCTCGATACTAAGGGGACCTTGCTGGGGGTCATAGCAGGTAGGGAAACAAACAGTGAAGAAGTCAAAAAGAAAACTCAGTTCAGATTGACTTCTGTGACTTCAATCAAGACTCTGGGAAGTCCTGTGCCAGGGAGTTTATTGTCAGCATATTTTTAAAACATTATAATTTGGAGGAAAAAAAATCGTTTTGTAGTATAATAAAATCTGTGGTGCACAAAGAAATGTATTAAAACCGAAACTCAACTCAGGGTACATGTCATTTTCTCCACAAAGACAGGTTTTGGACATATGCTACCTGTGCTAGCTTAAAGACCTAAAGCAGAGGCTGGCCTGGTCTGAGACATACAGATAGCATAGAGGTCATGCAGGTTTTAGTCACCTCTGGTTCTGGTTGTGGGAGCTTAAGGTAGTCTGTAGTTATACAGATAATGTAAGGATCGTTTGACTGTTAGGTGTTTCCAGTCCTTGTTGTAGAAGTTTGGAGAGCCCTTGGCTGTAAAGGCCATTTAGATTACTCGGCACCTGAGGTACTGGTTATAGGAGCTTGATATGACCTGGCCTAACAGATAATGCAGATCACCAGGCTATTAATCATTTCCAATTCCCAATTCCATTCCAATTGCTGGGTGAAAGCACAGATTTTATACATTCTTCTCATTGTTTTTTTTTTTTTCACTTTTCTTTATTAAGAAATTTTCAACTCACTCTACATACCACCCACAGATCTCACCTCCTCCCTCCTTCCACCCCCCATCCCTCTCTCCCAAGCCACCCCACATTCCCACATCTCCCAAATCAAGATTTCCCATGGGGAGTCAGTAGAGACAGTCACACTGAGCCTAGGCAGGTCCAAGCCCTTTCCCACTGTACCAAGGCTGCCTGTGGTGTGACATCCTTCTCATTGTAAAAACAATCCTGCATGCTTAATATTACTGGTTTCTCTGGAGATCTGTGGATGCAAAGACTGATGTACTGTGCTCCCAACAATTAGATATATAAGATACTCATTAAATATTATTGGCAATAAGAAAAGATCTCTGACAATGTAAATTTATTAATTCTAATTATAGGTTATTGGGTCTTGGGAAATGGTTTATTGTTGAGCATACTTGCCTGCAAGCCTGCAGAACAAAATTTGAATCTCCAGAACCTGTGTAAATGCTAGGAGGAGTGGAGTTCCTTAGAAGTCCAACAGAGGAAGGCAGAGACAAGAGTTAACTACAACAACTTCCTGACATGATTAGCTGTACCAGGAAGCTCTTTGTTTGATTATAGGACCTTTCTTCACTGAACAAGGGGAACATCTATTGAGAATGAACTGGGATATTAGCCACAGATTTCATCATACATGTGCGCTCAGATGCATGTACACCTGAACATACAAACCTTTGAAACACTCATAGACACAGACAGATACATTCACAGTCACATGTACACCAAACAAGAAAGGAAAAGGAAACAATGTATTGTAGCTAGAGTTTTCCTGCCTGGCCCACAGTCAGGACAAATCTCTGTTACCTGCCAGTCCCACAGCCGCTCAGACCTAACCAAGTAAACACACAGAGACTTATATTGGTTACAAACTGTATGGCCGTGGCAGGCTTCTTGCTAACTGTTCTTACAGCTTAAATTAATCCATTTCTATAAATCTATACCTTGCCATGTGGCTCGTGGCTTACCAGCATCTTCACATGCTGCTTGTCATGGTGGTGGCTGGCAGTGTCTCCCTGCCTCAGCCTTCCACTTCCCAGAATTCTCTTCTCTGCTTGTCCCACCTATACTTCCTGCCTGGACACTGGCCAATCAGTGTTTTATTTACTGACCAATCAGAGCACATACAGACCATCCCACACAATGTATACATTTCAATACAATTTAAATTACAATCTTCTTGCAAAATATATATTCAGTTTATAGTAAGAACTTTTCAGTTTCTTTAAATTGCTTTCCAATTATATTTTATGTTTTTTTTTTAAAAATACATATTTATAGTAGAATTGATTGATCTCCCAAATGTGTGATTATAGTAATTCATGCAATAGCAACTTACTAAGAAATTCTTTCTAATTGAATGTTCAGAAAATATCTTTTCCTATTTATAATCTATGTTAGTCCCTTTATGTAACTGTAGCAAAATGTATTTGGAAAAAAATTAAAGAAAGATTAATCTTCTCTCCCTGTCTTAGAGATTTTAGTCCCTATTTTACTTAATTGGCTATGAACCATGTCTGGAGTAGAATGTAATTGAGTAGATACACTGTGGAACCAAGGGACTAAGCCCCTGGTATGTCTGAAGCAGAGAGGAGTAGAGATGAAAGACCTGGACAGACAGAACATTTAAAAACATATCCGCAGGGACCACATCCTACAATAGTAGATTCAACCACCCCTAAATAATACCATAAAATTATAAAACAGATGCACAAAGTTAGGGCTCTCATTAGATCACTTTGTGCAGATGTTTTACTAGGATTTCCAGCCCTTAGCAATGATTCTAATAGAATATAACACATATCCTAAACCACAGTAGTGTTTCTTTTTAGGTTAGCTTTGTGTGTTTGCTTCATTTGTCTAGTAGTGATAAATTTACCATTTGATCAATGTATTTTAATTGGGAAAACATTACAAGGCTTAAAGTAAAGAAATATTTCCTGAGATTGGTTGCTGTTCCTTGCTTTGTTGTCTGTTTTTATTAGTCAATTGTCAATTTTACTTATGTTCAATGAAGAATGGGGTTTTATAAAATAAACCATAGGTGCTAGATACAATAATTATAAACATTTATGGGTGCAGTATGCTATTTCAATACTAAAATTTAATCAAATTATCAGATTGGAGCAATCTATAATCTCAAATATTCATTTTTTCTTAATGCTAAAAACATGTAAATTCCATTGCATTAAATATTTTTAAATATTCAATTATTGTCTAACAATGGTATTTCAACTTGGAATTAGAACATTAGTAGCTCTTACTCCTACCCCACTAAACTTCTACCAGTACAACCTACCCATTCTCCATTCTCTTATAGACTTTACAATATCTAGTAAATTTGTTTTGAACATAAACCGATATTGCATGTTTGAAGAGAAAATTCTACAATATTAAATACATATACCTTCTCTTCCCTTTTTGTGCTTTTGGATAATTTTACCTACATGAAATGCCAAAAGCTCTATTTTCTCTTTTAATGTTATGTTTAGGTGCTGGAGAGACAACTATGAGGTTAAGAGCCCTGCCAGCTGGTATGGCAGCCCTAGGGTATGCTCTCAGCACCCACAAAAAGCTAGCTTTCTTCTGGCATCCATGAGTACTACAAGCATGTGGTGAACAAACATGCATGCCAGAAGATTACCCATACACATAAAGTAAAAACAAATTATTGTTGTGGGAAATCTTTTTGTGCCTTTTTATGTCTCTACCAAGGCTCCTTCTGATTGGTTTAATAAAGAGCTGAACAGCAATAGCTAAGTAGGAGAGGATAGGTGGGACTTCCAGACAGAGATTAAGAATTATGAGAAGGAATAAGAGAAGCAGTGATTCACCAGCAAGACACAGAGTAAGTGGGACATACAGTATGGAGGAGAGGTAATGAGCTATGTCGCAGCACATAAATTTGTATAAATGGGTTAATTTAATTTTGAAGAGCTGATTGGAAACTAGCCTAAGCTAAGGCCAAACTTTCTTACTTAATAAGAAGTCTCAGTGTCCTTATTTGGGAGCAGGAGATTCAAGGAGAACTCAGTTACAAATAATAAACTTAAAATTATTTAAAATTTTAGCCAAGATTATATATTTATTTAAATACATACTTTGTAGATACATAGAAGTTTTAATTATGCTTTGATTAGCAAAAGATATAAATATCATTGTTATATATCCTTTTTTTACATCCATGTTTAATACTCCTTAATTATTGTTATATTAAAACAAATAAAGAGAATGTATATAAATATAAATTATAACTGTGATAATTTGTGTCAAATATAATTAAAATGTAGTAGAGGGTCATCCACTGGAGAGGGTAATTTTATAAATGTATTTGTTTCTATATATCATGATCAATTTCTATTTATTTTTGAGGTAAATATCATGAGAAGTTGAGAAGTAGTCACTGAAATTATTATAGTTTATTTTATCATTATTACTAATATCAAAAATAAAGAATATATTTGTTTACTTTTTTCATAAATAGAATAATAAAGGAGGTATTAATATTGAAGGTGATTTAAAAGTCAGCATAAGACATTTCAGATGATAATATTGAAATTATAATAATAGGCTGTGGATACCATTTGTTTCTTTGATTTATGAACAGAGTTAGGGTTTGGAATAAAAGCAAATTAAGGTTATTATGTTTTTACTTAGAAAGAAAAATGAAAGTGTGTCAAAATATGGAAAGAAACACATCAATCTATTTTATCTGATGAAGAAATCTATTTGAACTGGATATTCTTTATTGGAAGACCAGGAATCTTAATGACACAGACTCATTGTGTTTCCCCTGAATTCTGATAATATGAACATTTGCTTCTATTACAAGAGTATAATCTACTAACACGTAACCTGGTGACATTTTGTCATCCAGTTAAGACATTCTTCTAGCAATGTAAATAATAACTAAATAGATTATTTATGGAATAAAGGAAATCTTCTAAGAACAAAAGCACATATTATTTATAATTGGGAGTTTTCAGGTTCTGAGGGATGTGATGAAAAAACATTTCAAAATCTCCTGTCCTCCTTTCTGTTACAATAAGATTATGCAGGTTGTGTTAGTTAGCAGACAATTTTAACTAATAATCTAATTAAGGAACAGGCTATCTGACTACTGATTATTTTTTGTACAATTCTTATTTTTAGAAAATTTATACTGATTTTATTAACCATGTGTCTAGATGTTTGAAGAAACAATAATCTTAGAGCTATAAACTGTATGTGCTAAATTAAATTAAATTAATTAGATTCTCGCAATGCTGGAAGTGGTAAATGAGACACTAAAATTAGTTAGAATAATTGTATCAATGAATAAGACACAGTCCTTTTCATCATAAGCACTGTGGCCATAACAAACTAAAATTTTAATTATTATTCTAACCCTACCAAAAAAATGATCAAATGCTATATGCTGTTGTTCTTTGTAAGAAGACTAGAACTCACACAATGTCACTAATTTGATTCCAAGTTAACAAATATGTATGCTTCTGTTATGAACATCAGGGGATCTTCAGGTTGTGTGTTTATACACAATGGAAATCACTAGTCTGACAATAAAGTATTTTACTTGCATTGAAATGCCATGCCAGATCTTGTTGACATGTATGGCTTTGTCTTATTCATCAGCTAGTGTGGACTTTAAAAACAGAGCCACACAAACAGTTCTAGCTATGTTCTTTGGAACAAAACCACAAACTATAAGTGAATGTGAAAAAAAAAATGTGTGCAAGGAAGGGGCCTGGCTAGGGTTGGTGAGAAATAAGAGACAGAAATTGTAAATGAAGAGAAATTATTAATAAAAGTGAAATGAGTAGATAAAAAACTCTAAAGTTTTTTTTAAATACAGAGACTCAAATTATTTTGTTTACCTAAATTAAATACAATATATAAAAATATGTGTTTGCTTGTATGTATTACATATATTACGTACACACATACACATATATATGTATATATATTTATGTAAGATGAGGTTATAGAATTCTCCCATTAGCTAGAGAATATCTAACAAAGTCCCAGTACAGGTCACCAGAAACCTCCTTTCCTGTCATTGGCATAGATCCAAGCAACTTCCGAAGTAATGTAGGCTGCTGCTGTTTTCTTGGGTTCCTTGCAAGAAGTTGACTGTTTTTATTGATGGAGTTACAATTACAATATAGTTACAATTCAGACACAGGACTCAGAAGAAGAATCTTCTTCTAACTGTAACAGAACTGGAAGCCTTCTTTTTGAGGACTAGCGCACACAGTACTAGAGGTTGCTGTATTAGTTTCTTTTCTATGGCTCCAATTAAACCCAGTGGCCAAGACAACTTAGAGAAGGAGATGAGTTAGATTTACAGCTCCAGAGGGACAAACACCAATGACAATGGAGACAGCATGGCAGTAGATAGCAGGGATGATGGCAGGAGAAACGAGGCAAGAGCTCACATCTTGAAGTCCAAGGACCAAGTAGAGACAGAAAATTGGAAATGTCAGGTGACTTCCAACTCTTAAAGCATGCTTCTAGAAACATAATCCCTCCAATAAGGCCACAACTCCTAAATCTTCCCTAAAAACACCACTCTCTGTGCACTTGGTGTTCAAGTTCTTGAGACTATGGAAGACATTTCTCACTTAATACACCAAAAGTGCTACAAAAACTTCCAAAGGAAAAAAAACAACCAACAAATCAACTGTGATTCACTTCAAGATATCTCTATAGATGCAACAGCATCGCTATTGGTTGTGATCAACAACTGTTTAATTAGATGTGATGTCCACTCAACAGGATGGAGGTCATACCTGCTAATGTTAACCTAAAAAACTACACACAGCTAGTGAGTTCATCAGTCTTAGAGAATCACTTACAACTTCTGCTTTACTAAACCACCAGTACAATTTTTAACTGTATTCTAAACACTTATTGTGATACCCACAAATAAGTGTCGCTCTTAAACCTCATCAATGAAGCTCCTTTTTGAGACAAACAGAGACCATTGCATGGAGCCACAATTGATCTAAATGCACAGAAAATAAACAAACAAACTAACAAGCAAACAAACAAAAAACCTCCTCTACTTGGGGTGCAAATCCCTATTTGGTAAATCTACAATACAACCCCTATACTTAAGGATCATCACTAAATTGGAGACAGAGGACCAAGAATTTAGGTATAAGATTATGTCTCCCAGATATGGACTGCACAGTAGCAACAACTATGAAATGTCAAAAATATAATTGCCTAAACAAGGCAAGAATAATTCTATCAACTATTAATATTTTATCGTAGACAGGGCAAAGCCCATAGGGCTTCACAAATAGGTGAAGAGATGTAAGTTATAAACAACTTCTGAAAGAGGGAGAATTAGTTGCCCCCCAGGGATGAGTCTCTATGGTGATATTTTATTTGTACTAAAATTTTATTTGTATGTTAATAAAAAAGTTGCCTGGGTGTCAGAGCATGGGAAAGCCCGGCGGTGGTGGCACATGCCTTTAATTCCAGCACTTGGTAGGCAAAGCTAGGTAAGTCTCTGTGTGTTCAGGGATACAGCCAACGTTGGAGAGAGACACCTTTAATCTCAATACCAACCATAGAAGACCTGGAGGTCTGTACAGACAGGCAGTGACGAGGTGGTCATATGGTTGGGTTTACAACCAATGAGAAAGCAGAACAGAAAGTCTATATAAAGACTTTTACACAGGAAGTAGCTCTCTTTCGGAGAGGTAGGACCACCACAGGAGGAAGGGTAAGGTTTTAGCTCTTAGCTCTGACCTCTTGGCTTTCTTCTTTGCATTGGTTCTGTGTTTCTTATTTCATAAGACGGTTGGTTACATCTACAAGCCTCCTACTTGGTTATCTTATATTAAGTGGCTAGCCTTACAAACATGTACATATGAGCAACACTAAATGGTTTCAGCAGCTTGTATTTCTTTATTTTTCATATTTATGTATATATGTTTTTGTATGTGTACATGTGTATATATTTGTTTCGAAAAGCACCAAACACTTCATTTTATTTAGGCCCTGATCACCATTCTATGGATGAAGTCTTCCCAAATTTCCACTGTGCATGTGGGGAAAATATGGTGCTATTTTATATTTTGCACCAATATCATTTGCTTGTGTGCAATAGAGTTTTTCTTTTTTGTTGATCTACTCTGTTATTGCATTATATTTCTTATAAAACTGTTTTCTTGGAAAAAATCTAATTTCAAGGTCAAATTTCTCTTCTGAATCTATTCTGCCTTTCTAACTGCATATTTGCACTTAAGTATTTCACATACAAGTACATTCATAAAACATAAAATCAGCGGATGCAAAGTGGCGAAGTGTACAAGCTGAGGGGACTGGAAACTGTTTTGGTCTTTACACTGCTACTTGCTGAAATCTACATCCTGAGTGTTCCATCCTCATAAGGTTCCTTCAAGTCTAAATATTTGAATGTATGTAAGGAAGTCCTGGCATGAGGCTCTTAGAGAGTAAGTGCTTATGACAAATTCTGATGACGCTGTTAACACAGCATAAAAACTCCAAGTTCAAGATGCACTCTGGCACTACACATTCATTTTCTTTTTCTGAATTAGTTCCTAACTTGGTGATAATGGAAAAAAAAATACATTTGAATTGTTTCTGCTTCAATTTCTTCTTTACTGAAATGAAAATATCTCCATGGTTTTATATACATGCATGTGTGTGACATACATCAAAGAGACAATACATTCAAAACATTTAGTGTTGTTAATACATAGAACCTCTTAGAGACTTTGATTTTACTCTAATACAAATTGCACTCTTTTCTAGATATTTAAAGTTTTTCTACAATGACTCATTTGTACTTCAATCATTATCTGCTTCATTTGGTTAGCATTCATTTTATTTTTCTTCATATATCACCAATATCAATATTCTTTATCTTGTTTTATTAGGTGTTTCATTTGTTTCTAGTTTGTAAGTTTGGGTTATTATTGCCTTTCTAATGGCAGTGATTTTTTCATGTCTTCAATGCTTTCCACCACCCCACATAGACAGCTCCACCCAATTATCATCTGAAGAACAGAGTGTGTAGTTTGATGTTCATCTCTTCATAGTTTAAGGATGGTTCCTTAATACCCAATTTATTCTCACAAAAAGTTCAAGTCTTTTTTAGCCTTAAATATACTATTCTTTATGCAGACCATCACTGATACTACTTGAAAGACAAGGCTTCCCTGAAAAACTACTTTTTATTCTTTTAAGCCTTCCCCCCCCAAGCCCTGGAGCAAATCTCACATTGTTATGCAGCCATTAAGCATAAGTTCAAGTATCAGATTCATGGAAGGCACTCTCTCTCTGGTTAGCTCTTGCATAAGCCATATTTCCTACTATCATATTAGGTTTATTTTTTCTTCCTCCAATAAATATCAACTGATATGTACACATTCTGTTTTCTTTTGTCATCCAATGCTTTTCATATTAGCAATGCCTGGTAAAATTTCATTAAAACAATAAATTGAAGGAGAATCTTATTCAGGTTTATTAAGAACTTTTAGCCAAGGGTAAGAAGAGAGTCACAAATTTCAGCTTTATATTTTCTGTGCCCATCGGGAATGAGAAATTAAAGCAGGAGAACTTGTGAGCATCAGTACAAATATCTACCTTGGCTAGCTTCTATGTGATAGCCTATTTTTATGTCAGGTTTCATAAAGCGTTAACACTGAAAGTTGTGGATATATAACTGTTACATGTGACAACTTGTGGTTTATCACCACACTGTAACTAAATCTTCCCTCAGTGATATAGAGATAATGTTGTTCTAGTATTATATGCATGTCAGATAAAATTTCCATGACAAAAGACTTCTTCTTTATGATACAAGTTTCCGTAGAATAAGTGTTTTGAAACTAGCTATGCAAATAGTCTACAAGTATCCAATAATTTTTCCTAATATTTTGTTTAGATGGATTCCACATAGTACATAATTTTATGATTTTTATAAACATATATCATCATCTTTAGCTGTCCTTATTTGAATGGACCCTGTCATTTCACCTTTATCTCCTTATCTAAAATAGGATTCTCAAATTTTACCTCAAATATACAGTAGCTGAAAAAATTAATAAATAATTAAAACATGGTTTTCTTGAAACAGTTTCAAAATGATTGCCAGCAGCTCTGAAGAATAAATTCTGAGCTACTATTTCTCAGTTCTGTTTCTTTTATCTCTGGATATTCAAAAGAGTGTTTTTGTATTTGTTCCTTTTCATATTACTGTGCTCAAACACCTGAGAAGTGATTAAGACATTATATTAGTTGTAATTAAGCACCACAAACATAACCAAAGGGTACTTACATATGGAAAAGTTTATGCTCACTTAGAGTTCTAGAAGAAAGTCACGGATGCTTGGCAGTATGCAAGCATTGTGCGTGTGTGTGTGTGTGTGTGTGTGTGTGTGTGTGTGTGTGTGTGTGTTTCAAGACAGGGTTTCTGTAAGCATGTTTGAAGAGGCAGAAGTCAGCAGGTCCCATCAACAACTACAAGAACTAACGAAGGAGTAAAGTGGAAATGAATTAAGGGTGTAAGCTCTCAATACTTATCCTTAGTGACCTATTTTCTCCAGCAAACCCACACCTTTGAAATCTCCCCCAAACAGTGCCACCAAGTGTCCAAATGCACAAATTTACTGGAAAAGTTTATAATGGAAATCATAGCAGATTTGAAAGGCTAGTTTTGGTTCAAAAGTGAAGTCCTTCATGGCAGAGAAGGTATGCACTCCCACATCTCTTAAGGTAGGGACATGAGTCTGATAAATCAAACCTTGATGGATTAGGAAGAAGATAGAGGTCAGGAAATGTGACCATACAGTGTATTAACTTTGGATCCAACCCTTTGGAGACCCCATTGGCCTACTCATCTGCCCACAGATTCCTAACACATTCCTAATGCAGTGACACCAGCAAGGGACCAGATTATCAAACACATTATCCTGCAGTAGAGCATTTTATGTTCATACTATGACACTATCATTGAAAAGCGATTTTGCTGTTTTTCAAGACAGGGTTTTGCTGTGTAGCCCTTATTGTTCTGGAACTCACTCTGTAGACCAGGCTGGCCTGAAAGTCTGCGATCTGCCTGCCTCTACCTCCTGAGTGTTGGTATTAAAGACATGAACCACCACCTTTGGCAAGGAACACTATTAAAATAAATATTTATCATCGGTTTTCTTTAAGAGTTTTACATGGACACCTAAAGGGATGTGACATTTTACATTCAAAAGTAATAGGAATGAAACTTTGAGGAAGATGAAAAAAACACAATAGAGTCTGCAAAAAAATAATACATATATATAGTGTATATATACAGAGATGTATATATACAGATCCATGGACCTTACTTGCTTTATACTAGGAAACAGTGTGAGCAGGAGCTTTGAAAAGAAGGAAATTAATGTTATGTTCATAAACAAATGGACAATTTTTGAATAAGAATGGCAATATATATCAAGATAGAATATGTAAGCTTAAAAATCTATATAGTATTGCGTATACCTTTTTCTATTTTTAGCATATTTCAGAATTGATAGGGAAAATTGAAAATAAAATGAAGTCAAAATAGTTGAAGAAGTCTATTCCCTAGCTTTGTTCTACTTTGTTGTATATTTTAAAAGTATTTCTTGCAATATTTTGACAATATCTTTTCTCCTCACTGAAGTACTTTCAGATCTTCCCCACCTTTCTCAACCAAAACCTTATGTTCTTCCTCTCTTTCTTTCTCAGAAAAATAAAAAGAAAGGAAAGGAGGAAGGAAAGAAGGAAGGAAGAAAGGAAAACAAAAGAAGGAAAGAAAGGAAGATAGGAAGAAAGAAAGAAAGAAAGAAAGAAAGAAAGAAAGAAAGAAAGAAAGAAAGAAAGAAAGAAAGAAAGAAAAGGAAAAGAAAAAAACCACATACACTAGGACAAGACAATCCTTTGGTTTTGGTCAACAAATCCTGAGAATGAGGCCTTTCTCAAAGTCTGATTCATACACCTAGTACCTCTCTGTTATGTTTTTTAAAAAACTTGACCTGACTTGTGGAGAATCCATAAATGTCTGACATCTGACATACTGATGTATTCTAACCTCATACCCAGAATTGCCAGCTTTCTGCTATTTCCAGTATCAGAGATAACTTAGGATTTTATTTTAGAATATATATCATAGGCAGGTATAATCTTCACTCTATGTACTTCATAGGGAAGACCTGATTTTCCAGTCTTTATATGGATAGAGTGCACTCTGTATGCTGCAGTGTCTGCAGAGAACTGAACCCGGGACTCCTGCTATGTGTGAAAACATCCACATTCTAACTCAAATCTCCAGACATGGACTTCTTCACAAGACTCTACCCTATGAAGAACTGGACTTAGAAACTAAATCTTTTCATTCTCCTACATAGAAACCTCTTTTTTCTTCTATTTTTAAAATTATAATATAATTATACCATTTCTTCTTCTCTTTCTGCCTAGCAAATCCTATCATATACTTACCACTGGTATTTCAATTTTACTGTTTTATCCATTAATGGTTGTTACACGAATGTATGTATATACAAATGTATCCCTAAATACATTCTGCTAGGTTTGTATAATGTCACTTGCATGTGTATGTACTATTTCAGGAATGACCATTTTGTATTGAGTAACCAGCTAGTGTGCTTTCTCTGGGAAAAGGAGAAGAAAAATGTGAGTTTGCTTTGTCCCCAATGAGCTTTTTTTCTTTGAATCTTTAAAACTGTCTTCTCTCCCAACTCTGACAGCACATAAAACTTCCAATGTCTTTTCTTTTGCACTTAACTGTTTTGTGTGTGTTTGTGTTTTTATGTGTGTAAGACATATATTCATATATATGTATGTATGTATATGTGTATACATATGTATACAACACACACAAATATATATGTGAAAAATGAGAGTGATTGGTATATTTATATATTATTGTTATTTATTCATTTGTCTGTTTTTGTTTGTTTGTTTACTTGTTTGTTTGTTTTCGTTTTGACCAGATCGCCTTGCTGGTCACCCAGGCCCAGGGCCTTCCTGTCTCTGCTCTCCTAGCACTGAAATTACATGTGAGTAATGTAAAAAAGAATTTTTTAAATGTAGTTGCTGGTAATTAAACTCACATTATCAAGTAACATTATATTGACGGAACAGGTGGTATTTATATATTTGGGAATATGTATGGTAATATACAGATAACATACACTGTATATCACAAAACTTAATGAAAATTGCTATAAATGTGAAAGATAGCTGGGGGAGTTTATGGGAAGAGGAAAGGGAAAAGGAGGATGAAATTATAATTTCAAAAAAAGAAGTAATTGAAGAAAACTCGCATCCACATGCTTAAGTGGCAAACACTTTACCAACTGAGGCATCTCCTGTGCCCCACTTGGCTTCTGTAACTGTGTGGTGACCCTCAAGTTTACGCTGCTCAATCTTGATTTCATCCCCAGCATAATCACAAAGATTGAATGGAAAATCAGAGGATTCACATTTTCCCAAGGTTTTGGATTTGTCTTACAGGATTAAGGAAGTAGATAAAAGCTTTCCTCACTTTTAACATATTGCATTAGTGTCATGTCTGGCAACCTGGAAAGTCACCTCTCACACCTCTTATGTTCAGCTGAGCATTTAAAGATATAAAATGCCTAGTCCCTAGTCAATATTACTCAGTGATTAGAATTAAAGTCAGAAAAAAAAGAAAAAACAGTGAATCACACATCAACAAGTTAGAAATCTAGATAGTATTGGCTTTTACTTACCCACCAGTGTATATGGTATAGACAGCCCGAGAAACTATTGCCCATATTCTATTCTATTCTATAACCATTCCATTTTCAGAAAAGAACCGAGTACAGCAAACAGTGAACACAGATTTAAATTTCTTTTTGTGAGGCTGAGAACTCCTTCACGATTACTTTGATGTCCTGGTATAAACTTTATTGTCATCCATTCTATTTGCGGTGGTCTAATTTCCAGGTACTCTTCCAGGTAATTTAGCAGTTAATCAAAAGTCAGTATATATAACTTTAAATCAGTGGTAAATGCTAAAGTGGGTATCGGACGCTAGATTTTGTTAGAAATGTAATATTGGCACTTCATTGGTTAATTAGAATTGTGTGTGCATTTTCTGAAATTTTATGCTTCTACCATAATAATTTGTCTATGATTAAAACAATTTGTTCTAGCTTATCCAAGCAACATCTTCTATAAAGTTATTAGGAAACAATGTACTTTGCTCAGAATCATGTTTACAAACACAACATAATGGAGTAAAATAATATGAATACGTAGTGTATATGTTGTATACAGTATACATATGCTTAGTTTACATATGAATAGATTAAAATTTAACACATTCACTTTCATCTATTATGCTCTACTTTTGATGATATAAATTTTTCATACTTTAAAATAATCCTTTAATTAGATATTTAGCATCGTGTATGCATTGGTGTGCAGAAATCCAATTGCACTGTTTATTGGCAAGTTAAAAATGTAATTAAATTACACATATCATCTTGAGCCAATGCAGTAAAAATCTCAGGTACAACTAAGAAGGGAATTTTTCTCACAGAAACTCAATTAAGATCTTCAGGGAAATTAAAGCAATAAGAACAAGGTAACTATATTTCCATGTTACAAATCTAAATTCACATGTTCACATATATAAAATTTCCTCATTTATTTTTTAAAATTGCAAATAATAATAATATACTATTAGCATTACACTTTTGTTTTAAACCATAGACAGAATATGCAATGCTCAATTGTTTAACTTTGCTATTAATCATAACAGAATCATAAATAATAATTTGATTTTTAATGTGTAAAAAACATACCCAGTTATAGAAATCGATTGAAATGAATTTACTCTCTGGATCTCAGTTGATTTGACCATTTACTATGATAAACACATTTATTAAACAAAACATTTATGTCAAAGCAATAAAAAAATTGATATTCAATTTAGTTGGTAATCATGAAAATATGATCATATCATGATAATCTGAAAATTATTACAAGCACATGTCATCTGAATCTGAGTAATTATCTTGACAAACTGTAATAGAGTGAGTTTAATACCAAAAGTGAAAGTCCTAATAGCAAGACAATAACAATCAGACAAGTTGAATACTATCAGAATCTGGTTTTAGTTATCACAGTTATTCATATGCCCCATTAAATATTAAAAACAGATTGCAATGCTATTTATTTTTACAAAACACATATAGCTTTATTATAAAGAGTGAATCTAAATCTTAAGATTTTCATGAACTACTAAGATTCTGAAACAAAAGGACATGTTTCTTTAAGACAATTTATTAGTGGCATAAGGCACTGGTATTGACAAAATTACAGGCGGGGAAATTGTTTTCTAGGGCAGCTTATATCATGAGATTGTAGCTCTTCATTCTTTAATGGAGCTATCAAAGTCTGTGTGCTAACAGCCACTAAGATCCTGCTCTACTGAGAAAGAAAACACAGTAGATGAAAGACTATATTTTCAGAAAATGTACGTTTTAAGTCAATTCAAATTGGAATTATATATAAGATAGGAAAATGTTTCATTAATTTGAAAAAAATATAAATTGTATACACACATGAAAACAAAAGATAAACCAAGATTTCTCAGTTATCTCAAATTGAAAACTATATTTTAATACACATATTACATAAAGCACACATGAATGTTATAGCACAGTCATTTAATAAAATGCTATTCATTTCCAACTAACATAAATGAATATAACATTTTATTTTTTCCAATAGTGCCATATAATTATTATCTCATACATTATAAACCTATTACAGTAAGAAACTGAACACATATTTTAATGGGCACAACTAATAAATGAGTTACTAGGTGTCTTTTATTGTTAATATTTAGTATTAATAATTATAGAATATCGCAGAAAATAAAATATTGTCTTCTCAAAAGTACTGAAACTTGTTAAAAGAAAGAAATACTAAGAAATTTTAATAGTATGTCACCTATAATCATTATACCTGCTAAAATATATAAGAAAAAAGAAACTAAATCTAAGACCAATTTTTTAAATGGTTGAGGAAGTCTTTACTCATGGATCATGAATGGTACTGTATATAGACATAAAAATTACATATAAAAATGGAGGAAGACAAGGAGAGAAATAGAACAAAATAGAGCAAAGGACATTAATTATCTACCTCTGTTGAAAGAGACTATGTTTCCCTAGATTGATACCACAAACAACCAACAAAAGAGGAAGACATGACAATTAGTTACCCAATACAAAGTGGCCAGCCATAAAAGAGTAACAGTATACAGGCTGAATTGGTTGTATTTATGAATTTCTATGTTTGCAACAAGAATTAAAGTAAAAAGAGGCCATGAATTTGACAGAAAGCAGGAGGGAAGGTCAGGGAATTGTTGGAGGGAAGAAAGGAAAGGAAGAAATAGTGTCATTTGGTTCTAATATTAATATTTACAAATAGTTAAAAGGTAAAGCATCACAAGAGTATTTCAAATAATTTTAAATAGAATTGTTTGATGAAAATAATTTTAAGTGATTTTTATCTCATGCGTATGTGTGTTTTATGTGAATGTCTTTATTTGCACCTTGAGTGTGACTGGTGCTGATGAAGGTCAGAAGAAGGTTTTGAATCCCCTGGAACCGAGGTTACAGCTGGTTTTGAATTATCATAGTGAATCTAGCAATAACTCCAAGTCTCTGCAAGAGGACCAAGTGATCTCTCACCCACTAATCAGCTCTAAAGCTGTTCAAGAGAGTTTTCATTAAACATAGAATGAAGTTATCAAAGAAATTCATTTGTAAAAGAATATTTTGAAGATATAAGGAACACAGTTTAAAAAAGAGTAATAAGCTGGGGTCATCCTCGTGGATTCCTGGTGAATACCCTAACTGTTACCATAGAGACTTTCTCCAGTAACTGATGGAAGCAGATGCAGAGATCCACAGCCAAATACCAGGCTGAGCTCCAGGAATTCAGTCAAAGAGAGAGGAGAGATTCTATGAGCAAGGGGCATAAAGATCATGATGGGGAAACATACAAGAACAACCAAACCAAGCTAGTGAGAACTCATGAAATTTAAACCAACATTTATGGAGCCCCCATGGGACTGGAGGAGGCCCTCTCCATAGGCAAGACATAGTTGTATAGCTTGAGTAAAATTCAATCAATTAAGGGCACTACTGATTGTAATATAAACATTATTTCTGTATAGATTATTGCAATATTCTTTGTCAAAAGTGCAAAATTTTACTCTGTGGTGTAATGGCAGAAAATACCCTGAAGTCAGAAGATACTTTTTAAAAAAATTTTACATCCTTAAATATTTCCTTATAGACAAAAATCTATTATGTAAAGAATTTAAAAAAAATTTGTAAGTTAGTGTTCATCTTTGTATTTTAGGACCTCCATCTATGGGATTTATATTGCTACAAGATTAATAAGCATATTGACATGGTTGAACAGCTATCCATACCATCTACATTCAGTACTCTCTTTAGATTAAATTTTTTTTTATTAATTTTACACACCAATCACAGATCCCCTTTCTTCCCTCTTCCCACTCCTCTCTCAGCCTCCCCACACCAACCTACACCCCATGCCCTCCTACAAAAAGGTAAAGCCTTCCATGGGGGAGTCAGCAGAGTCTGGTACACTCAGTTGAGGCAGGTGCAAGTTGCTCCCCCTGCATCAAGGCTGTGCAAGGTGTCCAACCATAGGTAGTGGGCTTCAAAAAGCCAGCTCATGTGCCAGGGAAGGATTCTGATCCTACTGCCAGAGGGCTCTAAAATTTTATAATACTGAACAGTATCTCTTTAATTCTTCACTTCTTTGAAAGTATCAAAGTCATTTTGAAATTTTGTCTCTGTGAATATATCTGTCTTAGTAACTGTTCCATTCTAATGAAGAGATACCATGATCAAAGCAACTCTTAAAAAAGAAAGCATTGAATTGGGAGCTTGCTCACAGTTTCAGAAGTTTAGTCCATTATTATCATGGCAGGAAACATAGCAGCATGCAGGCCAGGGCTGGAGGAGTAGCTAAGTGCCACACTCTAAGCTGTAGGACAAGAAAGAGAATCTGGGTTTGGCATGGGCTTTTTAACCATCAAAACCCAACCTAGTGATACACTTCTTCCAACAAGGACACCCTAATTTCTTCAAAAAATGCCATTCCCTGGTGACTAATCATTGAAATATATGATGGTATGGGAACCACTTTTATTTAAACCACTACTTCATCTTACATGAAGTTACGCTGATTTTCTATTTTTATTATTGCTTGCTTTAATGTACTATTATTTCCTCGAAGTCATTCATCAGAGTATCATTCTTGTTTAATTGTATTGTTTGCAAATACTACACTTCATCTACCCATTTATTTGACAATATAGAATAACTGGCTGCATCTACTGTGGATGTAAAATAAATGTTAGGGTTAAAACACTGAATCCAGGTGCACTTGAGAAGGTAATTAAGGAGACTTGAAGCTAGGTTTCATATATCCAAGTTGTCTCTGACGTTATCTTCACCTTACCCTAAGGGCACTTAGCTTTTCTGCTTGTAAACATCACGAATTGATGAGTAGTTATAACTTTATGTGTATTCTTCATTGTGTCTCAGCACAACTTCTAAGAAATTTTTTTTTTCTGTGGAGACCACCACAGAAGCCTTAGGAGTAGCAGGGGAGAGGAATGTGTCAGGCTAATCCTTGTATGTCTGTCTAGTAGAGATAGATATTTGTTATGGTCTCTTGACTCAACCTAATCTTTACACTGGAGGGTGTCCTTAATTTCGGCTTTCAGGTTCTCACCTGCAGACACAAATCTTAACTACGTACTTGCTCCACTTTTACTTCCATGTGAATTATTCTCCTTTAGGAGCTTGAGGACCAAGACTATTGCTGTGGGAATCAGTGAGCATGTGGAAGGAGGCATCTCTCTTCATCCATAAGTGTCTTTTCATAATATGTGTGTGGATAATAGCACTACAAGCATAATGAAAAATTATCTTTAAAGAGCTTCCTTTCAATTTTTTGATTTTATACAGAGACTATCCTTAGTAAATATATCAATAAGCTTTTAGTTCATTAAAATATAACAATATTGTTTTCTATTTATTACATCACATTACATCCATCATTGCAATAGCATTCTGTTCCCTTCACATCTTCGTTTTTCTGTCCCTTTGAATTTGTTATCCAATACATATAATGTTAAAAATCTTCCTATGCCATTGTGAATTTCCCTGGGAGAGTTGTCTAGTCAAGCTCTTGGTTAATATTTTAATTGTACTTATTTTTTGTGAGTAGATGTTAAGTAATATCCCTTTATGTTACAGACATTAATCGCCAGTCACACATAAGTGTCCTGTGTTTCGCTTTGTTTTCAACTTTTTAGGTGGCCAGTTTACTCAGTAATTTATCATGTGGTACTCAAAATTAATTTACATGAGATAACGTATATGTATATTTTTCTTTTGTGGCATAATTTACTTTTATTTTAACTTTTAACCTACATATATCTTTGGCTCCTGTATAGAGAATAGAGTTAGATCATATATTTTTAATCATTACAACCATTTCTGTTTATTTCTCACACATACAATATAAATGTGGTAATGCAAAGTTCTGAAAATTTCTTTCACATCCTAAGAGGCTGGAATTTTGCTAGTCCTCACAGTCAGAGTTAATAATACACTTTAATGTCATTTAAGACTTAGACTGCTGGTCTACTGTGTACTCAAACTCTTCGTGTAACCTGCCTTTAAGAAAACAATGCAACAATTGACCTTGCTTCGGATTTCCCAGGTAGTCAGATTTTACAACCTAAGCTAATGCATAGCAATAATCTAAATTATGTGTTCATCCATGCCGCTCACTAAGAAAAATGCATGTGTATCATTTGCTGAAAGCAGCAAAGACAGAAGTTGAAAGCAACTTTCTAAAATCTAACATAAAGGGTGAAAACAACTATTTATGGACATTGATTGATAAAAGTGATGCTTGTTGTCGGAGTCACTTAGGATCAGTTGGAGGTAGTGATTTCATCCCTTGTAAATCTCTGTTGAAGGACAGATCCCATGCTTTCTCCCCATGTAATGTATGTTGTTCAATAAACACAGAGCAATACTTTTTGTTAGGAACAGACACCACTTACAGACACACACAGCTCATTCAACAGACAGACACAAACTGAACACATAGTCACAGGGACAAAAAATACACAAGACATTTTTCAGGCAGGCGCAGATTCAGAATCATACTACAGACGTGCAGAGGACTAAAATGCAGGAAGCCTGAAGTGGAGAATTCAAATCTGGACTTGCTCTTGGTTAAATGATTCCAAGGGGAAGTGTTTTAATTTCTTCCTTAAAGCAGCACTAATGCATTTTTTGGTGAATCAGAGTTAATCAATCACTAATGTGTTAGTCCACATATATAAACATGCATGATGTCTTTGCTGTGCTAAATATTTGCTCCTCTACATGGAAAACTAATGCATTTTTGGTGAGTCAGAGTTAATCACTAATGTGTTAATCCATATATATATATACATGCATGATGTCTTTGCTGTGCTAAATATTTGCTCCTCTACCTAGAAAACTGGTACAATGATTTATTTAGGTGTAGAACTAAGTTCCCAACAAATGGAAATTTGATTTCCTGTGAATATACAAGGAAAGCCCCCAACAGTCATACTAAAAAAAAAATTCAGAAATATCCTCCTAAAATCTTTAAATTATTTAAGTGACTAGAGGAAACATTTCTAAAAGTTCATCTTCCAAAAATGCATACCATGTCTGAAATAGACCTTAAAAAAAATCTTCTAGACAAAGTCAACAACTAAGAAAAGCCCACCAGGGAATGGTTAGATAGTAAAAAATGTTTCAAAAGTTCACTGATTCCATTAACAAAACCAATACAAATAAACTCATGAATAAAACAAAATGTTAATTTTTCCAGTTGGAGATGTTATGTTCTAAACAGATGTAGGAGGGTGTTTAGGCTGAGCATCTCACTCTTACTGTTAATAAGCTACATTTAAATCCTAACCCTCTTGAGATGGTTTAGTGAAGAGTGAAGTTTTAAAAGCATGTCTAATAATGTGATTTGAAGTTATAATTTCAGGTTTTGACAACTTGTTGCACACATCTCCATAGTCTAAAACTTTGCAAAAAAAGAAAAATGCACAATAGCATCTTTGTGAGAAGGTAGTCTCAGATATCCACAGCCTTTGAACCTACAAATTTTTCTACTTAACATTTCTGTATAGACTATGTCCTTCAGTACTGAACTAATTTATAATTTTACTTGCACTAACATTCTCTACTGAGTTGTCAAATTTGTGTTCTTAGAGGATAATCTTTAAAATATGTTATATGTGAAGAATAGCAACTTAAACTCTCTAACTCTTGATATACTTGGATTAGCATAGTGTGTAATAACAAGTGTCATTTACCCTTCCCTGACTTCCACTTAATATTTTTATTTATTTATTTATTTATTTATTTATTTATTTATTTATTTATTTATTTATTTATTTATTTATTTATTGGTATTTTGAGACAAGGTTTCTCTGTGTAGCTTTATGCCTTTCCTGGAACTCACTTGGTAGCCCAGGCTGGCCTCGAACTCACAGAGATCCACCTGCCTCTGCCTCCCGAGTGCTAGGATTAAAGGCGTATGCCACCACCGCCCGGCTTAATATTTTTTAAACAATCTACATCTTGGTATGCTGTGGTAGTTGCTCAAACCATTTTTCTGATTTACATTAGACAACAACAAATTTATGGATTGTCATTCATTTTTAATAGATATTTGAAATTAATTTGTGAATCATGTGGATTCTGCAAAAATGAGTCAAAAGAGTCAGGGGAGTAAATGGGAAGCAACTTAAGATGACAGAGATGTTCACATCTCAGTTTTTGAGATAGGTTGAAGCTGGGAGGACATCCTTCCTTTCAGAATGTATTAGGCAATCCACCCATTTAAAAAGATTGACCAACTACAGCACTGTAGATTGAATATATATACACATATACATATATGTGTGTGTGTGTTAAAGTAGGAAATTGTAAGCCTTTGAAGATAGGAAGATTGACCCTTCATTTTAAAACTTGCTAGTATATGTGAGTTCTTATATGCCCCAATTTAAGTTGTTTTAAAATTAGTGTTGATGGATTTATCATGACTTTTATTTTCTTGAAGTTCAATTTAGAAGCTTCCAATATTATATATGCATATCTTCCTTGAGTATTTGTTTTCTGTGACACAGAAAGAGGTATAAAACCTCTGGCTGATTAAAGATATGACAAAGTCATAAAGTATGGCTTGTCTTTATTTACCTACTTAGAGGGAGATATAGAGGCAAGCAGTTTAGTGATAGGGCTAACTGAAAAAGATATAAAGGAAAACATAAATAAACATGTAGTTTCTGGATAGGTAGATATATTCTCTGTAATCTGCTTCTTTTGTCAAATTATTTCAATGAGATAATTGCTGTAGTATGCTGGATAATAACAGTGTGATGCTTTAGACATCTTGAAAGAATTCAGACATATGAAGTATTAGAATTGGCAGCAATTTAATGATGGTTTTAGCCATATGAAACTATTAACAGTTGGGGCTTCTACATAAAGTGCGTAATGAACTAAAAGCTTTACAAAAGCTATAAAATATATAGAGTATATATATAGAGTTATATAGCTATAAAATATTAGAGTAAGTTTTACTGGGGTGAAATTTGTGTGGTTAAGACTTTTCTTATAGTATTTCCTAATATGCTATTTCGTTTTATTTTTTATTTTTATTCTTTTTTTTTTTTTTTTTTTGCTTTTTCTAGATGAGGTTTCTCTGTGAATTTTTGAAGCCTGTCCTGGAACTCACTCTGTAGACCAAGCTGGCCTCAAACTCACAGAGATCTGCCTGCCTCTGCCTCCCAAGTGCAGGGAGTAAAATTTTGTGCCACCACCACTTGGCTATGCTATTTTATTTTAATATGGAATATTCCATTGACCATAGCATTCTCCATGTTTTATAGTCTTTGATAATGATAATTATGACGATGATGATGATGATGATGAGTGCATACACAAAAACACAATAAGCTCCTGGGGCAAGAATATCAGGTAATTACTAGCCAAAATTCACAATAACAGTTCATTTTTCATATTTGAACATTGTAATATTGAAAATCATGCTGGAAATACCAAACACTAAAGCCAGACTATATAATTTATCCTTGTTCTAAATATTCAGAATGCTTTAAAAATTATTGTTCTATCGTGACAGTAAATGCTTTTCTGAGCACTTACTTCTCCAAAACTTAAAACATTATTTTCTATATTTTCATATGAACTTTATAACATTTTTATTTACTTTGATATCCTTATTTTCAGTTTATAAATGAAGAATTGGGCTTCAAGTCTATTTTCTTAAAATCATGTATAGGAGAAAAGTAGCAACAATCAAGACCAAAACTGTAGTTAAGATGAAAGGCTGTGTTCTTCTGCTTTCCAATTACAAATTCACTTGTAAGTGTAATACATCCCTTGGTTTATTTCTAAAAGATTTTAGGGTTTTCACATATTAAATATTACTCTAGATACTTTCAACTCACAAGGAAAAAAATTTGTAACAGGGCATTCAACAAATGTTTAGCAAGTGAGTGGTCTACTTATTGTGTCCTACTTGAAATTTTCAACAGATAATCCATATAACAATTTTAAAGCATTTAGATTTATTTTCTCAAATTGTATTATTTTAGAGATTTAAAAAATTAAGGCAACCATCCTCAGTACAAAGAAATATCTTTTTATAGGCTAACAGATCAGAATGTATGAATTTCAGTATGTATTAGAGTTTCTTTACTTCTGTTTTCCCATCAAAATCATACACTAGAATCTTATATACTCCTTTCAAATAAAGTAAATTCCCTTATTTTAAAAAAAAAGACCACAACTGCTTAATAAGATAGAGTTCACTTTCTCCTTTCTAATTACACAGCTTTAGTAGAAATGACACAAGTGAACACATTGATAGTGTCAGCCCAGGTAAAAAACATGGGCTATATTATTTTTGCTGACACCTAACATAAGTCTGATAAATTGTCAACAGATCTCTATCCCTTACAAATGGCATTGGATCCTGGTTTGTGACTTTCACCCTCAGGATTGGGGATCCCTCAATGGCAGAAATGTTATGTCAGGAGAGCACTTTCCTAGGGAGTAGAAGTCATTTCTTGTAATCACACCGAAGTATTGTAGAACTTGGTTCTAAGTGGTTCCTAAAGATATCCCAGGATGTATGTTGCTTTTTCAGTGTTGGAGGGAACTTCCACTTCTGTCTTTTAAGTAGAGCTAGGATAGGACACTAAAAATCCTACAGTTCACATTAGCTCCCAAGGCAAACATTATTTCTAGCTAATTTGTGTAAGAGGAGGACTCAGAAAGGATTCCAATATTGGGTCTTCTGATCTCAAAATAGATCACTAGACCACTTCAAACAGTCCTTGAGACTTGGCTGTATAATTTTTAAATGAAATTGTGCTGAAAGCCAATTGATAGATGGGAGGTTGTGTACTGTCATATATATATATGTACCAGACACTTAATGTCATGCCAGTCACGTATTTTTATTGTACACATGCCAGTCAACAAAGTCAGGTGTATCATTACTATTAAGATGAGCAATGGAGTAGTTTGAATGAGAATGCCCTGAACAGTTTCAGATTGTTTAATAATTAATGCAGTCTTTTATTTTAATTAAAAAAAATTATTCATTTTACATACCAACCATAGATCCCCCTCTTATTCTTCCTCTCGCTTCCCCTCGCCAGCCTCCCTCCCCCAACCCACCTCCCATCCCCTCCTCCAAAATAGTAACGCCTCCAATGGGGAGTCAGCGAAGCCTGGTACATTTAGCAGAGGAAGGACCATGGCCCTCCCCATTCATCAAGGTTGAGCAATGGTCTCATCATGGGTAATGGGCTCCAAAAAGCTAGCTCTTGTACCAAGGATAGATCCTGATCCCACTGCCAGGGGCCCCTCGAACAGAACAAGCTACACAACTGTCTCTTACATGCAGAGGGGCCTAGTCTGGTCCCACGCAGGTTCCACAGCTGTTGGTCTAAAGTTCATGAGTTCCTATGTGATTGGTTTAGTGGTCTCTGTAGATTTCCCCATCGTAATCTTGACCAACCCCCCATCCCCCCACCCCCCACACCCCCACACCTCGCTCATATAATCCCTCTTCCCTCTCTTTGACTGGACTCCTGGAGGTTGGCCTGGTGCTTGGCTATGGATCTCTGCATCTGTTTCTATCAATTACTGGATGAAGGCTCTATGATGACAGGATATTCATCAATCCGATTGCCAGGGTAAGCCATTTTAGACTATTGGCAATAGTGGAGAGGGTGTCTGAACTGGCCTACACTGGTAATAAGTCAGTCTTTTGTGTGGGGGTTTTAGAAGTATTAGAATTATGTCACTGAAAACAGGCTTTGAGGGTTAAAGTCTCCATTGCATTTCAAATGTGCTTTATGCTCTGTGCCTGTGCTTCCAGATGTGAACTCCCAACTTCCTTTTACTACCACCATTTCTTTGGCTTATTGCCATGGTGTCCTGTCACTGTGTACTTTAACCCTGGAACCACAATGCAAAGTCAACTCTTTCTCTCTTAAATTGTCTTGGTTATGGCCTTTTACCAGAGCAACAGAAAAGTAACTAACCCAAGATACTAGCATTTGTCATGGTATATGTACATGGTTAAATCAGTATTTTATCATCTCATGTTTAAGGGTAAACTAATCATTTTTTAAGTTTTTGTTTTAATTAGCTTCATTCAAGATTTTCATTTAATCATAATTAACAATTGATTACAAAATATTCTGTTTTAAAGACTATCAAACTAATATTCATCAACATTTTAATTTTTAAAAAATATAATACCTTCATTTTCTCTAAGCCAATGATGTAATTAACATAATTACAGTACTTATACTTAAAATTCCACATGAGAGATGTTATCATTTAATATTAATTCACATCTTTATGTGAGACAGCATTTTTTAAAAAACAGATTTCTTAAACTATTCTCAAGAGGTTTGATATTTTCCTTTAAAGGTTAAATAAGTTAAAATAATAAATTTTAAAGGTTAAATAAGTTAAAACCATAAATTGTAAAAGTTTTCCTATTACCATATATGTAGTTATGCATGTTTGAAATATATATGTGCCTATATATTAATATAACAAATATGGATGGAATATATCTGTATGTAGGACCAACAATACTTTGATGCTAATAGCATAAAACCAACCAGTGTCCAGAATATATGTTTAGAGCTTTACATATATTAAAATTTTGTCTTGTAGTTTCTGATTTTATGCTACACATAGTACTATCATGTAACAGACTTTAATTTCCATTTCTCCATGATTTCCTGATACCCGAGCACCATTTCATATGCATTCACGTACAATGAAGTCTAACATATAAATTGAAAAAAGAAACTAATGTGAGAAGTGATGAATGATTCACAGATTCTAACAAAATACTAAAAGATAATTAAATATGTGAATGGCTTCAAGGAAAGATAGGAAAAGGGTCCCAGCAATTTGGAAAAGCTGGAACAAGATGAGACGTATTAATATATTTTTCTCTGTGTTTCCTGTTAGAAACTAATTTGCAAAAATAATAAAGATACTTACTGTTCTCTAAAAGACATGTAAGTGTACATTGGCTTTTAATAAATCATTTACACTTATCAGTAAGATGGATTACATAATCCATCCCCTGAAAAAATGGAATACTAAACACAGGGCCACTTCCAATATCAAGAACAATACAAAAACAAGCACTTTACCAGCATAAGACTTCAATTATTGTTTTGTGAGTTTCAGGACAGACAGGATGACGATGCACAAGGCATGTTCAGGAAGATGAGAATACAGTTAGAGAAAAACAGTCTTTCCAGAATGAACCATGTCCACTTTTGGATTGCAGAAAGTAACAGAGGTGGCTGATTTAAGATTAATCAGAGGCTTCTTAGGCAGATCTAAGACAGGAGAATTAGATTCTTATTAGAATTATTTCAAATAACAGGAAGTAAAAGGAAACACACACACACACACACACACACACACACACAAACACATGACCACCCCCCCACACACATATACACAGTCATGCAAACAAGCATGTACACACACACACACCACACTGAAAACAATATACAGTGAAGGTGCACCCAGATGTTTCTCATAATGTGTACCAAGCTCTAGATCTTATAGATTTTAAACTCTGCTGTTTGCCTCTGCATCACTTTCCAATGAAATCATCTAATTTAATTTCCTCTCAGGGTATTCTGACAAGGCTGGGGTCTATTATGAAATCCATAAAGTAGAAATATTAGTTATGTGGTCTGTTCTCTTTTCCTGTTAAAGCTGCTCTAATGGGTTCACTAAATCTATGTGTGGATCTACATCACCTGGGAACAATTATGTCTTGCCTTTCTTCAAACCCAGTATTTTCTTGTTAGTTTCATACATTTCTTTGAAGTCTCTCTTTGTTTTCCGGTGACTTACTCATTTTGTGATCTTGTGCTACCATTTTTTTTTAACCTCTGTCTTGCTGTATGTTTCCCTTTCCCTTCTTATTTGTACCTTCTTGATATTTTCACTCATTCATTTCATTCCTAGTACTATGTGTCCTTTTAAATTATTTTCTATAGTTTGCTCTTAGATTTTTCATGCTATACATTCATTGTAAAATTGAAAAGTTTTGTAATATTTCCAGTTAATAGGTAGATAGATAGATGATAGATACATAGGTAGATACATAAATGCACAGATAGATTTTCTTGAGACTTGTACACATATTTACAATGGAATATCATATTCCAACCCTATTCCTCCTTCCAAGTATCCATGGTTCTCCTCTGTGGTGATATTGTGTTCCCCAATATATTGTACACCTTAATAAACTTATCTGGGGTCAGAGAACAGAACAGCCGCTAGACAGACATACAGGTCAGAAAATAGTGGCACACACACACACACACACACACACACACACACACACTCCTTTAATCCTAGCATTCTGGAGGCAGAGATCCATCCAGATATCTGTGAGTTCAAGGCCACACTGGAAACAGCCAGGCGTGGTAACAAGAGCCTTTAATCCCAGGAAGTGATAGCAGGAAGCAGAAAGGTATTTAAGGCATGAGGACCAGGAACTAGAGTTGGTTAAGTTTTTAGGCTTTTGAGCAACAGTTCAGCTGAGATTCATTCTGGATAAGGGCACAGAGGCTTCCAGTCTGAGGAAACAGGATCAGCTGAGGAACTGGCAAGGTGAGGTGGCTGTGGCTTGTTCTGCTTCTCTGATCTTCCAGCATCCACCCCAATAACTGGCACCGGGTTTGATTTTATTAATAAGAACTTCTAAGATTCGTGCTACATTCCTCTAATATGTCCCCTCCAAATTCCATGTTCTTTTCTTATATTTTTAATAACTTCCAAAGTTCAAGTAATGCTACCCATACGTGCATGGGGCTTGGGTCATACACTGTAGCATATGTTACATACCAATGGCCACTCTTACCATAGAAAGGGTGATTCTTCCTTCAACAGCAGTTATCAAATACCAATAGTCCCTTAGTTAGGGACAAGGCCTCCTCAGTCACTCCCTACCCATGCTGGAATTCTGGTTGACTTGTTCTTGTGAAGGTCTTGTTCAGGTGACCACACTTGGTGAGTTCGTGAATGCAGTAGCCACACTATGTAGAAGAGGCAGCATTTCTGAGCACCACTCTCCACCCTTCACCTGTCATGTACATTGTTTCCCGCTCTTTTGGAATGTTCCTTGAAGCTTGGGGGGGGGAGTTTTGATGAAGATACCCTAACTAGGGCTAATAATTCACATTCATTTTTTATCAGTGAAAAGTCTCTTCATGGAGTCCAACCAACTGCAAAGATCTCCTTTGACCAAGGTTGAGAGTAGCTCTATTTGTGGGTGTGAAGATAAATATTTAGAAAGTAGTTTTGACAGCATGACAATTTCACAAAATTGAAATGTATTATGGCCTTTGAATATATCTGACTGCTATTATCCTGTGTCTATTCCTGCCCCTTCTGAATGATCCCACTTCTATTTTAATGTTTTATAAATATATACATGTGTGTGTGCTTATGAGTGTGTCTATGTGTATGCTGTCTCATTTTCTTTTCTCATTGTATCACTTACTCCTTATATCTCCATTTCCATTGTTGAAAATATCTTCCAGTGTTCCACATATGTCCCCTTTTCATTAACTTGGCTTTACTCATATTACTATTTTATCATTTCGTTAAACAAGTCCATCAGAAGAGAATAAGATATGAATGTTTCATTCACTCATGTTTATTTATGTGATCCACAGTATCAGATTTTTCTTTAAAATTTATCCACTTTTGATAAAGTGTTTTAAGTTATGTTAAAAAACTTAAATTAAAACATCAGATGATAAACACAATGAGTAACCTTTGCTCATATTAGTATAGTTCTATTAGCTGCACAGCATAGTTAAGACAAAATACTATCTGGGTGGCAATGTTTGATTCAGAATATACAATTTGTAGTAAACACATGAGACATATTTATGTTGATCACTTTATTTTTTATTAAGAGCCTTTTTATTCATTTTACATACCAATCACAGATCCCCCTCTTCCCTCTTCCCACCCCTCCAGCCTTCCCCCACCCACTCACCCCCAATTCTCTCCTACAGGAAGGTAAGGCCTCCCATGGGAAGTCAGCAAAGCTCAGCCATTAAAGGCTAGGCTCACAACCAAAAATGTTGACCACTTCAAAAGGTACACTATCCTTTTACATATAGGACTTCCCAAGGACTGCTAGAATTATGAACATTATATTTTATTAAACAATTAGCTAAAATTTTAAAACTTTACATTGTCTAGTGCAAGATATATATTTACAGAAAAAAAGTATTTATTTTCATGCATGAAGATAGAGACTAACTCACAGAGATCCGCCTGGCTCTGCCTCCCGAGTGCTGGGATTAAAGGCATGCGCCACCACCTTCAAGGCCAGCCTGGACTACCAAGTGAGTTCCAGGAAAGGCGCAAAGCTACACAGAGAAACCCTGTCTCAGAAAAAAAAAATAGACACTAAATATGTTTGTACATGCATTTAATACCATGTCTTTTTCTTTATTTAGTATTTTATTGAAAAGTTTTTTAAATAAAGTATATTTTGATCAGTTTTATCTTCTTCCTCATTCCTCCTACATCCTCCCCAGTCTTATCCACCCAAATCTATGTTAATTCTTTCTCTTTTTTCAAAAATAAACAAATATAAAACAAGAACAAAAATCAGTGACCTCACAAAATTAATATCAAACATATAAGTCAAAGAAAAATTAGACAAATTCCAAAACAAGGTAATATTAAACAAATGACCTTTAAAATTATACCAGATACTTTTTGTACCCAATTACTGAACATAGGTCCCTCCCTGAAGTGTGTTTATAAAACATTCTTTGATCATGTTCATTCTTTCATTACTTTGTCTTTTTACCTGATTCATTCGTGGTTGTCTTATATCAGTTCCCTAACAACCTTCCTTTTATATGACAGTCTTTTTGTACTTTATTTCTAAACTCCATATTGGAGAGGGGGGAAATGATACTTGTATGCATGAGTCTAGATATTTTCCTTAATATCCAGTACATTCATTTCCATTGAAATTAAAAAAAAATGTCCTTTGTGGATGAATTGTTTTTTGTGTACAGATGCAATAATTTATTTAACCAGTCAACTCTTGACTAGAATTCAAACAGCACATAGAGATACGGCTCAGCATCTAAGAGATCACATTATCCTTCTACCCATGTCTGGAGGCTCACAGCCACCTGTAGCTCCAGCTCTAGCAGAAATGGATAACTTCTTCTGACTTCAGCAGTTCTTGCACAATATCACTATTTATTATTTCTTGCCTTTTATGTTCCATCTGTTAAATTTTGGTGGGTTATATCTATCAAAAAATAAAATCATTACTTTTTAATTTTCAAATTTGTTGGAATGTATTTTCAAAAAATTTCCTAGCCTTGTAATGAATTTCAGTGGACCTGATAGACTATATATATATATATATATATATATATATATATATATATATATATATATATTTGTTTGAAAAATATATTAGCTTGAATCTTCTCTTTATTTTCTTAAGCTTAATCATTGTTCTACAGATGTTGTTTAATTATCAAATAACATAGTCTTCATACATTAACCTTTACAGTGATATTTTGGTTTCCACTTCATTAATTTCAACTTTGGTTGTGGTGATATACTGTGTCCCCCACTATATTGTGCACCCCAATAAAACTTATCTGGGGATCAGGGGACAGAATCAGCCACTAGATTAGACAGAGGCCAGACAGTGATGGCACACACCCTTAATCCAATCACTCAGGAGGCAGAGATCCATCTGGATCTCTGTGTGTCCAAGGCCACACCAGGAACAGAGCCAGGTGCGGTGGCATACATCTTTAATCCCAACACATGAGATCTCATGCGTTTGCTTTGGAAGCACACACTCCTTTAATCCCAGGAGTTAAGATGGCAGAGCAGAAATAGGTATATAAGGCATGAGGAAACAGGAACTCATTCTCTTGAGGCTGAGGATTTTGTAGAAGTAAGAACACGGCTTCTTGTTCTGTTTCTCTGATCTTTCACCTTTCACTCCAATAACTGTCTCTGGGTTTTCTTTTTTTTTTAATTAATAAGACCTTTTAAGATTCATGTTACAATTTATATTTATTATGTTTTTTTCCAACCAATTCCGTTTTGGTTTTTTTTTTCTTTTCTAAAACACTGAGGTATATCATTAGTGTGTTGAAATGCATGATTTTTCAGTATAAGCTATTATTATTATAAATTAATTTATTGTAATTATTTTCAATATACACACATTTTCTAGTGGATAGTAAATTTTTATTCATTTAATTATAGAATATCTTTAATTTCTACCCCTTTATTTCTATTGTACTCCATTGATCATTGAAAAGTATAATGTATAATACTATGCATTTGTATATTTTATCTAGTTTCTTTTGCTATTGATAGCTACTTTAATTTTGTTATGATGTAAGATACAATAAATTTTTAACTTGAGGGCATAAATGTAATCTATGAGGCCAATGTGTGGGTTTTACCATTGTGCAATGTTTATGGCTCATAATATTGTCTAGGTTTCAGAAAGTGCAGATAGCTTAAAGAAATTTCTATTTTGTATCTGCTGTATTGAGTATCCAGTGGTATCTATTAATTCTAATTGACTTATGTGACAAAATGTAGTTTTGAAGTTTCTGTAACAATTTGTTGTCTATATTATTTGTCATTTAATGAGATGATCTTAGAGAAAACACTCATTGTCATTGTGTCTGGACCTGATCTCTGTGTCCTCTGTATACGTTACATAGTACTGCAAGCATCAAAACTCAGATCATTTTTATTTTAATCATTATAAGTTCTTGACAAACTTTCCTATATTAGTATGTAGACACTCCCCCCCCCCTAATTTTTCTGAGAACTGTTTTGTCAGCTACACATTTGAATAGTTCTGTTCTCTGTCAGATTCTAAAATGTTTGGGGCATCCTTTCAATCCTCACTTTCTATCTACGTCTGTCTTTGTCAATGAGGTGTTTTGTTGTGGTGGTGGTGGTTTGTTTGTTTTTGTTTTGCTTTCAGAGAGCAAAAAGTAGGATTTTATCTCATCATCCTATTTGTGTTTTTTAATTTCATAGTTTGCAATTTGCATCATTATCTAAAAATTGTTAATATTTAGTATGTAAAAAATGTCATTAGGTTGTAATATTGATATTTTTCTTGGCTAATTTGAGTACTTTCTTCACTCATCTTGGACTTCTGATTTATTGAGATGTTAATATTTCAATCATTTCTAACTCTTATGAGGCAGGGAGATGGTTTAGTGGGTAAATGTACTTGCTGCCAAGCCCAGAGAACAGAATTTGGTCCCCAGCTACTGCATGGTAAAAGGTGAAAAATAACTGTTATCAGTTATTTTTCATGACCTCTACATTTGTTATATGGTGCAAACATACATGCATACACACACACACACACACACACACACACACACACACACACACACGATAAATTAAGGAAAATGCAATAAAATGTAAAGAAATTTAAGAAAAGAATTTTGCTTGGTTCCCAATCTCCAAGAAAATGTAGTTAGAAAGTTTTACATTTTCCAAGATAAAGAGTTTATAGAAACAAGGGCTTGTCAAAAAGATACAGGGTAATCTCAGTCAAAAGCAAAATTTCAATCCTTTATTTCTAATTTTAATGTTATGTTGCATGAGAAATCACTTTTGTTTGTATGAATGCAGTACAGTATGTAATGGAATTTCATAGCAAAGCATAAGTTTTATATATACATTTATATTATACTAGCACTGAAAAAATAATTTAAGGTTACATAGCCAGAAATAATACATATGTTTGTATAGTTGTGAATACTAGGCTACAAAACTCTGTATAAGCAAATACTGTAATCTTTTTGAGTGATGATGGTAACTAGAAAGCAAGATATAATGTGTAATAAATTTGAATGAACTCATATATAGCACACAAGCCAAGGTAAATAAGAGTAAAATTTCATGATAAGTAAACAGCAAAATATAATAAACTTTAATAAAATTTTTATATAGTTAGCTTCAGTGCATGCAGACAAACAAATATTTCAGTAAAAAGATTTCAAATGCACAGAAATAATAATAAAAATAATATATTTCCAGGAATTTCAATTCATACACATGCACGAACTGTTGATAAATATTACTAAATGTTAATGTTGTGTAAGCAGGTGTAAGCAAATAAATTGGTAAGTATAACAACTGCTCTTAAGGAAGATCACGTTTGGGCTGTCAACAAGTTCCTCGCAAAACTGTTTAATATATCAATCTTCGTTCTCAAACCATAAAGATAAATTGGGCATGAGTAAGGTTTTAAATTGCAGTTATATATCAGTTTCTGCAGTTTTGGAGTTTTATACAAGGTGTAATATAGCCCATCCTTGGCAGAGCCTTAGAATCCCCTACAGACTAATATTTCCAGAGCTACATCTATTTACTCAGCCTTTTCATTCCATATTCAGGACTGGGTTCAGGAGGATCACCAAGATACCCAGAATAGGTGTTTGCATTTGCAATAGCAGTATGAATGTGGCATATGTTTTATCCCTTTCTTCCTGACTCAGCTAAGATTTCTGAATTTTTTTAATTTCAAATGATATTCTTAATGTACCATTCATAGTTTAGTATTTGACCCATTTGACCCATTTTCTTTCTTTAAATTTAAATGCTTGGATCAAATACATATAATTTCAGTATATATACATATATATATATATATACACACACACATATATATATATATATATATGTATATATACTGATAGATAATAAACTTCCTGGGAGATATGTTTTGAGACAGCAGGGTCTCTACACAGCCCTATTGTGGTGATACATTGTGTACCACAATATGTTGTGTACTCTAATAAAACTTATCTGAGGATCAGAGGAAAAAGCCAGCCACTATAGTAAACATAGAAGTCAGGCAATGGTAGCACACACCTTTTAACCTAGCATTCAGGAGGCAGAGATCCATCTGGATCTCTGTGAGTTCAAGGCCACACCGGTGAACAAAGCCAGGCATGGTGACACACACCTTTAATCCCAGTACTAACTATAGAGTTCTGGAGGTTCAAAAATCAGAATTATGTGCTATTCTGATGATATTAACAGATTTTTCAGAACTCCTCAACATAGTTTCTGACTCTCAGTATACTGAGTTATCTTATTCAATTACAAGATATAATCAAGAATAGGAAGCATCCCTTATATATAAAACTCACATTCTATCCCGTATGAGTCTGCCAGGACCTTTTGCACAAGATAATAACAAGATTGATAAACTACTGATAGAAAATGCCTGGAGGCCTCAGAATTTCATAAAAAAATAATGTCAATTGTTAGGGTTTAAAAAAAAAAAGGATTTTTCCATAACCTGGCAACAAGCCAAGGATATTTTAAGGATATGTCTTACTTGTTCTTTTTTATAACCAGACTGTACTACCAGCAAGATGTAAGTAACCCAAAGGGCATTCAGAGAAATGAAATCTGGAAGATGGATATGTTTAACTTTGAAGAATTTGGAAAACTGAAATATGTACACCACACCATTGATACCTATTCAGGATTTCAATGGGCAACTGCTCTGATTTCTAAAAAGGCTGATTCTATAATCATGTGTTTGCTAGAAGTAATGGGCATCGTGGGTATACATGTACAAATTAAAAGTGAAAATGCTCCAGCATATTTCTCTGGTAAAGTGAAACAGTCTTTTTTTCCTTATTACAATATAAAGCATATTACAGTATACCACACAATCCTATAGGCCAAGCAATCATGGAAAGATAAAATCGAACTCTAAAGGACATGCTAAAGAAACAGAAAGGGGTAACAAAAAACAACAGAAATAGATTACATAATGCTCTACTAACTTTGAATATTCTCATGCTAATGAGAAAAGAACAACAGCTGCAGAGAGACATTGGATAATAGAAAAAAAAAACTACAGAATTAAATCAGCCTATATACTTTAAAGATGTGCTGACCTCAGAATGGAAACCAGGATGTGTATTATATTGGGTACAAGGTTTTATTTTTGTTTCTACAGGAGTAGACAAGCTATGGATACCATCAAATTTGATAAAGATTTGATTTGAACAAGAGGGACCTCAGATTAGAAGATGTGCCAGTTTATCAACCAGCACAACCAATCAATTTAAATTAATTTATGCAACTAACAATTGCTTTTCATGTGGTCAGATATAACTTGCCAAAAGGGAACCTCTCCAAAGTAAGGGTTGGAAAATGGTTTTTGTTTTTGTCTTTCAGGAGAATGAAGGCTAAGGAATCTGAAGAATGCTGGACAAATGAGACATCTGAAGAAAAAGGACAAATCATCCAGAAAAAAAATGTCCCAAGGAAAAGAATAAATTGGCCTACTGGTATATCACATATAAAATTCCATAAGTCTTCCTAAATATTTGTTTCCGCTGTTATCTACAGACACTTAACACAAGTGGTCTTTATATAGTTCCAGTTCAATTAAAAATTAAAGTTGGCTTTGGAGTTGAAGTCTGGCTCTCTCCTTCTCTAAATTGAAGCATGCTTGTTAAAAGGAAAATCCAAGGCCAGGAAGTGCCTTTAATCCCAGCACTCAGGATACGGAGCAAGGCAGATCTCTGTGAGTTTGAGGCCAGCCTGGTCTACAGAGGGAGATCCAGGACAGGCATTTAAACAACACAGAGAAACCCAGTCTTGAACACCCTCCCCCACAAAAAAGTAAAATCCAAAATCTCTATATCATGTCAGAAGGGCTACCTTATATGGGACATAAGAAAAACTAAAAGTAAGGGACTATTCTATTCCCACTAATCTCAATTCTTTGGTTCTATTTTGATACTTTAAAACTTTTTTAAGGTATATATTTTATATAAAAATTTATATGATATATATTTTTTAAACTTTTGTTATGATATTAATGGTCATAAACTCTTTAGAAAATCCTGCTTCACAGAGGAGTCTGTCAGATATGCTACACCTGTAAGCCAAAGATGGATGCCCCAATGTTGCAGAGAAATCTTTGTTGACTGTTCAAGCATCTGGCTCTTTCTGTCATAACTCACATTTTCTGGAAGTTGCTTGTTTGCACTTCCTGTTTTACTAGGTAATATTTTTCCTTCCTGGGTTTCTGAGAGAGTTGAATATTAGATAGTTATAGTTACAATTTTCCTTGTTATGAAATTCAGAAAAGAAACTCACTAAAGAGGTGTAAACTTGAAAGACATCAAAAGGTAGTATTGGTAATGCAAATTAGGATAGAAGGTGAATTAGATACAATCCTTTGGACTCACAAAATAGGATTTTATCCTATTTTTATTCATAAAAAACTGCCTTAGTGGTATCCTTTTTTTCTATTTTTTCAATGATTTATGATTTTAAATTTAATTAAAAGAAATTTTTGTCTGTACTAAATGCTAAAAACATTATTGAAAATATTTGTTTTAGTTATATGTTTAAATTTAATTTGTAGTCAAGTTTGAAGTTTACTTTTTAACAAGACAAAGGTTTAGAATGTTGATTATTTTTTATTTCTCCACAAGTTGATGTTCAATCTCCCTAGCAAAACATTTGCAAAAAGGTTTTCTTTTGACAATTGTGTTTTATTTTTCTCTTTTGACTTTTTTTTTTAATTTACAGTTTTTGAGACAAATCAATCCCATTGCATAAGAAGCCCAGTACATGAACTCAGGGTACAATCCAGATAGATGTGCAACTTTAAAAATCTTCTATTAGCCTTGAACACATTGGAAGAGGAGACAACTTCTTGAACAGAACACCAATTGCTGAGGTAGTAAGATAAACAATTAATAAATGGGACCTCATCCTCATGAAACTGAAAAGCTTCTGTAAGTCAAAGGAGCCTGTCAAAAGGACAAAATGGCAGCCTAAAGAATGGGAAAAGATCTTCAACAAACCCACATCTGACATACAGCTAATATCCAAAATATGTAAAGAACTCAAGACACTAGACATCAACAAACTAAATAATCTAATTAAAAGTGCAATTCAGATCTAAACAGAGAATTCTCACTATAGTAATCTCAAATGGATGAGTGTAAGACAAAGTGCTAAATGGTCTTATTAAAAAAAAAATCCAGAGTCAGATATTGAGGTTATTACCGAGAGCAGAAAGAAGCCAGCCACGTTCTTACCACTTGGAGATCCTCATCCAAAGAGACCTACTTCCTGTATACACATGCCTATATGCCTTTCTGTTCTGCAATCTCATTTCCTCTCTCTGCCCAGCTACATCACTTCCTCTTCCTGCCCAGCTCTTTCACTTCCTGTCTGTCTGTATAGACTTCCAGACCTCTTTGGTTAATGCTGAGATTAAAAGTATGTACCACCACTCCTGACTCTGTTCCGATGTGACCTTTAACTCACAGAGATCCGGATGGATCGCTGCATTCTGAGAGATAGGATTAAAGGCATGTGCTATCATTGTCTGACTTCTATATTTACTATAGTGGTTGGCTTTTTCCTCTGATTCTCAGAAAAACTTTATTGTGGTACACAGATAAATTATCACCACAGATGAGATGACTTAAAGAAATACTCAGCATCCTCAGCCATCAAGAAAACGCAAATTAAAACGACTCTGATATTTTATATTATACCTGTCAGAATGAATAAGATAAAAAACCCAAGTGACAAGCTGGGCCTCGGTGGTGCACACCTTTAATCCCAGCACTCAGGAGGCAGAACCAGGTGGATCTCTGTGAGTTTGAGGGAAGCATGGTCTACAGAGCGACCAAAACTATACAGAGAAACCTTGTCTTAAAAAACCAAAAAGAAAAAAAAACAAACAAACACACAAACAAAAAAACAAGTGACAGCTGGAGAGGATGTAGAACAAGGGGAACATGCGTCCACTGCTGGTGGAAGTGCAAACTTGTATCACCACTTTGGAAATCAATCTGACAGGAAACTGAGAATTGACTCTGCTCAAGACCTAGATATATCACTCCTGGACATATATTCAAAAAACGTTCTACCATAATAAAAGAACACTTGCTCAACTATGTTCATAGCAGCTTTATTCCTAATAGTCAGAAACTGGAAACAACCAAGATGTCCATTAACCAAAGAATGGATAATGAAATTGTGGTACATCTACACAGTGGTGTGTTACTCACCTGTTAAAAACAATGACATCAGGAAATTTGCCAGCAAATGGATACAAGTAGAAAAGATCATTCTGAGTGAGGTAATCTAAAAAACAAACATGGTAGGTACTCACTTATAAGTGGCTATTAGCCTTAAAATAAAGGATAGCCATGCTACAATCCACAGAGCCAAAGAAGCTAAGTAACAAAAAGTACTCAAGTTGGGGGGCTCATGAATATCACTCTAAAAGGGAAATAGAATAGACATCACAAGTGGATGAGGTGGGGGAGTAGTCTGGATGGAGGAGGTAGGCATGGGAACAGGAGGGATCAAATAGTGGCAGGATGGAGAGAATGATTACTGGGAGAGACATCTGGAATCAGGGCCATGTCTAGGATGAGCTAGAAACCTAGTGCAATGGAAATTCCCAGGAATCTATGAGGATGATACTAGCTAACATTCCCAGCATTGGGGGATACAGAGCCTGGACCAGAAACTACCTGCAACCAGGAAAGACTTCCAGTTGAGCGATTGGGACACCAACCCAGTGACATAACCTTTGAACTATAATTTGCCCAGCCTACAAAATATACTGGGGTAAAGCTGTCACAGAAATTGTGGGAATGGCCAACCAATGACTGATCCAGCTTGAAATCCATATCATGAGAAGGAAGCATCTCTGACCTTGCCTGATGGGCCAGTACACAGAGGCTAGACAGCCCAGAGATCTAGGATAAAACCAATCATGACTGGCAAAAAAAATACGCAATGAATTTATTCCTAATGATATTTTGCTATAGTCACAGATTGTTGCCTAGCCCAGTTACCCAAAGAGAGGCTTGTGGAGCAACATAAGGAAACAGATGCAGAGACCCAAAGCAAAACATTAGGTGAACCTCAAGGAATCTTGTGGAAGATGGGAAGAAGGATTGTGAGAGCAAGAGGAGTCAAGGACATCATAAGAAAATCACAGAATCAACTAACTTCAGCTACTAGGGACTCAGAGACTGAACCTCCAAACAGATAGCTTGTACGGGACTGACCCAGGCACCCTGCATATATGTGACAGTTGTGTACTTGGTCTTCTTATTGGTCTCCTAACAGTGGGAGGAAGGGCTGCCTATGACTCTGTTACCTCTTTGGGGGACCCTTACCTCCTACTGTGTTGCCTTGTTCAGACTCAATAGGAGAGGAGGTGCTTAGTCTTACTGCAACTTGGAATACCATGACTGGCTGATATATATGGGAAGTATGAACATTTCTGAAGAGAAAGGAAAAGGAGTAAATAACAGGGGAAAGGGGAGGCTGGGAGAGGGAAGGGGATGAGAGGAGGGAGTGGAAACTGTGATCAGACTGGAAAATTATTAATTAATTAATTAATCAAATTTTTAAAAATATGCTATTAATAGATTCTTTTTACATCTCTTTTTAGATTATCTGTAATGTCCTGTTGATTCCTGTTCCACATAATTTTGCCAATACCAGACAATCTGACTACTGTAATTCTATATTGACACAGATCACAGTAGTCCATAACTGCTTGCATTGGTTCAGCTAGGAGAGGGAGAATTCAATTAAAAGAAGGAGAGGAAGAGAAGGAAAGAAGGAAGGATAGAGGGGAGGAAGGAAAAAGAAAGGAAGGAAGGAAGAGAGAGAAAGATAAAAGAGAGAAAGAAAAAAAGAAAGGAAAAGAAATAAAAAAGAGAAAGAGAAAAGAAAGAAAAAGAAAAAGAAGGAAGGAAGAAAGGAAGAATAGAAGAAAGAATTAATTTAGGCTATCCATTCTGTATTTCAAAGTTCTATTATGTCCAATGTCATTTGCTAATTGCCAGCTACTTTAGTTACACATATGGGAAATAAAATTAAATGTTAACCTAGGAATTTGTACTGTGCAGTTCTTGTCTTGAAGTCTGTTACATTTTCCCCTAGTAGTGTTATGTGGCTTTTTTGTTTGTTTGTTTGTTTGTTTTTTGTTTTGTTTTTTGAGACAGGGTTTCTCTGTGTAGCTTTGCGCCTTTTCCTGGAACTCACTTGGTAGCCCAGGCTGGCCTCAAACTCACAGAGATCCACCTGGCTCTGCCTCTGGAGTGCTGGGATTAAAGACATGCACCACCAACGCCTGGCATTGTGTGGCTTTTATATGCAATACATGGTGTTCTCAACTGTATTTAGTAACAGGATGAAGGTAAACTATAACTGCCTTACTAGAAACATAAATCTTACATTTCTATTTTAAATCACACAACAATAAGACATACGTGTTTGTTCCATTTCCTAAGTACACGAATTCATAAGCACCATTTTGCCTTTCCTTTGGTGAAATGCAATTGAGTCCTTATTCTAGTATACAGAAAATAGAATAAGTATCTATATGTATTAAATCCACTATTAATAATTTTCACTACAAAACTATTTCTAAGAATGAAGTACAAGTATCCTGTGTACAAGTGAATTTAGAGCATGCTGTTACTACAGAATTTCTCTAGTGGAATGGACGAGAGACTGTCACCATGTTGTACTTTTGTTTCTAGAGAGAGATAATAGAGGTTAATGTTTTGTCTCCTGCTCTGTGTTTAAATTACATGTGATACTGTCCTAAATTCATAAATACTTTCAGAATACTTTACATACATATAATTTGCCTATGCACACTTAGCATCAAAGTATGCTTCTTACTTGTCCACCTTGGAAAGGAATTCTTTTCTTGACACACTTGCTTCATTTCCCTAATCCTATGATAAATACATGTGGAGAGCTTATAGGACTGAATGGATTAAACCCACTGAGGTTTATATGATGACTTATCACTTAGATTCTGAATTATAGAAATCATCCTTGTAGTGTCTATGTGGAGAATAGTAACCAAATAGAATACCTTTTTTCAAATTTCTTCCTTTCTAAATGAGCCAGCATGTTACTTCTGGTTCATCAGGATCACTATTACATTTAATAGTATAAAAATATGGAAAAGTTGCCTTTAGTTTTTCCTATTGAATATCTGAGTTCATTCTGCTGCCAAATGAAATGTAGGTATGTGAAAATATAGGGTTTATTTTTTTCCTAAATGTTTAGTGAATTATATATACTCATTTATTTTGAAAGTCTTTTATTATAAGTAAAATAGTTGTCCATGTGAAATGAGCATCATTAAAGGCAACAAGACTAACAAAATGCTTCTGTCTTTTCCTCCTCTCCATCAACTCTTCATTTGTTTTAGTGGCACAGGGGACTGTGGTGTGTTGCACAACATACCCTTTTGACCATCCATCTTTACTTGCAAAGGTTCGTTGTGTAATGAATAGTTGGTCTGGTTCAAGGCCTCTTGCTTCTGGTAGACTATTAATACTGGACCTTCACTGAAACTCCTCTGGGGTATTCTGCTTTGCCCCAAGTCATAGAGGTCCTGTAGCTATGGTTTTACAGGACCAGTCCCTTCTCGAACTCTAGCAGGTCACCAATGGGGTGATGACTTAAGGTGGGCCAACTCAAAGCCCTGGATGTATACCACACAGAAGAGTGAAATGTTTTGTTTGTTTTTGTTTTGCTTTTTTGATGTTTTTTTTTAATTCAATTAATATTTTTGTCTCTTTATACATTTTCCATTGGAGAGACAGAATGGAGAAGAGTAGATAGGGAGGGCCTAGGACGTGAGTGGGATTGGGGTGCGTGATGTGATATTCCCAAAGAATCAATAAAAATGTGTTAAAGCAAACAAACAAGCAAAAAGAGAAACTGTAAAATCCAAAGGAATATTGGGGAAATGTGAAGAAGGAACTGGAGAATTAATCTGTCTTCTCTCTCTGAAGGAGGAAACCTTCAGCGTGTTCTTTTCCCTGACACTCCCACCCTCCAGATGTCAGTGTCTTTTACCCTCTCTGCCTGAGGCTGAACCCCAGTGATGGAAAAAAAATCTTTTAGATGAGGAGTTCCTTTCCTTGGGAAATTTCCCTGGAGGAGAGAATAAGGAATTGAATTTACAGATGACAAGTTACTGAAGCTCTGTGAGGAGATTGGGCTATATGTTTCAAGTTCATAGATTTGCTGTTCAAGATTCTATTCACAAACAACATAATTAGAAAATTTCTGGAGCAGGGGATTGTTGAGTAGCTGTTAGAAGAGATTATAGGTACTGTTAGTCATTGCAGTAACCACTTGAAAAATTAAAAGATTTGCCAAAGCAGAAACACACACACACCACTGATAAAAATAATTCTCAGTGTTGTTTGATTATATGTTACTTGCAAGGATTCAGGAAAACAAAACTTTTCCATTTGAATCACTAGTGAAATTTAAGTGATTGGAAATTGATCTAGGACAAAGTGATGACATCAATTTAAGACTTACTTTCCATGCATCAAAAAGCACTCAATTAGTTAATGAAAGTAATCCATTCACACATTTCTTCTATAAGCTTACCTCTGGATACACAGTGTGTAAAGTTCTGCTGCTTGGAGACTTTTGCTTGCTTATTGTTTCAGAGAATAAATAATGCATTCAATTAATAGGGGCCATAAAAGTTTAATTAACAATAAAGGCATTGCTGAGAGAATCAAGCCTGTCAAAGATTTTGAACCAAACCTCAAGTTTTCTATACATGGGGTGTAACGCATCAGCATGTTCAGATGCTAGGATAGTTCCTGGCTGTTTCAGTACTGGATTAGTAAATTCCTCTCAAATTCTGCAGGAATGATCCAGAAGCAGTCATCTTTCCCCATTCAGCCTACCTTGTCCTGAGTTTTTCCCCTACTATCCCAGGTGATATTTTTTTCTTTAGTTGTTTTTTTCACTTTATATTGGAACTGCTTATTGCGAATTTTTATAGAATATTGTCTTTTATTTTCTGCGTGAAGAAAAGAACATAATTTTTATATTTTTCCTTTGCTTTTCAGTTGGTCCTGTCATTCATGGCTTATACTGACAGCTATATATTATGAACAAAGGATATGGATTTTCCTTAAACTTATGTGAAGGACTTCCATCCCAAATCAAAGTTTATGTATTACATTCAACAATCATAATGGGTTGTGGGACATTTGGGTCACAAGCCTTAGGGTTTGCTAGGAGTTTTGTTTAAGGGAAAAATTATATTAGGGAAAGTGAAAGTCTCTCATCTTTATGGAAGAATTTTTTTGTTTAAACGAAACATTGCATCATTATATTCTCTAGGGAAAATTAATAGAAGTCTAATGATAGGTGTTGACACAATGAAGTACTTTATCAAAATGATAATTTATTGCCATAGCTAAATAGACAAACAACAACCTATAACAATAAGTTCCTTTACCAAACATTGAGCCATTTTGAAAAATGATACAAATGCAAGGGACAAAATAATGTATGAAAGTAAAATTTCAATACTACTACTTTTGTTTTTGACACTATAGCATAATTTTATAGTTTCCCTCTTCTACCTTTCAAACCCATTCATTTTAAACCTCCCATATACCCCTATCCAACTCTCTACTTAAAGAAAGTAGATGCATATTTAAACTAAAAGCTATTGAGTCCCCAAGAAAATAATTAAAAAATAATAAAATGACAAAATGTTACAGAAATATAAATGCAGACTCTAGTTTATTATTATAAGATAATACATTTATGCTGGGCAGTGGTGGCACATGCCTTCAATCCCAGCACTTGGAAGGCAGAGCCAGAAGGATCTCTGTGAGTTCAAGGCTAGCCTGGGCTACAGAGTGAGATCCAGGACAGGTACCAAAACTACACAGAGAAACCCTGTCTCAGAAAAAAAAATACATTTATATAACTAAGATGAAAAATTCTGCCAAGGGTGACCAATTCAATATTTATGGTTTCATTAGAACATATCACTATGTGATTAAGAATATTAAATATTCTATTTAATATATTATATTCAATTTTGAATGTTCTTCTTAAATTTATATGTTTACTGTTCAACAGGAGAATATTATTGTTATTTTAAATTTTAACTTAATGTTTAAAATAAAAAAGTATATTTATATTTGGTCAAAATTAATTTATATTGTAGAGTTACTATTATAATATCAGCAGTTTTGATTTATGGACAAAGACAATGTCCAAGTGTTTTAGGCAGGTTTATGTTTTCTGTCCTACAAGTAAATTGCCTCAGAGGAATATATATATCAACACAATTTTTAACTAACATGGATTGATGAAACATTAATTACTAAGGACTAATTAATGTAAATTGGTCTATATTTTTATGTTAAATCAAGACTATGCAGTTGAGGGAGATATACCTGGTAATAATAGAATATTCTGAGATACATATCTATGAATCTGAGATTGAAAAAATGTTGGTCTAGAAATCTAACTTTTTACTTTCTTTAGAATATAGTTATAATTAATTGGATTTAATTCATGTGAGTTGCTAGAAGATAATATTACACATTTGGTTTTTGTTTGTGAACAAAAAGAAAGTTATTTCTCATAATTCAACAAGTTGAAAGGATCACATTTGTTGGGAAATTCAGTGCAAGGAAGGATCCTGTTTCCTGCTGCACAGAAGTACCTTCTTATTGTGCATTTACATGACTGAGAAAGTAATTCTTCAGGATCTCTATTATAATGGATGTGCACATAAAAGTTTTGCTTCAGTTATGAATCTCTTTCCATCCAAACTTCCTTCTCTCTAACATCACCACCTTGCAATTTATGATTTCAACTTATGAATTTGAGTAGGCACAAACATTCAGACTATGCTAAATATTGTAATCAATAAAAGTGAATGAGAATCTAATAGGTGCAGAAGTGGTATGGAGAAATAGTTTTCATGACAGGATTGGAATAGCTGATTTTGTCAAAGGTAAAAGAGGATAGTTTTTTTTTTTGTTGTTGTGTTAAAATAAAAGAAAAAATGTTTATTCCAAAATGAGAAAAAAGGTTTCAAGAAATTAAAATTCAAAGACCTACTTGCATGTACAATATTGCAGAAGATTCATATGAAAAATTGTTTTTCCCAACATGAATAAAATTTGATGGCATTGTGGATAATTTGTTTTTAATCGAGATAATTCTTTTGGTAAAAAATATTCTACTTTTTTTTCTTTTTTTTCTTTTCTTTTATTTTTCTTTATTAAGAAATTTTCTACTCACTCCTCATGCTATCCATAGACACGCCTCCTCCCTCCTCCCACCCCCCAGTCCTCTTTCCCAAGCCACCCCGCATCCCCACATCCCCCAAATCGAGGTCTCCCATGGGGAGTCAGCAGAGCCCAACTCACTGAGTGGACTCGGTGTGGAGGAGTGGCAGAGGGCAAGGAGTTGGGGATGAGAACATAGGGAAATGGGAGGGTCAAGCTGGAACAGGGACGGAGTGGGAGGGCAGGGAGGAAGACACCATGATAGATAAGGACATCATGGGAATAGGAAGAGGCAGGGTACTGGGGAGGCTCTCAGGAATCCACAAGGTCTGCTGGCAGTGGTTCAGAGGGTGCCTCGACCGGTCAACTCTGCTTTTTTTATACCGTCCGCATAGTTCATTGAATGTACAGAGATTGAGGTGGTGCCTATATGGAGACTTCACCCTTATGTTCTTGTCACTTTGGCTCAAGAAGGCTCTCTCCAGGCGACAGAAAGAGAAACCTAGACACCAACCCAGGCACAAAATCCTTGAGCTACAATATGTTTTGCCTGCAAAATGTGCTGGGACAATAGTGGAACAAAACTTGTGGGAGTGGCCAACCAATGTTTGGTTTTCCTTGAGACCCTTGGCATTGGAAGGGAGCCCATGCTCTATACTGCCTGGATGGCTAGGAACAGGAGGACCTGGATAGCACAGAGACCTAGTGTAGAACCAAAAATCACTGGAAATTTAAAAACAGAACAAAACAATAACAACAAAAACAATGAAATGATTTCTAATAACATTTGGCTTTACACATAGATGGGTACCTTGTCCAGTCACCATCAGAGAGGCTTCCTTTAGCAAGAGACCGGAGCAGGTACACAGATCTACAGCAAGAAATTGTGTAATATTGAGTCTAAATTGTAGGTCTCCATTGCGTGCCTACCATCAGAGCTTGGGGAACCCGACTGAAGAGGTGGAGAAAGGATTGTAGGAGCCAGAGGGGATGGAGGACACCAGGCAAACATGGCCCATTGAATCAATTAAGCAGGGCTAAAATTGGCTCACAGGGGACTGAAGTGGCAAGCATGGAGCCTACATGCATCTACACCAAGTCCTCTATGTATATGATATCTTGCTTGGTATTTTTGTGGGACTCCTAACAGTGAGAGCTGGTATATCTCTGACTCTTTTGCCTGTTTTTTGGGCTCTGCCTCCCATTGGCTTGCCTTGCCCAGTCTCATGAAAATTTTTGCCTTATCCTATTGCATCTTGTTTTGTCCTGTTTGGCTGTTGTCCTTGGAAGCCTGCTCTTTTCTGAAGAGGAATGGGAGGGTGAGTGGATCTTGGGAAAAGAGGAGGTGGGAAGGAGCTGGAAGGAACAGAGGAAGTGGAAACTGTGGTCAGGTTGTGTTATATCAGAGAAGACTCTATCTTAAAAAAAAAATAGACAAAAACACAACCAAAAATTCTGTTAATACAGAAACAGAATGCCTTTCTCTCTGATAGAATGACGTGTTGTTGAGAAATATCTACTCTATAAAATAAACTTCTGAGAGCATGGAAGAAGGCACCAAAGTAACTGTCCTCACAGACTCAGGCAAAGTCACTTTTGTTGTCCTCTAGGCTTCTTTCAGTTTAAAAAAAACTACAAACAGGTTTAGCTCTAACCCATATAATATCATTATATACAAACTGAAAATAAGTTTGTATATAATTTTGACAAAATTTCCCTGCCTAATTTTTCTTGCCTTTATCCAAAACTCAGTAACAAGTGGTTTTGTCATCTACCATAGCTAAGATACTATCTAGTTTTATATAATGAACATAGCTGAAACTATTTCCTAATCAAAGATAGACTCTTGAGTTGGAAATCTTCTTTGATTGACTTATTTCTTACTTTAGTATGAAATATGAGAAATGCATATAAATCTCATAAAATAATTAATTTCCAATATTTTTCAGAAGTTAATAAATTATTAGAAGAATCATATGAACCACACTTTCTTACTTACCTTCATTTTCTTTTATATTTTAGTGTTGGAGATTGTTGATGCAAAAGAATCACAATGCTCATCTCAAAGAAAATAAGAGAAAATTTATTCTAGAGCTTTTTTTGTGTGGTTATGGCCTGGAAACAAAGATTCAGGTAACCCCCAATAGAGAAGCAGTTTGACAAACTTTTTATAGTTTTAAAACAAAAGAAGAAAGTTATAAATTAGGCAAGTTTAAAATACATTGGTGCAGGTGCAACAAGGTGGAGAAAGCTTTTCTACAGAACCAAGTTACTATTTTATGATATCCTTAGCTTTTGAGTTAGTGGAAGCTAGCAGTTTGCAAAATTAATGGATCCCTAATAGTTTCAATCTATTAATTACAAGATGTTAATACCAACAAAGAGGTGGGCAATGAATGACTCTTCTAGAAAGGCAGAACTAGTCCAAGAAGTGGTAACCAGTCTCTGCACCTTCACAAGTCCAATCACCCCACAGACCTGAAAATCTAATCAGTCAGTCTTCAAAGACAAAGCATCATTTCAGGAGTTTTCATCCACAAGGTTGAAGATCAAGCATCATATGTGATAAGCATTTGTTCTACCACTGAATTCCAACCTAGGTCCCTTCATTCCTTTTAAAGAACAGCTATTTAATTCACTTTGGAATCCCCAGTATGGTGAAAAAACACATTACTTCTATTTCTGTACATTCTTCACATAGTGTTTCATCAAATAAATTAAGATTCCTTAACTTGAATTGTTGATACATAAAACAGCTATATTTAACATTATAAAAATTTAGAAGATAATGTGCAAATATATTTAGATAACACCTATATGACAACATATAATACAAACAAGTATTTATATGTTATATTTGAATATATATGTGTTCTTTACATAGATGTATTTTTGGTAGTTCAGTTGAACAAAATGAGGGCCCAAAAATAGTAATTATATTATATTGTTATTGTAAATTTCTATATTATTGTGAGTTTCTAAAGCCTTATTTTTTCATTAGTGTCATTTATTATTTAATATCTATTTTCATAGGTTATTTGCATATTCTACTAGGTTTTTAAATATTTAAGCACACGAGTAATCTTTTTTTTTTTTTTTGGTGCCACTGCATCAAATACACAGCATAATAATAAAAGTAATGGGCATTTCTAAGCATTTCCTAAAAATCAGGTAGAGCTGTCAATATTTCTTATGAGATAAAAAGACAAACATAGTCTGAAAAGACATGAAAATATTTCTAATTGTTTTTGTGTCAAATGCATTTAGTTATTTAAGCATCATGTTTCCAATTTTTATAGAATAGGTTGCAAAGATTTTTATTTTAATTTTGAAATTTTAATATGTGTTATTGTTAAAACTACCATGGGCTATTGAAGGAAAGTCAATAATCACATCAATCAGATGAAGCACACACCCTTTTTTTATTTGTCTTGTCTTTAGTGTGTGCCCTGTTACTTTGTTATTACATCTATCATAGTAGGATATCTGACTATTTGTAATTTTAAAAAGATAACTATGATTGAATATGCAACTGTTCATTAGGAAAAAACAAGCATAAGTGTATAATTTTAGAATTCAAGATTTTGCCCAGATGTAATTTTGTAGAAGTTATTAACTCAGCCTAGGTCTTTCACCTCCTAGCAGTAGCAACTGTTTCTCATTACTGATATACTGTTTCTTAAGGAAAGTATGATGTGCTTCATTCTACATTAGATGGACATTACATAAAATATATGATTTACTGTGCTTAGAGTAACTTCAATATATTTTAAAGTAGCTTTAAAATGTCAGATGAGGAAGTGTTTCACTGTCTTTAGCGAAAGCTGAAAACTTGCTGTCTTTGATTCAAGTCTACAGTCATGATGTCATCTAATCACCTTTGTTGAATCAAGAAAAAAAATTTTTACATGGCAAGTTGTGTGTTGCTTATAGATACCAAATCTAATCATACCTAGTATTTTGATGAATACCATGCAAACAAAATATCTTTTTATTTAAAAATTGATGATCAATTTTGGTGTTTATTGTGACTGAATTTTATTGTATCTAATAACTTTGTTTATAAAGTATGCTTAATGGAAGATTGTCTGGTTCAATCGTAGACAACAAACAGTCTATTAGTTAATAAATAATTGGGTAGTAATTTAAAGAATTTATTTATAATTAAAAATTGACTTTAAAATCCATACAAATTATTTAAGTTTACTACACTGAATTGAGCATTGACTGAAGTTGAAAATGTGAGCAATTTAATTCACTTAATTGTAGCATTGAATAGGTCCATGAGTAAATCTGCTTTCATATACCAAGACATGTGAATTCACTGAAATTGTTTCAGGTAGCAATAGAAGAAATTTATCTTTATAAGTTGAGATAAGCCTAGAAGATGAATAAAAATGTTTCTAAATTATTTATATCTTTATGAAATGAATAACAAATTATAAATGCAATGATAAAATTATAACCAAAATCAAATACTTTTATTACCTTCTCCAGCTGTCATGAATCAAAGTGCCTAGAGACAATTTTACATGTTGCCCACAAGTTCTATGTGGCTTGGAGTTTTCTACTGTGGCTTGATTTTTTTTTTTAATGTGGCCCTTCTATCCCAGTAATCAATCTCTCTCTCTCTCTCTCTCTCTCTCTCTCTCTCTCTCTCTCTCTCTCTCTCATTTCTGTGACTATTTTTCATAGTAAATATGGTAAAAATTCAAGACCAGGAAGGGCAAAGTCTCTAAGGTAATCTGTAGTTGTTAAGCTAAATGCTTTTATATAAAGTTTTAATTAAACTACAATTAAGTTACTTTCCTTCTCTCCTCTCCGTCATTCATCTCTCCCAAGTCCTTTTATCTCAAACTCATTACATGTTCATCCCCATACTCAAGCCTTTTCCTCTGGTTATTAATCATATATATTATATATGATTATATATAATATATAATTCATATGTGACATGAATATTATTCATATATGCATGTTATATCAAAGTGTCTTCTTAATATTCATGTCCATAACTATAGATTTGTACACTGACTATATTTGGTCAGAGACATTTCTTTTGCAGTGAGTAACGGAGACTCATGTGTAGTAACTTACAACTATTCAGTGTGGTAAAACTGTCTGAGATGGGACACCAATACTAATCTAAATACTGTTCTCCAGCCCTGCAAGTGTCAGGAAACATGCCACATATGTGACAGAGGGAATGTAAGAACTGAAGATATGTAAGAGTGGTACAAAATGATGTCTTCTAGAAATGACATGATATTACACATGTTCTCACAACAGCTGTGGTTACCATTTGTTTTAGGTAGGATTTCTATTGCTCTGAAGAGACACTATTGACCATGACAACTTTGATAAAGGAAAACACTTAGTAGTGGTAACTTGCTCACAGTTGAGAGGTTTGGTCCATTATCATCATGGAGGAAAGCAAGGCAGCATGCAGGCAGAAAAGGTACTAGAAAAGGAGCTGCAGGTTCTTATATCTTCATTCAAGGCAACAGGAAGTGGTCAGAGACAATGGGTGTGGCTTGAGCATATGTGAGACTTCAAAGCCTGACTTCACAGTGACATGACTCCTCCAAGAAAGGCACACACTCCAACAAAGCCACACCTCCTAATAGTGCCAAACCCTTTCAGGACCATTTTCTTTAAAACCACCATACGTTTACAAATTCTACACAAAATAAAGCCAGTCAACAAATCTAGCATTGATAAGAGAGTGAACACATAAGTCTCCAGCCCTAGCTAAGGAAAGAGCAGTTGATGGCTGTTGAGGGAAGAAGAGTCACTTTTCCAAGGATGGTGTGGTCACTTGTGGGTTATCAGTGCCTCCATGGACAAATCTTTATACCTGCCCATATAGGTAGCACTAATTGAACTCAGTGGTTATCTATTTAAAAAAAAAATGACATGCATGAAGTTGAGAGACACGATGCTAATGAGTCCTGGTGAACATGTAGGGAGAGTAAAATTTATATGATCAAAGCGTGTAAACATGCATGCACTTTTCAAATAATGAATTTTAAAATATTACTTAAAAAGTAAAGAAGAAGTGGAGATAAGTTGGAGGATTGTAGACGTCTGGAGGTTCTGTTAGTCTGGAACTGGTAGCTTGATGAAAGTTCTAGCAGAAATAAATAGATGCTCTACTATGCTCTCATGAATATGCTATTTACAGTAACATACTTATTCTGGTTTGAGTATGTTGTGAGATATTTCCCTCCAAATTAAAACCTTACATCTTGGATTGTTAATGAGACACACTTAGTAAGGATGTGAAAAGGGAGGTGAAATAAAATGTTCTCAGGGAAGGGAAATGCTCTGTCCTTCAGGGAAGCTGTTATGCTAAGGAAGAGAAGAAATCAATACCTTTCAGAAGATACACGAAGAATCTCCCTCCCCAAACTAACATATGCAGTGGTGACTTTTGATACAGTTTCAGACAAGATGAGCTGCCTTGAGGAGCCTCCGAGGTGCAGAGCCAGTTGGAAGAAGAATAGACCAAATGAGCATCCAGAGGAAGCAGAGTAGAGTTGAGCTAAGTGGAAGGAATTTGGATTACCTTAACTCCCTAAAGAGACAATTCCCAACCTTTTGAGATGCTCAAAGTTTTTTTTTTTTTTTTTTTTTTTTTTTTTTTTTTTTTTTTTTTTTTTTTTTAGTTCAAAATTTTCAGCTTTTGTGAGTTTCACCCATTATCTGGTTGGCTTTTGGTACGGCAGCTTTCTTTGAAGCATTTTTTCTCCTGTAAAGTAATCACTAAAAAATTATTGATTCTTTCTTAAGTTTAAGTTTGACTTTAGTTATCCTTAATTTGATCTGTCATCAGTCTCTGCCTTAGTTAAGACTCTATAGCTGTTGTAAAGGCCGTGAACAAAAGCAGTTTGCTGAGAAAAAGTATTTAATTCAGCTGACAGCTGTAGACACTTATGAAAGGGATTCATGGAGGGAACTCAATGCAGAACCTGGAGGCAGGAACTGAAGCAGAGACAATGAAGTACCACGGCTTTCTGACTTATTTCTTCTGGCTTACTTATCTGCCTTTCCCATGTAGCCCAGAACTACTTGCATAGGGGGTGATACTGCTCACATTTTTTTTTTTTTTTGTTAAGTAAGAAAATGACCCACAGACAGGGCTACCTAACAGGTTTATGGAAACATTTTGTCAGTTGAGAGTGAATCTTCCCAAATGACTAACGAACACAGATCTCCACCTGTGATGAACAGACATTTGTTGATATTTCCCCAGGAAAAGCATCACACAAGAGATGATAATCTGTAAACTTCTTATTATTTCTTACCTAGAGTACTTGGTATTACACAAAGTATTGTTCATTGTTCTCATTTGCTACCCACTATAGGTGCGCTCAGTATCTTTTGTTATTTAGATCTTGGCCTCATTAATTTTTCCATGACACTGGTAGGTCAAAAGAATAAATAGAACTTTCTAGAAACATTCTGAGTAAATTTTAACCTCTTTTAGCTATATTCTCTAGTGCTACCTACTCTTCATCTCACCCCCTTAAATAGAGCACCTAGAAATTTTCCTTCATTTTGCCCTACTTGAAAGGATTTCTTCTTGTGAAATTATCTACTTGTCTCCTGCTTCTTAAAGATAACTCTGAAATACTTTCATGTGTCTTGTGTTTGTGCTGCAGAGAGGTTATGTTTCAATACGTTTACAAGCATTTGTTGTGCTCTGCTTTTTCTCTGCAAAGACAACATGACCTCTTGTTTCAAGTTTCTTCGACCATGACTTCCCTACCATGATGGACTTCAAGTGTGAGCCAGAAAAATCCTTTCTCAGTTAAATTGCTTCTGTCCTGATATTTTTTTTTTCACAGCAACAGGAAAAGAAACCAAGACAACTAACTCTGATTGACTCTGATTTGTCTATTCTGCGTAACAAATAGAAACTTTAAAATAGTTCTTTGTTTAATGGTTCAGGAAATCAAAGCAGATTACTTGATAATCTAGGTAATGAAGTGTTATATAAGATCAGAAAATAGGCAAGGAAATCATGTTTCTGCAGTATGTTACAGTGTATTTATGGAAACTATAACAATATTTGACATATTGATATTTTACATTTAAGCATAAGTTTTAACAAGAGTTGAGAAAGCAGATGCTCTGTGATAACTCCGTTCCTTTTGTGTTCTCTACATCCTGGAGGGTTTATTTATTTTTTATTTTTTTGGAAAATTAACTTGGAAGCCATCATATTTTTACCTTTCAATTCATATATTTTTGCATCTATATATGCAAGAAGAAAAAAGAAATAACATCTTTCCATGTATATTGGGTCAGTTCTGAGAGAAAACTGTCCCCATTACTGCACAGCTCATTGTTCTATTAGTAACAGTAAGAAATAAAGTAGGATATAGAGACCTTGATAACATTGAGATTTTGATTTGATGTCGTAAAATGATCCTACTTGGAGTAAGATATACTATGTATTGAAAGTAGAGTTTGTGGTTCATGCAATGTGTATTAAGCTAGTATATACACAGACAAAGCATACTTGATTAAATGCACGAAGTTATGAGATGAATTTTGAAATTTAAGTGGTTATTATGCCATAACTGCAAAAGTTTGAGATTACAGTAGCAGCTGAGGAAATCAAACACTGACAATTCTTAGCTAGTGTTCAGTAATTTTCAAGACATAGAAAGAAATATGAAAATCTAAGTTCTAATCACTGTGTAGAAGAATGCCACATTTGACCTGAAAAGCCAGTTGGAGGTACAAGCTTTTCTCCCAGCACTCAGGAAGGAGAATCAGTCAGATTTCTGTGAGTTCAAATCCAGCTTTGTCTACAAAGCAAGTTCCAGGATATATAGAGTTGTTACACAGAGAAACATTGTCTTGAAAATACCAAAACAACAACAACAAAAAAAAAAAAACTTTACCTGAAAACTACTCTGTGACCTTAGTTGACTTTTTTTCTCAAAATGCTGTTTTACTTGAAATGTTTGGGGATAAATACTATGTACAAGGCACATTTTATGAATAATAATAAACAATGGGTGTAATCCCTCAACTCCAGAAATGGATAGTTTCTAGGTCAACAAAACTACAGGAACAAGTGAAGAAAGGGTTTGTGTTGAATGAAATCACTAATTTATTAATTTCATAATAGTTTGCTATTTCATATGAAGCATAAAATATATTCTCAGTAACTACAGCTTTGGAAGATATTGGTAAATTAAAGAGGTAAAAAGTTAAATAAAATATAAAGGCAAACCTAAGGACCAAGAGCTATATGTAGCAGAGAGTAGATGAGATGATTGAGACAATCTCTTTGACAATGTATTTCTATAGCTCTATAGTCTGGTTTTGGTTTCAAATTCCCAAAAGTCTCTCCCTTCCTTGATAGCCTTAATTTAACTGGTATAGAAATAAACATGAACAGAGAAGAAGAGAGTTCTCAAACCATGGGCATGTAAAATATTTGATTGGTGGCAACAAATTTTATACAATTTATTACTTAAATAGGTTAATAATGTTGTAAACAAATTGCTTTTAATTATATTAAGTGTCAAATTATAAATTCTAAAATGAAAGTAGAGACATGAAATTTTATTGAACAGCAAATGCTAAGTGGTCATATACTCCTTATAGAATTCCCTATTATTTTTATAATAATTTTTACTTTAAATTATGATATGATTAGATCATTTTCCCCCTTTCCTTTCCTCAATCCAATGCCTCACTTGTATTCTCAATGTTCTCTCAAATCCTCTTTGTTTCACATATATAAACTACACACATACACACACACACACACACACACACACACACACACATGTATATATATGCCATATATATATATATATATATATGCCTAAACACATAAATTCAACCTGCTCAATCCACATAATGTTAGCTGCTATTCTTTAATCCATTTAATGTTACTTGATATGTTCATAGTTAGGGCTGACCACTATGCACTGGAAATCAGGGAGAGCTTTTCCTTGGCAAAAGTATTTCTCTATCTCTGTGAAGCCATTGAGCCCTTCTTCTAAATATGAAACCTTGTGAAATTTGCTCTATCCACATCAACATGTCTACTGGTGATATCCTTATTCATATCTTGTTTAGCTATTCATTTTGTTGATAGTTTATTGATTTATGTTTTCTATCATGTCAAACAGACACTATTTAGCAGGAGTCCTGGTCCCTTTCCCCCTGTAGTCTTTATTTCCCTTCTGTGATTTCCCTTTGCTTTATTTTTAGGTTTTGCCTTGTAGATGTATCAGTTGGTGCTACCAGCACCAAATCTCTTCATTTTGATCAGTTGTGAGTGTCTGTAAGAGTCTCCATATCCTATCAAATGAAGCTTTTTAATAAAAAGTGATCTGTGGGTATAAGGATAATATTTAGAACAGATTTAGTACTTATATTGATTTAAGAAAATGGAAGTAATTGACTGTCTTCTAGCTCTTGTGTCCAGTCTTTAGAATAATTTTCAAATATCAAAAAGGAGCTATTGCAAAGATCAGGTTCAATTTGCTTTGATGCCATCTTTCAGTCACATGCTTAGGGAAGAAGGTGTTTCATTTCGTGCTATTTCAACCAGAGTCTTGGGGTATGTTGTTTTAACAATACAATTTAAGTTGAATTCAACTTCATGGGCATTTAGGTGAAAAGGATGATTTATTTCAGGCATCTGGAGAATATTATTGGAAGTTATACTAAAATTAAACAACTGCTAGTTTCTTTAAAATTTAGTTGTAACGCAAACTCCAAAACATCTGAACTTTTCAAATACTGTTACATTTAAATAAATCCATAAATTCATGTTGCATGTTGACTGGATAATCCATATACACATATGTGTTTGCAAAGTTTTATAATGCTCATTCGGAAACTAGATGCTCATTTCTACATAGGTAGATAAATTTGCCATATATTGCAATGAAACATTAAAAATAACAGTGATAGATGTCTTAAAAAAACTCATTGGCACCATCTCTGAGTGTCTGTTAAAGCATGATTATAGGCAAATTTACCCAAAAGTCTAATTTCACAGGAATGGTCTATTTTACCATTTGAATACAATTGTTTTGAGATATATCTCAAGAAATGAAAAGCTAACATCGGTTATTTTAAACAAAACTCTGTTCTTTACTTAAACTTGAATAAGCATCATGTTTCTAGAAGTTGTTATTGCAACCAAAATTGCTTTACATAAAAATAGCAACCAATTGTTCTGCCAGACCTTATATTCCTGAATAATGATAATATCTAATTTTTTTCCTCAGGAAACATACTTTATCTGCCTTCCATTTCATCACACAGTATAATAAAAGATTACATGCCCAAAACCTATGATTCAGTTAGATGGATCATACATATATGTATATCATTTGTTTATAACATATATATATATATATATATATATATATATATATATATATATATATATACTTACACATATGCTTACTTCAAGGACAGTACTCAATATAACTTTTTGTCTATTTTTGGTGGAAATAATTTGTCTTTTCTGCATACACATTCCCAGAACTGTACAATTAGAAGATCAGTATTCCATTTACTGAAGTGTGAAATGTCTTTGCCTTTATAATCCATGAAACGCAGTCTTACATATTTATATTGTGCCTCATAGGTAACAATATTAACGTAGCTTAGAGCAGTAAAATTATATAACAGCCATGGTACTATGTATATTGTATCTCACCAAACTGCTGAAATGGTCATCATGCATGCAATTATTATAAAATAACTTTAGAAAATTTTTAATATAAAATATTAAATAAGTGCTATATTTTTATATGTTGATTCTACTAATAGTATTATTTACTCATAATATTAAATAGAAAAAGAATGATTCTGTTTCACTTTATTTTTTCATTCTAGATGAGTAATTTCTAAATCAAAGGATGTTTCATGCTTAAACTTCCAATTTACCTGAGATTGGGAGTATCAAACAACAATTTTCAGGTTTCACACTTACTCTCATTTGGATTACACAGCTATGTATCCTGAAATCCAAAATGCTTAATTTTCATTAATTTTTTTATTACAAGTAAATGGTAGAAAACAGAGTATTCTTCCCATAAGTAGCAAGGTATTAAGGGACAAAAATCCAAATTTATTTATTACTTAAATTTCAGAATTACATTTCTAAAAAAGCAAATAATCAGGATATGTTACAAATACTGATATAAATATAAACATGTTTAAAAGCTTCATTATTGCACCAATGAGGTAAGAATTTAAAACACAAATGTAGTTTCTGGTATAATTGAAAATGATGGTTTATAATATCAAGTTGATAATCAATTAGTGAATGCAACTCCATAAGTTATTTTATGTAATAGGCCAGCAAAGGATAAATACTTTGAAGAATATGCATTGAATTTTATATTCTACTTAATGTAGTATATTGATTCTTAAGTATATGCATGCATATGTGCTTTTATAGTTTGATTTTAAACAGATGATTGTCTAAGTGATATAGAGGCATATTTGCAAGTAAAATTCTTTTATTTATTTTTATCTACAATAGCAGCAATTAAAGCAGCATTTCTCTTTAAATATTCATAAGTATTCATCTCTGAGTAATACTGAGAAATAGAACAGATGACAGGATGATTTTATGCAGATATACAATTAAAATAATCTTCTAGAACTGTTTTCACAAACCAGGAATCGTACTACCCAACTCTTTACAATTTCACCTAGACTTCTAATTCAGTAAAGCAAGATCTCTTTACTTTTTTATGTGGAAATAATAGGGGATAATATTAAACAATATTACATTAATTGTAAAACAAAGAAGAGTCAAATCAATGTGAATGTAAATCTATGTGCTAATAAGAATTAGAAAAAATATACTGAATTTATGTTTTCTTCTGTATTTCCTTTTCAGTGTAGCTATTGCTATACCTCAAGAAATTATGTGAACTTTCTGTTTCTCTACTGTACAAATAAGAATTATTTGAAACTAGATTTCAAGAAAATATTACCAATACATGTATTGTTTTTATTTTGTCCAATAACCTCTTAAATTTTTATATCATTCATCTTTGTCAGATTTCTAAACCATTGTCACCATATTTCTATTTAGCACTTTACTGTTCACTAATTCGCCCTGATAACACAAAATTATATTATTCTCAATTATTCTATTTTAAATTCAAAACTTATGAGTATTTAGCAGCAAACATATCCTTAACCTTTCTTTCTTCCTTGTTTTATGGGGGAGGGGGTTTCATGACAGGATTTCTCTGGATATCATGTACCTCACTTTATAGACCAGTCTGATCTCGAACTCAGAGATATATAACTGCCTCTGCCTCCTGAGGCCAGGATTGAAGGACTGTGCCACCACAGCCGACTTTAATCTTTCTTTTCAGTATTTTATAAACAGTGAGTAAAATATGTGAGGAAAATAAAAGAATTTTTGGTTAGTGTGGTTTCATTAAATGACTATTAAATTTCTACCTAATGTCAATTCCTTTGAATACAACAGATAATTAAAAATATAATGGAATTGTAATACTCATTACAATTAATAATAAGAAAACATATTTCAAAAAAATCTATACAAACGTAGGGAATTAATATACACTTTGACTTTGAACAGCTCCATTTTTTATTAAGACATATAAAAAGGACATCTAATATTAGGAAGGTTAGTTGTGTCTTCTTGAAGAAGATGAAATTCTTCTAAACCTTAACACATAAGGACACATTTTTAAAGGTAGTTAATCGTTATAAGGAAGGATATTAAGAGTGGGAGTTGTTTTATCCTAAGACCCTAAAAGATGAATACCCTGTCATAAAACCCAAGGGGGTACAAACTATAGTGAAGAAGCATAAAAAATTAATGCTTGACTTAAATGTTATTCAATGGAGTCTAATGTAAAATTAAAAGTAAAAATAAGACCAGGATTTATATATTATATTATTATGTTATTTTATTGACATAATGTATATTATGGGAGAATCACTATTTGTCTTTAAATTTCTTACTTTCCCTTATTTATTTTATTTTTTGTAATTCCAAAGTTCATCTTTTCTTTTGCTCTCTTCAGTTGAGAATCACTCTCCCCAGAAGCAAGCACACTATCTAAAGCAGACTGAAAGCGATCATGTGATACAGAGTCAAAAAGGAAAATTACACTGGGAACGCTGCTTGTGTCTTATAGGCAGAATATCAGGATTTCATTCAGCAGCCAAGAAACAATTCATTCTATGAGATGCCCAAAATAGCTTGACTCCATTAAACTCATAGCAGATTAGATGAATAGGAGCATTCTATGACGATGAAATATTTCCATTGGTTTTTGTATTTAGTACAATATATCTACTTTTAGGTATATATAAATATCAAGAATCAGTGATTTTCTGAGGAAAGTAAAAGAAGAGTTTAATTACACTTATTTTAAGCTTGTAAATTTAATTAGAAATTTGTTTTTAATTAAAAATCAGAAATGGATTTTATATAATAAAAAAATCCTGGCTGGTAGGCCAATGAGACAGATCACACATCTCATCAAGCCTGGTGATCTGAGTTGGATCTCTAAAACCCATGTGGTAGTAGGAAAAAGCATCTTCTATAGGTGTCTTCTCCTACACACACACACACACATACACACACACACACACACACACACACATGCACACATGCATGCACACACCTTTTGGAAAAATAAATGTAGTTAGAAGATTTTTTTAATATTCTGAATGTAACAATATTTTTTTAAATAGTCACTGCACTTATGACACAGAAAGACATTATAAATAACTAGTTAGGATCTTGAGGAAATGTATAGTGAATGAGAAATAGTAAGGAGAAATAATTACATGGACCCATTGCATGTGTAGTGATTATTTAAATTTTTAAGTATTTTTGATCTTTAAGAAAACTCAAGTTTGTATCAAAATACTATTTAAGGAGACTATAAAAGCAAGTAAGTGAGGCTTCACTAAAAAAGCTATCTTACAACAGGTAAATAAATTGATCAATGGGGGTAAACTGCTCTATGATAGAACAATGATAACAACAGCTTCTCAACAGAAGACAGAGTCCTTGACTCTTTTCCTGGGCCCTGAAGGATTTCAAGATACCTGATGGCCTCTAACCTTAGAGCAATATTCACTGTTAATATAGAGTGGTGGCATAGTTGTGAATGACAAGTTTATATTAAACTTGAAAAAACCTTTTTAAACATTCCATACTGAAGAAAGTTAGAACTAGAAACATATTAAGAATGTGAAATTTACATGAAAAGCATTAGTTATTATTATTACAGGGAAATTAAACCAAAATAAAAATATACCATGCTCTCTTCAGCAGTCTTATTATCCTTGCAGATTTTGTGAGAGTTTCCTAGGAAGAGCTGGAAGTCATAAGGAATTCTGAAAGCATAAACTGAAGAACTGAATGTTCTTTCTCATGCTTCTGAGGTTAAACACTTTTTGACATTTTATACTTTGGAATGTGGAAACTTAGAATAATGGATGAATCCTATTTACAGTGCATGGAGAAGATTAATGAAAGAGTGCCTTAGAAACAGAAGGTCAGTAAATATCTTTTACAACTACACAGGCTTCATTTTCTACATAGAAAAATAAGAAATTTTTATTATTGCTTCATACAAAAATTTATGGTAAGCAAGAATAGGTAAAATTATCTAAAAACATTAAAATACATTCTAGTCTAGCCATATATGTGATTCATGAAAGTTATAAGTTCTGAAGTAGTAATTTTTAGATATATAATAAGAGTTAATGGAAACTTAAGACTAGTTGTCTTCTGCTACTTATGAGGGATATTGGATATTTCTCAAAGGAGAAAAAAAGGTTGTATAATTTGATATGTTATTACTTTGCAAATACACCCTAGGACATTTAGAAAGTGTTAAACAAAATAAAAATATAGAAATAATTAAAAATTAAAATATTCACTTACTATTTTTAGGGATACATCTATTAGTGTGCTGGATCATTTCAGTTAATTTTGCTTCAAAAATATTAACTCAAAGTATAGTAGACAGTGAATGGGTACCTATGATTGTGTTTAATATGCAGTTAATAATACTTTATTGGGTTTTTAAAAATTGCTGGCATAAAGTATTTCGTTTGCATTCAAAGTAAAACAAGAAATTGATGATCATGATAAGTATACTGAACTAATCCCTATGTATTGTATAACTGTGTTGGGACATCACACCCATACATCAAGAACCTCAAATTAAAAAGTAAAATTCAGCCAGGCGGTGGTCGCGCACGCCTTTAATCCCAGCACTCGGGAGGCAGAGCCAGGTGGATTTCTGTGAGTTCGAGGCCAGGCTGGGCTACCAAGTGAGTTCCAGGAGAGGCGCAAAGCTACACAGAGAAACCCTGTCTCGAAAAACCAAAAAAAAAAAAAAAAAATTCAGAAGATGCATGCCCTCTATTTGTTTATATCATCAAAACCAAACTGTTTTTTACTTTTACAGTCTTTCAAAATTTTTCAGAATCTTGCATATTTACTGTATTTTAACCGTATATTTTTCAGAGCTACAAAAATTTAATAAACTAGTTCATTGATAGGGGTGGGAAAGATGTCTCTGTAATTAAGAGCATGTGTGTTGCTCTCACAAAGAACCTTGGTTTGTTGTCCTGCAACCACATGGATATCAAATAGCCATCTATAACTCTAGTTCCAGGGGATCCAACACCTTCTGCCCTTCATGAGCATCAGGTGCAGAGATGCTGCAAATTCATAGATGTAGGCAAAACACTCTTACACATAATATAAAATAAATGTTTTTAAAAAAAACAGTTTATTGTCACAAAGAAAGGTCTTAAGAACAAAACAAGCGATATCTTCTAGAAATTGATATTTTCTTCATATTCTTTAAAACATAAATTCCCTTTAAAGTCAAATTAATCAAAATTGTGACACATATTTACCATCTAGCTTTAAGCCAGTCATAGTGCAGCCACTAACCTGAGAAGAAGGAAACTACAATTTCTGTAGCCTGAAGTCTCCTAATAAATATATAAATTCAAACATCAGTCACCAAGGAGTCGGGTAAAATAAACACTGTCTGCATGGTGACTTTAACATAGGTACAAAAACTTTCCCTGTTTTTCATATTTTCTTTCTTACATTCACAAGTCTTTAGGTGTGTGGAGGGATGAAGCAGCATTCCGTTATATAGCCCTAGCTGGCCTGAAATTTACCAGTCTAATATCAGAAACCTATTATTTTAAGCGATGAATAAAATGTATTTAAATTATATCTAACTTCACTCCCGTTTCTCCAAGATTCACTCTCAAATCCCACCACCAAATTTATGTCCTCTTCTTCCTTTCTCTTTAACTTCCAGAATTTAATCAGTAATTAATAATAGACATATATGTACATGCATATATGTCACTGACTTATTAGGGTTTAGTTAGGGTTTCTATTGCAGCTACCTCTCCAGTACCATATCTGCCTGCATGCTGCCATATTCCACCATGAAGATAATGAACTAAGCCTCTGAACTGTAAGCCACCCCATTAAATGTTTCTTTTATAGGAGTTACCTTGGTCATGGTATCTCTGCTCAATAATACAAACCCTAACTAAGACAGAAGATGGGACCAGAGACTAGGGTATTGCTGTATCAGACCTGACCATATTTGGGGGAGGATTGTAGAAGGATTTTGGAACTTTGGGCTAGGAGATCCATTGAGTATTAAGAACTAACTCTGTGGGATATTCTGTGGGAATTTGGAAGACAAGAACGTTAAGAGCAGTGCATAGGTTGGAGTCCTAGCTTATTAAGTTTCAGAGGGAAGTTTTAAGACTCTATCAGGGCCAATTGTTTATTTTGAATTAAGATTCTGTGGTTGTGCTTAGCTGGGGCTGAATAATTGGCTGTGATTAACTAATTATCAGAGCTACTAAAGCAAAACTTTGCTTTGTTGGGGTACTTGGTGCTGGTCAACTGGAGTTAAGAAATTAGTGGTGATGAAGAGATAAGCATCACCACAGTGAAATCTTCTGGGAAGTGTTTCCAAAAAGGACAGGGAAGCTGTGTTCCAGAGGTGGCCAAGGTTGTGTCTCATGCCAGAAGCTGGACTTGGTATTGGGTAAGAGTGGTACTGGTTTTGAAGACATGAGGGGGTCATGGAGAGAAGCTAAGGCTTGATACTGTGAGAGGTCTGGAGAGGCCACTGGTAAAGGTGCAGCCTCAGCGGCAGTTGAAGGCCCAGAACTGAAGGGGTCATGCAAAGAAGGTAAAACTTGGCACCACAAAGAGTACCTATAGGAGGATATTGCTGAAAGTACAGCCCAGTTGCAGCAGAAGACCCGGTGTTTTGGAGAGGACATCTCCAGTGTTTTGGAGATGATAATAATTTGAAATGACTACAAAGAACAGCAATAGTAGTAGAGTGGAGCCAAGCTGGAGCCTGGAAGGCAAATTGTGTATTCTGCCAAGAGAAGAGCTGGAGAAGTGTCCTAATCCTTTGGAGAAGTCTACAAGATGGAGAGTGAATCCCAGATAATTGGACATTGAGTTATTCATATTGTTGTAGTTTAGTTTTCATGGTTTAGATTGTAACTGTGCCCTAGTTCTTCCCTCTTGAACATGGTATTTAATTTTCATTTTAAAGGAACCCACAGATGAAATGCTTGAACTTTTAAAATATTGAATATGTTAAAGAAACTGAAATTTTAATGTATTTGTTTGAATTTTTAAAGATTGTAGGACTTTTAAAGTTATTTGTGATTTTAATGTGAGATCTTGGGGATGAATAAGAAAGGAAAATTTGTGGCTTAATAGTAAAGTGGTTGTGTCTCAAGTTGTACTGCCTAGTTTTCTGTGTTAATATGACACAAGCTAGAGTCATCAGAGAGGAAGGAGTCTCAAATGAGGAAATGCCTCCATGAGAACCAGCTCTAAGGCATTTTCTCAATTAATAATCAACATGGGTTTTCACAACCCATGGTGGGTGATGTCATCCCTGGGCTGCTGGTCATGGGTTTTATAAGAAAGCAGGCTGAGCAAGACAGGAGAGGTAAGAAACTATGTAGCACCCATCCATAGCCTCAGTATCTGCTCCTGCCTCTCAGATTCTGCCCCTCTTGAGTTCTTACCCTGACTTCTTTTGGTGAGGAACAGCAATGTGGAAGTTTAAGCCAAATAAACTCTTTCCTTCCCAACTTAATTTTTTGGTCATTGTGTTCAGGGAACCATGGAGCTTGCCTGGACCAGCTGCCTTGAGAAGCATGAGTCACGGGTTTTTCAGGTTAGAAGCCATGGCTTCTACAGCACTGTGTGCCTTCCAGTTCCTGAGAGACTGATGCACTGCCTCAGGCAGTTAGATGTCCAGGCTACTTTGTGTTTCTCTGTATGTTCCTTTACTAGTCAAGAAAACATGGAAACGTGACAGGATAATTGGTCTTAGACTTTAATTTTCTGTACTGTTTATGGCTTGCAAACCACTATATCCTGGCAGCTACAACTGTATTGATCCTATCAATTGCCATTAAATTCTGTTTCTTCTAAAGGTACAAAAAGTCTGGTCACTCTCAATATAATTGCAACTGCCTCAGTTGTGCTGTGGCCCCTCAACATTGTCTGATTTCATTCCTCAAAGCCATATCGGGTGACCAGGGCCTAGTAAATAAGTACAGGCTCATATATACAATGGTGTTTTGTTGCAACAGTAGAAACTCCAACTAATACAAACTGGTACCAGGAGTGGGGTATTGCTGTGATAGGACAGACCATTTGTTTTTTGGAATAATATGGACAATCAGAGTTTGGGTTAGGAAAGCACTGAATGCATTAAGTGCTATTTATTGGGCCATCCTATTAGGAGCATGGAAGATAGTGGTAGTGAGTGTGATTTGATCTGTGGGTACCTGGATCAAGAGGTTTCAGAGGAGAAGAATGATAGTACGTGGCCTAGAGACAAGTCCGGTTATGTGCTGCTGAAGAAAGTGACTGATTTTGCCCTTTTCCAAAGAGCCTGCCTGGGGCTAAAGTGAAGAGTTTTGTATTAATTCCATTTGCAGAAGAAATCTCAAAACAGCCTAGAATAGACTGTCATGTGGCTATTAGTGGTAACTCTAATGAAGATGTATAATGAAAAGGAACAAGCTAAGCAGCATTAATTACCAAATGTAAAACTGGAGGAGAAAAGAAGCGCCGGGAAGGGAAATGGAGCTAAGTCCTATATTCAAGGGGATAAACAGATTAAGAAATAGAATAAAGGGAATGGTAACCCAGGGCAAGATCCTAACCAGCTAAATTTCCAAATTGTGAAAAGAATTAAAGAAAAGCTTAGAGAGGGGTGTTGTACACATCTTTAATTCCAGCACTCAGAAGGCAAAGGCTGGTAGATCTCTGAGTTTCAGGCCAGCCTGGTCTACAGTTCCAGTTTCAGGATAGCCAAATTTAGGTAGTGAAGGTAAACATTGAAAACAGAAAGCCTGTGAAAGTGTAATTGAATGGGGGTGACATGTATCAGCCCCAGCATGAGAAGAACTTGAAAGCTTTGGCTATATGGTTATGGCTTTAGAGTTAAGGATAGAAGAAAGGGTCTATGGAATTTGCCTCCACAACTAAGGAGAGCCTCTTGCTGTGGGATGTTGTTCTCTATGCTGTGAATATGTGTTTCTCTGATTGGTTGATAAATAAAACACTGATTGGCCAGTAGCCAGGCAGGAAGTATAGGTGGGATAAGCACATAAGGAGAATTCTGGGAAGAGGAAGGTTGAGTCAGGAGTCGCCAGCCAGACACAGAGGAAGCAAGATGAAAAGGCAGAACTGAGAAAAGGTACCAAGTCACATGGCTAAACACAGATAAGACTTTAATTTAAGTGTAAGAGCTAGTCAGTAATAAGCCTGAGCTACTGGCCAAGCAATTGTAATTAATATAAGCTTCTGTGTGTTTACTTGGGTCTGAGTGGCTGCAGGACTGGGCAGGACACAGGAAAACTTCAAGCTACGGTCTCTGAGATGAGGCATGTGTCAGTAACATTCTTGAATGGAGGCCTAGAGTGGCATTGTATAAAACTGTAAAGCTGAAACATAGATTTTCTTGGAGACCCCAAGATGCTACAATGCCAGAGCTTTGGGATACCTGCCAAGGAAATCTGCTAATAGGAAGTGGAATTAGGCCAAGAGAAAAAGAAGTATGTTGCCGTTGACAGAGCTGAAAGGAAATGAAGATCTGAAGAGCATTTTGACATCAGACATAGAGATGCAAAGTATGGAGTTTGCCCAGCTGGTTTTCAGTCTTGCTTGGTTCCAGTATTTCCTCATATGCTTGCTTTCCTACATTTTAGAATGACCATGTATATCCTTTGCCACTATATATTAAAAGTACATGATCTGCTTTTTTATTTTGATTCTAGAGGGGATCACAGTTAAAGACATTGCATGAATATCAGAACAGAATTTGAACTTTAGACTTTTAAATAAGTTTGAGACTCTGATAAATTATGAGGACTTTGAAGTTGGACTGCATGCATTTTTACATTATGATATTATTATAAGATTTCAGGGAACAGGGAGTGTAATGTGGTGGTTTTTAAAAAAATGGTCCACAAAGAGAGTGGCACTATTATTAGGTATGGCATTGTTGGAGGAGGTATGGCCATTTAGGAAGAAGTATGTCACTATGGATGCAGGCTTTGAGGTCTTATATATGCTCAAGCCATGCCCAGTTACTCAGACTACTTTTTGTTTCCTGCACAAGCTTTAGAACCCTCAGCTACCTCTCAGCACTATGTCTGCTTGCACACTACCATGTCCCACCATTATGATAAAGGAATAAACCTATGAACTATAAGCCACCCCATTAAATGATTTCCTCCATAAGAGTTTCTGTGGTCATGGTTTCTCTTCATAGCTATAGAAACCCTAACTAAGACAAAAGGCAAATTGGAGTAGGAAGAGTTTATTTGGTATATAATTACCTATCACTATTACTACTGAAGAATATCAGGACAGGAACTCAGACAGGTCAAGAACCTAGAAACAGGAGTATAAGCAAAGGACATGGAAAGGTGCTGCTTTTTGGATTACTCCTCAGGACTTGCTCAGCCTGCTTTCTTATAGAACTCAGGACCACCAGCCCAGAGTTGGAACTACCTTCAATGAGATGGGACCTTCTCCACCAATCAATAATTAAGAAAATTCCTTACTGATGGATCCCATGGAAGCATTTTATCAACTGAGATCCTCTCCTATCAGATTACTCTAGTTTGTGTGTCAGACTGATACAAGACTAGCCAACACAACTGACCCCTTTTCCACTTGACACAGAAACACATCACTAGTGAGCCACATCTTTCCTTTCTTAATAATCCCTAAATTCTCACATTAAAAGCATAAAAAAACTTTCAAAATCCCACAGTCTTTCCATATTCAAGCATATTAAAATTTCAATCCTTTTTAGAATATCCAATTTTTCTAAAAGTCAAAAATCTTATTTAAAAGTTCAAAATTTTTCGGCTATGAGCTTCTCTCAAAATCAAAGTTAAATGAAATACCTTTTTTAAGAATGAGGAATCATGGTACAATCAGAATCCTAACCAGGATGAACCAAACTCCAACAGTATAAATAACTCAATGTCTGATTATCCGGGATTCACTCACAATCTTCTGGGCTCCTGCAATGAGGTTGATTCAGGTCTCCAGCTCTACCCTGCAGGGCAGGCAGCTTTTCTTCCAGACTCTGAATGGGTCTACTCCATGGCTGCTGCTGCTGTTCTTGTCAGTCAACACAAGGCACTGGCATTTCCAAAGTGCTGGGGTCTTCTGCTAAAACTAGGCTGCGCTTCCACCAATAGCCTCTCATAATAAGCTCTCTTTTTGGTACCAGAACTCAAGACCTTTCACGACCCCTTCAGTCCTGAGCTTTTAACTGCCACAGAGGCTGAACCTTGTCCAATGGCCTCTCCTGACATCTTATAGTGTCAACTTTCAGCTGCTCTTCATGACCCCTTCATTTTTCAAAACCAGTACCACCTGGGGGCCTCTGACACTATCAAATTTGACTGCCTGAGGGAGATCCAATCTTGGCTACCTCTGGAACACAGCTTCTGTGTGCTGACTCTCAGGAAACAACACCCAGAATATTTCACTTCAGTGATGCTGGTCTCTTCTTTATCACAACTAAATTCTCGTATCTAGCAGACCAGGACCATGGGAGGCAGTAATGAAAAGTTTTCACATTGGTAGTTCTGATATTTCATTAATCACAAATCACTAGCACATCAGAATTTTAAATCAAATGGCAATTGGCCCTGATAGAGTATTTAAAATTCCATCTGGAACATCACAAGCCAGGACCCCATCTTTTGCACCACTCTCATTAATCTTGTCTTTTAATCTCCCACATAACATCCCAGTGAGCTTTCAACACTCAATGACTTTGTATCCCAAAGTTCAAAAGTACTTTCATAGTCCTCCCCAAAACATGGTCAGGTCTGTAACAGCAATACCCCACACACCTGATATCAACTTGACTTAGTTTTGCAATTGATGCAATGAAACACCATGACCAAAGCAAGTTGGGGAGGAAAGGGATTATTTGGCTTACACTTCTATATTGCTGTTCCTCATTGTAGGAAGACAGGACAGGAACACAGAGCAGAAACAAGGAAGCAGGAGCTGAAGCAGAGGCCATGGAGGGGTGTTGCTTACTGGAATGCACCCCATGTCTTGCACAGCCTGCTTTTTTATAGAACCCAGGACCACCAGCCCCAGGATGAAGCCATACACAAAGTGCTGGGCCCTTCCCTATCAATTAACTGCTGATTAAGAAAATGCCTCACTGTCAGATCTTATAGAGACATTTTCTCAGCTGAGGTCCCCTCGTTTCAGGTAACTCTGTCAAGTTGATATAAGACTAGTCAGCACAATCACTATCCACTACCACATAGATAACCTAAAATGGGACAGAAACATAATGAAATTGACTTTCCTTCTTTAGTATCAGGTCATCAATTATTTGGGGACCTTTTATGCCTTTCTTCCAGCCGTGATAGAATATTGACATGCTTGACATGTGCAGGTAATCACATCTGCTAAAAATACATGGGGACAATGACTCTGTCAGGACCACTAGACACTATTTCCCAATAAGGCAGTTTGATACTATATCCATTGAGGAAAAACATTGTTATTATGTACTCTTTTAGGACATATGACCTCTGCAACCATACATTCTCAGAGAGATTGATGTGGCAAGCTTTAAATAGTATTTAAATGCTGTGCCCCCTCATTAACATTCATAAAACTGTTGCATATTTTTGCCAGGCTGGTTGTCATTGTTGCTCAGAATGTTGAAAGTTCCATAAAAGAGTTGTTTGCCTTTTTTTTCTCTTCTTCTAGCTGCCTTCGTACTACATTATGGAGCTATAAACACTATTCATTAGCAAAGCTTTCCGGTAAATATCAGCTTAAGTTCTCCATATCCAGTAACCAAAGTGTGTTATTTTTTCAGCCATAGAATTTTAACATCAACTTATGAGAAATCAAAAAAATATCAATAAATCATTAAGTCTGGATGATATTTGAGACCACACTCCTGACCAACAGTTTGAAAATTAGTGTTCCAAACTTGGAACAGAAGTGGGCTTTTAAGTCCCCAATACAACTGATGAACATTTTAAAATATTTTTGGTACTGTTTATTACTCTATAAAATGCTCAACTTTCAATTCTCAACTTCAAAATTGGTTGATCATAGATTTTTTAAATGTATGTCCTTATGAACTTCTGCATTACCTCAGTGCTTGTACTTATGTCCCCCTTTCCATTGCTGATATTGTCATTTTTTTTATCCTGTCTATGGGATTTTCAATCTTACTGATTCTTTCAAAGATACAACACTTTGTTTCAATGATGTTTTTGTATTGTTTTGTTGTTGTTGTTACTTTATTTTTGATCTTATTGATTATAGTCTTGCTTGAAATATTTCTTTCTATCTACTCATTTAGGTATTATTTCTTCTTTTAGTTTTAGAGCTTTCATGTGTGAGATTATGTTGCTAAAATTAGGCTTTCCCATTTTTTTTAATGTAAGCACTTACTGCTCTGAACTTGCCTCTTAAAAATACTTTCATTGTCCCATAAGTTTGAGTATATAGTGGTGTTTTTTTTACATTTTAATATAAAAAGTGTTTAATTTCTTTCTTAATTTACGTCTCATCCCATTTTTAATTGCTAGTGAGTTTTTTCCATTTTCATGAGTTTAGATGATGATATGATAAAAAAAAAACATGTGAAGTAAGCATAAACACTCTAACGTGTCTATACATTATACACTAGACATTATACACTGTGATTTTGAAAACAAAACCAAGTTTTTTCCATATGTGGACAATATTCAATATTTTTATCTCTTCCTTTATTGATCATGGATTAATTTCTGTGATATTCCATTACTTAGTTTTTTTTTCTCTGATTTGGAGATTCTGCTGTCCAGCATACCCTCTTACATAAGTATATGCCATGCCAAATATAAACTATTCTACAGGATTCTATCTGCATATTGGTTATCTCATATTCTTCTAATTCAGTCTCGTAAAAGTGTGAAGACTTTTAATCTTCTTCCAAACTCATGTTATTTCAATTGATATTATCTTATATATTTTAATTTACTTACTCAATTTATTAGACAGATGGAAAGAGGGCATGGGAAACATACCATTATGTTTAAAGTTTCTTGCCTTAAAATATTAGCAGCATCACATGTTATAGAAGTTTGTCATTTAGTTGTAGAGGGTATTCATAAGGCACAGCAATAACCTGTAAATGTTTTTTGGGCTGCTATTAAAGCATATTTGTAATTTATACTCTATGGGAGTGAAATTGGATCCATTCCTCAAGTTTCAGTTTATGCACTAAACAAATAACTTTAGAAGAAACTCTGTCTCCAATTGGAACATTATACTAGTCAGGAAGCAAGGGTGAAAAACATAAACAGCATTCTTAACATTTTTTTCCAGAAAAATACTAGATCTGATTCAAAATTAGCTTTGATATGTATGTCAACATGCATATGTCAAGATGTGCAAGAGGATGAATATTTATGCATCATGCTCTTGGTTGTTATTGAAGTCGGAATAAGTTGAATGCCAGAGCATGAAATAATAATTGTTTATAATTTATTGTGCATAAAAGATTGCTATTATTTGACTAATAAGTTGCTGATATAGAATGATATATACTTTTAAGGAATCTTCATTTTATACTTCATAGGATACCAAGAACACTTCATTTTATTTTAATCACTATTATTATTCTTGTGTTGTCATGAATTATGATGACACTGCCTGACTCCAGAATATTTGGTCACTCTATTTTGAACCTATAAATATTTCAGATTCTGGCAGTTTTATCTTTCACCCTTGAACTATGTGTACCTTTCTAGGCCTGTGCTGTGTTGGAACTTCATACTTGTGTTTTCTGATAAACAAAATAACTTTAATGAACATTCAGTGTTATTGGTCCTGTCTTTTATATACAGGATTTTCTATGAAGTATATTTCTGGGCTAGCTGTTTCAGTCCTATGTAGTATGTCTGTCTTACCATGAATACACCCCTGCAATATATCCATGGAAAGCATGACATTCAAACTTTCAAACTTTCACTTTGAGAAATCCTAAAAACTATTCCCTGCCTCCTAGAAAACTTTCAGTACTCTATATTTATGTAACTTTGGAGAGATTCACCTTCAAAAAAAAGTAAGGAAAAGAAACTATTGCCTCTTCAGTTTCACATAATACAAAAACAATCATGACATCTACTGTTATAATTTTCTTTAAGCCAAACTTGGAATGTATTTGGAGGTCAGAAATGCACCAGATATTAGCAAATGTGCAAAAAGAAGAGAAGCAGGAATTGTTGGCAATCACCCTGGTTTTGTAAAGCCTCTGCTAATTAGCAAAACAACCCTGGAAGAAACAAGATTATGATGATAAGACAAACATTGATAAATCTACCTTGCTCATGAAATGACTTGAGAGGGCACTTCTGAATCTGAAATAAAGCCTTAAAGGGATGAAAATATAGTGTCCGTTGCTTTACAGAGTATTTCCACCAGAGTGACAAAGGACATTGGAATGAAGAGAAGGTTTTCTTTCTTTCTTTCTTTTTTTTTTTTTTTTTTTTTGGTTTTTCGAGACAGGGTTTCTCTGTGTAGCTTTGTGCCTTTCCTGGATCTCACTCTGTAGACCAGGCTACTTGAACTCACAAAGATCCTCCTGCCTCTGTCGCCCGAGTGCTGGGATTAAAGGTATTCATCAAGAAACTGGACCTGGGATATTGTCTAGTAAATATCATTAATGTTTACAAACCATTAATTAAATAAAACTTTTTAATCATCCTGACCAAAAAAAGTGGTTTACATTGCTAACAAGTATTTAGTTGTGCAAAGGAGGCTGATTTATTAGAGTATATGAAAAAATTCTCACACCAAAGTTGGAAAGAGGGATTGAGGAGATGTCTCAATGGGTGAAATGGTTGTTTCTTGAGAACAAAGACTTGAGTTTGGATGTGCAATACTAACAACAAAAGTCAAATAAAGTAGACTAAGCCTGTCATGAACCAGAACCAGAAGCCAGGGACTTCCTGGTTAAAAGATCCAGGCTCGCCGGGCGGTGGTGGCGCACGCCTTTAGTCCCAGCACTCGGGAGGCAGAGCCAGGCGGATCTCTGTGAGTTCGAGGCCAGCCTGGACTACCAAGTGAGATCCAGGAAAGGCGCAAAGCTACACAGAGAAACCCTGTCTCAAAAAACCAAAAAAAAAAAAAAAAAAAAAAAAGATCCAGGCTCAGTGACATACCCTTTCTTAACACCTGAAGAAGAAACTGAGAAAACAAAATACCTCAGATTGACTTTGCCACATGGACATATCACACACACACACACACACACACACACACACACACACAGAGAGAGAGAGAGAGAGAGAGAGAGAGAGAAGTTGGAAGTATTAGTTTAAAACAAGATAAAATATTTAACTTTCTGTGGATTTGATTTCTGTTCTTTCTGAAATTTTAAACTTTGTATTTTTCAAATCAATTTGAGAAGAAATACTAACAATGTAAGGGGGATAAAGGCTAATAATCCCCAAATTTAAAATAGACAGTTGGCATAAACACAGTTTATTGAGACTAAATTCTTCCTTTATAGATATCTAGTAGTAAAAGCTCTAGTCTTTGGTATGAGACAAAACTAAAACTTCCAAGAAATGGACCAGGAATCACTGTAACACACATTGGGATGGATCACATGGAGCAAATATTACTTGAACTACTGACTGAAGAGCCCTAAATACATGAATATTTTATATTTTATTGCTTTAGACTATGTTGAGAATTTCAGTACATAGGAGTGTCAGAGGTATGCAAGCTTGCCGCAGTTGCTGGTCTTTATATTTCCCAACAAAATCAAAGGAAAATCACAGTTACTTTTTTATATTATATGAGTTTGAGAAATAAAGTGTTTTCTCTTTTTGAATTAAAATTGAGTTAAAGAGAAAATGTGCATTTAATAATATAAAGTAGTAAGAATAAGAATCTTAGAAAATGTAAATTAATACTTCATAAAAACTCTTAAGTTTACTAACAAAAAGCAAACAATGGAGCTTTCTATGCGATATCTGACTTGTTTTCCTATTTGTGTTCTTAATATAGCTTTATTATAAAGGGGGAAAATCAATGCATATCCCAGCATGGTATATTACGGGAGAGTCTAGTCAAGATAAGTGATATCTTGCTTTTGAGTATTATTTTTAGTTTTAAGCTTTAGAAATGATGTATAATTTTTAGCTGTCTTTCTACAAGGAATTTTTTTTTTATATCTGACTCATTTAAGTTTGAAGGCAGCTAATGTGGTAGTTTTCCTTAAAGACCTTTAATGGCTCTGGCTTTCATTGTCATTCACCATGCATAGATATAAACTCACTATAGCCTTGTAATAATAATAGATGCAATTGATAGGCTATTTTTTATAATTCCTATAAAAATTATTTTTCTAAAATTGTACAGTGATATTATTTGATTCCTATACTTCAGTGAGAAAATAGTATAAATACTACTATTTACTGACTTCTATTACTTCCTTGTGCTCTGCTAACTCTTTCACTCTCTCTCTCTCTCTCTCTCTCTCTCTCTCTCTCTCTATATATATATATATATATATATATATATATATATATATATATTTGTATATGTATATGGTACTTAGTTTGACAATACTGTGTGTACCACTAGTATTTCCCCAACCTTTATTTCCTCTCCCTGTCTTCTGTGCATGAAAGAAGCTGTGCATGGAGACATGGACTTCTACAGATTCCTGAGGCACTGATCTGAAAATGGAAGATTATTGAATTAAATGTATTTTAAGTACTTCATTGCTGAAGAATAAAATTCTCCATTGCTTTCTTTCAAACTAGAAAACAGACCTTAAAGATAGTATTGTGTAGCTGGAGTTTTCCTGCCTGGCTCACAGTCAGAACAAATTTCTCTCACATGCCAGTCCCACAGCCGCTCAGACCTGACCAAGTAAACACAGAGATTTATATTGCTTACAAACTGTATGGCTGTGGCAGGCTTATAACTGTTCTTACATCTTAAATTACTCCATTTCTATAAATCTATACCTTGTCACGTGGCTCATGGCTTACCGGCGTCTTCACATGCTGCTTGTCATGGCAGTGGCTCTCTCAGTCTTCCTGTTTTTTCTTTTTTCCTCTCTGTTAGTCCCGCCTATACTTCTTGCCTAGCCACTGGCCAATCAGTGTTTTATTTATTGACCAAACAGAGTAATTTGAGAATACAGACCATCCCACATCAATTCCCCTTTTTTTTTTTTTTTTTTTTTAAAGAGGAACGTTTTAACTTTTACAAATATCCAAAGCCAGCTTGGTATATTTGGGAATTTGGGCATAGCTTCTCTTACTACTTCCTACTGGAGGAGGGCGCTGTATCTTATGGGAACACAAAGAAAATTTTAGAATTATGGAGCAGTCCGTGAGGGTGTAACGTCTGAGCCAGTTGCCTTGAAATGGTTCTGGATGTTGGGATGTTGGATCATCTGGGCCTTGGTGTCATCAGAGACCTTTCAGGGGGTCGTGGCTGGTCAAACCTGATGCATCTTAATCTGGAACAAATCCATAGCCTCTGGCTTTTTATGGAAACAAAAGCAGAGCCTCTTTTCCAAAGCAACATATCTTTACATCCAAATTTTGAAGTTAAGGTACCTTTAAAATATACATTTTGGCATAACTCAACAGCTTTTGCAATCAAATGTTTTTCTTCAGTTACAAATATCAAAGAGAATATAATCCAGATTCTCTGTGTGGTAGCCATCTTTATATGGCTTATTTTTTATATTAGTTTCAGCCTATTGCTTTAAACAGCAGCCTTCTAAGCCTGAAACCGCTGGCGCTGTGGCTGCTGGCTCCGCCCACCTCAGCTTCCCAACATGGTGGTGGTATGTTTTCCACCAGCTCTGGGAGCCATCAACTCTCCGAAACAGTGGGTCTATGCTTCTATCAAAGCAGCGTGTAGCCCAGAAACCTCTTTTTTTTCTTTTTTCTTTTTTTTTTTTTTTTTGTACTAGCAAAGGCTAAATCCACCACACAGCTTAATGTGCCACTTGAAGAGGCCTCATTCCCACCATACTACAGGTCAAGCACACACGCCAGGAACACGCAATAGTAGATAGCAGCTCAAACATGCAGGCTGCCGCTAACTTGAGGTGGGGCAACTAGGAACTGCTTTTAGCTCTGTTTTAGAATCTTTTTATTCAGTTTTAGATGGAAACTCTTGCCAACACATTGGGCGCCATTTGTAGGTATAACCAACTGTCTTATTAAATAAGAAACACAGAGCCGATTCAGAGAAGAAAGCCAAGAGTTCAGAGCTAAGAGTCTCACCCTTCCTGCTTTAGTGATCCTCTTCAGTCAAGAGAGCTCTCCGAAAAGGGCCTACTTCCTGTGTGTATGTCTTTATATAGTCTAGCTGTTCTGCCTTCTCATTGGTTGTAAATCCAAACACATGACTGCATCATCACTGCCTGCATGTACAGCCCTCCAGGTCCTCTATGGTATTGAGATTAAAGGCATGTGTCTCCAATGTTGGTTGTATCCTTGAACACACAGAGATCTACCTAGCTCTGTCTACCAAGTGCTGGGATTAAAGGCGTGCGCCACCACCGCCACGCTCTTGCTATGGCTCTAATAGCTCTGACCCCTGGGCAACTTTATTTATTAACATACAATTAAAATCACATTTCAGTACAAATAAAATACCACCATATTACTACAGAATATGGCATTTAAAATGTTTTAATAACTTAGAAAATTTTTCTTTTTTGTTATGACTATGAGACATGTTGGCTCCTGGCAGTACCAATCTACTTCAGAGAAAATATGGTCATTGAAGAAACTGCATATGGAGTTAACTTTCATTGTGGCAAAAGTTAGCCACTGGACAACAAAGTATCCTCGAATCAACAGGACATGAAACAAAGGACTACTGATTCTTGCCAAAACAAATGTGGTTATAGCTTTATCAAAAGGCATCTGCTGAGGCCAGGACAATGTGGCACCATTCCTAAAGTGGCCTTTGCAATTTGGAAAAGGTACAGTGCCCTTTTCTTCGAAGGCTGTAGCTTAAGTTTTCCTGCCTGGCCCACAGTCAGGGCAAATCTCTCTCACTTGCCAGTCCCACAGCCACTCAGACCCGACCAAGTAAACACAGAGACTTATATTGGTTACAAACCGTATGGCCGTGGCAGGCTTCTTGCTAACTGTTCTTACAGTTTAAATTAATTCATTTCCATAAACCTATCCCTTGCCACATGGCTCGTGGCTTACCAGGATCTTCACATGTGGCTTGTCATGGTGGCGGCTGGCAGTGTCTCTCTGACTCAGCCTTCCACTTCCCAGCTTTATTCTCCTTGCCCCGCCTATACTTCCTGCCTAGCCAACGGCCAATCAGTGTTTTATTGATTAATCAGCAACACATTTGCCATACATCCCACAGCAGAAGGCAGCTGAACAGGCAGTGGGCCGATGGCTTCTGATGTGCTATGGACAGCAGCTGAAACAGTTATTCTTGAAGAGTAATTAAGCTCACACCTCTCAATAGTAGACTGGCATTTGATAGAGGGATGTGGAGAATGGGATGCTGAGATGAAGCCATATATACACAGCCAAGAAGAATGGACAGCTGAATTAAAAAACCATCAAAAATTTCCAGAATTTAAAATCCTGAATCATGACATGACACTAGTGGAGTTCAGGTGTTTCTGGTATATGGACTGCTCTCAAACAATGTGAGGTTGAACTGTTGACCTTGTGTACATCCTACTTCACAAATGAGTCTGTCAGATATGCTAAGCCTATAGGCTGAAGATGATGCCCCAGCACTGCAGAGAAACCTCAGGTGACTGTCCAGGCAGCTGGCTGTTTCTGTCAACTCACAATTTTTTTGGAAGTTGCTTGCATGCATTTCCTGTTTTTATTTTTGTTAGCTAATATTATTTCCTTCTTGGGTCTCTGAGGGAGTTGAAGATTAGTTAGTTATAGTTGAAGGTTAGTTAGTTATATTTGAAGATTAATTAGGATGGAAAGTGAATTAAATACATTTTGGACTTACCAAAATAGGTTAGATAATGAAATTATTTTTTCTGAATTTGTCAAATACAAATGGACTAGACATTGTTTAGATATTCATTACTTGTATATATTGTATATAGTTATTGTACTTTTATATATAGTTTTTCTTTTGTTAGTTATAACCTTTTTCTTTTTATTAAAATAGAAAAGGGGAAATATGGTGGTATTTTATTTGTACTGAAATGTGATTTTAATTGTATGTTAATAAATAAAGTTGCCCAGGGGTCAGAGCTATTAGAGCCATAGCAAGAGCATGGCAGTGGTGGCGCACGCCTTTAATCCCAGCACTTGGTAGACAGAGCTAGGTAGATCTCTGTGTGTTCAAGGATACAGCCAACATTGGAGACACACGCCTTTAATCTCAATACCATAGAGGACCTGGAGGGCTGTACATGCAGGCAGTGATGATGCAGTCATGTGTTTGGATTTACAACCAATGAGAAGGCAGAACAGCTAGACTATATAAAGACATACACACAGGAAGTAGGTCCTTTTCAGAGAGCTCTCTTGGCTAAAGAGGATCACTGAGGCAGGAAGGGTGAGACTCTTAGCTCTGAACTCTTGGCTTTCTTCTCTGAATCGGCTCTGTGTTTCTTATTTAATAAGACGGTTGGTTATATCTACAGTATTGTTTCAGAATACTCTTTCAAAATCTTAATTATAAATACCACTATAGTTATTAAATAGGGTCTAACTTTCTAACATTCTCATTAATAGTGAGAAGTTAATATATTAATTCTCCTTGTGCTAAAAATGTGAAGCTGTACCATGGATCTGTAGTGATCTTGTTTTTAAAAAGTTATTTAACTTATTTTTGAGAATATTCATACATTGTTGGCTTTTTTTCTTTCTTCTCTCCATGCCTTCTTGTATACATCTTCTTGCTCTTTTTAAAATCCTTGGTATTTTAACAAGATATACGTGTTCTCTGCAAGTTAGGGTATCTTATTTGCTGAAAATACATCTTGAGTTTTCTGCAAATTTTAAAACAAATTCATATCCTCCTATGGATTCTTCAATAGCTTGATATAAAGTGAAAATGCTCTCTGTTATTTTTTCCTGTCAGCACTGTAATAATCTAATAACAGCAAGGTTTGGTAAGTAAAGTTCAAATAATAATGAATTCATATGATACATCTTGAACTTTTTAATTTGAACTCTTTATATCTTAGATAAAAAAATAAAATAATTCAAAGAACTCTACATCATGAATATGATATCATATCATTCTGTAGCAGAGTCAGATTTATCATGAGACTAACTCAACTGGACTGCATTTTTTTATTATTGTAGTATGCAATACTATATATAGTTTGCATTTGTCTCTATTTTATATGAAAGATTGGATGTATCCCTCTAAAAATATCCTTGTCAGATTTATGCAAAAATGTCATGCTGTTTTTATATAATCTGTGAGAAATTGTTCTTTCTTTCTGTAATTTGTAAAGTTGTTCTTACAGTGTTGTTGTTGGTATTGTTTGGAGAATATATAAGCGATACCGCTTAGGACATATATTCTTCTTGTAAAACATAAAATTCCTTACATATGATTATTTCTTTATAACACAGTATTATTTATATCATCTACTTAGTATGTATATTTATATTTATATTTTAAGAGTTCATTATAAAGCAAATTTCTTAAGAATGCTATAGGAAGCCGGATGGTGATGGCACACGCCTTTAATCCCAGCACTCGGGAGGCAGAGGCAGGTGACTCTCTGTGAGTTCAAGGCCAACCTTGACTACAGAGTAAGTTCCATGAAAGGTACAAAGCTACACAGAGAAACCCTGTCTCAAACCACCCCCCCAAAAAATGCATATAAGAAAATAATTTTTAAATATATTCAACAGTAATGTAAAATTACTTCAGTATCTATATTTATTGTATTGAATAATTGTTGCCTATCTCAACATTTTTTCTGAAAATATTGCTAAGATTTTGTTAATTGATTTCATAATTATTAAAGCATTATTAATTTTAAATATTTTGCTATGTATCACCCATATTCCTGTTTAGAATTTTAAGGCATATACTGCTTTGAGGTTCCTGGTAAAAGGGTTCATAGTCTCAAGTGTCTTTGGCAGTCACTTTACAAATATAATCATAGCAATTCTATGATCAACAGTGTTTCCAGAACTAGTTCAATTTAATGAATGAATATCATAGAAGTGTAGACATCATCTTCTTAAGATGTATGGAAACGAGATTTTTTTTCAACTCTGTAGGTACCAGAGTCTTAGCTCTAAATTGAATCAGAACAAGAAACACGCTGGGCATAGATAACTAAAACATCCATGTAGTGATATTTTATTTGTGCTTTAATAAATAAAGCTTGCCTGGAGATCAGAGGAAAAGGCCAGCTATAAAAAGTAAATAAAGAAGTCAGGCAACAGTAGCACACACCTTTAATCCTATCATTTGGCAGGCAAGGACCTGTCTGGATCATTGTGAGTTCAAGGCCACACTAGAAACAGAGCCAGGTGTGCTGGCACATGCCTTAAATTCCAACACTAGTTAACTATAGAGGTCTGGAGGTCTGTACAGAGAGACAGGAAGCGACAGAGCTGGGCAGGAAGAGGAAGTGATGTAGCTGGACAGAGAGAGTAAATCAAATGGCAGAACAACAAGGCATATAGGCGTGGGTAGACAGGAAGTAACTCACATTTGGAAACTGCGAAGTTCGTAAAGTAAGGTTAGCTGTGCCTTTCCCTGTTTCCCTAATCTCCGAGGTTTTCACCCCTATATCTGTCTCCATGTCCTTTTATTTAATAAGACAATTTAGAAATTCATCTACACACCCATTTATATAATAAACCAAGTATCAATATCCAAGTATATATTGACCAATATTATGCTCAATTAAGATCATCAGGTTTATTGTTAAGCTCTTTAACAGGTCAAATCATTTTACTGGCCAATAATTATCTTTTTTTTTTTTTTTTTTTTTCTCAAGACAGGGTTTCTCTGTGTAGCTTTGCGCCATTCCTGGAACTCACTTGGTAGCCCAGGCTGGCTTTGAACTCACAGAGATCCCCCTGGCTCTGCCTCCCGAGTGCAGGGATTAAAGGTGTGTGCCACCACCACCTGGCTTTTTTTTTTTTTTTTTTAACTGTTTTCTGTTGGTCATTGTCAAATTAACTTGATGTTTCTTCTTCTGGTACTTCTAATATATGTTTGAATTTGAGCACTAATTTGTGAATTTTAATAGATTTTACTTGATTACACTTTTCTGATAGATTTTTATTGTTTCTCATTTTTCTAATATTTCAATACAAACTATTTTAAAATGTGTATCTTAAGGCCATATTAAGTCATTGGTCATAGAAAAGCCCATAAAATTTCAACCTTACACAAAGAGCAAGGGAAAGTGAGTAAAACTGGAAGTGGGAGAGGTAATCTTATTCCAGGAAGAGAACATCCAGTAATGGTGACCAGTGCAAAATCATACATAAAATTAACATTATATGGGCTCAACAGGTTATGTTTAGGAATATGTATTTTATATAAATGTATGAGTACTTGAAATTACAATTAATGAAAAGAAGAGGGCATGGATTTGAAGGAGAGCAGGGAGATCATGTGGGAAGGTTTGGAGAACAAAAGAGATTAGAGAAACAGTATAATTAAATTATAATCTCAAAAATAAACAGCAAAAGAGTTATATGGGTATCTCAAGGCTTCTCTTTAGTGTTTTTCTACTGATTTTCACAATAAAATCCTCTTTCCTCAAATGATTGAACTGACTTGTTTAGTGCGTTAAGCTTATTGAATGAAAAATTTTAGCATTTGGGAGATATCATTTTTCTTCATTGATTTCCGTGTTTCAGTTAAGTAGATATGGGTAGGTTTGTATTAATCAAGTTAAGGTGAGTTTAGAATGTGGAAAAGCCACGATAGCTTGGGTTTCCCATAAATTCTTTAAAAGTAAGCTTGTATAGGTAACATCTGAAACTTTCCAAATATTCCAGAGTCTACTGAGTGTCATTGCTACAACACTGTGGTTTGATGTCCCTCATGGTGATACCAAAAATAAAACATCAGTTGCGTTATGGGTAGACTCTCTGTCCCAAGTTCCATAGGTGTCCTTTTAGTACTTATAAATATTTCAAAGGTAGCATATATCAAATGTTTGAGAAATGAGTGTTTGTTCTCTTAAATCCTGTTTGATTCAAAAGAATTAGACTTAATATTTTTTCCCCATTTTCCTCCAGTTGATAAAGCTACAGTTTCAGTTTGCTGGATTTTGGGAGACCTTTCTGTCTTACAGTATAAATAGGAAAATAACTCCAAGAATGGTGGGCAAGAAGAAGCAATAAGAGTAATAGCAATTCCCTAGGGCAATGGGAATCAAAGTGACAAGTCACTGAATATATTTGTCACACTGAATCACTTAGAAAAAGTTAAATTTTCAAAAACTTCAATTTGGGGATGATGTCAAATCCTAAACATTTCCAACTTTTGCCATTTTTTGAAAATTATATCAAATTACACAGTTAAAGAATTATTAATACGTAAACTGCACTACTATATATAAAATAAAATAAAATAAATCCCTCCTCCCAATGTCATACTGTAAACATAAGCTTTTGGAACAAAAATGTTTACATAATTCAAAAAGAAATATGAGAGAGAAGAAGAAAGACAGAACAAATGAACTGTTGTGTCATTTTAATGGCTCAGTGTGTATTGTGGAACTTTGTTGAAAAAAATCTATTATCCTGGTTTATCTTAAATGTTCTTATTCTTTGTTTAACAGTTCACTCACAGTGAGTAATGCCAAGTGTTTTCTAAAGTGTGAGCTTCCCACCATTTTGGTCCACAATCAGGAATTGGACTTCTCTTTTTTTTTTTTTTGTTCTGCTAATAAATACAATCATAACATTTGTCCTTAAAACAGTAATCTCACTCTCCAGTTTCAGTCTTCCCCATCAGTTCCATCTGCTCTAGTCTCTTCTGAAAATGGTGCTTATACATCTCAGTGCTGAGAATTCTTCTTGCCTCATACTTGAATGAATGCTGACTCCTGTAACTGAAAGGGAGAAATATATCTGAAAGGATAAGCCATTGGGACTTACCTATTTTTACAGCTGGAACATATAAGTTAGAATAGTGCCGATAATTGTTAAGTGGCATACTCTATTTATTTGCTTATTGATCTCACAATGACTTTTAAAATCTGCTCTGTGACTTTTCCAACAAAATATTCAATCCAAACTCCTAAGTATAAATTAAACAATGCCCCTCAAGACACTATTTTTTTATTTACATAACAACTTTGAGACTTAAGACAGAAAGGTTTTCTAATAGTAAGAGATTTTTTTTATCAGAAGTCATGTTTCACAAATTTAAATTTTCACACAAGTCATTTATTTTAATTGCTTGCATTAATAACCTTTCCTGTTGCTACTATCAAGTATCACTCAGCCATCGTCTTAGAAGTTTCTTTCTGCAATAGATGGGGATTAACACGAAAACCTACTACTGGACTAGGTGCAGAGAGAGACTTTGGAACATTCAGTTCTAAATGTGATTCCTTCATGAAACCCCTGTCTTTTGGGCTCAGGAATATATGTGGGATTGGAGGCAGATTATAAGATCCAGAAGTGACAGATGACTCCAGGGAAACAATACCTTCCAGACACAAAAGTACTTATGTATATGTAAAATCACAGAGTCATTGGTATCGGCATGTACAGAGCCTGCACAGGTTCAAGCCAAATACATTGAGAAGGCAGAGGAGACACAGTTTCCCACTCCCAGGCAAAAAGCTTTCTGCAAAGTGTACTTACTTGTAAAGTTAAGAAGAAAAAATTGCCAGTGGAATCTCACTGGGTCTGTGAACCACATTTCAGGGTAGACTTCATCCAGGAGTAGTTGAAAAACACAAATTGTACTCAATTACATTTTTGCTGCTTACTTTTCATCTCTTATCACTGTGGGCGTTATTTTTCTTTCTGATTTTTTTTTTTGTATATTTTAGTTTATGTTTTGTTTGTTTTGTGTTTGTATTTGTGTGTCTTTTGATGTTGTCTTGTCTTTTAAGGAATTGGCTGGATGGGGAGGTAGAAAGGGTCTAGAGGGAACTGGGGAAGGAGAAAACTGTGATCTGAATATACTATGTGAAAATGTGTTTCTTTTTTCATTTATGCAGATTTATGTATAAAACATCTATTACTAATCATATTAATTTTTCAAAGATACCTTTTTCTGTGTAAATTGAAATACACATTGTAAATAGAAATATTTACCTACAAAATCTTCTCCTAATCATCAAATCACTACATTAGTAACATTGAAATTTTAGGGTCATAACTTGAGTACAATGTATTTTCTCTACCTGGCCTGGAATAGTCTTAATTTTGATGACTATCATAAGTAACTTGAAATTTCTGTTCCTAAATCAAGATGGGCAAATCATATTGACTATTAAAGTTTCTTCACTCAATCACATCAAAGCTGTTTATACTCAAGATAGCTTCTCTTAAATATTATGCTATTACTATTAATGTTTCAATTTTTCTAATGATCTTTTAATTTTAAAATTAAGTCAATTTGTAATACTATAGTACAAAGCAGCTTGAAGTTGATAAAGTATATAAATGTTAAGTTTTATTTCTCCTTATCCAAACAGTGTTCTGTTTGTATGTATGTTTTGTGTATGTATGTGTGCTTCTTTCTGATGTTGTGTTTTCTGTGTCAAAATTTGGGTGGATAGATATTTTACTATAGAGATTGTAAAACATTTTATGTGGCCCATATTGTTTTCTAATACTTACAAGTTTCATATTTAGTATAGTTCATTATTCTCATAGAACTGCATTTTAACACAAAATCATATCAATTATTTTATACTGCAATCTTTAAGAATAAGTTACAGTCTATAATTATATTTAAATCTTGAAAATACTAAATTTTTACCTAATATCCAAGTGTATTGGGAGTAATAAGACAAACATAAAATAACACAATCTCTTGGATTGCTGCAAAGTATTATTTTTCATTTAATTTGAGGAACATTTTCTGGAAAAATAGATACTTAGGAGTTTTAGCAAAAAGAACTCCTCAAATCCTTTCTCTTTGAGTTATTTAAATATTACCCCAATAATTTCATTCTTAGACAGACTTGTTGCTTTCTTGGCAAACCAGACATGTTCAAAATAGAAAGCATTGAGAGTAATACATTACATCATTTTCAACAAACACTTTGTAAATTTCACAGCAGGCTACAAAATTCGGCTTATGACTCATAACTTTTTCACACTATTTGGTTTGACAAATATATAAGATAGGAAAAGGTATTCTTTTCAGGATTCAATAAATGTTCATACATTTACATTATGTTTGAGTTATTTACCTCAAAGTTGAATTATTGTGGAAGCAAGAGTACCCCCCACATGGCAAATAAATGCAAACATGCATTTTCTGATAAATAATGAATAAGCTGTTATATTTTATAACTACAGCAATGTATCAAGAAAATAAAACATCAAATACATTATCTTAAAAATACTGCCTGAGGTGTAGTAAAGTTTTGGATATTTTGAAAAGAAAACTTGAACTCTGTAATTGCATATGTCAATGTGTGTGAAGTTCCTGTTATTTATGAGTATGTGGAGTTATTTTTTTTCATTTCTTGTTAATTGCTTATGACAGCTAAGAGTTAAAATATGGATCTCTTATTATATAATGCAAAGGAACAGCTGCAGTGCAGTCTGCTTCTCTGATGCTCTTGACAATGTGTCTCCTAATACCCTAAAAACAGCCTCTCCCTGCATGGCTGTAACTTCACACTTTCAGGCTCCAACAATTGGCATAGTGAAATATTCAAGTTCCAAGCTGAGGAAAATCCATTTCCACCCATTGCAGAGACTGAGGGTAAAATTTGCTATGGTGACTGAAAAGATATTACTGGCAGTTTTCATTCTCTCCTTGACCACTTAAGCTCAAATTTGACAGAGGATATTTTATCAACTTAATCTAAATAGAATTATGATGGTAAAATTATTAAACATGATATTCCATAGAAAGGAATTATAAAGGACTTGAGTAGTTATCAATTTATTGAAATAAACTCATTGAAGCATAATTAATATTGTCACTGGTGAAATTATAGTTATCGCTCAAATAAATTTTATTTATTTATTTATTTATTTATTTACCACTAAATATTGGTAAACATTTTTATTTGAACCAGATTCCCTTCAATCCCTTCCTCCATTTCCTCCCCCAGCCCCTCCCAGGAACCTTTCTCAACCCTTGCCTGGTACCCTCCCTCCAACCCTGCCCCTTACCCTCATTCTCAGGTTGATAGCCTCTTTGTCTTTATTATTGTTACATATATGCATCTATGCATCAACATGTAAATACACTCTTCTGGGTCCATTTTTGTTTTTTTGTGAGTATGTTGGTTCATTGCTGACCAATGCATATTGGGCAGCCAGTGTGGGAGCTTATTCCTGGGATGAGTGAATTCTTTTTCTCTCAGCAGTCATTAGTTACCTGTCTTTCTTTCTAGGTATAGGACTTTGTGAGATTTTCCCTCTTCCATGTTAACATGTCCATTGCTACTGACATTGTTCTGGACTGGTTTATGCAGACTATTTTAGGAAAGTCTTTCACAAAAGAGTTTCTGATACTCTTGTTCTTGCAATCTTCCTGCCTCTCTTCCATGATGTTCCCAGAACCATAGATGTAGGATTTGTGAGCTCCAAATATATCATTTGGAGCTGGACTCCAATTATCGATTGATCAATTGTGTCCAGTTGTGGCTTTCTCTGATAGTCTCCATTTGTTGCAAAGAAAATTTTTAATGGAGAGTGTTACCTATGATTACATCAGGAATAAGGATAATAGAATACGAAGGAATTATGCTGGTCTAGCAAAATGGTGATAGCAGATTATTTTCTATTGTCCGTGGCCTCACTAACTCTGGGGTGCTAGCTAGACTCTCAAACCAGGAATGTTATCTCTCCTGTAGAATGTGTCTTATGTCCAACTATACAGCTATTAGTTACCACAGACATGTGAGTTCATCTTATTGAATATCTATGCACAGTTTGCAATGTTGGCCATTATTATGGTTAGTTGGTTTTGCAGTTGGATAGAGCTGTTTAATTCCTTGACTCCCTTAGTAGCTTGTATAATATCATCTGGTACCATGGAAGCTAGACCACAAGTAAGATTCTTTCAGTTCAAATTCAGATCACAGAGTCTTGTTTACTAACTGTCTCCTCATTCATCATTTTATTTTATTCTTCCATCATACAATACATCCTGACTGGCAGTTTCCATTGCTTCACTCCTCTCAATTTTACCCCACTTCTCCTCTCCCCCAGATTCATTCCTTTTCCCTTCAGAAAAGAGAAGGCCTCCCATGTTTATCAAGGGGACATAGCATAGAAAAATACATTAAGATGAGATGCAGACCCCCTTATTAAGGCTAGTTGAGGCAACCCAGTAGGAGGTAAAGGGTCCCAAGAGCAGGCAAAAGAGTTAGGAGTCCCACAAAAATACCAAGCTAACAGCCATAACATATGTGAAGATGACCTAGTGCAGACCCATGTAGGCTCAGTGATTGCTGCTTATTCTCTGGTTGGTTGAATCTGTGGGCTGTGTTCTCCTGGTGTCCTAGATCCCTCTGGCTCCTACAATTCAGCTCTCTATTCTTCGGGGTTCCCAGAGCTCCAAGGGTAGGGACCGACGGAGATTTTCAATTTGGGCTCTTTCTCTCCCCAATGTTTGGCTGTGATTCTCTGCATTTGCTCCCAATAGCTGCTGAAGAAAGCCGCTCTAATAACAATTTGGCTTAGGTACCAATCAATGAGTATAGAAGAATATCATTACAAATAATTTTATTGATTTTTTTTTAATTTTAGGTCTCTGGGCTCACAGCCTCTGGTTCCTGGTCATCCAGGCAGTATCTGACATGTGTTTCCTCTAGTTTTGTCTGCATAATATGTTTTTCTTAATGTTTCTTTCCTACTACAATTAGCTCACAGGCTAAAGAACATCAATATTTGTTTCAATGTGCAAACTCATGAAATTTACAAGCATTCTTTTATAATTTGCATTCTTTATATTCACTGAAATTCCTCAAATCTTTCCCACCTTTATAATCACTGAAATTCCTCAAATCTTTCCCACAATCAGTGGTGATAAAAATTTCACTATTTTCTAACTAGAAAATCATATATATATATATATATATATATATATATATATATATATATATATATATATAGTCAATATACTGCATTATCATTGTTAACTTTTTCTATTTCTTTCCATTCCTAGATTCTCATTTCTCTCCCTTCACTTCTGTCTTTTGTTTTGTAGCCCCCTACCTCCATTCCTTCCTTTCACTCTTTGCTATGCTTCTCTCTCTCTCTCTCTCTCTCTCTCTCTCTCTCTCTCTCTCTGTCTGCCTGGCTTTTCTTCCTATACTGTAAAATTGCCAGGCCTACATATTTTTCCAATCCAATGTGACACTATAGTTTGCTTACTGTTTCAAATCTTTAAATAATAATCCCTATTTGTTGCTTAACTGCAAACATAAACCTTTACAAAGTTTAAAATAAGTTCTCTCTCACTCTGTAATTTTCTGATCCATAAAATATTCAATATAGTTTGTTGCCCATTAATATAACATTAAACACTAGTGGCATATTCCCAAAATTATATATAGCACAAAGAACATATTCAAGTATCAAGTTTTAAAGATTTATTTCATTTTCCAATTGTGCGTGTGTGCATGTTTATATGAATGTCTGCCTCATGTGTGCTTTTGTAGGATAGAAGAAGACATTAGATCTCCTAGAGCTGGAGTTACAAGTGGTTTTGAGCCTCCCATTATAGGAGCTGTGAATCAAATCAGGTCCCTTGGAAGGGAGTGTGCTTACACACTGAACAGTGTTTCTAGCTTCAGAAGTACTCAGTTTTTTGGGGTTTTTTTGGCATTTTGTAAATTAATTTTTTTTCAGTGAAACTAGAAAATATTACACTGACCAAGTTAAGCCAGTCCCAGCAACTCAGGTCATCAACATGGTTTCAGACAGTAGCACTAACCAGGGCCATCCCCATAGCCTTTGGTGGTAACATAAACCATGGACATCCACAAGGCCTTTGTTGGTAACACAAGCCATGTGCATCAACATGGCCCCCAGCTGCAGCAGGACCACAGACCCAGACATGACCCCCAGTGGCAACACAGGCTATTCACATCTACATGGCCTTCTGTGGCATCATAGCTCACAGACATCAACATGACTTCAAGTGGCAGCACAGACCATGGATATCCACATGGCCTTCAGTGGTAATATGGCCCACAGCGCAGCAGGACCATGGATCAAGACATGGCTCCAGTCAGCAGCCTGGCCATAGACATCAACATGGCCTCAGGTAGAATTACAGGCCATGCACATCAACACAACCCCCAGTGGTAGCTCAAGTCTCAGATGTCCACATGACTGCATATCTCTCCACCATGTATACACCTCTTCATTGCAAATTCATATGTCATAGTGGCATTGGAAACTGCAATGCTTCACTCAGTATATTTTTTTTCCCAAACAGCTTTATATGCAAAACTCATTGCCATGAATTGTTAGTATGGTTTAAGGTTTCTGGTTTCTGAAGCACCATAAATACTGGACCATCCAGAGATTCATCTCAGATATCCTGCTGTTGCCCAGAGTCACGGTGATCTTATGGCTAGGCAGGGCGTCCAGGGGTGGGATCTGAGCAAGGTCCAGACTGCCACGCTCTTCCTCACTCTTGATGCTGGTCATCCTGAGAGACACTGGGAACTAAGGTTGTGCTTGTAGCTTGTGGGCAGTGCTGAGGCCCAGCGCTCTCCTTCTCCTACAATGACGAGCAGTGGCAGCAGCTCCAGGTTGCAGGCTGGCTCACAGGCTGAGGCTCAGCTCTCTTCAGCATTGGCATGTTCTTTGTCTGCTGCAGCTGGGTTTCTTTTTTTCTTGTTTTTTTATAATGTAATAAGTTTGGTAATACATCGAGGTTGTTCATTTTTAATTAATTTTTGCTTTAGGGTTCAGTTTTCAATTGGAATCATCCAGAAGACTGCAAAGAGGTAAAGAGTTATATACAATATAAACCTAAACAAAAGATGATACATATACCAGACAGAGTGTCTGAAATAGTAATGATAAAATTCCCCCCCCAAAAAATAGTCAGGAACAGAAGCCTCTGAAGTCACACTCACAATTTATTTGAAGAGCTAGCATTAGGAGTTCTCAAAATCATCTGAACTTATTAATAGACATAAAATATATTTGTCTGTACTATATTTCACATGTCTCCACAGTTCTTTTATATGTAATAAATAAAACTAAATCCCCATCCATGTGCATAAGATGTCAATTGTGCAATATTTGATAGACAAATATCCAAATGTTAAATTTAATTAGTTAGGATTTTGATTTATTTTAACTTTATTACTCAAATAAAATGTTAAATGTAAGCATTTCTAAAATAATCAACTAAATTATCTACCATGTTTGCTCTTTTTAATTTTTATCTACAATATTAAGTAATTAGTAGTTGTCAGTAGGTACTGAACACTTTCTTGGATGGGTAACTATGAATCTTCTAATCTGTGCTTATTCTAACGTCATGTGACTTCAGCTCTGTCTCACATACAGTACAGGTACACTGATTCTTCTGCCACATGTTCCCACCATCACCATACTTAGTCCAAACCTGTTGTGCCAAGGAAACATGTGCGGAGTCCTCTGAAACTGAGCAACACAGGACTTCCATCTCTTGTTCATAGCAAACGTTTTATCACAATGAAAAGTTAACATTATATTTTTAAAACATAAAATAATTCTTCTGATTAATACAGTTAAATGTATATTAATGTGCTGCAATTTGCAAGTTCAAAGGTCAGCCAAAGAAGTGGGAAAAATTTTTCTGTAGGAAAAGTAGTGTTGTTAATAGTGTTGATGATATTTGTTATTACTGTTATATATTATAATTTTATATGTGTACATTCATGTGTGTATGTGTATGTGTGTATGTATTTTAGATTTTTACATCATTTTGATTCATTTAGAAATAAAATGAGCTTTCAGGTATATTTACATAACTTATTTTTAGGTATTAATTAGTAATGGTATACTATGAGGTTGACAATTTTGTTTATTTATTACTGAATATGCAACACAGGCACATTGTGGAAATTCTTAAAAAAATATGCATAGCCTTCTACATTTGCAAAAAGGAGACGATATTTAATGTTTAACAAATTGTTTAAATATTAAACAGAAATTTGTCCTCTGATTAATTAAAATGAGGAAAAATGCTAAAATTTTGAATTTTTAATGCACGCACACATCTGAAATGCAGCATGAAACACACATCACCGGTGCTGTGACAGTCACTAGGTTCTCTTCTCAATTATATAGTTTTATTTTTCATTGCTTTTAAAATATATTCAGATCACAGGATGAAAAATGCTTATCATTCAGGATACTCTCTGCTCTCTGACAAGCAGAATGAAAGGGAAGGACTTTGCTTTTTACAATTCAGTTAGTAACCTGCTCTGGTCTTTATTTGTCCTTGGTCAGGATAAGAATACTAAAGAAAAGAAAGAAGAATCTTTTGTACTTCAATGTCCCTGAAGGGTTCTTTAAGGAAGGCTTACACTGTAGTTGCTACTTCAACTCCATGGCTGTTTCTTTTCTCTTGTTTGTGTGAGAAAGTTTTGCTAGCCCTTTCACTCTTGAAATGTACTGAAGACAAAAATGTGTTATTTTTTTATTTGAGAAGCATCATCTATTTATGTGAAAAACATGAAATATAGGGATTATTAAGTGGGCAAGAATTTACATTTGTCATTTTAACTATGCATTTCTACTGTTCAATATTCTTAATTTTTTTTAGAAACTGTATCTCTGCAGTCTTAAATCTAAGTTGTACATTAACATAGAATTTAGTATGATTATAGTTAACCAATTTCACAGACATTAAACTCCTATAATTATGAACACTTATGTGGCAGATAAAGATCAATAAATGAAATATAAATAAATGTATCTATGTATGCACACAATGGTACAAAAACAGAAATCATTGAATTATTTTGCCTTTGGTTGCTCCCCAGAGATGGAAAGTAAGTCCTTATTGCTGAAAATACAATGTACTTCAGAAACACAGAGACATTGTAGCTGGAACTGATCTGAATGCCCCCTCTGTGAAATCAACCATTCATGATACCAAAGGCATCCCATGCTAGCTTACCAAGGAGGAAGGCAACCAACAGTCATACCCATCTGTAATGCCTATGAAATATCAACAACCAGCATGGCACAATAACACTAAGGGTGCAGTAGTTGCACTCATAACTGGGTGGTAACCAAACATTCTCTAATTAGACTTAATACTTACTCAACAAGATAAAAACCATGCCTGGTACAGGAAACTTTGAATATCTACTTTTTCTTTTTTTTTTCAGGGTGGGGGTGGTTTCAAGACAGGGTTTCTCTGTGTAGTTTTGGTGCCTGTCCTGGATATATCTCTGTAGACCAGGCTGGCCTCAAACTCATAGAGATCCGCCTAGCTCTGCCTCCCAAGTGCTGGGATTATAGGTGTGTGCCACCGCCGCCCGTGTGAATAACTTTTAAATTGCTGTTTCCTACTGACTTGAGAAAGTTACTCTTCCATGTCCATCATGTGAGTAAGCCAATAACTGGAAATCAGTCGAGTTTCACAGTATAATATAATTAAAATAACCGAGTCTTCCATGGTTATTTTTCAATTTTTACTAATCCAAATGAAAAAAGTTGTAGCTATTTAAAAATTATATAACAATTCTTTAATATATCTATGTGCTGAAATTATTGATTTGATATATAAACATACCATAGTCATTTTAGCAATATGGATATTTAAAATCTACTCTTTCGCAGGTGGCCATGTCTACTATCCATACTTGTTAGTACAGCCATCATACTAAGCTGTAGATCAACTGATTCTTCCTGTCTAAGTAGATGTACTCATTTATGAATAGCCCCTCATCCTTTCAATTAAAACTATGGTAACTATCATTTCACCATTGGACTATCTTAATTCGACATTTTTATATTCTACATGTAAATAGATTTATACAATATTGTCCTTTCTGTTCTGTCTTATTTCACTTAGCATGAATCCCTCTACATTCAGCAGTGCTGCATTTGACAAGAGTTCCTTTTTCTATACAGAAAAAGTATCGTATTATATATGTATGTCATATTATTAATTCACACATCTATTGATGGTTAACACACTTTATTCTTTTTTTTTTTTTTTTTTTGGTTTTTGGTTTTTTGAGACAGGGTTTCTCTGTGCAGTTTTGGGAGTCTATCCTGGATCTCGCTCTGTAGACCAGGCTGGCCTCGAACTCACATAGATCCCCCTGGCTCTGCCTCCCAAGTGCTAGGATTAAAGGCGTGCACCACCACCACCCGGATACACTTTATTCTTTACCTATATGGAGTAGTGCAATGGACATAGAAGTGCAGAGAGATTTATACTATGGTGAATTAATTTACTTTGCACATGTGCCCTGCAGTGAGATTGCTGGATCAAATTGTAGTTCCAACTTTAGTATTTGCAGAGAGCCTTATACTGTTTTCTTCAATGGCTAATTAATATATTTGATGGCTATTGATATACTCTGCTAAAATATTCAAATATATGCTCTTTCTTTCCAAAGCCTCACCAGCACTTAATAATGGCTTTTTATACTGACCACTGAGGTCACATCTCATTTGGATGTCAGTTTGTGCTTATCTTAAGTAGATTTTCATACTAAAGTTCACATTTTGTTATTTCTTTTCCTTCTTTTTTAGAAAACGTGGCTATAGATCTATTTGTATTTCCGGTCTACTGAAAATAAAGTAAAATACTCATCTTGAACACAGGTAATGGTAGAATTATTTTGTTTCCTTTTAATTAATTTTCAACATTAGCAGACAACCCAAAACTAATAACTCTTGTAGTCTGAATATTTGTAGGCCCTCCTCTCAAAATCAATAAATTCTAACTCAAAAGTAATAATATTAGGTCAGACATTTAAGTAAAGACTAAGAAATGAGAGTGCCTATAGACCACATGGTTTGGATAAGTTGTTTGTTGTTTCTATTCTTTTGAGACCATAATGTAATGACATAATTTCTCCCTTCCCTTTATCCTCCAAACCTTCCCATACACCTTTAGTTGATGTCTTGCAAGTCTGTATGGTCTATTTTATTATTAGTTATTTTATATATTGCTAATATTAAAACATATTTCATTACCTAAAAAGATAAATACAATTTGACCAATCTGTACAATGTTACTTATACTTCAATGCATATTTTTAGGACTAACCATTTGATATCAAATAACCAAGTGTATTGGAGAAACAATTGATGGGTTCTTTTCCAGGAAATATAACTTCTTCCGCTCTTATCATCCTCAGCTGCCTGTAGTTCTTTGTATGGTATTCTGGCCTGGTGGGCTTACCCCTTTCTATTTTGGAATTTTTATTGCTGTTGTCCTTGTTCAGCTCATGTTTAGCAGTCAAGAAGTTAGAATTTATGGGTATAGCTACTGTCTTCATTGTCTTGATCTTTTCCTCAACCTGAATGTTGTTTGTTTCATAACTAGAAATGGAGTTATCTGGTGATAAATAACTAAGGACAATAGGAGTCCAAGGCCAGTTTTCTTTGGAAGATACAGAAAAGAGAATAGGCAATTATTTTTAAAAATTTGGACTTAAGTAATGTAAATGGAAACCAGGAGAAGACCATTAGAAGTTGGAAAGTGAAATATCTTTGCTAGTAATTGCATAAAGTGTTCCTTATTTTTAGAAAAACATATGTACTAAATTTTATGTGGCTATGGAAATTTTCTAGCAAAATGTTGAAGTATGTGCTTCATTTCTTCATACTGCTTACAGTGCAGTGTAGTAAGAGAGCTATCATAAAAGAAAACAATTATTTCAAAAGAGAGAACATACCTTGCTTATCAGCCACTTTAAATTCAAGAGAAATCTAATTTTTTTTTTTGTTTTTGTTTTTCAAGACAGGGTTTCTCTGTGTAGCTTTGTGCCTGTCCTGGATCTCGCTCTGTAGACCAGTCTGGCCTCGAACTCACAAAGACCCGCCTGGCTCTGCCTCCTGAGTGATGGGATTAAAGGTGTGTGCCACCACCACTCGGCTCAAGAGAAATCTAAAGAAAATTAAAACAAACAAACAAACAAACAAACAAACAAACAAGAATTTTGTGAACTTCTCCTTGTGAGATCAGCAATTATCTAATCCTTCATAATAAGACACCAATAAATGACCAATGAAATGATTCTATCAAAGTCTAAGTTGGTAAGCCAGTTAGTTTTTTACTTAGAGTTATTTACAAGACCTAATGCATAGTGTTATTGATGGCATCATGAAGAAGGGGGAATTTATAAGAGGCCATTCTCCTGAAAATATTTCTTTCTCAGCCAATAACATGTTGGAGTTGGGGTAATGCTTCTTTGTCCCTCCTTTGTGAAATAATAACATCAATAGCTCCAATCTGTATGTATTCTCTGTAGCTAATCACAGTAACTGATAGTTCAGGAAGGCAGTGGCCATATTATGTCAGGAGGACAAAATTCCACATACTGTTGTAGCAAAACTTTGTCAACAGTGTTGAAAGACATGGACTGGATGGAAAATGAAAAGAGGCATTTTCACACCCACCATTTCGGACTCTATTGTCAGGCAGCCAGAAGATAAAACTGCTTAGCTGAAAATATGTGGCACATTTAAGTCTTAAGGAAGGCTGTCCGTGAGTGTAGAAGTCACACTGTATAACTCACTGCTAAAAGTAAATGAGAATTATTCCTAGGATTTAAAACACAATTAGAGTATCCACTGCACTTGTCAAGTTGCATTTTCTAAATGCTTTAGAAAAGTAGATCCTTTAATCCTCCACATTCCCCCAGTTTTAACTGGAACACTTTGTAGCTTTAATTTTACAACTTATGTGTCCTTGTATGGAATAATGGGAGAGAAGCAGAGTATGGCAAATACACTCTAAAATGATTCCAATTAGCTTTACATATTTTGGGTAGTATTCCACTCTTAGGACAGTACTTGTTTGTAGGCAGCATTGTGTTACTATTTCAAAAGAATATTTTTCCATCTTTTTAAAAATTAAATGTATTTTTTCTTAAATCACACATTCATGCTTGAGCCACATTTCCTTGCTGAGTCTAGCTAATGGGTTTTCATTTAAGCATTTTTTTTTGAGAGAATTGCTCTTTACCCTCAATCTAATTTAATGTTTTTTGTCTGCTCATTGTTATTTGCACACTTAATCAGATATTTTCTTTAAAAATATAGTGTTTTATTCTGTAAAGGTTAAATATTCTAGGGTGGTACTGTCATTATTAGCATAGCTATCACATATTGTTGCTCTTGCTTATATTCTTCTTCATATGTTTAAATTATTTTATATTTTTAATTAAACTATAATTCAATTATTTTTCCTCTTACCTTTGATCTGACTCTACTCCTGTCTCCAACCCTTCCCATATATTCTCTGTTACGGTCTTTCAAATTCATGGTCTCTATTTCTTTAATTATTATATGTGTATCCCTGAATAATATATATTCCCAAATATATAATAAAACTTCCATCATTTAGTTATGTTTGTATGGATATGATTTCAGAGAGGACCACTTGATTTTGTATAACTCATTTAGGGGCTCTTCCATGAAAAAAAAATTTTCTTATAGTCAGCATCCCTTCCTGGCCTGGAGTTCTTTGTGTAGGATTGAGACTATGTGAGGTTTCCTCCTTTTAAGTTTGCATGTCTATTTGTGTTGTCTTGTGCAGATGCTGTTTAGGCAACCATACGGATGAGAGTTTGTGGGTTTATCTTCTCTGACATTTCTAGGAGATAAATTCTCCCAGCCAATTTGTTGCTGCTCTGGATCTTCCAATCTTTCTGTTTCTCTTTCTTCTATGATCAATGATCCTTATGGTAATGGAAGCCCAGCTAACTACTTGATGTTAGCGAGTTCGTGGTTCTTGGAGGAAAGAAACTAAAACCACTGCTTAACTTAGCCAGTATAATCCCTAACTTCATTCTAAATATTTAATTGTAAATCCATAGATAAGTAGAGCTCTTATCTTCACCACAGAAATGCCTCTTTGCTAACTGACATGGACAATTGGAGATTATTATAGCAAACCACAGCTAATCAAATGCAGCAAACAAGTAACCTTATAAAGCCCAATGCCTCCTGATACATCTCCTTTATTTCTTTGAGTGTCACTTTCCTCTAGAGTTACATGCATTCTTTATAGAATCTTGTGTGATAACTAGGTTTATACACAATAGATGTTGGATTGAGTGCTTCTGGCAGATTTTTTATGTTGAAATGTTTTATATTACTTACACAGCAATATAATCTTAATATGAATTTTTAATGCAAACATGGTACTTATGTTAATGCTAAAATTTAGAGTAGTGTATTGTTGTTTTTGTTTGTATCTGTCTTAGTTCTTGGGATGTTTCAGCCCATCTACCAGTATTTGACAACTGGGATATGTTCCTGAAATATGCTCCTTACCACCGAGCCAGGTGTATATAATTTATATCAAAATCATTACCATGCGCCTAAGGATAACTTTTTGTTTCTTTCAGATGGGAAAGAAAGACTGTAATCCCTTTACATCAATGTAGTGTTCAGTATCCATTTTTTTCAGAGAAAGAAAATAGGTTGAACTTATCTACTTCATCAAATACTCTCAAGGTAAATGCAAGATTACAGGTATGGTGTTCTTATCTAGGTCTGGTTTCCCATTGATGATCAGTCTGTTGGTATTAACTATAAAATTTTAAAACATTTTTAAACTTTCTAGCTAAACATTTATTGTTTGGGAGAAGGAATTTTCAGAGTAATTAGAGTCTACTATAAAAAGTCTCTTAAGTTCTAAGAGGTAGCATCATTTGCAACTTCTCTTAAATTTGTTGCTCTCCTTTAAGTTTATTATTAAATTTATAATTTAAAACACTGCTATGAATTAAGTCATGTTCCCCAAAATTCATAAGAATGAATTTCATTATATTTGGAGATACAGTCTTTAAACGACAGATAAATAAGCCTAGGGTATTCATAAGGATGGTGACAATGTCTTTTATGTACTGAATGTTCATGCCACCACAGATCATACATTGAAACCTCAATCCTCTATATTGTGGTATTGGTAGATGGCACTGTTGACAAACATTTAGGCAATGTATATATTGCCTTGTAAATTGATAATTCACCATTGTAAAAGGGAAAAATATCTTGCCTATTTTCATCATGTGAGTATATAACCCAATGATAACAGTTTGCAACCATAAAGACATACCTTAATAGATTATCACCCTACTGAAATTCTGATTCAGAATCTCAAAGTTATAAAACAGTAAGAAATAAACAACAGTTCTTCTAAGAAACTTAGTTCTAGCTGGCAGAATTAAGAATTTTAAGAAGAGATACTTACAAATTTACTGCTATGGCTGTCAAAGGGGCAGTTTTTGTTTCAAGTAATACTGAGCTTCTAGAACAAGATTTTAATGATAGGCTTCTGCTTAGCATAAGCCATTGAATATGAAGTATCTGTTGAGACTCCCCAAATAATCAATTCAGAATAATCTATACTTCCCAATATAGGTACCAAATAGAGTGAATTTGATGTTTTAAGAGTGTTGTTGAAAATTATTTCTTTATCTTCAGTGAAGTAGTAAATAAAGCTGCAATTTCTTCATGCCTTAGGTCTAATAGAAAATGCTTGTTGGAAAACTGTGGGTGGGTTAATTACATACTCATCTCTAAAACTGTGTGATGCTATTTGTTTTAAAAATTTAGATTTGTTGGATGTAAAAATAATGCAACTCTGACTGTCAGCTGCTCAGTTGAATTCATAAGCATACACATCGATTAACCACATACATACAGCAATAGATTTTTTTATTTATCCTGAGTAACATCATCAAAGCATGTCATCAATGTGGTACACAATTGCCAGATCTTATCAGCTATGAAAATTCAGTGAAAATGGTTTATTTTCTAAGATACTGAATTATATTTGAAGACATATCCTTTCATTATACCTAGAATATAGTAGAGGATTACTTAGTGCCTACTGTACTCCCAATATTAGGAGATACTATGTCAGGGAACAACATCACATTCAAAATTATCTCTTATTAAGGGTAGAAAGACTGATGAAACCAAGCAAAGAAGTAACATATTAGATTATTACATGATGATGTGCCATGGGGAAAAAAAAAATAGAAGGAAACTCAGGTGCCCTGCGAGTGGCCTCACAGTAAGTGAGTCCAAGTAAAAGAGAAATGGAGGGCGGGTGGTGGTGGTGGCACAAGCCTTTAATCCCAGCACAAGGGAGGCGGAGGCTGGAGAATCTCTGTGAGTTCAAGGCCAGCCTGATCTACAGAGCTAGCTCTAGGACAGCTAGGACTGTTACACAGAAAAACTCTGTCTTGAAAAATAAAAAAGAAAAATAGCTGAGTCAATCTTTCCTTGATAAAGGGATCTACATAGAGACTGAGGCAGTAAGCATGGGACTGGCAAGGTCTCTACCAGGTTCTCTGCATGTTTATTGGGACTTCCAGTATAGTGCTTCTATGAGGTTTCTGAGTGTGCGTATGAATGAGTCTCCGATTCTTGTGCCTTCCCTTGTGCTCCTTTATTTCTGTTGCTGTGTCTTGTCCAATTCAAAGTGATAGTGTTTGTTTTATCTTATTATATTTGATTTTCTTATATTTCATTATTATTTCATAGAAGCCAATTCTTTTCTAATGAGAGATAGAGAAGAAATAGATCTGGATGGGAGGGGTGTGGAGAGAAACTGGGAGGATTAGAGGAAAAGGAAACCATGATCAGGATATATTATTTGAGAAAAAAATTCTACTTTCAGTAAAAGGAATAAATAGAAAAATATTTTTAAAATCAATCTAAGGAAAAGCACTAGAGAAAGAGAGAAAGGAACTGTTATCAAGTTATGAGAATACTTGAGAAAAAATAAATTAAGAAAAGATTTGGTGTGGGATAACTTCTGTGATGTGCTGAGATAGTGAGGGGACCGTCTAGAGTAAGACAAAAAAGTGCAGTACAACTTAAAGTTAGACAAATAGATTGTCAAATAATGTGTGTTATGATATACACTTAAGGAGGAAAGTGTTACTAGGATCGAAGCAAGGATTAAAGACAGGGTGGTTTATATAGTTATTTAATTGACAATGTCCTCATGGCCTTCATGATATAAATAACAGCCAGAGTTTAAAAATTGGAAGCAGAAAAAAATGCACAGGGCTCTTACTTGCATGACACAAAGTGGTGACTCAAATCAGTTAAGGTGACATATCCTGGTAGAAAGAGATTCAGTAACTAAGTAATATTTGTGTAAGAACTTTAGATGCTTGAAGAAGTGAGCAGGTTTGCGCAAGAATTTTCCAGTGGTGGAAGAGATGTCAACTTACAATTTCATGAAGAATTATGCATAGGTTTTGAAAGAGAAAACAACAGTCTTTGACTCAAGAATAATGCATCTATCGGGAAAATTTAAAAGAAGTAGTTTTAAAAATGATGCAGGATTTGGATATGGAAATTTGTTATGCCTTATCTGCATTTGATCTTGTTGGTTGAAGTAAAGGGGAGCTAGACAGTCTTTCATTTGACACCACATTATAAGCAGGATTTACATATGTGCTGGAATCATTTTGAAGCTGTTTGTTTTCAACTATTAGTAAACCAAATATTTTCAATTTTATTTAATGATGCATTTAATTTTTCCTAATATTAAGGATCAATAATACTATATAAATTGTAGTAGCTAATAGTCTACTAACTTTTACATCACTTCTTTAAACATACTTGATTATATTTATGTACATATTAAATACTGAAAAAGTAAGCAAAATTCTACTTATTTAAAAATATTAATGAAATTCCTCTCAAATTAGTAAATTGTATGATAATGTATACATTTAAGTAAATCCTAACAAGATAAGAGAGGTTTTGATTAATGAAATTTGTTGACAACTTTTTTTACATATGAATGTGTTTTTTTTAACTTTCTATATTTTTATTTTACCAAAGAAGTTTTTAATTGGTTACAAAGAAAACTTTGTTGTTTAATTACATCTCAGAATGTAAAGGTCTTTGAAAAAAGGGATATAATCCAATCTCCCCCCACCAATTGTCACTTACTCTGCACATAACCTCTAAGGTTATATGGATTGTACCCTGCTTGTCAAAAGTTTGATAGCTAACATCTACATATAAGCAAACATATACCATTTTTCTCTTGTTTTCTCTGGGCTACCTCATTCAGATAATTTTTCTAGGTCTATCCATTATCGTGTGAATTTCATGATTTCAATTTTTGACAGCTGAGTGATAGTCCATTGTGTAATCATATTATATTTTCTTTATTCATTCTTCCATTGATGGACATCTAGTCTGTTTCTGGTTTCTGGCTGTTATGAATAGACCAGCAATGAACATGGAAGAGCAAGTCTTTATGTAGTACTATGTGGAGACTTTTAGGCATATGATAAAGAGTGATACAGATGGATCTAGAGGTAGATCTATTTCCTACTTTCTGAGGACCCACCACACTGCTTTTCATAGAAGCTGTACAAGTTTGCACACCCACCAAAAATGGATAAGTGTTTCACATTTTTGCCAGCATAAATTGTCATAATTCTGTATTGTCAAGTTGTTTCTTACATCTTACTAGTGTTTCAATGTCCTTTACACACATAAACTTAATGGCTAATACAAATTCTGAAAAAGCTCTGACCAATTGCCTTGAGTTTTCTCCCTACATTATAGACCTCAATAATTTGAAAAAGGAAATCTTGCATGTAAATCCCAACTTAGTTCTTTGTGTTTCAGAGTTGTGATATCATATGTGACACAAACATTTGCTTTTTAATCATTTTCCAAAAATTGATCAGTAACACAAGAAAGCAAAGAGAATATTAATACTGGTACATATTCACTTACCAGCTGAGAAGAATAAATCCTGTTAATGATGGAAATCTCTAGCAGTGAAATTAAATCAAACAACAGGCACAATAACTGAACAAATACAATATAGAGATGCTTGATTTTCAAGTCCCTACTTCCTTGTGGTAGTGCTAAATTATATCCCAGTAGTGCTGGCTAGACACAGTTTGTTATCCTGAAAGGAGATATCCAATTACCAAGAACTCAAAGGGCTGTGGACTACTCACGCATCATAGTAAACTCGCCTATAGTTGCACAGCAAAGTGGTCTGTTTAAAGTTAATAGACATTATGAAATGTCAGTTTGATTTTTCTGGATAATATGAGATTCACAAAAATGCTCAAGGGGAACCCATCATAATCCCATTCAGGAAAAAATTTGGTCTAAAATTGTATGAAGAATATCTTACTGTGGTGGTATTGTGTTCCCCAAAATATTGTGTACCCTAATAAACTTATCTGGGGTCAGAGAACAGAAAAGCCACTAGATACTTAGGATAGGCAGTGGTAGCACATGCCTTTAATCCTAGCATTCCAGAGGCAGAAATCCATCTGTTCAAGGATACAGCCAAGCATGGTGACTCACGTCTTTAATCCCAGAAAGCGAGCCTTTAATTCCAGGGAGTGATGGTAGAAAGCAGAAAGGTATATAAGGCGTGAGAACCAGAAACTAGAAGCATTTGGCTGGTTAAGCATTTGGCTGGTTAAGCTTTTAGGTTTTGAGCAGCACAGTTCAGCTGAGAGCCATTCAGATATGAGGACACAGAGGCTTCCAGTCTGAGGAAACAAGATCAGCTGAGAAGTTGGCCAGGTGAGGTTAGCTGTGGCTTGTTCTGTCTCTCTGATCTTCCAGTGTTCACCCCAATAACTGGCCTCAGGTTTGATTTTATTAATAAGAACTTTTAAGATTCCTGCTACATCTTACTATAAAATCAAAACAATTAACTAGTTGTATGGATAACAGTCCATCCAAATTAACCAAGCCTAATAGAAGAAAAGAAACTACTATTTTGAAAATAAATGAATTTCAGGAGTACATAAGCAACAACAGGAAAGAGGGGAGAAGTTTGCCCTGACAAGCAAGTAAGCAGAGCAAAGCAGCAGATAGAAAAAGATCTGGGATGACACTGTCTTGCCTGGCAGTGGCTTTTGTTGTCCTACTCAGTCATATTTCTGTCTCCCATTCAGGAATGGACATAGTATTAAGAAAATAAACTATATTGAAGTAAACGATATTGAATGATATTCTTGACAAGAGAAATGTGGATTTTGATAAATAAAATTACCTACAGTAAACAAAATTAATATTATCAGTGTGCAGATTCATTTACTGCATACATAGTTTAAATGTGACATACTATATTAAATGTTGTGTAAGAATAACCAAATAAGAAACAAAGTTTCTCATCAGAAAAACAAAAATACTAGGCAGTTTGATTTTATTTCAATTATGATTAAAATTATTTGAAGTAGCCCTTCTAATTTTATAATTTGCATATTATTCACATTTCAAAAAATATATTTTATCTGAGCACATCTGAAATAATATAAAACATATTTTCCCATAAGTTGACATTTAACTTCAATATATTTCACATATACTCTCGCAGTCATTCTGGCATATGGTCTTGATATAATTGAACACATATCAGTCATAATTATGTCACGATAATGTCAATTTGATTTGAATATGGCCTAGCTTCCTAAATTCCATTTTTAAAGACAGATTCTGTGAGTTTCTAATTTCTCCTGCTTCCTGATTCTCAATAGCTATAACAAAATTTATAGATCATTCTGTTCATCCATTCCTTCATTTATTCATTCACTTACTTGGTGAACATGTCATCCAAAAAGTAGTGTAGTATTATTCTACTGTGGATGAGTCAACAATTATTAGTCCACAAGCATTTAGTTTGAATAATTTAGGCTAATAGAGACAAATGAGGCAACAAATAATTAGTTAAGAAAATAATAGTTATTTGTCAATGAAATGAAAAAAAATGAAAGGAAGAAAATTGATTGTTGAGAGTTTGTAAGATTTTTCACACAATGCCTCCTCAATTTGATAAAGAAATAAAATTGAATACATTCATAAAAAACAGTAACTTGATCAGTACATTGTTTAATAATGTTGATTTTATTTTACTTTGAATGTTACAAAATAAACAAGGAAAATTTATTTTGAAATTGTAATGTTCTATGAATGTTTTTTATCATAACAGAGCTTTGAGGAATGAGCATTTCTTAAATTCCATGATTCTCATCTCTTTAAACAGTACTGAAAGCTGAATATATTTACCCTTATTTTTCACATGATCACATCAAATTGTAGTAGCTGTTATGTTTATATAGAGTACGAGGATTCAAACAATAATTTTTGGAGATAAATAAACAATGTGTGCTTTGTTTTTTAAAGAAAGTTCATGTTTCATTTAAAAAGAAAAAACAAACACCTTTTCGTTTCAAAGTGTGAGTAAAAGGACACTTGGCACAATTCCAACTAATAAATTCAAAAGACGTGTACTGTTTACAAAAAGACAAACTGAAATGAGAAATATTCTGTTTATTTACTTTTTATTTTTTTATTTTATGCTCATGTGTGTGTCTCAGTATGTCTGCATATTTTTGCCATCTGTGTGCAGATGCCCACAAAAGCCAGAAGAAGATGGCAGAGTGGCAGCTCCCCTGGAGCTGGAATTATAGGTGGACATCAGCTGGATGTCATGGTTGCTGGGACCCAGGCTCCAGTTCTCTGGAACAGCAGCAAGTGCTCTTAGCCACTGAGCCATTTCTCTAGGCTCCTGGCGACATTAATTCCTTACTATTTCACCTGCAAGTTTTTATTTTCTTTTTGACTCTGACTCCCCTTTTTCCTTCACTCAGAATGTAATATAATATTTTTCTGGATGTTATGCAGATAATAGTTCATTTATCATTCACATCTACCTTTGTATGAGTATATGTGAACGGGGTATACATACATATGAACTCATATTTGCTCTTATGTTTATCTAAGTGTGTGGAGGCCAAGGTTGAGTTCTGATGTCATCCTTAATTTCTTCTTTATTTGTATTGAGTTAGGTTATCTCACATGAACTCCAAGCTCACTAATTTGGCTAGTATATGTAGACAGATGTCTTCTTTTCTGTCTCTTCTTCCTTAGCTGTAATTAGAGGTTGGTTGCATGATTACCAAGTATTTCATTGGGGCCACCATGTAGTATGATCCTCGTATACATTCCCTTACTTCACAATTTATTCTTTGGAGTGTGTGTAATTTGTTCTGGCCTCCATGTCCCTGTGACTCTTCTATATTGAATGGCTAATTCATCATTGAGACTTGGATGAGAGTGAGTTATGATGAGACATTGGGATATATTTGAGTCCGTTTTAGATGAAGTTGCAGAAACCTCTGGATTTCTAGACTAATTGGAGGTCAACATTTTCCTATGATGTTCTTAATAAAATAATTCACTCTCTCTCTTCTTAAATTCATTTTAAATGAAGGAATTTCAAGTGATATCAATTTTTTTTTTTTTTTTTTTTTTTTTGGTTTTTCGAGACAGGGTTTCTCTGTGTAGCTTTGCGCCTTTCCTGGAACTCACTTGGTAGCCCAGGCTGGCCTCGAACTCACAAAGATCCGCCTGGCTCTGCCTCCCGAGTGCTGGGATTAAAGGCGTGCGCCACCACCGCCCGGCGATATTAAATTTTTACACCTTGGAACCTTCAACAAGTGGGACTTTACCCTCAGGAATGTTTCCTATCGCTCCTGAGAAAAATGCAATGTTTCTCTTTAATGGCACTAATTGCACTAATTTATAATTACTGTGGATTGTTTTTACTTCCTTAGGCAACAGCACTCCTTTATTAGGAAAACCACATTATCATCATATTTTTTGCTTAAGGCTGAGGTTTTACTTGTCTTTATCTCCACTGTCAGAAATATTTCTTTACTACACAAACTATGTATTTTTTTATATTTCCATTCTGTTTCTTGATCTGTCTTCTAATTTTAAATTAGGTTTAACATAGAGAGAGTAACTATGCCACAAACCTAAGTTATCCAGTCTTGAAATTTATCCAAACAAAAATTACTCCCTTGCTCTTGAATTCATCTTCACTTATATTTTACAGACATGGATAAACATTGCTTGAAACATTGCCAAGATATGACACAAATGGCTTCTAACAAAATTCCAGGGTCTCATTGTTCTCTGAAATCTCACAAGCACATTCTTCGCACTTCTATTTCAATTTTCTTCTTCCAAACTCCACTCCCATGAACCTCATCTGAACATTGTAGACTTTAACATTGTAGAGCTTTAAATTCTTCTGTATGTCTTTCACAAATAAGTTTTTAAAACGTAACTGTTGCATTGTCTGTTTTTATCACAGATTACTGTGATAAATTGGAGTCATCCAACCCCAATTCTGGTAACAATTTCCAGCTTTATTTATTATTTTTTCATTGAAAAGACACAGTAGTTGAGAAAAGCAACTTAAAGAAGGTAAATTGTATTGAGACTAATAGCATCAGTTTGTACGTCAATTATGAAGGGATAAGGTAGATGTGTTTAGTCCAGTATTGCAGGAGGTTATGAAATTCTTGCTCCTAACTTGGTAGTTTATAATGAAAAAGGCTTAGGTGGAGATGAGTTTTGCCTATAACCCTTAAACCCTGCTTTTGGTTTCATATACCTGCAAGGTAGGCTTTATACTCTAAAGGTCTCTCAACCCTTTTAAAAAGCACTAAAACGCAATAATGAAGTATTCCTCCGCATAAAACTATGGCTTAAATTTCATTTGATATGTGAACCAATTTGCACTCATTATCGAATCTTTAAAAAGCTAATAGGCTTACTAGGATTATACACAGGACTATGGGTGAAGAAGTTACAGTATCAAAAACAATTCAGAGGTGGCTTATAGCAAAATGGCCACTGTAACTTGTGTACTGACTCATGAAATGTGTGAGGCTAGCTTTGTCATCATAGTGAGAAGCTAACTGCATGGCTAAATATTCCTGACTGCATATATACTAAAAGCTGCAGCTTTCTACAAGATGTATATTCAACTCAAACTGCTGGGAGTCTATATATTGTATCTTTAATTTTCAAAAGGAGTGCTTAAGGATAATATTACTATAAGCAGAATCAATGTCAGATTACTGCATCAAGAAAGCTAATGCCTTGAAGAAATCTAACCTTTGGAATACACAAGTTTATAGTGTCTAATTTGATTCCTAATATAATGTTGCCTCATTTCATCTATAGCATTGGAATCCTTGTGGCAACTCTTACTGAGCTTCATGCTTCCAAATATGATTAAACCTTCAGAATTGAACAAAAAGTTTGATTTTATGGGATTTTCTTAACACTGTAACAGCTGAACACTGATTGCTGTGCAAAACTGCCCTATTGTTAACTGTATGCTTTTGCATTCAAGTTCAAAGATATATTTGCAGGTCATGATTATTACACAACATTTTTGACTTTCTGGAATATATGTCTCTTTCAAAATACTTATCAAAATGTCCATATAACATTTTGATCAGTTTGTGGGAAAATATCAAAGCCTATAATATTTGTACTTATTGTAGATATTTAATATTGTAATATTTCATTCTCAGAAATTCTGAGTTGTTCTGTTTAGGTAATAAATATTTATTAACCACTTGGTGGGTCAGGCAAAGTTCTAGAAGCTGTTACTGTTTTACAGAATTGGAGATTTGACTTTACAGTGTCTTAACACCAAATACCAAATAAAATTATCATCAACACAAAACTCTGCCCATACCTTATTTTCTTATCAAGGTTCACAGTGTCAAAAAGTCTTGTTTCTCTTATTAAATAAAAGTTCATCAAATGAACAAGTTAGTTGTGACAGAATCTCTGGTAATTCCTCAGCTACTCATCGATATTTACTCCTGCTGTCATTACAAACATTTGTAAATGAACAATAATCTACAATACTTAATTTTTAAAATTATTATTAATTATTGTCTACACATCAGTCAAGCTGAGTGACAGCAAACTTCTCATTTTCCTAAGAATAGCAATTCAATTAATCATTTTTTGTAAAACAGCTGACAATAAATTTACTAGAACTAAGGAGTCCATAGAGAATGATCATTAGCTCTAATTTTATATAGTCTACAATCACAGATAGCCACACAGAAGCTTCTCAATTTCTTCAAAAGTTAAAGCAGATTAATAATATGTACATACAAGGATGACCTCTTACCCCATCATTTGCCTAATACACATCACATTAGAAGCAGAACTTTGTATTTTTTTTAAAAAAAGAAAAGCATAACAAAAATTGTGCACTTCAAGGTTAACTATTTTTTATTCATTCGTATCTATTTTTAGAAATAGCATAAAAGGAAAAAACAGGTTAGTTTTACAAGGTAACAAAGAATAAATTGTACTTGAACAGAACTTGGTTAGGAAGTACAGTTTGTGGAAAGGTTCTAAATTGCTACCAAATGTGAATTATTTGATAGCTGTGAATGAATCATATTCAGCAAGCCTGCATAGGTCCTCACAGCCTTGATATTCATATCAATAACTAAATATTTAAGCAGTATATTGATGCTTGTGTACATATGTATGTAAATACAAATTTAAGAAGCATTCAATATTGTTAATCATATATTTGCTAATTCATTTTTATCAAATTTCTATCCGATGGAAATTCCAAAACAAATACATACAAATTGCCCTTTTTATGAATATATTTTATTTCCCAGAAATTGGGAGCCATCAGCAGACAGACCTTTGTAATTTTTTGGCTATCCTGGTCTACATAGGAAGTCACAGGCCTCCCAGGCCAACATAAGACACTTTCACAAAAAACCAAAGAAAAATAATTCAACTTTAAAAAAAAAATCTTTGAAATTTACTTGTGTTTAATTAACATTTTTTACTTTATTTTATATACTGACCATAGTTGCCCTCTCTTCCTCTCCTCTCGCTCCCTCCCCTTGACTCTCATCCATCTCCTTCCCCATCCACTCCTCTTTTTCTTCGTTCAGAAAAGGGCAGGTCTCCAATAGTCTTGACCATATCATGGCACATCAAGTTGAGGGAGGACCCAGCTCTTCCCCCTGCATAAAGGCTGGACAAGGTAATCCAGTATGCGGAACAGGTTCCCAAAATCCAACTAAGTGCTAGGGACAGGTCCTGATCCCTCTGTTAGGAGCCTTACAAACAGACCAAGCAACTGTCACACACACGCATCTCTGGCCTAGGTCAGTCCTATGCATATTCCCTAACTGTTGATTCAGAGTCCATGTGCTCCCACAAGCTCAAGTCAGCTGTCTCTGTGGGTTCCTCTGTCATGACCTTGACCACTGTGGCTCATTAAATATGTTCTTGCTATGAGTACTCAGGTAACCACATTCTACCCTCATAACTTATTCTACTGAACTTTGGGTTTTCATTTTTAATATGTGAAAGAAACTGTCTTTGTGTATATGTTTTCACCAAATCTATCATTTGGCTGTTAATCTTTTCCTTGTATGTACCCAATTGTTCTCTGAATTATTATTTTGTTTCTGTTTTCTTAAGCTATCCAAATGTACAAATACCAATAAAATATATTGCAAAAATACAAAATGCATGTACTTTATTACATAATATGGATTGAATATTGTGCTGGCTGGTTTTATGTGAATTTGACATAAGCTAATGTCCTTTTACAAGAAGGAACCTCAGTTGAGAAAACATCCCCAGAAGCTTGTACTCTGTCAACAATGTGGTGCATTTTCTTGAATCATAAGTGACATAGGAGTGCCTGGCTCACTGTGGATAGTTCTATCTCTTTTGCAGGGATCCTGGATACTATAAATAAGAAAGCCAAGTAAACCATCAGAGCAAGTTAGAAAGAAGAATTCCTCCATGGCCACTGCAACAGCTGCCTCCAGAGTCCTGCCATGTTTGGAGTTCCTGACCCAAGTTTACTCAGTGATTGACTAGGATGAGGAACTGTATGCTGAAATAAACCATTTCTTTCACAAGCTGTTTTTGATCATGGTACTTTATCACAATAATAGAAACCCTAAGACACATGCACCCTTTTATTTTTACCTTTAGGATGGGAAAGTAAGATCTCATACGTCCTCAAATGTAATTGTTGTGCCCAGATCATGACCCCCAGAGAGACCACCAAAGATGAGCATGCCAGAATGCAAAAGCAAGGTTTAATTCTGGATATCCAAAAGCAATACAAGCCTAGGCAGGGACTTCGTCCAATACATCCAATGCAGTGGAGGCTGGAGGAAGTGCCCATCTATCTGCAAGCTCAGCTTTTAAAGGGAAAAATCACAAGGTTACATTATTTAGGGGTGCTAGTACAGGTACAATTCTGATTGGCTCGCTTTTAGGGACTTCTAGAAATTACTTCTAAGGGAGTGGTTGCCCGCCACCACTTCTCATTGGCTGCCCTCAGGTGGGGGCATTTTTATGGTCAGTTACCCTGGAAACCAGGGAGAGGACATTCCATAGTCCGGCAGGTATTACCTTGTGACTATCTTGTGACTCTGTACTTTTACACTTCCTGGTTTCTGGAATCTGAACTGACTGGTTTCAGTAACTAATGGCCTATTCCTAAAAGGAGAAATCCTAGGCCTTAATTTTAGGGTGAAAGCATTTTGGTCTTATTTCTCAGATGGCTCATTTTGGTCTCACAGTAATCACTAACTTCGTCTCTACTATGTTGACAAAGGAAGTTGGGATAATATCTGCATACTACCCAGTAATTCTATTTTCAAATGGACTATTCATAGACAACTCTTCAAAGAGTGCCATGGGTCTTCAGACATACATGACAAATCATAAAATATTCAATAGGGCTGCAGGCCACAGGAATATATCATAAGAACTCAGCTGGTTATGGCAAAGTCACTACCTGGAGGAACAGGGAATTCCTCCAGAGGAAGCCAAATCCCAAGGAGTTTTTGGTGTTTCTTGGCTTGTTGTATATCAGCTGTATTCTGTTATGAAAATCATGTGTGCCTTCATAGTTTTCCCAATTGACTTTCCCCTAAGAAGGGCTAACAGTGTGGACTGATCACTCTCTGGACATACACATTCCAGGTATTTGGAGAACAGCCTGGGGAAAGGCTTTCTCTGGAATCAGATATCTCCCTTAGCCACTTTCAAGGACTACAGGAAACACCACCCCAGGGGGGCACCCAACTTCTGAGGACTAACAATGATAGCAGCCCACAGGCAAGTCTCCTGACTTAAGGTAAATTCCACAAGGAGACACCGCCCAGGTGAGGTTAACATTAAGTAAATAGCTTTACACAATTTAGCTCGGACCAATCCTTTTTATACCAGGACTTTCAAGGCACGGAGAGGTCAGAGAAGAGAAAAGAATATGGAAGAACTACATGGGTAAGAACTTGCGAGGAACAAACTGAGATGGGGAAGAACTAGATTGAAGGGCTAGAAGAGAGTACTAGAGGAATGAGATGGAAGATGAGGAAGAGCCAAATGGGGAAGTACTACCTGGGTAAGAACAAGCTGAAAAGGACCTAGATGAGACAGAATTAATATGAGAGAATTAAAATAGAACTTAGAGGGAGCAATAGATAAGTATAGAGAGAAATCAGGCAAGAAAGGAGCTAGACATGAGAACAGAACTGAAGCTGTGTATAAAGGATGTTATGCCAGAGAAATTAAAGCAAGTGGACTATAGAGCTTGGTGTGCTGAGATTCTATTTCCTGAAAATAGTCCTCACCTTCAGTAGTTCTCTCTCCTGAGCCCCTGGGATGTATAATATTAAGGCTGGTCCTTATAATGTTATACAAGACAATAGCTTAAAAACTACAAATAATTAGCATATAATTGAACATATCTGAAGCAACACAAGTATATCTGAAGCAACACACATGTATGTGCAAAATTTTTCTAATTCTTTATAATACTAAAGTCATCCCTTAACATTATAAACATCACATTTGAAGAAAGTGATGGATTACAGTACTCCCATTGTTATTAAGACCATTCATCAGAATGGCCCATGAACAAAGAGCTAAAACATTTATAATGGATACTAAATTTCATAAGAATCATTATATTTGTGATGTTTCTATATTTTTGTTATATTGCAATAGAAATGCATACATGCTAATAATATCCTACTAATATTGTGAGGGGATTTAGATTATAAATGTAGGTACAATGTAGAATTAAAAGTAGACATATACAGTTTTTGCTTTTAATCAATAATACATTTTATTTATATCATCTTTCTGCTTTATTTCCTCTGGATCTGTACTGCGGCTTAATTATGACCATTTTACCCATTTTGCAAATGTTTCATGGTTTGTAATTTCAAAATGTATCTGAAAATACTAAAGAAAGCATGCTATTAATATAGTGAAATATGAAATTCTAAACAATGATTTTTATTGACAAATAAGTGAATATAAACCAAACATAAAAGTTTTAATACTTATGAACATCTGATCTTCTAGTTTGGGTGTCATTAACATGAGATCAGTGTCAGTTTCACAAACTCATGGGTTCAAGATGTTCCAAAAGTGTTAAGTAGAACTTTGCTCACCTCCAGTAAGTTATTGTCATAGAGTAGTTCTGCACTTCATATAAAGTCACAGATTGGACTTTTGAAATGTTCTTATTTTATTATATCTATTAATCTATCCTTTACTTTAAAAACAATTACACTGAGAAATATAAAACTTTCTTCAATAGAAATTCTAATAAAGTATTTTTAGGATATTATATTCACTTATATCTAATTTAATTTTTTCAAGAGAGATACTCATTGATGATTTATTTCAGTCACTTAAATTAATAAAATATTTTCTGTTTTAATTATAAGATGTTATCAAAAGAGTATTAATATTATAGAGTTGATTTGCATATTAGTTTGAATTGTGTGACAGTATAATTAAAAACATGCTTTCCAGAAACAATCAAGGCATTCTAAGAATGCAAAATCAAAAATTTTTAGAATCTTAAGTTCCCTTAGATCAAACTAGGTAAACAGAAAGTAAAACTTTCTTAGTCAAAGAATTGTATTTGAATTCACACAGCTGATTGACTTAATCCCTGTGCTAACTACAAACTGCATTTGCCTAATGTGATTATTTACTGTGTGTCAAAAGCATGCTTTCTTACTGTGTTTCTTTCTAAATATTTTGTGTTTTCATATATATTACCAGTACAAAAATCATGTTTTCATACTTTTTAGCCCCTTTTTCTCTAGTCTTTTCCTCCTTCAAAATAGGATCTATTCTGTGTCACATCTAATTTTTACTCTGATTTCTATGCATGAGATAAAATGTATAATATTTGTATATCTAGATATGATATATTGCTGTCAACATAAAAATCCATTGCTCCTTCAATTTCCAGTAAATGTCATGACTTTTTTTCTTCTTTATGGCTGAATAAAACATACATATTTTAAAAATATTTTTACTTTTATGTTTTAATATATGATATTAAGCTGTATTATATATAGTTATACACACATATATTTGTATATATATTTAATATATTCCATACAAGGGAAGAATTGATAAGGAATTGAGATTAAACCTTATTTTTTTTCCATATTAAGGGAAGCTAATGTTGATTTGCCTACTGTGCATTACTGTGATAAAGTGTAATATGCATGCATCTGTGTTGTTATATTGCCTGATTTCATTGTGTGAACTCACAGAAGTGATACAGCTGGAAGAGACTGGGTTTGAGAAGTATTGTGTAGCATGCTGAAAACGGCTTATAATGATGTAATGTACACATCAAATTTGATGACTATATATTCTAAATATCCACTACCCAAACTACTTAACATTCAAAGTAATAGAAAAGTTTATTTCATTTAGTAATTATATAATGTGTTGATTTGTATATTATATACTATGACATAACCAAATGATTTAAAAAAGTAAATAAACACCAATTATCTATATGGGAATATATCCACTATTGAAAGAATAGCTTTACACTATTGCTGAATCAAATAAATTTCCATTGAAAAATAATGTTCTTATATTTACCGTAATGTTAAAATTAACTCAGTTGAAAAAAATTGGTGGTGAGTAAAGGGTTAATACAATTATACCTCTTAAGGAAAACAAATTATCACATTTAATAAATTTGAGTTAAAAAGCTATTCCTCCAAATTCACATATAAGTTTAAAGATAAAAAAAAAAGTGAACTTCACCAAAGCATGGAAATAATTTGAAATGTCGAGAGATCCACAGAAAAAGACAAAATTGAGATTGTATAGCTGAATAGATATCTGTAAGACATTATGTGAGCATTAGGGTCTCTTGAATTCCTCAATGCAAAAGTTGCTAGTTTATGCTCTCTTTATTTTTATTCTCTTGTTACTTTGTTTTTGTTTGTTTGTTTTTCAAGACAGGATTTCTCCATGTAGTTTTGGTGCCTGTCCTAGGTCTTGCTCTGTAGCCTAGGCTGGCCTCAAACTCACAGAGATCTGCCTGGCTCTGATTCCCGAGTGCTGTGATTAAAGACGTGCCCCATAGCTGGCAGGTTTCTCTTGTTTCTTATTTCTTATCCTAACTCACAATAACATAGATTGTAAAAATTACTTTTAGTTTTATTCATTTCACAGGATAATATATCATGGAAATTACTCCACACCATTCTCTAAACATCTTCCTCTTTTAAAACATTTCTCCTTTTAAAATATTTCTTCCTGCATTCAATATTGGAATTGTCATTTCCTTTTGCTTCTAATGTAGTTTACAATTGCCATAAAAAGGTGCTTTCATATATTAAAAATTTCAAATTATGTCCTCCCGTGTTTCTGTAACTTAATCCTCTCTTAGAAAGTCATCTTTTATACCCATATTACAGAAAAGTCCATCTATTCATTTCCAGTACTTATAATTCCTTCCATTGATCACACTGTAGCTCATTTATGAGTATGATGTAAGGATTAAATCTTACTATTTTTCAATGCATTTAGCTACTTATCTCAGTATGATTTATTCATCTGTTTATTTCTGAAAGGAACATCTTAGCCTACCATCTTTATCTCAGGAAACTTATGAGTCCCTGCTCACTACTTTGTCTGATGTTAATTGGTTTCAATTCTACCACTTTGACTGAAAATTTTTATAATGGCATGAATAATTATAAATTTTATTCCTATTTGGGGTGCATGCAGAGGTTGTTGAGACATTCATGAATTGTAAAATTCTGTGGACTTTGAATGTTCCTATCCATTCTTGACTTTTTTATATGCTCAAAAATGAGCAAGATTCTCTAAAATCAAGATTAAATAAAGCAAATAGACCCAGGGGTTAGTAAAGACAAAGCAAAAGTATGTAAAATAAACTTGTTATATATATATATATATATATATATATATATATATATATATATATATATGCCACATAGTCTAAAACACTACAAGAAGCAAATGGACATAGTTCAGTAGACAAACACACCCCCAAGAAGATAATTGCAAATTGAAGTAAATAGCTCTAATCTATTTTTGATAACCTGAAGAAAATTGATATATCGCTAAAGCAGTCATAAATTCATAAATAATATGGGCCTGTCTCTTTAAAAAACAACCTTGTTTTTATTATAAAATTAAACAGTTTATGTAAGGAATACTGTTGAAATTTATTAAATATTGACTTCTAATAAATTTTAGTATGTGTCTACAAAGAAAAAAGACACACATAGTGATAGTACATACAGAGAGAGAGAAAAAGAGAGAGAGAGAGAGAGAGAGAGAGAGAGAGAGAGATACACTTGGTGTTAGTAGCTGATTAACTCACCTAAGAGCTAAAATAAGAAATACACAGATGTCACATGTCAGTCAGAATAAATTAACAAGCTTTTATTTATTTTTTTATATTTTATTTATTTATATTTATTTATTGGTTATTCAAGGCAGGGTTTCTTGGTGTAACAGCCCTCAATGTCTTGGAACTCACTCTGTAGACCAGGCTGACCCCTAACTCACAGAGATCCATCTTCCCTGATACTACCACATCTGGTTAAACAAGATTTTGTATAGTCATAAAATTATTTCTTACTCAGAAACAAAAGTCAATAGACAAATCTAATTATTTATAAGAAAAAAATTCAGATTAATGGCTTATGTACAATAGTTGGGGTTGGAAAGTTTATGACATGGGTATAAAGGGAATTTATATATATGGTGATATTTTATGTAATTTAGAAATTATTATTTTATATGCAAACTCATACATTCCTTAAATTTTAAAAAAATATAGACAAACATTTGTAGATTAACTTCATTAGACAATAAAAATTCAAGACAATTATATAAATAAATCCTAAATTCTATTCATTAACAGAGCTACTAAATTCTACTTACTTATAGAGCTGCTGAGGTATTCAAAAGAGAATGGGTGAAGATTTTACTAACAATAATTACATTACAACTGAATATAAAATTGCATGAATTAGTGTATGATTAAAGATGGATAATAATAAGGAAGAAAGCTTTCTTTATGAAATTATAGTGTTGGATGATAATGCTATACTTCTGTCTTTCAGTTCATTATTTCTGAGTCATCTGATTTCAATATTTCACATGTAATACATGAGTATAATATGAGTACATACATAAGTGTGCTCAAATGTGTGTATATATTTATATACATATAGACATGAGTACATAGTATAAAAAGCAAACTCATAAATATGTCATGATACATATTTGACCATTATCATGCTACTAATTAGAATATTTGACATTAAAAATAGCTCAGATAATTAGATCAAAAATAACTGATTAAGAAAGCCATAAAGTATAGATTAACCTCCTAAACCATTAATAAATAGGGGCTACTTTACACTATAACCTATATATTATGAGAAAATGAAAATGGAGTCAGCCATGAACTTAGAGAAAACTTGCCTTCATTCAAAAGTCACTTGTATCATTGGTTTGCATACTTTCCATTAGATTGTTTTGGAATACTAGCAAAACAATATTTAAAGTTCTTGAGATTATGAAAAACTAAATTTCCCCTTTGTTTAGTTAAAGTGTTTTCCACAGTGTTTGACAAAGATAATTTCCCTAAACTAATTTGCACCTAGCTATATTTTTCTGTATTGAAAGTGATTTCAGTTTCTCTCTTTGCTTATTTTGAGTCTTTCACATCATTCTTCTGTTACATATTTTCCAATAATTTGAATTGCATTTCATCTTTATTGTTCAGATTAGACATACATAATTATTAAAACAAAATTCAACCAGTCACACAGCTCTCATGATTATATGAGATTATGCCTGTTAAAAATGAATCCCTCTTGTAAGTTTGTGAATAATCTTATACCCATCAATAAAAGTATAAAATAAACAGCATCCAGGTAATGACTGTTGATCACATGAAGGCAGTTAGTAACCATGAGAACCAACATATTAATCTTTTCTACAAAGCTCTGTAAGAATTTGTACAGAAAACCACCCAGTGGTATTATATTCATAAGTTTTACTATAATGACAGCAAATAGGGTTATAGTGACAGAGATATATGTAGCTAACACATGACTGAGATCAAAGTTAAAACTATTTACTATACAATTATATTGTAATAAGTACAAATACAATTTGCTTGCTAATATTAAAATTTACAGATGCTTCAGTTTTCTTTATTGATGAACAAAATTCCATGATATATAAGTATCACATCTTTCTTATTTATTCATCATTTGTTGGACATCCCAACTATAACCATGTCCTGGCAATTTGTGAAGAGAAACTAGGAGCATGGATGAGTGTGTGTCCTTGTAGTAGAATATGAAATCCTTTATGGACACACACAGTGGTGATATTGTTGGGTCATGTGGTAGACCTAATTCTACTTTTGAGAAATTTCCACAAGGTTTTCCACCTTATCTAAACCAATTTGCACTCCCAAAAATAGCACAAAGGATTTCCCCATTCCCTACATATTCAGCTGCTGTGGGATGTCTTTCTGTAAACTGTGAATATGTTTTGCTCTGATTCATTGATAAATAAAGCTGTTTATCCAATGGTGAGACAGAATAAGGTTAGGTGGGATATTCCAACTAAAGAAAAAGAAGAAAGGAGAGTGAGGCAGACTCTGCCCGCCACTGCCAGGAGAAGCAAGATGTGAAAGTACCGGTAAGCCACAAAGTTATGTGGCAATGCATAGATTAATAGAAATGGGCTGAGTTAGGTTGTAAGAGCTAGCTAGGGAAAAAGCTTGAGCCAATAGGCCATAGAATTGGTAATTGATATAAGGCTCTGGGTAATTATTTTATAAGTGGCTGTGGGACCTGGCAGGACACTGGAAAACATCTGATTACATTTATCAGTTGTTGTCTTAATCTTACCTGTTTTGAATAGAGTAATATAAATTTCTCTGTAATTTTAATCTCCATTTCCCTAATGGATGAAGATAAAAAACATTTTTTAAACTATTTCTTTTCCACAGGTATTTTTCTCAGAACTTTGTGTTCAGTTCCATAGCTTAATATTTAATTCTGTTACTTTTAAATATAATATTTTAGTTTTTTATTTCCTTGTACATTCTAGACATCAATGGTCTGTCAGATGTATAGCTGGTGTGATGGCTAGTTTTATTTCAACTTAATACAGGCTAGAGTCATTTGCAATTTGGGAACCTCAGTTGAAAAAATGCCCATATGACATTTTGTTAATTAGTGATTGATATGGGAGGGCCCAGTCATATTGAGTGGTGGTTCTGTGTTCTATTAGAAAGCATGCTAAGGAATCCATGAAGAACACACCAGTAAGCAGCAATCCTGGGCCTCTGTATCAGGTTCTACCTCCAGGGTCCTGCCATGGTTGAGTTCATCTCCTGACTTTCTTCAGTGATAGACTGTGATGTGGAAATGTAATCAAATAAACCCTTTCCTCCCAATTTGCTTTTGGTTATAGTGGAAATGTCTAGACTGTTGCATTCATAAACTCATGAGAGCTGTGATTGCCTTCCTAAGGTCTACACCACATTAAGCGAGTCAACATTGTGTCATAGAATGGAAAAGTGTTCATGAATCTGCACCTCTAACTTGGGAACTATGGATACAGAATGGTTTGTAGTATAAAGGGAATCAGTTTAGTATTGCTACTAGGAGGTCAACCACATTCCAATAAATGGCACCTCACACCCAGAAGTATATTGTCAGTGAAAACTGGAGTGTAGGGATTATAGAAAATTGCTGAGGATAGGGAGAGAGAATGGGTTTGGAAAAATGTGGGGCAAATGTATATAAAAATAAATTATATGCAATTCTTAAAATAATATTAACATATTTTTATAATTCATGGATAAAATTATTAGAATCAACTTAGTATCTCAGATTTATATGTGGAAGCTTTATGCCATTTTAAGCAATGACAGGATTTCTTTGGTCCATATGTGTCCATGAAGTTAACACTCCTTGAAATGTGAATGTTTCACTGAAGCTTGTCATTATGCACCAGATAACTTAATATGTGTAAATATATTGTGATTTGCAGGTGTTGAATGCTTCTTTTTCTAGTTAGATAATGGCATCCCCTTTGCTTCTTTGTTTCATATTAATGGTTATGAAAGAAAATATAATATTATCACTTTCAGTAATTCAAAAAAACATTCATGAAATTATTTTAGAGTTGTCAGTTCACCTTGAATTACATAAACAAATTATGTCTTAAATTTTTTGAGCTTCTCAATTCCTTGACAGAAAGTATATCAGTCAATGCAGTGACAGGAATATTTCATACACAAAATACAGTGTTTTCTTTAACATCCGATATTTCCCTCCTGTAATTCTAGGGGATTACACACAATATTTGAACCCTTCAATATATTTTTTCCTCAAGAACAGAGAGGGAGAACAAGAAATAAGAGACCATGATAAATGAAGACCACATGAGAATAGGAAGTAGTGAAGTGCTAGAGAGAGGTCCACAGAAATCCACAAAGATACCTCCACAATAGACTGCTGGCAGCCCAAACTGACCTACTTTGGTAATAGGATGGCCAAACACCCTAATTGTCATGCTAGAAATCTCATCCAATGACTGAGGGAACCGGATACAGAGATCCACAGCCAGTACCCAGGTGGAGCTCCAGGAGTCCAATTCGTGAGAGAGAGGAGGGTTTGTATGAGCGAGAATTGTTGAGACCAGGATTGGAAAACGCACAGGGACAAATAGCCAAACGAATGGAAACACATGAACTATGAACCAATGGCTGGGGGGCCCCCAACTGGATCAGGCCCTCTGGATGAGTGAGACAGTTGATTGGCTTGATCTGTTTGGGAGGCATCCAGGCAGTGGGACCAGGTCCTGTGCTCATTGCATGAGTTGGCTGTTTGGAACCTGGGGCTTATGCAGGGACACTTTGCTCAGCCTGGGAGGAGGGGACTGGACCTGCCTGGATTGAATCTACCAGGTTGATCTCAATCCCCAGGGGAGATTGCAATGGTGGGTGGGGGGTAGGGGCGGGGAGGATAGGGGAATCCGTGGCTGATATGTAGAATTGAGTTGAATTATAAAGTAAAATATATATATATATATATATATATATATATATATATATATATATATATATATATATATATATTTTAATACTGATGCACAGCCTATAGTGACATACAACCCAGTTCAATCTGGTAAAGAAGGAATCTGAGACATACAAGTCTTTGTTACATTTCAATTATAGAAGAAATATAAAAAAAATCTGCCAACAAAAATCTTTGTGCCACAAGAAGTAAAATTGAAGCTATGTGAATTATGCATGCAATTAATAAAAATGGAGAAACTAAAGAAAATTTAATGTTCTGTTATTTCTATTTTAGTTAATAAATTTAATATATATGTTAATACAATGTAATAATAATATAATAATATAAAATGTAAATGTAAAACTTAATGTAAAATAATAGAAATGTATATAGGTCAATTATATTTAAAGTTCAGTAATCCATGGTGCATCCCAACTTCTACTAAGTAGACTACTGACACCCTAAGATCATTGACTTATTATACATATTATATTTAAAATGCCTGTCTTCTGTGATGTTCCAGAAGGTAAGAATGCTGTTTATGTGAAATTCTCATCCATATCAACTGAGGTATCATAAATGTAGCTATTTGGCAGGTGTCATAATTTGCTAATTAGAAATATATAACTAATGCATGGCTCAAACTTTGTTTAAAAAGAGAAAGCCCTCAGACACTCACATATGAAAATGTTCTTTATCCATGAATCTAAGAATCACAGTAGAAAAAAAGTTTAAAATCTTAGAAATCACGGAAACTTGGGTTATTACCCCAATTTATTCTTTCAAAATATTAGAAAAAAAATTAATATATAAACCTCAGTTGTGAAACATAAGTATATATATATATATATATATATATATATATATATATTTGATGATAGGATTGTTGAAAATATTTAATTAAATAATAAACAGTGGATAATAGCAATATACCTGAAAAATAAAAATTCTCAACATGTCTACATCTAGATCTTCATATAATCTCTTTACAATGTTGTAGAAATACAGAGAAAGTCTACTCTAAACATTTTCAACAGCTTTAGTCTCCAGTGAACAGTTTTTCATTTTGCAAGGTTATTTTATTTTGCTGAGTATTGAATTCTCTTTAGTGCCACTGATGTGAACTCTGAGATTAGTAATAAAATATATTTGAACTCCTGAAGTTTCTATGTTCACATTAATTTATCTCAAGAACTAATGTTTGAGAAATATACTCAAGATGATATCCAGAGGAACAATATATTTCAGTCCTTGTGGGTGAGGAGTACTGCTTTGTTATGAATAATGTTTGAAAATAAAACTTATGGCAAGAATTTAAAAGGGAGTTAACATACTGTTGAGAAGAATAGAAACTCTGCCTCTGCATAGATTAAAGGTATAAAAGCAAACATTTTGTCCTTTAATATACAGTACCTAACTTGAGTATACAGGATATACTATCCCAACAGTGAAGAGAATGCAGGATTCACTTGTCTAATAATCACTATATCAGTGGTAATCAACCACCCTTATGTTATCCCTTTAATGTAGTTGTTCATGTTGTGGTTACCCACAACCATAAAACTATTTCATTGCTAGTTTATAACTATAATTTTGCTACTGATATGAATCATAATGTTAATATCTGATATGCAGGATATCTGATATGCTACCACAAAAGGGGATGCCAGCCCAGGTTGAGAACTACTGCACTCTAGACAGACACTACAGACAAACAGATTGATGGGGATGGAGGAATGTCTTAGTTCAAAGAAACCTAAAAGTCAAAACATGGTAACTTTTCCAGTACTGTTTTATTAAGGAAACACTGCTGTTGTCCCTGATGAGAACAGACTAAAGAGTTTTACTTATTTTCATTCAAGAAAGTCACATACATGATAAATTTAAGAAAAAATTTTTTACTAAGTTTCTTTGACAAATTAAAAGAGAAGGATTCACAAAGGACATAAAAGTCAGAGAAAATTTGGTTGTTGAAAGCACTGCTACCAAGGGTCAAACACTAAAATGCTACTTCTAAAATTAAAATCAAAGACAACTGTAGCTGCTGATATCATTATAATTTAATCTGGAGACAGTAATATCTCATGCTGGAAAACATAAAATTATTGTTGTAAGGTTAAAAGGGACATTTTTATTTTTATGTTAAAGTACAAAGTGTCCATGTGTAGCATGAGTAGATTTATCATTTCTTCTTTCCTATAATACCGTATTTTGGTCTTTGCTACTAATTATGTCTAACAGAAACTGTAAATCAGATAATGAGTTAACATTTATATATTGCTATTGAAATACAGCTGCAAATCAAAAAGTAATCATTTATTTTTAAGCAACATAAAAATAAATGTTCAAACTTAGCCTTATGTCTGGATGCAAAAAATACTTCAAAACCAAGAAATCCATTTAAAATTATGTCAGGAAGCCAACTTATTACTGGACACATTAAAAACTAAAGCATACACATTAATAAATAAAGCATACATATTTTTAAATTATTGTTATCCTATTGGTTTTGCATATAAAGAATGGACTTCATTCATAGTTTGAAAGACTAAATATCATTAGTGCACATGTCATCAAAACAATCTTTGGAAAAATGTTCTTCTGGAGTGATTCAAGGAAATACCTCAAGTTGTGTTTTGAATTACTGGAGGAAAAGTAAACAGAAAATCAAAATATGATAATCATTCAAATAACTAAACAAACAAAACTATTGAGGAATAGGAATAAAAGAAAGTATTCTTCTACTTCAAAAGATCAGGGCTAAAATCCAATAACAGAAAGTAAACGAAATAATGTCCTACAACCTCAAAGGCTAAAATATCATTATTTTATAATCCATCCATGCCCCTCATATGTGTCATATCTTAAATTTTAAAATACTTACACATTCTTCATTTGGAATCAATCTTTTCTCATAACATAAGAAATTAATCTCACTTCAAACAGGTCAGAATAATTAGAAATTAATATTTTAGAAACAGAATCTGCAAAGAGTTTTGTTTGTCTCCATCAGTGTTCTATTGTTATGAAAAGACACCATGGCCATGTCAATTATTCTGAAAGAAAGCATTTCATTGGCTCTTCTTTACAGTTTCACAGGCTTAGTCCATTATTGTGATGGCAAGCATGCTGGCATACAGGTAGATATGGTGCTAGAGAAGGAACTGAGAGTTCTATATCCTGATCTGCACATAGAGATAAAAGAGAGACCGTAGGCTTGGAATGGGCCTTTTCAAACCTCCAAACTATTCCCCAGTGACAACTTCCTCCAGCAAGGCCACACTTAATCCTTTGAAATAGTGCCACTCCCTAATAACCAATCATTCAAGTCTAAGAGCCTATGGCAACCTCTCTCATTCAAACCACCACAAATTCAAACATGTTTTATTAATTTCTCTTATTAATTTGAAACTATAATTACATCATTTTCCCTTCCTTTTGCTTTCCCTAAATCCTTCCTTATATTCTTCCTTTTCTTCTTTCAAATTCATGGCCCTCTTTTAATTAATTTTTGTTGTATACATATATGTATATGTATATACATATATATTTCTAAATACATAAATGCAATCTGCTCAGGCAGTGTAATGTTACTTAATTCTTAAATTTCCGATTCTTCAAATAGTTATTTCTGTTTCTACATGAACTCTACCTTCTAGCTTCTACTTTTTGCCAGAGGGATAATCAAACAAAATATACCATAATGGATTAATGAGCTTATATATGAGAAATACAAGACAGCTTTAATCTGCCTGAACTATATAAATAGCAGGCAACCATCCATATCAAATGCATGATCCTTTCACTGGAAGCCTTGTGAGAGCTGTATTCACCTGTTTGTTGTATCTAGTTCTACTACATTGCCTGGAGTCTAAATTTTCTATGAGGTGTATCACTTTATAAAAACGTAGTGTCCTGAATCATATGAATAGTGCATTGAACACATCAAAAGTAATGTTTGTGAAATAAACACATAAATAAATGAACATGTTTGGATCAATTTTTGCACCATTCTAAAATAGTGACTCTTCCTTGTGAAATCCATCTTCTCTCTGGTAATGACGTGGCAGCAGCCTGCACGTCTTGCCATTTCCACCTGGCTTTTAGTTTCTCTTGAGTTTCTGCTTTTCTTTTTAAATGTGAACCCAGCATCCACCTACAAAATCTGTTTTCAATTCCTTTACAGGAAAATAAATCCTTAAAGTATGAATCTGAAATAAAAAAAGGAGTGAGGATGGAGGAGGGGTGAAGCTTTGCATCAAAGCCAGAAGGGAAAAATGCATTCTTTTATAGCGGAGTACCTTCAAGTCTAGAAAAACTGTCTCATTTACTTGGTGTAAAGCTTGTTACATTCAGATAAAATGACTGAGAGTTATCCAAAGACAGCAGCAAATGCAAACTGTGTCAGATTTTGTGCACTTCAAACTTTTTTCACCCTAGGAGTTTTGTTTTTTTTTTTTTTTTTTTTTTTTTTTTTTTTTTTTTTTTTTTTGCTTTTTCGAGACAGGGTTTCTCTGTGTAGCTTTGTGCCTCTCCTGGAACTCACTTGGTAGCCCAGGCTGGCCTCAAACTCACAGAGATCCACCTGGCTCTGCCTCCCGAGTGCTGGGATTAAAGGCGTGCGCCACCACCGCCCGGCCAACCCTAGGAGTTTTTAAATCAATGTTGTTACTGAATTTTTTCCCTATTACCTAACACAAAGCAATACTCTTGAAAATTGTATTATATCTATATGAGTCTATATTTATATGTGTCACTCATTATTAAAATTACTCTTATCGGCCTATATTTTGAAAATTTATTTATTAGAAACTTTAAAATTATTTTAACACTTTTATTTCACTACTTAACATTATTCAACCTTTAAATATGCCTGGTAACATAATCTATGCTATGCTATGTTTTGTTATCATCGATTTTGACTCTAAAACAGAGAAAATGAGCCAAATATAGCCAAAAGGAAAGAACACATTTTTCAAATATAAAATTAAATAGCATGAACATCACAAACTGCATTTTTAAAGTCTTATAGATATCTGTGTGAACATAGGCTTTGTGTTTGTTGGCCTTCAAAACCAGAGGAACATGTTAGAGCCTCTAGAACTAGATGTGAGCTGACCAGCATAGGTGCTGGGAACCAGATTCAGGTCTCTGTTAGAATAAAACACACTGCTAACTAATGAACTACCTCTCTAGCCCAGATTTTACTTTTTTCCTAAGAGAAACATAGAGGTTCTTTTGCAGGTTCTTTATTATTAATGTAATTAAATGCACATATGTAGGGAATTTTATTGAAACCGTATCTTTTATCTTGAATGATTACATGAAGCTAAAATTAATTATTTATAATGAAATATAATTAATGAAAAAGTTTTTGAGAGATGATTTAGCAACAATCTGGCAGTATATTTTCTGCTACATAGGCCTCAATTGTAGGTACAATTGTTATAAATTTAGTCAGCTGTAAAGTCATATTGTAGAGTGTGCTCTGTTTTTATACCCCTAACATGTGCTTTCTTAACTTAATGTAGCACTTACAAAATAATTAAGTAATTAATTAAAAAAAGTAAAGATAACTATTTGGGACAATTCTGAGAGTAAAAATATTGTCATTAAATGTAGCTAGAGTTTTCCTGCCTGGCCCACAGTCAGGATAAATCTCTCTCACCCGCCAGTCCCACAGGCGCTCAAACCCGACCAAGTAAACACAGAGACTTACATTGGTTACAAACTGTACGGCCGTGGCAGGCTTCTTGCTAACTGTTCTTACAGCTTAAATTAATCCATTTCCATAAATCTATACCTTGCCACATGGCTCGTGGCTTATCGGGATCTTCACATGCTGCTTGTCATGGTGGTGGCTGGCAGTGTCTCCCTCACCCAGCTTCCTGTTCTCTCAATTCTCCTCTCTGTTAGTCCCGCCTATACTTCCTGCCTGGCCACTGGCCAATCAGTGATTTATTTATTGACCAATCAGCAACACATTTGACATACAGACCATCCCACAGCAATTAAATGTTTTTCTACATGCTAAAAATGACAAAATTACTTCCATAGCTTTTTTTTTTTATTAGTATAGCACAAACTCACATTGACTTTTTATCATATTCCTTTTCCCCTGAAACTAACTAGGGGAACGTGATTATAAAAGCCCATGGTGTGGTAACAAAGTTCAGCTGACATGTTGCAAAAGGCGTGTGTCAGGTGACATGTCTGGCATACACAGATAATCTGACATACACAAAGCTACCAAGAGTGAACTGGTTAACATTTTAAAATGAATAAAGTCATCTTGGAATAAAGAGGGGAAGAAAAGGTAGCAATTTTATCATGAAAAGTGAAATCAAGTCATATAATGAAATCAAGCACAGAGGACTGATATCCATTCAACAAATATTTGATAGGTGAACCTGAAAGAGCAAGACTTCCTATCTTTAAATATTATATGAAAGAACCTAAGGATAGATTAGACCCCCACACACAGTCCATTAAATTTGCAGAGATCTTTAAATGTTTCCATCATTTCTCTTCAAATGAAAAGGTTACACATTGTTATATGTTATTCCACTATCATTTCCAGATGTTTTGCAAGCCTCTAGGCAGTTTCATTAATATTTGCCATTTGATCGTGTTTTCTTCTTGTTATTGGTCTACTCCTCATCCTTCTGATGCTCAACATTTATTTTCTTTGCTCAGAGTTCAGACTTTGGAATACGATGTCTATTTTGTAATTATTTTAACAATTTTTATGTGCTTTTACTAAAGTTAAAACAGAAGATTAGCAGCAACTTTGAACTTGTATCCACCTGTTTCATTGTTCCGAGCATGAACTGCATACATTACTCTGTTACATCCTAGAACAGTGGTTCTCAACCTTCCTAATGCTGCGACCCTTTAACACAATTCCTCATGTTACAGAGAACTTCCACCATAAAATTATTTTGTTGCTACTTAACTGTAATATTATGACTGTTATGAATCACAGTTGCAAATATCTGATATGCAGGATATCTGATATGTGACCCACAAAAGAGTTCATGATCCAGAGGTTGAGAACCACTGTCCTAGAAGAAAGTTAGAGAGACTGTTTAAACTTTTTAACCACTTGTCACTCAGGACCATTCCTTTATTAAGTGCTTTTGCCTCAGTTGACCACTCTGTGCACACTGTGTTCATCTAGAAAGGTAGCAAAAAGGTTTTTTTTTTTCTCAAATACTTTGAAAGTGATGAGTTCTTCCATCAGAGATGAGAAATCAGGTATCATTTCACTGTTTATTATATGAACTGAGTGATTAGTATGTTGGCTTAACTTTCAATTATGTTACTGTGGCATACATATTTTTTCTGCACAGTGATATAAATATTTGATGTCTTCTTGTATATTTGCATATGAAAATTATAAAAAGGTAATTCAGATCTTTTTATATTAGTCATTAATGGAAAGTTACAAGATTTATATATAAATATATAAAGTACAGGAATTACTGTAGAGATTAGTTTTTGTCAGTTTGACACAAACTTTACCTAGCCAGTAGCTAGTTCTCGCCATAATTTGTTGAGATATTTGAGTACTTTGGTTTCTCTTTCAGCCTCTTACTCAAGATTCTGAGCTTGCTTCATCCTGTGGATATGTGAGCCTTAGTCCTTTATCTAACTTCATGCTGATACTTTGTATATTTCATTACAAACCAGTGAAAGTCAGCTACCCCTCTCATTAGGATATACTATGTCCTACTTTGCTTTATTCTGGTATGATAAAACACTGATTGAAAGCAAGAGGGAAGAGCAAAATAAGTCTTCGTTTTATAGGTTCCAGCCCATCACTCTAGAAAGAGAAGTCAGGAAACCAAATATAGACACAGGAACTAACTCAAAGGTTGTAGAGGAATGCTGCTTCATGTCTTGTTCCTCCGACATGCTAAGATACAGCCCGGACCCACCTGCCCAGGCATGCCACTGCCTACAATGGAAGAAGCCTCCAGAATCAATAAGGAATCAAGAAAAGACCCATACACTTGCCCACAGGGCAACAGAATACAGGTAATTTGCTTTTCCAGGCATGTGTAAAATTTTTTTCAAGTTGACATAATATAGTCAATACATATTAATGATATGCTCCCTTATTGAAAGGACACTGTTATGTATGTATTAATTAATTGTGGGACTAAAAATATTTTGAATATTAAAAAATAAAATTTTAACTAAGAGACTTTCCTAAATGTAAAGAAGCATGTACACAATTCCTTCAAAGCATTTTAGTTGATCCAAATAAATAAATGCAGGATTCCCACCAGAACGCTAATAATATTGTTAGGAGATTTAAGGAGATGGGCTGCTATAGATGATTTCATTAGTGGTGATATTTTCCTTTCTTGGGAATTTTTTTCTCAAGAAATATTGAAAACTGGATCAATTATAAATCAAAACATTACTACTGTTTGTGTATTGTAAAAGTGGGTTTCTATTTAATCATGTTTTCGTGGTTTTATTTGTTTGGTTGTATCCTCCCCTCCACTCTCCTTCCATCCTAACCTCTCGCTGCATGTGTGTATGTATGTGTCAGGGAGAGAAAAATGGGAAAGATTTAACACACCTGCAACGGTAAGAGTGAGTTCAGTGGCCAACCCCTCCTCCCGTGTGGTACGTGGTTCTTTTCCTGCGGCATTGATTTGAGATAGGATAGATCTCTGTGTTGTTTTTCATATGCACACACCATTCTAGTTGGTCTGTGATTTTTTTCTGAATATTCAGTCTCTACCTCCCATCCCCCGTAAGATCACGAGATGACAAGCATGCTATTTTGTCTGCCTTTTAAGTACATTCTGGAGAATCAAATTCAGTCTCACATTTGGACAGCAAGTCACTGTTTCTACCCACTCAGCCATCTCCCCAACTTGGTAGTTAGTATTTTAATGGCATCAAGAAAGAAATACTTTTTTTACTTCAAAATAAAAGTGACAGAGAATATGCCATAGCAAATATATAAAGAATGGCTCTTGTTCCTGTCACTGTAACTGGAAACTTTTTTTTCCTTGTAGAAACCATCTATCCTTGGCATTAAGCATATAACCCCAATATCAAGTTATGTGGATATAGGCAAAAGGACACTTTGACCATTTGGTTGCAGTCAGAATTATTTTGCTAGTAAGACACAAAATGACTATGCTAGGTTTAAAGAATATTTGCTATATAAAAAATGAATCTAGTATTTTCTCAGTTATTGTAAAGACTTGTAAGTTTACCAGAGTTCTTGAGAATTAAACAAACATTCAGCCTCTTTGTCTACAGAGATTGTCACACACTAACATTTTCAAATTAGTAAGATAAATGCCTCTTCTTATTTTTGATAGGAAAAAATATGGTTATCCTTTTCCTTCCACAACCCCCTTATGTGAAAGAAATAAATGACGTAAAATACTGAAGCACAGCTGATTTCATTGCAGTTGTTTACCTGAGTTTGATTTCTTGCTTTCCAGTTAACCTACTGTTAAAATTATTAAATACTTTTAGGTGATTTGAAATTTTATCCCATTTGACAAATCTGGATGGTTTTCAATATGAGTCTAAAGTCATTAATGTTAATGAAAATAGATCTGGGGAAATTTTCAGACTCTTCTGTAATACCGCAAATTTTCACAAGTAAGATTTTTTGACTAAAGGCTAGAATTTGCTGTGGCTATTAATAAAATCACTTACCTGAAAGATGGAGAAAATTATTGTGATTAGGCATATTTTTCAGGAAGCTCCAGTAAGCAGTCCGTTCAGAGGTTATCGGATTTAATTATCCTCTGAGGACTAAGTGAGAGCCTTGATTAATTAAGGAAGGAGATAGTGCTTGTTTAAGTAATTATTGCATGTTGGCACATACTCTTAAACACTCCTGTACTTTTCAAGTGGCAAAGTGGAAGCATACCAAGTTGAATGACAACATGTTGTTAGAGAAATCAGAAACCATCATCTTAAAATTATTAAATTTTGATATAGACAACTAAATTTTTCCCCAGCCATTTCAAAAGTCATTGGGAAACCTCCCGACACACACACACTTTTTATGTTCCTATAGTTCATGTGGTATTGAGAGCTACAGCCTTTTAATCACCTTTATTAAAAAAAATATATATTTAAAATAATACACATATAATAATTCAATATTTTATTAAGAGTTATTTTAATAATTGAATACAACCATAATAGTTTTTAAATTTTTATTTAATTTGTGTGTATTTGTGTGTGTGTGTGTATGTGTGTGTGTGTGTGTGTAAGCATAACCTTTGCACAGATGTCCACAGGGGCCAGAACAGGGTGTTAGATCTCATGCAGCTGATAACAGGTGGTAGTGAGATACCTAACATTGTGTTTGGAACTTAACTCAGGGCTTCTGGAAGGACTCTTAACCACTGAGCAATCTTTTCCAGTCATTCAAATACCTTTTACAGTGAAATAAGAAGCAGATACCAGTTTGCCATTATTTCACAAGTATTCCACTGATCTGAAGTATTCCATACGTATTTCATATTTAATTCTGAGCTCACTCTGGAAACTTTAAACTTAACTATTAATATGTTTGTATGTTACAGAAAATGATTTTACTCTAACAGTCTGACCTCATACCAAAAGCCATTATATATCATTAAAAGCATGAGTGCTAATTATAATTACTAACAATTAAGAAATACAGAATATATGTGATTAATATTTTATCTAAAGAAGAATAATAATGGTACAGTTGCAATATGAAAAGTCGTTATCCAAAAATGTCTCATTTAATTTTCATGACTCATGGAAAATAATCTGAAGTTATTGTCACTTTTTAGGTGAACATTTTGACAAGTTCAATAGGAGTTTTAGGTAATCTGTTAAATGAGCAGAAAATAATTTTCTTGTTGTTAAACTTATTACAAATCCAGTGACTTGGGCTTCTTTAATGGCTTTTCACTTTGCTTTGGGTATAAACTTCTTCAAATTACTTCAATTACATTAATTTTACACTGTTGCCAATAAAATATTTGAAATTTAGACCTTGAAGCAACATAATTGCTTTTTAGTTATGGAGGTCAGAAATGAGTCTTATGAAAGAAACTCAAGGTGTCCAGAGGACTGAGCTGTCTCTGGAGGCTCTAGAAGAATCCAGCTCTCACTTTAACAAGCCTCCTGATGATGCCTATATTGCATGGATTAATTGATATGTCTTTCTTAACTTTGTTTTCTTTGCCATGTTTTCTGCCATATATAATATTAATTTTCTATACGGACTTGTGTCTTCATGCTGTGCCCACTAAGACAAGCAAATACAGTGTTCCCGTTTATATGATGTGAAGGTAATCTTATACAGTCTCATTTACCATGAAAATAATGTGTGAACAAGTTTTAACATTAAACACTTGAGGCATTTGGAATAGTCAAATCTACCATCTAAAGAGACAGAAAATACATCATCTTGAAAAAGAGAAGGAGAAAAGGGGTTATGTCAAAGCAAAATTGGGATTTGATCTGACTCCAAAGTCCCCTATGTTCTAATGTGTGGCATTTTGAACTTGTAAATCTTGAGGAAATAATTTTCCTTCACATTTGTCTGTCTTTACTATATCTGTGCTCTTCTTCCACTCAGTGGAGAAAATGTTGGGGACTGGCTGCATTAATGATCTGTGTAGTCATCTGTTTGGGTGTGTATTTCAGGGGAGCTCCCTTTCACAAAATCGTGTTTTGATTCATGAGATTTTCTTGGTAAGATCATGTGATTGTCTGCTACTAAATTGACAAGACATCAGTGGATGGTGTTTCTGGCTCCTCTATCATGTTCTGGAATTCTTCATGTTTGTTATCTTTGATTTGAAATATATATATGGATACTTATTATAGTCACACACTTTATATGAGAGTATCTACACGTTTCATGTTACTATACTGATATACAATGTGTTTATCTTTCTGTATAGGCATACACATGTCTATGTATAAGAATACAGAACAGGCCAATTTAACTCATTTTTTGTTTGTTTGTTTGTTTTTTTGTTTTTTGAGACAGGGTTTCTCTATGTAGTTTTGGTGCCTGTCCTGGATCTCGCTCTGTAGACCAGGCTGGCCTTGAACTCACAGAGATTCTTCTGCTCTGCCTCCCAAGTACTGGGATTAAAGGCCTGTGCCACCGCCGCCGGTAACTCATTTTCTTTACCTCTGTTGTGTTCATCCTTCCTGTATCCAAATGCCCTTGAATTGTGGCAAGCATGAGTTAATCCTTTGCTGATAACTAAAGGCATTCAACCTCCTCAGTGGCTTTGCAAAGCTTCTCTTAAATTGTATGACACTGGAAGAGGCTTTTTATTCCTGTCATGTAAGAGATACAGTGGAGGGAATTGCCTTCATCCTTACATGGCCTTATTCCTTTGTCATTTCTCTATCCTCTTTTTCTGTTTAAAGAATAAAATCACCACTAAGAGACATACTTGGCCCTTAATTCATTGAGACAGATCCTAGAATTTAGAACAGGTACATTCACACACCCAGTCCTCCTGCACCCAAACCATCAGACACTTTGGACTACAGGTCTATGCCGCCAGGTTCAATATATTTTAATTTTCTAGAGTGTCACATGTGACTCAATGTTACAAAATCAGTCTTTTCATGTAACTCTGAACTCTATAGAAATACAAGATATTTTATATTTGAACTTTACAATGATGAACTCAGAGGGATTTTAAAATTAGAATCTACACACTATCATCTTCCTCACAATCAACAGCTAGATAAAATAGAAAGCTTGGTCCAGAATGTTAGTTCTTAACCAAGCCATGATACTGAGATACACTTTAATATAATGAGACGTTATCTCTTCTTCACCAGCTCATTGTGCACATGATGCAATAAATACATATTTTACTTATAACAGTTTATAGTACTTATCCATATGAGTTATAGATTTATCTATACTGGAGTCTGGAATTCTGAAGTATAAAATCAAGTTAGTCATAGATAATTTGATGGTAGTGTGTGTGTACTTCTCTTCTTTGGGGTTTACTGCTGTGGCTTTATCTATTGCCTGTGTTTTCATGGGTGTATCTGACTTCCTTAGTTTGGAATTTTCCTTCTAGTGCTTTCTGTAGGGCTGGGTTTGTAGATAAGTATTGTTTAAATCTGGCTTTGTCTTGGAATGTCTTGTTCACTCTATCTACGATGATTGAAAGTTTTGCTGGGTATGTTAGTCTAGGCTCGCATCCATGGTCTCTTAGTGTCTGCATTACATCTGTCCAGGTCCTTCTGGCTTTCAAAGTCTCCATTGAGAAATCGGGTGTTATTCTGATGGGTTTGTCTTTATAAGTCACTTGGCCTTTTTCCTTTGCTGCTCTTAATATTCTTTCTTTATTCTGTACGTTTAGTTGTTTAATTAGATGATCTAGACAGGAAGGTGCCTGTATCCAGCTGTCTAGATACAGCATTGGTTTTGAAGGCTCATGCTATCTTGTCAGAATACAGATTAAAGAAGAAGAAGAAGAAGAAGAAGAAGAAGAAGAAGAAGAAGAAGAAGAAGAAGAAAAGAATGATGTGTTATATATCATAGTAAAGCTGCCCAAATCCTAGATGAAAGAGAATAATCATAAAACAGGCAAACAGAAATGGTTGTTTCTATCCAACATTGCTTCTCTTAGCAGCCCATTGAGAGAGAAAAGCATAAGATCTTTGCATTATTTGATTCCTTAGATAAGATAACTAGACCACCCTGAGCCAGGGGAAGGGGAGAGAAAATAGAAATAAGATAGCACAATGAAAGATGTAGCAGAGGTCACCTGCTGGGATGAAAATGCTGATTTCTTTTGTTTTGTTTGGTTTTCACAAAATAAACTTATGTAATTTTTTAAAAAATAAAATATAATTGGGAATGGAGAATGTCTCAACCATTAAGGATTCTCACTGCCCTTCCAGACAACCAGATCTTATCACCTAGATCAAGCGGCTCACAACCCAGCTTGAGAAATTAACATCTCCTTCTGGTCTCTGTGGCTGCATGCATACATACATAGAAACTCACACTCATACACACATAAATATAAATAAAAATAGTCACCATATATGAGATGACATTGAGACATTTAATAATATTTCTTTTTGTTTATCAACCTTTCTTTGATGTTTTCATACAGATACAAAAGACATCGAGTCATTCTCATGACCACACCTCTAAATTACTCTTCCTCCCTACAAGCTTGATTCCTCATTTCTGCCTTGTTTTGTTTTTGTGACCTACTGATCACAAACAGGGCCATGTACTTGGTTCTTAAATAGGAAAATAATCTATTATAAAATCTGAAGTGACTTTCAGCCATCATAGAATATGAGAGATTATGTAGAAAAAGTAAAGTTCATAAAAAAAATCAGTAGGATAATTATACCCTTTAGAAAGAATAATATCATTTCTCATCCTGAGCAATGCCAAGAGCACACCAGCTCTAGCCTGCCTTCAGCTTTACCCACATCTCCTATGAATTCCATAGATCATCCCCTCCTAACATCCTAGATCACAACTGCAGTAGGCACCCCCTGCTAAACCAAAGGCTACTCTTCCCAGGACAACAGGTTGAGATCCAATCCCCCACTCCCCACCCTCCAACCCCTACCCCCATCTCATCTCAACCTTTGTTGTGGAAAACCTGCTGTAGTCATCATTTTCTATCTGACCCCTTACCCAAATGATTACAAGGACTTTTGACTCTGAACTTCCTTCCCACAAATCCCCCCAATTATCCAGCCACCAGCAGCAGGCATATCCTGTGATCATTCCAGCTGAATAGTCCAGGAAAACAGGCAACACACAGCTATTATGTGCTCTGAAAATCCAGAGAGGAAACAGAAATCAAGAAACAAAACACTCATCCAACAAAGAAAAATCCAGAAATCATTACCTAGGCATTTAACTATCCCAAAGCCAGATGATGAGATGAAAGAGTGAAAACACAACTAATAATAGCCATATGACTCCACTAGAGTCCAATTATCCTACCACATCAGGTCCTGAGTATTTCAACATAGCTGGAGCACAAAATAAATGCCTGGAAACATTTATGAATAAGGTAGAAGTCCTTAAAAAAGGAAACTAATAAATTCATTGAAGAAATCTAGGAAAACTAAAACAAAGAGTTTGTGGAAATAAAGAAAACTGTTCAAAACCTGAAATTAGAAATAGAATCAATAAAGAAAACACTAACTTAGAGAAGTACTGAAATGCAAAATTTAGTAATTTAACAGGAATTACAGAGGCAGGCTTTATCAACAGAGTTCTAGAGTTGAAAGAGAAAATCTCAGGCACTGAAGATACAATAGAAGAAATGGATACATCAGTCAAAGAAAATGTCAAATCTAAAAACTCCTGACACAAAACATTCAAGAAATCTAGGACACTATGAAAAGACCAAACCTAAAAATAATAGGCATAGAGGAAGGAGAAGACACCGAGCTCAAAGGCCCATATATCGTTTTCAACAAAATCATAGAAGAAAAATTACTTCAACAAAGAAAGAAAACTACAGACCAACTTTCTTTATAAACATCGGTTAAAAAGAAAAAAAAAAGTACTCAGTAAAATACTTGCAAACTGAACCCAAGAACACAATTTAAAGATCATAAGTCATAATCAAGTAGGATTCACTCTGGAGATGCAAGGATGGTTCAATAGTCAAATAACCATGAATGCAGTCCATCATATAAACAAACTGAAAGAAACAGATAATATAATCATCTCATTAGATGCAGAAAAAGCCTTTGACGAAAGTGAAACGTCTCTTTATTATAACAGTCCTGGAGAGATCAAGGTTATAAGGGAACACACGTAAACATAATATAGGCAATTTGCAGGAAGCCTATAGTCAATATCAATTTAAATGGAAAGAAACTCAGAACAATTTCACTAAAATCGGATAAGACAAGGTTGTCCACTCTCTTAAAACTTAAAATAGTACTTTAGTTTTAGCTCAAGCAATAAGACAATTGATGCAGATTAAGGTAATACAAATGCAAAATGAAAAATCTTGGTAACCTTTTTGAGGATTATATGAAAATATACATAAGTAACCCTAAAGTTCTACCAGAAAACTCATCTAGCTGATAAACACTTTCAGCAAAGTGGTTAGATACAATATTAACAACAACAATAAAAAGACAGAAAGAAGTACCCAACATACAAATGACAAAGGGACTGACTGAGGAAGAAATCAGGGAAACACCATGCTTCATAGTAGCCTCAAATAATATAAAATATCTTGGGATAAGTCTAATCAAACAATTGAAAGACTTGTATCATAAAAACTTCAAGTCTTTGAAGAAAGAAATTTAAGAAAATATCATAAGGTGGAAATATGTCCCATGCTCATGAATTGGCGGGATCACCATAGCAAATATCTTACCAAAAGAAATCTACAGATTCAATGCAATCCCTGTAAAAATACCCATAAAATTCTTCACAAACTTTGAAAGGACAATTCTCAACCTCATATAGAAAATAAAATACCCCGGATAGCTAAAACAATCCTGAACAATAAAGAAACTGCCGGAGGTCTCACCATCCCTGATTTCAAGTTGTAGTACAGAGCTATAGTAATAAAACTCACATATTTTGGCTTAAAAGCAGACACATTGATCAATGGGGTAGAATTGAAGACCAAGACAGAAATTCATATACTTATGGACACCTGATTTTTAATATAGAGGCCAGAAATACTCACTATAAATAAGAAAGCATTTCCAGAAACCAGTGCTTGTCAGATTGGATATCTACATATAGAAGAATACAAATAGATCCATACTTATCACCCTGCACAAAATTCAAGTCAAAGTGGATCAAAGACCTCAACATAAAATAAAACCAGGAACACTGAACCTGATGGACGATAAAGTGGAGAACAGCAGCTGACATTCTGATCAGAACGTCAATAGTGCAGGCAATAAGATCAATAATTAATAAATGGGTCGACATGAAACTGAAAAGCTTCTATTAGACAAGAATACCATCGATTTGATAAGATACCAGCCTACACAATGGGAAAAGATTTTGACCAACTCCACATCTGAAAGTGGACTGATAGCCAATATATATAAAAAATTCATGAAACCAAATATCAAACACTCCAAATAGTACTACTTAAAAATGGGGAACAGATCTAAACAGAATTATTAATAGAAAAATATAATATAGCTTAGAAACACTTAAAGAAATGTTCAACATCTTTAGTAATCAGGGAAATGAAAATCAAAATTACTTTGAGATTCCATCTTATTCCTGTCAGAATGGCTAAGATCAACAACATAAGTGACAGCTCATGCTGTCAAGGAAATAGAGCAAGGGGAACATTTTTCCATTGCTAGTCAGGGTGCAAACTTGTGCAGCCACTATGGAATTCAATATAACATTTCTTCAGAAAGTTGGAAATCAATCTATCTCAAGCCCAAGCTGCATTGCTCTTGAGCATATACTCAAAGGACTATCTATCCTATGGCAAAGACACTTGCTCAACTGTTCACTGTAGCTTATTTCATAACAGCCAGTAAGTAGAAACAACCTAGGTGTCCTTTAAGACAAGAATAGATAAGCAAAAGGTGGTACATTTACAAGATGGACTGTCACTCAACTGTTTAAAAAAAATGGCAGCATGAAATTTACAGATATATAAGTGGAACCAGAAAAAAAAATCATCCCTACTGAAGTAACCCAGACCCAGAAAGATAAAAATAGTATGCATTCATTTATAAGGGGATATTGATCATTAAGCAAATGATAACCAAGCAACAATCTGTAAATTCAGATTGTTAGGTAAAGGGAAGTTTTCTGGTGTGTGTGTGGGGGGGGTGCCAGGATCTTCTTTGGAGAAGAAAATAATATAGATTTTGTGGGTGGACTGGTGGCAAGTGGGGACAGGAATGGTGACAATCAGATTAGGAGTAGATGGGGTTCAGGTGATAGTATAGGAAGGGCTGGCTGCAATTGGGTGAATATTTGGGTGGTGGTGTGGAAACCTACTTAATGAAAACTTGTTGGAACCTATAAAATTGATCCAAATAAGTACTCCTAGTAATCTCGGATATAGTCTCAACTGGCCATCTCTTTTAGCCAGGTAAGACTTCCAGTGTTGGGCCTATGTTACATTAAATTGAGTTGTTAACGAAGAGGGTCCAGTGGAAATTTCCAATTACCCTGTGCTATAAATTAAGGCAAAGTTTGCTTGCAGCAAATAACAATGATGTCCTATTTCCAAGAACAACACCAACTCATTGATCTTGGAGAAGTTGAGCTAGTGCTTGCATGGGCTCCTTTCCCTATGTTCTAGTTTCTAGGGCGCAGGAAGGAAATTTACAGGCTGCTGAAAAGGAAATGTGTATACCATCCTAGCCACAACTTTTGAAACTACAATACTTCCTGCCTACAGTGTACATTATACATTGTACAATATAAAATATACAATATACACTAGGGCAATGGTGGCAATAAATTTGCGGAAGAAACCAAACAATGTCAGATTTGACCTAAAACCATTCCATAAGAAGGAATTCAAACCCAACACTGCTTGCATAACCAAGAACCAGAGACCCAGGGTAAAAGCAAACACTATTATGTTAAAAAAATCAATAAAATAATTCTTAATGATTTTCTACTATAATCATAGATATTAGTTCCTTATTCATCCATCATCAGAGAGTCTTCCTCTGGCAGCAGATAGGAACATATTCAGAGACCCACAGCCTAAAATTATGCAGAGAGAGAGACTAAATTAGAAGACTCCACCAAATCCCTATCCTTTGATCTCAGGGAATCCAATGGAAGAGGAGCCAGAAAGATTGTAAGAGTAGAGGGGATGAGTAACACCAGGAAAAGAAGACATTGAGTTAATTAAGCAAGGTGCATATGAGCTTACACTAACTGAAGTGGCAAGTACAAGGCCTACATGGTCTACACCAGGCCCTCTGTGTTGATACTATAGCTACAAGCAATAGACTCCTGACTTTGAGAACAAGTGTATGGTGGTATTTTACTTGTACTGAAATGTGATTTTAATTGTACGTTAATAAATAAATTTGCCCGGGTGTCAGAGCTACTAGAGCCATAGCAAGAGCATGGCGGTGGTGGCACATGCCTTTAATCCCAGCACTTGGTAGACAGAGCTAGGTAGATCTCTGTGTGTAAAAGGATACAGCCAACATTGGTGACACACGCCTTTAATCTCAATCCCAACCATAGAAGACCTGGAAGTCTTTACAGACAGTAAGTGACGAGGCATGGGTTTACAACCAATGAGAAGGCAGAACAGAAAGATTATTTAAAGACATACACACAGGAAATAGGCCCCTTTTTGGAGAGCTGTCTTGGCTGAAGCAGGAAGGGTAAGGCTCTTAGCTCTGACCTCTTGGCTTTCTTCTCTGAATCGGCTCTGTGTTTCTTATTTAATAAGACGGTTGGTTACATCTACATAAGTGCTTCTCTGACTCTTGGGATTCTTTTCTTCATATTGGGGTGCTGTGTCTAACTTTGATATGATAACTTTTGCTTCATCATACTAGATTTTATTTTATCTTGTTTGGTTGTTATCTCTTACAAATCTATTCCTTTCTAATGACTGACAGAGAGTGAGTGGATCCTGAGGGAACAGGAAGTGGAGAGGAACTAGGGGAAGGAGAATTTATAATCAGGATATATTGTATGAGAAAAGAATCTATTTTAAATAAAATGCAATATAAAAAATAGAAGAAAATGGTTACCAGAAAGTGGAAGGGTGTATGGGGTGATCTAAAGATTAAGAAAGGATGCTTAACAGGCATAAGAACAATGCCTCCTAATGTCCAGTTTTGTAACTAAGTCAAGTAGGTCACATATTTCAAATAGTAGGATGTTTACTATTCACAACACAGAGATCATAAACACTTTTGGCAATGTTTTTGACAGCTATCTTTATATTATGTTATGTATTGTGTATATGTATTGAGCTTCGGTGAGTGTTCATTTGTTTGAACAGTTGTACCACATACACAAAAAGAAAAAAAAAAAGAAAAAAAGAATGTAAAATGGCACACTTCATCTGGATTCTCTATCACTTAATAAGTTTAAATTCTTGTGTGGTGATAGTGTGTCCCCAATATATTGTGCGCCCTAATAAACTTATCTGGGGTCAGAGAACAGAACAGCCACTAGTGCTGTGGGATGTATGGCAAATGTGTTGCTTATTAATCAATAAAACACTGATTGGCCGTTGGCTAGGCAGGAAGTATAGGCAGGGCAAGGAGGAGAATAAAGCTGGGAAGTGGAAGGCTGAGTCAGAGTGACACTGCCAGCCGCCATGATGACAAACAGCATGGGAAGATACCGGTAAGCCACGAGCCATGTGGCAAGGTATAGATTAATGGAAATGGATTAATTTGAGCTGTAGTTAGCAAGAAGCCTGCCACGGCCATACAGTTTGAAAGCAACATAAGTCTCTGTGTTTACTTGGTCGGGTCTGAGAGGCTGTGGGACTGGCAGGTGAAAGAGATTTGCCCTGACTGTGGGCCAGGCAGAAAAACTTAAGCTACACACTAGACAGACATAGAGGCCAGAAAATGGTGGCACTCACACCTTTAATCCTAGCATTCCGGATGCAGAGATCCATCTGGATCTCTGTGAGTTCAAAGCCACATTGGAAACAGCCAGGCATGGTGACATAAGCCTTTAATCCCAGGAAGTGATGGCAGGAAGCAGAAAGGTATATAAGGTATGAGGTCCATGAACTAGAGGCCTGTTAAGCTTTTAGCTTTTAGCAGCAGTTCAGCTGAGATCCACTCGGATGAGGACTCAGAGGCTTCCAGCCTGAGAAGTTAACCAGGTGAGGTTAGCTGTGGCTTGCTCTGCTTCTCTGATCTTTCAGCATTCACCCTAATACCTGGCGCCGGGTTTGTTTTTATTAATAAGACCTTTTAAGATTCATGTTACATTCTTGTTAGCATTCCATTCCTAAGAATCTGTGATGTTTAAATTTCTATTGGACAGTGAAGCGCTTGGAAAATCATTTAAATGAAATTCCAAGAAATGGATCTGAAAGAGGGAACAAAGATCTCCAATTACTTCCTCTACCTCCTCATCTTACACTCAGTCCAAGATGCTTAGATCACTCAAAGACCCACTAGAGAAGCAAAATGCATTACACAGACACAGTGCAGATTAGCCCACCACATAGTAATCACAGATTACCTACAAAGGCTTGTCATCAAACACAGGGAAAATTAAAGCAAAGTCTAGTACCCATAGAAAAACTGCAAAAGCTTGTCATCATGGAATGCTGGCAGACTTGCAATAACTTACTCTGTTGTAAAGAACACATAAAATTTAATTAGGATACATGCTCCATGAAAACTGTTTTAAATATTTACTGAAGGTACATTCATATTTAGCATAAAATGTATTTTTTCAACATAAACTTATGAAAACGGCCTGTCTTTTCAGTACTCAGCAGGCTGAGGAATTAGGATTATCATGATTCTGAGGATAATCTGGGCTACATAGTAAGTATCTGGTTACCTGGGTTTGTATAATGAGATCATGAATCACAAAGCCTGCCTTAAAAATTAAAAACTAAATAAAAATAATTCAACCATTTAAAAAGGCCAATGTATTCACCAGTGATACATATATATGCATATGAATATTTTAAATATCTTTTATAACTCAAAATGGAAACCACATAAATGCCAAAACAGTAGAAGACAATAATTCTAGTTTGTCTATACATGGCTGCACTTTAGAATACGAATAATGACACAATGGAATCACGAGTCCTGCTGTTTGTCAATCTTAGGAGCATACTATGTAAATTTAAAAATAATAGATTTAAATATTTATATATGACTACCTCCCATTTACACTAAAAATAATCAAAATAATAGGTATCATAAAGGGTGATGGTTGGAATATTTGTCCAGAAATTAAAGATGAAGAAGGGACTTACATGTGGCATCTATAATGTGAGAAACCTTTTATATATATGCTGGCCCAATGGGTGCTTCATATTTGAGAATAATGATATGTTTATTCTTATAATATGTACAGTTTCTTGTATATGTTCCTGTCTTCAATACACATTTTTAAACCTAAAGTATTACATACCTATTTTCATTTCAATATGGTTAGAATTTCACTGAAACAAAAATATAGCGGGCAGTGGTGGTGCATGCCTTTAATCCCAGCACTTGGGAGGCAGAGCCAGGCGGATCTCTGTGAGTTCGAGGCCAGCTTGGGCTACCAAGTGAGTTCCAGGAAAGGCGCAAAGCTACACAGAGAAACCCTGTCTCGAAGAAAAAAAAAAAAAAATATATATATATATATATATATATATATATATATATATACACACACAATGTATTTCTTATCTATCCCAAAATGTCTCAGTTCTCCATAAATGTTTTGCAGTTGTCTCAATAATCTTTTGGAAAATAGAAAATATATGTGTTTCTTTCTGAAAATATGTGAATTATGTACAAATTTCATAAAATAAGTATTTATAATCTAATTGCCACTTTCTGCCTAAAAACACTCTGTCTTTACTTGTTGGTCACTGTTTTAATTTAATATACATAGCAAATATCTCTGAAATATTGCAAATGGATAAGATGTGAGACAGGAAATGCTGACAGAATTCATGGATCTAATTACTCTTCTTTGAAGACAGAATTCATTCTAACAATAGAGGATATAACATAAAATCAACTTAAAATAAATTCAGTTGCTTCTAAAAATCTTTTCATCTGTGACTTAATACAAATGAAAAGGCATGGAAGCCATCTTCGTCAATAAGACCAACACTCTTGTTCCAATGACCTACTCAAAGGAGACACTGCCACATATTGAAAACATTTATTCTCTACATGTCAGTGCTACAGAATAATATGTTCATAATCACATCCCCATAGATTTTTGTTGAATCAGTAGTTGTTATTTTTATGTGAGACTATTTTATACTCACAACCTATAAATAACACATTGAAGTTTTACTATTACTGCATAAGACCTGTGAAATATCCTTATGCTACATAATAGAATGAGTGTAAAATGAAAAAAGTGGCTTCCCACTCAATAATGAAGTTCGACACTTTCCCCAAACACAACTTTTTATGTATATTTTTTCTTATTCATTTTCTTTAGAATAGAGTGCCATTTACAGCCATTGCAATTAAATCTTAGTGTTCATTTTAGTCATTGAAAGGCAACAAAAAGTAACATTTTTCTCTCCTTTCTTTGATTTTTTCAATACTTGGCCTTTAGAACAATATATAACATGTAGTAGGTACTTAACAACCATGTTGAATACAGACATGAACTATAACATTGTAATGGTTATTCTAAGTAGATATTAGAAAAAAAATATTTTGAACACAGCCTCGTGTATGTGAGACTAGTTCTATACTCATTAAGTAGTAGGTGTGACCTTGAATACTGGCATCCTTGTCTCTCCCTTCTTAGTTCTGGGATTACAGCCATAAACCACCATGCCTGCTTTATAGAGTAGTGGGAAGAAAAAAATCAGGGTCCAGCACATGCTATGCTTGCCCTCTACCACTGTGTCAGACCCAGCCAACAGAGAATGTTTTCATAGAAAATTGTAAAAGTAGCAAAAATAAGAAGCCAGTAACGCTCAAGCTGTCCTTACATAAATGTGAAGAAAATGGGAATCCTTCATCCGGAGGCTTTTGATTCAAACTCCTTATTAGAATGAAGAAGAGCCCTGGGAAGTGCTAGGGCAGTGGTGGCACAAAGCTTGTGGGAGTAACCAGACAATAACTGCTTTGGCTTAAGATCTACTACATGAGATGGAATTCTGTGTCATTATCATATGTACAATCCCCTTTTATCATTTGGAAAGTGAAATATTAAAGATCCCTTTCTGTAGCTTAAAATGCATCACACACTTACATTATTTTTAAGGAGAGTCACTATGTTAAAGAGGAAAAGAATATATTCCTTCTCCTAACGCTGAAAGTGATAAACTCTATGAATTCATCTCCTTCTCTTTCCAGCCACTGGTAATTGTTCCAGTGGACACTCTAATGAGATTAATAATTTTAAACTTCATAAATGAGTAAGTATGTGAAATATATTTATATGTGTGTGGTTGGCTCATTTCAAAAGCCATAAATGTTTTCAGATCTATAATTGTGCTGTACAAATGACAGACTTTCATCTTTTCCATGGCTAAATTATGCTCCTTTACATACAGATAATGGTACATCTTTTTGCTGTGGGATGTTCTGTATGCTGTGAATGTGTTGCTCTGATTTGTTGATAAATAAAATGCTGATTGGCCAGTAGCCAGGCAGGAAGTATAGGCAGAATAAGTAGACAAGGAGAATTCTGGAAAGAGAAAGGCTGAGTCAGCAAACACCAGTCTGCTGTCCAGGGAGCAGCATGTAATGGCACACAGGTAAAGCCATGGAACACATGGCAACATATAGATTAACAGAAATGGGCTGAGTTTAAATGTAAGAGCTAGTCAGTGGTAGGCCCTGAGCTAATGGCCAAGTAGTTTTAATTAATATAAGCTTCTGAGTGATTATTTTATAAGTGGCTGCGGGTTCTGTGGGGCTGGGCAGGACCAGAAAAAACTTCAGCTACATCTTTTCTCACATTCAGTGATAGATATTTGTAGGTGATAGATATTTCTCTTAACTACTAAGAGAAGTGCTATGGTAAACATGAAAACTATATGATTTTTAGGCATACTGAATTTTGTGCCACACTATTCCCAGACAGGAAACCAACACCTGACTAAAGTACTATTAGCACAAAAATTCAAACTCATTGGTGAACTACTGAGTTTTATTGATGTTACTTACAGATATATGGGTGAGGGTTTACTTGGAGGAGCATAAATGACTCAAAGACAGCTGTATGACAAAAGCCCATCCCAACATGTGTGACAGCTCACAGAAACTGGAATGCTGGAAAGCACTGCTCTACCTGCAGCCAGAGCAATAGGATGAAGGATGCTCCTCAGTGGCTCTGTTGGTCTGAACCTCCTGACATTATTTGGTTGCTCTTGTTTCTTCCAGGTGGTTCAGCTGATCTCCACTTCTTTCAGGCTGCTCATCTTGTCTTTGCCTTTTCCAGGATGCTGGCTGGTCTCTTGATTCTCCCAGGCTCCTTGATCTGAGCCTCTCCTAGGCAGCTAAGCTGGACAGAGAGTTACTCTCCACAGGCTTTACACATGTGCTCTTGGGGAAGAGGGGTCCTAGTGAATCTGGTCAGTTTCAGAGAATTCCTAAAGATGCTCACTTCATTTAGTATTTACTCTCTGTCCTTAGAAGCTTCCCTGAATGGAGATGTGTTTCACCTACCATTAGAACATTCCATTTCGTCTCCTTCTTAATGTCTTCTCCTAAATTATCCTGTATTTTCACTTTTCTTTTAGGCCTTATGTCTTTTGTATGCTCAGTTTGTTTATATGATAGCTTTTTATATAGGGAAGTTATGTATGGTTTTATTTATAATCATTATTTTAATTTGCATTGCTACCTGTACTTTGATCACACATTTAAATATATTTACTGAAGATTTTATTGTAATATTAGGACTCATTTGTATATAAAACAAATCATATTCTTGTATCATACATGTCATATTCTGTTAAGAATAGGTAGATTGCCTGGAAGTGGTGGTACACGCCTTTAATCCCAGCACTCAGGAGGCAGAGCCAGGCAGATCTCTGTGAGAGGCCAGCTGGGTCTACAGAGTGAGATTCAGGAATGGCACCAAAACTACACAGAAAAACCCTGTCTCGCAAAAAAAAAAAAAAAAAAAAAGAAAAGAAAAAAATTGAATAATAAAAATTCTACACTGTCCATGTCAGATCTCCACATATGCACATCTAAACATGGTTCAAAGGTAAAACTAGCACCCTGAGATCATTATATATAACACTTTGGTTTATTCTGTTTATGATGTTGAACATATTGTCCTGTGCTTGGTGTTCTTACTGTGTAGACAATAATGGATTAAATGTGTTTAAATAAATTTAATAAAACCATCGGTAAACTGAAGGTTTTATCTTAGTTGTCTGCAATGTAACAAAGAAAGAACATCAAAGAGTTATCCATAACAATCAGAAAAAGATTAGGTAAGCCCACAAAGAAACTGAATGAATCTAGGAAAACATCAAAGGAAGAAGTGGTTCACATTAGCCTGATTCCTAAAATATCTAGATTTACCTCTAAGTATTTGTCATATTTTAAAACTAAATTTGAAACCCAGTGGGGGAAAAATGCCATTTTGTCATAGATAAGTATTTCCCCTGATATGTTATATGGCAGGCAATAACAGTCTGGATTCAATTATGTTTATTAATTGAGCAAGACACCTCCATGTAATGCGGTTTCTCCAGATATACCAACGGTAATAAAAATACCTCATAATAAAAGGCAGAGAACTGAGCGCATTGTTAGGGCAAATTCTCCCATAGGCTCGCTGTAAATCAGGCATTTTTGGAACCAGATTAGGTCTCCTAATACTGGCATATTAATTTCTATGAGCCTCACAGGAGTACGAGGAAGAACCGAGAAGGGAGTGATTAACACATCTTTGGTAATTGTTCTTTGTCAGCCTGCTCTAATCTGCTTATCTGCACTGCCTGCTGATTATCCCTGCTAGCTCTCATCACTGTCCCAACAGGGCCCAGATCTGGGGAGCAGACCTCCTGCTGTTAAGTATTTTCTCTGCTTCTAGCCTACAAGTTCTGCCTGGCTGCTGCTGCTCTTCCAGGATGCCTGGGGTCTTTAGAACATTGTTAGAGGCAGGGAGGGATCTGGGTGCTTTCATGGCCCAGCCACCACTCCATACCTACTCCACGATTTGTTATGCTGTATTCATGTATTTCTTTCCCTATTTTGACCAAATGTATTGGTTTCAAAGCAATATTTCTACTAATATGAACTATCAGAAATACCCCTGACAGCTTTTTAATCTTTTGAAGCGAAGATCTCAGTGTTCCCTGTTTATTTCGGTTGGATTTTAAATACATTTCTCAAGTGCTTGCATATGAAGTTGAGGAAAAAAAAAATGGGATACTTTTTAAATTTATCTCATTGATCATTTGCTAGTCTTTGTCAAATTGTTTGAGACGTAGAGGAGGAAATATTTCCCTCTTTAGAAGATGGGCTTCACTGTCAAATTTATTTTCTACATAAAAACTTTTTACTTACAAATGTATCTTGGAAGCCATTAATTATGCTCACTTTAGTCCACAATGTGTCAGTGAAAAAGGGGATTAGAAAGCAATGATGACAGAAATTAAGCAAACTGAATTATTATCCTTGAAAATAGGGAACATGCTAGGAGTGTTATTAGATCTTCCTTTGACAAGATATTGATGATGCTTGTTCATATAAAGAAATTATCACTAAGTACTTGAAGGCACATTGAAATGACCATTTTAGTGTATACCTCTTATCAATGTTGTCATCACCCTGTTCTTTTATTTCCTATCATTTATTTCAATTATATACTCAGAAAATATTTTAGTAGTTTGATAAACCAAGAAGTTTCATTGTCAGAAAGCATAACCTTTAGACCAGTGGTTCTCATCCTTCCTAATGCTTTGGCAATTTGATACAGTTCCTAATGTTGTGGTGACCCTTAACCATAAAATTGTTTCCATAGCTGCTTCAAAGCTGTAATTTTGCTACTCCTATGAATCATAATATAAATATCTGATATGCAGGATATGTGACATGAGACTTCTATAGACTAAAAGCAATCAGTTTTAATATCACTGATACAGTTTTTGAAGTGAAATATTCATTTCTAGAGAAATTAATATTCATGAATATAAATATGCATATTATATACTTTAATATATGAGTTTTTATATACAATATATATACTTACATATATATTCTCTTAGATCTATATCATCTTTAAATCAATTGTTAGGTTGGTTATCTAGAGACCTTTTAAAGCTGCAGTAAGTACAAATATACTAAATTTGGACAATATAACTTTTACATAGTTCCTCTTTGATTATTGAATAAGACATCTGCCACCTTTAATTATAGCATTCATTTTTTTAATAGACCAATTGGCTAACATGTAGCTATTTTAATATTAAGTAAAGATAAATATGTTAATTTGATAGAAAATATCTTCAGACCTACTTTATCAATCTTTGATGATAATAATTCTTTGTTTAGTTAACTAATTAATTAAAATATCAAATTCCATGGAAATAATTTTTGTCAGTGTGTATAGCAATTTAAAACTTAAGAACCTCTTATTTTATACAATATTTTATTGTATAAGTTATCGCATTTCTATGATAAGGAAACAATTATTGTAGATAATTTTAAAAATATCAACACTGTTACAAAGACTTTTCCTAGTTTAAACTTTATTACTCCAAAAGAAGTATCAACAACAGAAGTCTCATTATAATTATTAAAATAATTTAACATTTTAATCATTTAAAAGTATGGTACTGTTCAGAAAAAAAACCACAAAAAACAAAACAAAACAAAAAAAAGCTGATGAAATTTAAAAGTTCTTGCTTCTTCCATAAAAATAGTTGAAGAAATGGAAAGAAGAAAAATAATTTGTGACCAGGTGATGGAAATATATTTCTTCCCCCATTACAATTAATTTATTGCTTATTTTAATTGATACTCAGCGAGTATCTTCACAAACTTCAGAAAATTCTAAACCATAGTTCTAACTTTTATTTAATATTTTTCTCCCAGAGTTAAGCCGTCCCATTTCTGTTATGAAAATGTTGAATTATAGTTCTTCTGCTGTGCAGTTCAGCTCCTACCGTCCCACAAATTCTTACCACTGGGAGACCAAAGATGAGGCCTAACAACTTTATATATTGAAGATACACTAAGGAATAATGGTGAAGACAAAAAAAACACAGGTACCTATTTTTAAATAATTTATTTTCAATCCCACAAGTGGTTTTACAGAGAAACATTATATGTGAAGTGTGATTTTGCAACCATAGTGACTAAACACCCAAAATGTTTCTAAGTTTTACTGTAATAAATATATTAAAATATAGTTGCTTCTTCAAGGTATAGTGATTAACAACACTCAACTTTTGTTATACTTGTTACAAATTATACTTGTAACAAAAAATTGAATTAATTCAGATATGGATTTTATAAAATACATCCTAAATTCTAAAATTTGAGTAACCTAATGTTTACTAAAGAGGAATTGCATGCACAATTTAAATTCTAAAAAAAAAAAAAAACCACTTTGAACTAACAAAAATATACATGTTCATTACTGTGTTGAATTTGACAAGACACAGATTTTTTTTTTCCATCTGAAATATACAGTTCCAACTTGTACTATTCTTATACTAACTGACACAATTAAATAAGCTTTGGGCTCAGTTTTTATCCTGAGGGCAAAACAGAAATAATGAGAAGTTTAAAAAGGAAGACAAAATGAGCACCAGAGGTGAATGTATTCAACTGTCAGCAGTAGCTGTACCGGGTTGGGGACAATGTTTCTTTGGAAAGATTGTAAAGAGGGCAAATGAGCATTGAATGCCTAGTTAGGAGCCATCTTCCCCCAGTTGCTCCTGTCCTTCATTTATTAGAATGCTCGTATTGGTATTGAGAGAAAAAAGGTATACCTAAGTGTGAAAATATCACTGATGTGGTAATAACAAATATTTTTCATATAGGTAAGCGCTACTGCATAGTTATTCACAAATGATACCCATCACCGGTTTAAAATAAAGTTGAATGTTGTTTTCTTTTATCTTATAATGCTAATTACTATACAACAATACGTCACCATCTTCAATCTGATGGAAACACGGGCGCAGTACAGGAAGAGACAGCTACTCTGAAGTCAAGGGAAGACCTTGGAGTGGGTGTGTATAAGGTTTTGGTTTTGTAAGGATGTAAAATTCAAAACTAGAAGCTTTCCTCCATGATTTCAAAGTACATCTGGAAGGCCAGGCAATGTGAAGCAGGGTCAGGATGCCTGCAGTTATCTCTAGAGAATGAGATCTTGAAGGCATTGAGGTGAAGGTGGTATTTGTATGATTATTCTCACAACTGACAAGACTACAGTGCCAACTGGGTTTGAGGTAAAGAGAAAAGAAAAAAGAAAGAATCAATTCTCCTTTAAATTGGAAAATACTAGTCAGTGAATTCTATAAAGAATTCATTTAAAACAGACTGTAGCCTGGCAGTGGTGGTGCATGCTTTTAATCCAAGCACTTGGAAGGCAAGGGATGGGGGAATCTCTGTGAGCTCTAAGTCAGCCTGATCACAGAGCAAATTCTAGGACAGTAAGGGCTACACAGAGAAACCCTATCTCAAAAAAATGTGCTGTAACTGTAGTATGATATGAACCTGGAAGATATTAAATTCACGAAAATGCCATATTTTTTATTTTATTGATCAAAAATCAACAAAAATACAAAGAAAATAGAATTAAAATTTTGACTAATGAGAAAACTTTAAGTTTTATATAATTAAAAAAAATAGCATTTCCATTTATAATAGGGGTGCTTTCTCCTAATCTATTTAGAAGCAATGTCTAATATTTAGCTAACTGCCTCATAATACATATGTTATTTTTGCAAGATATAGTGCAGATTACGCTGTTTGTTTTCATGGTAGTTAGTCTTACTTAGAAACTTGACTGGATTAAAATAGCTTAGACAGAGGCATACTTCTGAGTGTGTCTCTGAGGGCATTTACAGAAAGGAATAACTGAGAGAGAAAACTCATTACGGTTGATGGTAGATTTGTTCCCTCAAGTGGGATGACAGAGGGCATATAAAAAGAACATTCTGTGAACCCTGCATTACCTTTCCCTCATATTGTACCATGCAATGTATGTGATCTGTGCAACTCCAACATGCCCTCCCAACATGATTGACTTGATTCTGTGAAAATTCAAACTAAAGTAATTATTTTTTCAGTTGTTTCTATGAGTTATCTTGCTCATAGCTAGCTCTAAAAGTAACTAACTAAGAAAACTGGACCGAAGAATAAAATAACAGAAGGAATCATATAAATATGGGTCAGTATTTGGAGGAATATTATTTGTGGACTCTACCCATTCTTTTCTCTGTACCCATGTATTTACCAGGCGTTATCTGAACTACTCCGTTATGCCATCCTTATCATGATTGTTGAAACAGTCTGTATATTGAGTCAGAATAAATTTTCCCTCATTCATGTTTCCTTGTTGTTTGGTCTTGCTATTGTTTGTACTGATTGTCAAATTTTTGATGCAGAGATAAGACAAGCAACTAATGCCAATTTATTAACATTGTGCCTGAAGATGGGGCTACTGCTCAGACTCAAGTTGAATTCTTAGACCTACGAGGCTACATTGCAAGAAGAATTTGGAAGCTTTGGGAGAAGCAGGCAAGAGAAAACCCAGAATCTCTAACAAACCTTAATTAAGAGTCCTGTTCTATATTTTTCTCTGTTACCATACCTACTTTTCAGGATTGCCCTTAGTGCTGTGATAGAATGTCTGCTGGAGCTTCTTCTGTTCCCTGATTATGATTCCAGTAGATCTCACAGACCACCCCCCACCCTGGACTTCCCTTCTGCCTCTTTACTGTGTCCCAATCCCCAACTTGGGTGGACACCCCTTGCTCAACCACAGGCCATTCCTGTGTTAATGCCAGGTAGTCTGCCCATAGACCTTCTTCACTTTATATATTCTGCAAAACTCAATTTGAAGGGTCTCACCTAGTTTTCCTAGAGATGATCTCCCTTCTTTTCCCCTTCCACCAACCACCAACGAAAGCAAGCATTCCCCATGAACATACCAACCAGTCAAGCAGGTAGGTAAAAACAGGCAACACATCGACATCAAACTCTCTAAAAATCTAGAGAGAAAACAGAAAATAAGGGGAAAAAAAACCTAATCAACAATCACTTCAAACTCAGACGCCCAGACACAAGCATAAGAACACAATCAGTAACAGACAGGGCAATATGCCTCCACCAGAACCCAGCTACTCTATCTCAGCCTGTCTTGAATATTGCAACGTAGCTGAAGCACATACACACAAATGAAGACCTTAAACCAACTATACAACTATATGAAAAAGATAGCAGTCCTTAAAGGGGAAATTAACAAATCCCTCGAGGAATCTAGGAAAACACAAACATTTGGAGGAGATGAATAAATCTTTTAAAGAAAGCCAAGAAAAATCAAACAAATAATAATAATAGAAGGAAACAAATGGAATTGTTCAAGACCTGAAAATGGAAATAGAAGCAAAAAAAACCAAACAAACAAACAAACAAAAAACACCGAGGGACTTTTGGACATGAAAACTTTAGGAACGGAAACAGGAAGTGCAGAGCCAAGATTCATTCACCAATAGAAAATGAGAGAGGGAAGAGAGTATCTCAGGCATTGAAGATATGATAAAAGAAAACAATACATCTATCAAAGAAAATGCTGTATCTTAAAAATTCATGGTGCAAGACACCCAGAAAATCTGGGACACTATGAAAAGACAAAACATAAGAATAATAGAAAAAGAGGAAGGAGATTACCCGCTCAAAGACCCAGAAAACATTTTCAGCAAAATCACTGACGAAAATTTTCCTAATCTAAAGGAGGATATGTCTATAAAGGTAGAAGAAAGAAGCATAAAGTACACAAAATAAATTTGACCAGAAAAGAAAATCGTCTTGCCACATAATAACCAAAACCCTAAACATACAGAACTGTAAGACAAATTTTAAATTGTCTTATTAATAAAAAAAACAAACAAACCTGGAGCCAGAAATTGGGTTAAATTCTGAAAGATCAGATGGATAGAACAAGCCACAGCCAATTTCACCTTACCAACCACTCAGCTGATTTTGTTTCCTCAGACTGAATGCCTCTGAGTATTCATCCAGAAGGAATCTCAGCTGAACTGCTCAAAAGCCTCTAGTTCCTGGTCCTTACACCTTATATACCTTTCTGCTTCTTGTCGTCAATTCCTGGGATTAAAAGAGTGTGTCCTTCCCAAGGAAAGACTTGAGATCTCAAGTCCTGGGATTAAAGGAGTGTGCCACCACTACCTGGCTCTTTTTCCAGTGTGGCCTTAAACTCACAAACATCAAGACAGATCTCTGCCTCCCTAGTGATAGGATTAAGGGTGTGTTCCACCACTGTCTGGCCTTTTTGTCTAATCTAGTGGCTGTCTCTGTCTTAAGATACCCAGATAAGTTTTATTTGTTAGAACACAAATAAAATATCACCACACAGAACAAAGAAAGGATATTAAAAGCTGCAATAGAAAAAAAAGTAACATATAAAGGCAGATCTGTTCGAATTAAATGTTATTTCTCAATAAAGACCCTAGAAGTCTGAAGGGCTTAGACAGATGCCAACACAGATTGCATTATCCAGCAAAACTTCCTATAACTATATAGATGGATAAAATAAGATATTCTATGACAAATTAAATTTTTAAACAATATCTGTCTACAAATTTAGCATGAGGAAATGGGTTGGAGGAAAAAATTCACACCTGGGAGGTTAACTACACCCATGTAAACAGTAGAAATAAATAATCTATCACTAGCAAAGTTAAAAGAGGGACACACACACACACACACACACACACACACACACACACGTACTCATAAATCACTACTCATAACAACAACATAGTAATAAGAATTAGCAATAATTGGTCATTGAGATCTCGGTATCATTTGCTTCAATTCTCCAATAAAAAGACACAGAGAAATGGAATGAATGGTAAAAGAGGGTGCATTCTTTTGCTGTATACAAGAAACAAACCTCAACATCAATGACAGACATTACATCAGATTAAAGGGTTGGCAAAAGATATTCCAAGTAAATGAATCTTAAGAAGCAAGCTCATATAGCCATTTTAATATCTAACAAAATAGTTCTCAATCCAAAATTAATCAAAAGAGACAGGAAAGGACATGACATTTCATCAAAGGAGGAAAACACCAAGATGACATTTCAATTCTCAACATCTATGCTCCAAACACAAGGGCACCCATATTTATAAAAGAAACACTATTACAGTTTAAATAACATGTTGATCCTCATAAACTGATAGTGGGAGAATTCATTTTCTCACTTTCACTAATTGGCAGATCATTCAGAAAAAAAAAAAGCAACTAAACAGAGAAATTCTAGAGCTAGCCTCACTAACTGACGTTTTAAAACAAATGAGCCTTACAGATAAAAATATACTTCCTTCTGAGCACCTTTAAGATTTTTCTCAAAAATTGATCAAATAGTCAGAACTCAGTCTCAATAGATGCAAGAAAATTGAAATAACTCCAGGTATCCTATCAGACCACCATGGATTAAAGCTAGATATAAACAATAGAAATAGAAAGGTTACAATTTTATGGAAACTGCACAATACTCTACCGAATAAAAAAATGTGTCAAAGCAAAACTATAGAAAGAAATTAAAGGCTTCATATAATTAAATAAAATGAATGCACAATATACCAAAAGTTACGGGATACTATTCAAGTGGTCCTAAGAGGAAAGCACGTAGCACAAACTGCATACATTAAAAAAGAAAAAAATGAGAGCTCTCACATGGCAACTTAACAAGAAACATGAGAGCCCTAGAACAAAAAAGAAATAAGCACACACAACGACAGATAAATGGCAAAAAAATAATCAAACTGGAGGCTGAAATCAATAAAATAGAAACCGAGAAAACGCAAAGAATCAAGAAAACAAAGAGCTGGTTCTTTGAGAAAATCAACAAGATAGACAAACCCTTTTCCAATTAACTAAAAAAAATAGAGGGTGAATATTCAAATGAATAAAATCAGAAAAAACGGAGTGCATAACATCAGACACAGGAAATCCACTAAAGTGACAAATCTAAAAGAAACGTATAATTTTCTTAATAAGTACCATTATCAAAGGTAAATCAAGATCAGTAGATAATTTAAATAGACCTATAACTCCTGATGAAATAGAAGCAGTCACTAAAATTCTCTTAACAAAAACAAAACAAAACAAAAAGGGTAGAATTCTACCAGATTTTCAAGAATTAATAGCAATATTCCTCAAATTTTTACCAAAATAGAAACTGGAGGAACACTGACCAATTTATTTTATGAGGCCACAGTTACTCTGATACCAAACCACAAAAAGACTCCACAAAGAAAAAGAATTATAGATCAACTTCCACTATGAATATGGATGCAAAAATACTCAACAAAATACTAGCAAACAAAATCCAAGAACACACCAAAGGGAAAAAATTTAAAAACTAAAAGCATCACCATGATGAAGTAGGCTTCATCCCAGAGATGCAGGTCCACAATATAAAAAAGTAAAAGAATAAAAATGCATGATCATCTCATTTGATGTCAAAACAAGCCTTTGTCAAAATCATATAGCCATTCATGGTGAAAGTACTGGAGAGACTATGAAATATACACTGGGAAAATAGAAAGCATCGTCACCAAGTGGTGCTGGTCAAAGTGGATGTCTGCATGGAGAAGAATGCAAATAGATCCATATTTATCACTCTGCACAAAACTCAAGTTCAAGTGGATCAAATACCTCAACATAAAACCAGACACACTGAACCTGATGGAGGAGAAGGTGGGGAATAGCCTTAAAAACATTGGCACAAGAGATGACTTTCTAAACAGTAACACTGATCACGCACATCAACAACTAATAAATGGGACTCCTTCAACTGAAAAGCTTCTGCAAGGCAAAGGACATGTTCAATTAGACAAAGAGGCAACCTAGAAATTGGGAAAAGTTTTGTTTATTCAATTCCATATTTGGATAAAGGTGTAATACCCAAAGTATATAAAGAACTCTAGAAATTAGGTATTAACAAACAAACCAAATAATCCAATTAAAAATGAGGAACAACAGATCTAAACAGAGAGAACTCTCAATAGAATAATAGCAAGTAGCTGAGAAACACTTTAAGAAATGTTCACCAGCCTTAGCTATTAGGAAATGCAAATCAAAGATTTTAGATTCTGTTTTATACCTGTCATAATGGCTAAAAAATTAACACAAATGACAGCTCATGTGACGAGGATGTGGTAGAAGGGGGATACTCCTCCATGGCTGGTGGGAGTATAAACTTATGCAGTCACTGTATAATTACAGTACAATACAGCATTTCTTCAGAAAATTGGAAATTGACCTATCTCAATGCCCAACTATATCATTCTTAGGCATATACCCAGAGGATGCTCCATTCTACTACAAGGACGTTTGATTAACTGCATTAAATACAGCTTTATTTATAATAACCAGAAACTAGAAAAAAATCTATATGTCCCTCATCCGAAGAATGGATAAAGAAAATGTGGTCCATTTACAACACTGAGTACTGCTCAGCATAACATGGAATTTACAGGCAAATGGAAGGACCTAGAAAAAAATCATCCTGAGTGAGGTGTGCCACATCCAGAAAGACAAATATTATCAGTGCATTGTTCAGTATATTATTGGAGAAGCTTCCTCCTGCAGAAGATGGGAACAAATATAAAGTCAGACATTGCAAAGAGAATGAGAGACCTTGGAATATCAGCCCTAAATAATATGTCTCCCTCAAATCCCTCCTCTCAGAGCCCACAAAACCCCATGGAAGAGAAGGTAGAAAAAGTGTGAGAGCCAGAAAGGATAGAAGAGACCAAGAAAACAAGATACTCTAAATCAACATAAGCGTACCTCATATGATCTCACAGAGACAGAAGCAGCATGCACAGGATCTTCACAGGTCTGCAGCAGTCCTCTGCCCTTATATTATGCTTTCCAGTTTAGTGTTTTTATGCAGTTCCTAAGTGTGAGAACTAGTGGTCTCTGATTCTTGGCCCTTGTCTTGGGCTCTATTACTTCTGTTGGTTTGTCCTGTAGAACTTCAGTGTGATAGTTTTTTATTTAATCTTATTATATTCTGTGTTTCTATAGTTTTAAAAAATGAATGATTGAATGAATGAATTAACACAGCCACAGTATCAGTGTTGAAGGAAGGAAAGATCACCCACCTAAACAGATCCAATAAAAAAAGATGAGATTGAAACCAATAACAAAAATATGCCCAACTGAAAGACCACCTAGGCCAACATGGATTAGCAATAGAATCCTACTGTATTTTTAAAAGAAGATCTACAACCAATGATTCTTAAATTATTCAAATAAACAGAACTAGAAGGAGCACTTCCAGACTCTAGGGAAGCCAGTGTTAGTCGAATTTCCAAATTAGATAAAGACACGACAAAAATCAGAACTTCAGGATGACATTACTGATGAACCTCGACACAGAAACAGGTGCAAACAGAATACAGGCGAAAAAAGCCATCCATCATGGTCAGTTTAGCTTTAAACTGGAGATGGAGGTTTGATACATTGTATTTAAGTCAATAAGTATAATAAACCATAGAAGTGGACTTAAAGACAAAAGCACATGATCATCAGCAATAATTCAGAAAAATCATTTGACATGCTTCAGTCTGACTTCATGATAAAAGTATCAGGAACAGTAGGACTAGAATTTATTGTATCGACATAAGAAAGATATTTATGATAAACTCATACTAATATCACCCTGAATCAAAGAACACTCAAGGCAATCACATTAAAATCAGAAAAGAGACAGTGATGTCCACTATTCTTACTCCTTTTCAATATAGTGTTGGAAGCAATAGTTAAAAATAATGACAATAGAAAAAAATTAAAGGAATACAAATAGGAAAAGAAGTCAAATTACCCCTATTTTCAAATGATATGATATGCATGAGGCCTCAAAAATTATATATGAATACTTTTAGAAATGATAAACAATTTCAGCTAAATGGTGGGATACATAATCTACTTTAAAATCCCTAGGGTTTCTATATGCTGAAACAAATATGCTAACAAAGAGATAATGGAAATATTCCCACTTACAGTAGTATCAAATAAAACAAAATATCTAGGAAAACTTAACCAAGGAGTTGGAAGACCTTTACAATGAAATCTTTGTATCTGAAGAAATATTAAGAAAGGCACTAGGAAATGGAAAGCCCTGGTGCTCATGAATTATGTTTTTGAAAATGACCATTTTACCAAGTATATTATAGATTTGATACATTTCCAATTAAATCCCCACATTTTTGTCAGGGAAAAAGAAAAATAAAAAGATAAAATTTATATGGAGCCACAAAAGTTTCCAAATAGCTAAAACAGCTCTATACAAAATACAAAATGATGCAGGAATTAACATTCCAGATTCCAAGATTGATTATAGCGTTATATTAATAAAAAATGCTACTGGCAAGAAAAAGACATGAAGAATGACTGAACAAAATATGATGTCCTAAGATGAGTACAAACAATTACAGACACCTAATATTTTACAAAGATAAAAAAAAACATAACTGGTTGAAAATAAAGCATCTTCTACAAATGATGCTGAGGAAATGGAATGTTCATACATTGAAGGATGAAATTATACCAGGATCAAATATCCTCCACAAAAGCTAACTTCAAATGCATCTAAGACAGCAAATTAAATCCTGAAGTGCTTAAACTGCTAGAAGAAAACATAGGCACTACCCTCCAAGATACAGGTGTCTGAAACGACTTTCTAAATAGAACTCCATTTGTTCAGGAATTGAAGCCAATAATTGACAAATTGAAACTCAGGAAACTAAAAACACTCTGGACTGCTAAGAAAACAATCAATTAAGTAAAGAGGAAGTTCTTCAATGGGTTGAGAATCTTTACCTAATATATATGATACAGGATCAAAATTCTGAAGCTATAATTAACTGAAAAAACAAATAAAGAAAACAACAACTCTATTAAAAATGCAAAGCCCTTACCATAAGATATTGTATGAAAAATATTTTTTAAATAAGAATACTTAAAAATAATGAAATTTAATACATGGCTTGTGAGATGGCTCAGAGTTTAAGAGCACAGGCTGGTCTTCTAGAGGAACTTGGTTTGATTCCCAGAACACACATGGCCACTAACCTTTTGAAACTACAGTTTCCAGGGGCTCTAGTGTCCTCTTCTGAACTCCCCTGGGAATTCATGCATGAATGCAGAAACATGCAGGCAAAATGTTTATAAAAATAAATAAAGTTGAATTAATCAAGCTAAGTAAATGAAAAACAAAGCAATATAAACAACCACATCGCTAATGTAAAGGTCTAAATTTATTTCTAAATATAATATGCTATATCATCAATGGTGAGAATCTAACAGAATGATATTCTTAAATGTGATAATAATTAAAAGCAGCTTAAAATGAAATATTGTCATATTTATATTTGATTTTAGTCACATTTAATTATATAACTTAAAATTGTATTTGCTCATTTCTAAAATGATACTAGAAACATTAATTCATTGTGGTTAAACTTTGATGAAGCTATCACAGACAGAAGCCATTTAAAATTGATATTTCTATTATTCCAATGATACAATATTCATTAAAATGTAACAAGTATTTATTTATTTATTTAAGTCTTAGTTATATTTTGTTTTCTTCATATTTGATGCCAGTTTACAAAAAAATCATAAATTAATCAAAATAATTATCTCTATTTCTCTTTTAGATCAAGGAGATAGTATTTTAAAAAGATAATAGTTTCTGCCAATCCTAAATGTATGTCATATTTCATATCATAATTTGGATTATTGACGAGCTCAATATTGAATGAAAGGAAACAAAACAGAAGTTTTGAAATGTTGTGCCCAGGCCATAAGCAAGCAGGTAGCTTCTTTCCCAGCAGCTCAAAGCCTAGGTATCATATATTGAGGAAACATATTCCAAGCTACTGACTAGGTGCGGGCGACCTTGACAAAGTGTTCAGTGAAATCTCAGGTGTGATTTCAGTTGATCTAACTACATTAGTATTATTGCTGTCCACAATCTTAGGCTGAATAATAACCACAGTGAGTACACTTACTTTTCCAAATCATGGTAAATGATCATTGTTGACTTTTGTTACTATTTTCTGTGATTTATTTTTCAGTAACGAACAAGTGAACTCACCCAAATGTGTGCTGTGTTCAGAATATTCCTTCAGCGTCCACTCTCACAACAAATTTGGACTTTAGCAAAAAGAGATGACTTCTGTTTAGTCTGGAACATTTTCAGTAATATGGTAATTCAAAACCAAGTATAAGGTATCTGACCTCTTGAAAATCATTGACTTAATATAGTTGTGATTTAATAATAAGCACATCTGAGCAAATAGTGGTGCTTCAACAGTAATTCAAATTCAAGGAATTTGCAATTCCCTAAATGTTCCTGGAAAGAAATATGTGATAGGAGGCATCTATGAACACGCAAGTACTAGAATTCCTTCCTGGCCTATTAAAATCTCATTTAAAATTCTTCCAGATCTAAATCATTCTGAGAATTACATTCACCATTCCTAGAAGCAAATTCAAGCAATGCCTAGGCAATATCTCCAGGGCATGTTCTATCAGGGAGGTGGAGGGCTGTTTTGATTTGTAATGGTTTAAAGTCATTTTAACATATGAAATAATTTTCTCATTCAACTTTATATATTAAAATATTATATGGAATTAAGTTTAGATCTGTGGAGAATTAACTTGTCAAATCTAACCTTGGCCTGCTATAAGTCAAGTGATCTTATCTTTTTTTAGTCTTGGTTTGGGAGGCATCTTTTCTTCTTGAATATGAAAAATGTCATTCACAGAAGTTATTCTATGTGTTTGTTCTGCTTAATGAAGAATTACTCATCACAACACATTTTTCAAACATTTCTTAAGTATATATTGAACCTCTTAATAATTAGTGATAGACTCATAGTTATGTTCATTTTATAACATACTTTCTACTCATATGCCTGTCAAATAATGTAATTTATATAAGTATAAAGGATTTGCCAAATTACTTTCATTTACTTATGATAAATATTTAATTCATAGTAGTTTAGAATTAAAATTTTTTGTTTCTGTATCATATTCAAGAAGAAATTAGAAATATCATTCGACCTAATATTATAAAAGCAGTACTTTATTTTTATTCATGCCATAATTCACTTTAGAATAAAAACATGAAAAGTGAATCCTCATGGTTCTTACTAGGATGTTGACAGAGCATATTTCTACCTCTATTCAACAGATTTTTTAATACAATGTCTCATAAATTAAGGAGAAAAATTTAAAGATTCATTCCAGCGGTCCTACTTAAATCAATAATATACATTGCTAAAAATTCACTTTGTTGTTTCTTATGGTTTGAATCTGAAATATCCACTGTATTTTCCTGTGTGTGACCGCTTAGTCTGCGTCTGGTGGCACTGTCTAAAGCAAGGGAACTTTCAGTCTATGAGCCTTGTGGCAGAAGCAGCTCTCTAGAGGCAGGCTTTGGTGGGTCCTCGTCCCTCTTCCTCAGCTTCCTGATGTCCTGTGATACTAATATCCATCCTCTCTACAGGCTGCCACCACCATAAAATCACACTGCTTTTGTATACTTCCCCACTATCAAAGACTCAAACTCTCTGGGACTGTGAGCCATAGAAATTTTTGTCTATTTTATTTGTACAAGGCAATTTGGAAACTGAATCAAAAGTATCTAAATAGTTTCACATTACGGACATAATAAAGACTACTGATACTTCCCTTTTGGGGATGAGAAAAAAAATGAAAATTAGAGAATTAACATATTGAATACATGAAGGCTATTTGCTGTTAAAACATTTTGAAGGCAAATTCATTTAAGTATATTATTGGAATAATTTATGAAATTGAGATTGTTTTACTAAACATATTTGGAAAACAGCAGAAAAACAACATGGCTACGGTCACAGTCATAATTTGTTTTTACATAGGATTTGTTTTAAAGACAGATAATTCTGGCTTCTTAAAAAATGTGTTTAGAAATTATGTAAAATATCAACATCAAAGTTTTCTTTAGGAAATAGTAGAGAGAAGCGTCTTTGTGTTATACATGTCCTAACCAACAAATTATTACTAAAGTTATTTCTCTCATTGTTTTTCAATTTTAAACATACAGTTAAAATCATTATGAAAAGAGTAAAATATGACCGCAAGGTTAAAATTAGAATTGAGGTCTTAATTTGAATAATTTTACTTAGGGAAATAATGTTATTTTAAAATTAAAGAAAGTGTATTAATGTTGTATCTATCCATGTTTAGTTAAAAATTTATAAAGCCCTTTGCTGAAGAGCTTTATGGAATACAAATGAAAGGTAAAATTGCACCTTGATGATGTTCTATGAACTATAATATTCTTTTTATAAGAAGATATATTTTCAGAAACTGACTTATGTTTTCTGATGTATAGTTTTATTATAAGTCCATTGTTTTTAATTTTTAAATATGATTCTTCATAAAGGCTTTTTATAATATTTAATAAATTAAAAATGTTATACAAAAATATTTAACAAGGTAAAATAGGTAATATAATTATGTTTAAAGTACTTTGGGCCTATTTTAAGTTTTTAACACTATGATCAGCATATTACAAATACATGTAAGAACACCTAAGAAATATTTAAACCTTTTAAAGCACTTTTAAAGGTCTTCACATTACTTATAATATAGTAGTTATTCATGATCAGTTATAATCTATGTCGAACTGGTGATTTATACAATATTCATTGTACCAAAGGACCAAAAGGTTACAGCTCTTTAATTAATATAATATATGAAATATAATACAAGTTTACAAATAATCTTTGACATTTTCCATAGTAATTAGATAGTCAAATTTCAGTAACAAATATTTAAAGAGTAAAAATAGCATGTAGAAATAAAGAGAAATTGAATTAGAAATATAGTGATTATATGAAAATTTATATATAATAATAGAAAAAAGACTCATATTTCCATTACTTTAAAATAGAGTCCACAAAGAGAAAATCAAAGAGCAGGTATATATTTCAATTTGAGTTACCATCCCAGAAATGAAATGGAAACACAAGAAAAATGTTATTAAAACTGATTGTTAAGTATGAGAAATTAAAAACATATCCAATTCAGCATATCCAAGCCAGTAAAACAAGATGTTTTCCATGATTGAAATTAGGACATGGGTCAGTCAGGGTGTAATTCTGGCAGACTTTACCTCTCAAAAAGTAGGTCTTGGCTTTCTCTTTAGGGCCACAAATCATATTGCTGAAGTAATACAGGAACAATAAAAGGTCTATGTTGAAGTAAATAATGTCCAAAATTTTATAGTGAGGAGAGTTGAGACTTTTAGGTATTTCATTTTTTAAATGAACAAGAATAAAGGTAAATTTTGAACAGAAAACTTAAGATTTGTAATTTACATAGAAATGAAAATGACTACAAGTAGTGTTATAGTTCTGACTATTTAAATAGAATTACAATAATTACAGGCAATAATAGTGAAAAAAAGAGGCTGTGAATGTGCAGGAGACTGTTTGGGGATGTATGGAATGATTTGGACAGAGGAAAGGGAAGGAAGAAATGTACAATTAAATTATAATCTCAAAATATGTTAAAGACATGGAGTCTACACTAATGTGAGGTTAAGCAACTGCTGCTTCACAATATTCACTGAAGTTAATCATTGTTTTTATGGTGTACATAAAAAAATCCTTCAAACTTCATAAATATGATTACAGCAAATTAAAATATGGCAAATTCATTTGGGTCGGGTGCATGCGTATGTGTATATGCTTGTGTGCCTGAAAGTGTGCATGTGCTCCACATGCATGCAAGAGCCAGTGGAGATCAGATGAAGACTTCAATGTCCTGGTTCTGGATCTGGAATTAGAGGGAGTTGTGAGCTGCCATGTATGTGTTGGGAGTGATAACCAAGTTGATAGCCACAGCAAAAAGTGCTCTTAATTACTGAGACATCTCTCCTATCTCCAAGGAACATGCATCTCAAGAGCAGCACATGTGGAATGATGACATCTATACAGCTAAGAATAAAGAATAATTATTTAAACACATGGATATAAACTTCACATATAGGAAACTGGAAGAACCAAGTTTAGCCGAAACATGTAAAGAAAACTTGTTACTTTTTCTGTCAATTTTTTCAGTTTTGTTGGATACTTTACAGTGGCAATACATATATGGGTTATAAGTGCAAACTTCACTGAAAACCCAAGGAACTAAATAAGATTGCTCCATTAAAACATTACTTATCTCCTTTTGTATCAACAACATCTAGGTTTAACTGGAATGACTTAAATATTGAATTATTTATTTCCTCTATGATGTCAATCATTTTCTTCACATTAGTTATTTCTTTTTGCATGGGAAAGAAATTATTGGAATTATTGGCAACATTAGGTGTTTTATGGTGTTTGGTGTCTACACAAAGTCTGACAGTAACATAGAGAAGGCGGCCGGGCGATGGTGGCTCACGCCTTGAATCCCAGCACTTGGGAGGCAGAGACAGGTGGATTTTGTGAGTTCGAGGCCAGCGTGGTCTATGGAGTGAGATCCAGGAAAGGTACAAAGCTACACAGAGTAACCCTGTCTCGAAAAACCAAAAACATAGAGAAGGCAAAAACAGCAGAAATATATTAATTTTCGAGGACTAGAGATTAGTGCCATTAGTTAAGAATACTTGCTCCTTCTCCAGGCGATACATTCAACTTTCAGCCACTCAATTACAGTAGGACTTAAATGTCTATAACTCAAGTTTTAGGTAACCCCACATCCCTGTCCTCAGCAGGCACCTTCTGTCAAGTGCACAAGCCCAAATGAACATACACAGATAAGTACATATAATTAAAAATGATAAAAACATTCTTTACAGTTATGAATATTTGAAGCAACAGTGTGGCTTTTTCCTAATTCATGATCAATACTGCATTAGGAATGTTTAAAAATTGTTGACACCCTGAAATACAGGATTATGGAGACACTGCCAACTCCTATGTTTCTATCCTACAATATCCAAGAAAATTTATAATGCAATTAATTGGGCAATTTATAATGCAATTAATTTCTATAACCCAAAAGAAAATGCCATGGTTGTGTTCCCAACGTCCCAACTGAACTTTAGATACCAGCCAAAATTGTCAGCAACATATTTTTTTTCTGTGGGCTAGAAAAAAAAAAAAAACTTTTGATATTTGGTTAACAGCAGTGTGGATGACCCTAATGTTATATTTCAATATAGTAGCTGAAAGTTGGAAATTGCAAGCTTATATAATTCATAGACACTTAATAAAATATTCAGTAAGGACATATTTATACTTATGTTATGAACTTTATGGTCAAATTTTGAAATTGAATATAGTAAATCATGGGGATGCATAGACTCTCATTATAGTCCTAGATATATTAATTCAATGAACTTGGGCATTGTACTTTGATGATAAATAATAATTACTTATTTAAAGGGAAGTCATCGTAAGTGTCTCAGCTTCTCTCTTTGTAATCATGGGTTGGTTACATGTATGAGAGTAAGTACAGTGCTTTCTCAAAAGAAAAAAATTCACTATTAGTGAGGCAGAGAAAATGGTAGCAATAATATTTGAGTTCTATGTCTACCTGATATTGATATGTATTTTATATTCTAAGAATTTAAAATGCTTTTAAATATATAGCATGCAACTTAAATATGCATTAAGCTATCCTCTTAATATATGAAAGGCAGTTAAATCTATGACTATCTTGTTGAAATTCACAATGGCTTATTTAAAGTGGGCCATGGAAATGGAACAGCCAAAATTAAAAATATGGCAAACATTACTACAGATTTTAAAGTGTTAAAACTAAATCAAGTAATAGGGAACATATAGTTCATATGTTGAATCATAAAACCAAGTTAAGCATCCTTACTGACAAAATTAAATTACACAATATTTTGGTTCCTTATCCGTACTGCTATGAAAAGTATTTACTATTATAGGCTAAAATTTTGGAGAACTCAAAATTAAATGTATTTTACAGTCAATGCCAAGTACAGTGTCAAAGAAATGTCAAAAATAAGTAGTGCTATCTCATTAGGTGAGCGACGTTTGCAACCTTATACTTCCTTTTTTTCTCACCACCTTCATTGTGGAAGTATTTTAAAATAAGATGATTGAAATCCAGGTAATTGCATTTCTTTTTAAATTTATACTGATGATTTCCCTGAATGCTCTTCTCTACTCACCAACTGCCTATAGAGATGCCCTCCACCAGGAATGTTTGAACATAATGGGTCCCCTTGTGCTTCATCTTCTATTATGGCTTCCCAGGTTGCCTAGACTACCTGTGTCTGCCTTTCCTTAAAGCCAAATGTTCATGACAGTCATTGTCAGTTCTGTGATTTGGATCACCTGTTACTGTTTCCTTTACTTTTCAGAAGAATGTCCTATTAAAGAGACTGTATACAGAGACACATGCTGGATGTTGGCCGAAAACCACCATTGAGTGGCATTTCTAGCCTACGGCAAATATTCAATCTATTTTTGAATACCTGCTCCATCACTACATGCAAACAAGATCTATCTCTATGCACGCTTAACTTAAATTGCAATAATTGAATATTTAAGGGATCATTTGAAGCATAGTCATTTAGGTAGGAAAAGAAATATTTATTTCAATAAAATACTCTGAATATCATTGCTACATATTTTTAAATTTTTAACAGACTGGGATTGTCAAGAAGTCGACAAGGATCTGCATTCAGTGCAAATTCTAAATTCAAGGCAGTTTCACCACAATCAATACCTACATCCCATTTCATGTAGAACATACCTAACTCAAAATGATATAGTTTCTCAAAGAAAACAAGGTGCATCAAATGTAGGTCATCCCCAGTTTATGGCAAGTTAAACTAAATCAGACTGGCTTCAGACTGAATCAATAGACTGTTTACTTTCTCATTACAAAACACTTTGAGAAAGAAAACAGTACACTTCCTTACATTCTAGTGCTTTTCAGCCACAGTAGTGCTGGTGTTTGGGAGCAGCAAATTAATGCTTCTCTGAGGAGGACATGTGCATCATAAGAGATTTACTGACATATATGACAGAGTTCCAAAAAATTCAGTAGCACATTCCCATTGATAAAAACCAAAAGCTTTCATTGAACAATATTTTTTTTAGATTGGAAACAACTATTACTAGATTAATTGAGTGATCTTGGATGGAATGTGTTTCTTTAAAGAAAATGTTATGTTGTTTGGGGACAATATGTAACAGAATATAAGGGAAGGATGCATGTATATGGCTTTCTTTATTCCATGCACTTTATGTATATCCAAACTTAGAAAAGAAAAATAATTAAGTTAAGCTTTTTTGAACTTATCAAACTGAACACAGGTTCATACAAGTTTACAATTTTTAAGATATTTTGTTAATTATTTACTAAACTATTTGGCATGTTAGCTATCTACTAATTTGATAAAATACATGAGTTACCTTTAGGAGAGGAAACTATTACTTGGCACAGGTTTCTGCGGTGTCAATTCATGGTTACTCTGTCCCTTTTGCTAGGGCCAGTTGTGAGTCATAGCATTAACACGGAAAGCCCATGCTGCATAGAAACTACTTGCCTCATGTGATCAGGAAACACGCAGAAAGCAAGAGAAAAGCCAAGGACAAATATACCCTTAACAGACACACTTAGAGCCGGACATAATGGTGTACACCTTTAAACCCAACACTTTGGAGACAGAGACAGGCAGATCTCTATGAGTTTGAGATCAGCCTGCTCTGCATAATGACTTCCAGGACAGCCAGAGCTGTGTAGTGAGACAGAGTTGTTGGGCTGGGGAGGGAGGCATATTTAAATGATCTGACTTCTGTCCTGTATAAACCACCATATCTCCAAAGCTTCTAAAGTTCAATCCTTTCACACATAAACTTTGAGGGGAAACATTCAGGTCTTAACCAGAGAAATACATTTCTGTCACAATACCCCTACTATAGTCATATGTGCATTTATTTTCACCCATCTGTAAGCTGGATCTTTACTTTAATATTATCTCTTGAAGAAAAATACAATTATTTTTATACAGTCTAATTTTTTCTACTTTTTTTCCATTTCCCTTTTTGGCATGTATAAGAAATAGTTACCTCACTCAAGACCACATAAACATTATATAGATTTCCATAAAAGATTGTGATGTTTATTCCCTGTCTTCCATGCCTAAATTCTTTTTCCTTTTTGAAGTTATTTTTTATTCTGCTCTCATACATTACATCCTGACCCCAGTTTCCCCTCACCTACGTCCAGTCTCTCTTCCCCACCTCCCCTTCTCCCCTAGATCCACCCTACATCTGTTTCCCCTAGAAAAGAGAGGGCCTCCCAGGGTCATCAACCAAGCACGACACAATATGCTACTATAAGACCAGGGACATACCATTACTTCAAGGCTGGATGAGGCAACCCAGTAGGAGGAAAAGGGTTCCATAAGTAGGAAAAGATTAAGTAGCTGCCCCTACTCCCACTGTTAGAAATCCCACAAGAATGCCAAGCTACTCAGCTATAAAATATATGCAGAGGACCTAGGTCAGACCTCCTACAGGCTCCCTGATCTCTTCAAGCCCCCATGAATACCAGTCAATTGATTCTGGGAGTCATGTTCTAGTAGTGTCCCTGACCTCCCTGGTTTCTCAAAACCTCCCATGCCTAATACTTTTTTTGTACATGTATCATGTGAGGTATAAACACATATTAGCATGCAATAACAGTTAATGAAAAAAGAGGCAGTTAATTTTAAGGGGAGTGGGAGGACTTGGAAGGAGGAAAGGAAAAGGGGAAAGATTATAATTAAATTACAATCTCAAAATTAATCACAACACTAAAAATAATTAAAATAGAATTAAGCTTTAATTAAGAGCTAAACAACTGTGAACCTACTAGTGAATCTGGCACAAATTGAATATTACCATATATGGACCTCAGAAATTCTACTATAGTTGTTTTCTTAGACACTTTCAGATAAAACTACATCGCATTAGATAAAGGATTGTTGTATTTAAGGAAGAAAAAAGAAAGAAACAATATACTTGTTATTATCAAGTTAAATTTGATATCAAATGTAATTAGATTTTTTTACCCAAAGGTCATAATTTGACAAAGTGAGGAAACTTTTACTGTACAACATCCAAAGAGTTACACATTAACAGAGTTATCAACCACATAATAACCAAGCCAAAACAACATTGACCTTGAACTTTGAGCAAGCAAAACTGTGGGACAATGAATGTCTCACTCTATGATACTCCACTACGGAAGATTTAGCAGACTAATACAAGGAGAACAAGGATAAGGCCAATACTTTCTTTAAGCCATTCTTGTGATACTCATTAGGTTCTCTAAGTAAAACTTCTTACATGACATTTAGAGTTTAAAGTAATTGAACGTTGTATTGAATTGTGGAAATTACCCTTATGTTGGTTACAACTCTTGATTGAGGAAGATTTTGAGGATTCATTACAACATGTCTCTTTTATTCCCTGTGTAACTACTAATCCATCCAATATCATTTTCTGTATATCTGAGTATATATACACCACTGTGATATCTTATGGTTGCTGTACTTCCTTTTAAATTTTTTAATGAGTGGAGTGATTCCTTATCTTAATGTGTCTTTCTTCCCAATTAAACTTAAGTTATATTTTCTGTATTCTTACATTTTTATGAGAGTTCAAATTTATCTCCACTGACTATTTAAATTTATTTCTTTTGAATTTATTATTTCTGTCCTTTTGTATAAATGGGGTATTGCATATCTTGTTAATTTTTATCAAATCAACTGCATTTACAAAATAAATTTTATTCTACTATTTAAAGTTATTTCTCATAAAGCGTGCTTCATTTATAAATGTGTAATGCACACATGGTGGTCCACTAGTTATAGCACTAAATTATTGAGGCATGAAGAGTATGTCAAAGAGAGTACATGCTATATCAGAAGACTGTCTCAAACATGTCAATAACAGAAACAATAAAAGAAACTCTTGTAAAGAACAATTGAAGTCAAATAAATAATTACAAGTAAATAATCTGTGATTACTGGTACACATTTTCTAATGATTTTTCATTGTTTCTAATAGTTTGTATAAGTAAATGCTAATCTCATATCCAGAAAAGATTTTCATACCTGTTTATAAACATATAGACACACACACACACACACACACACACACACACACACACACACATATGTATAAAATAAGAGTTGCAATATAAAACATTAGGACAGAGTCTTTTATTGTTTTTCTTTCTAAAATAAAGCATTTTGCATGGATGAGAACAACATTTCAAATTCATTTAATAATTCAAAAGTCTCCACTTGTAGTACCTTCAACCTTTGTAATATGCCACTTCACATCATTTTGTATTTCTCGGTACCAAGTTAAGCATTGATTATGTATAAATTAAACAAGAAAATATTAAATTAATGCCTAGCTGAATATAAATATTAATGTTTCACTAATGTCTTGTCATGTTGTTGCTGCAGTTATGTTTCTAATATTAGTGATAGTTCTTGCATTAAAATCACCATTATTCATATTTAACTAACTTAATTGTAGTTTGGGATATTTCAAAGTCTTCTTCAAAATAACAAGACAAGATCTTTCATTGTATGATGACTATAAGATAACATTTCCAAACCTTTCCATTCACATCATAATGTTCAGAAATATCATGATGTTTTCATACACAATTATCCTATAAATTTGTAGCTGTAGCACTGTTGTATATAGGGAGCTCCTGTTTAGAATATAATATTCATATCATAAACACTAGAGTACCTTTTGGATTAAAATGATACAAGCAGCCTCTTTTCAGTCCAACCATTGCTGTACCTTCAGGAGTGACTGAAATGTCACAATAGCTCTCATCAGTTTCTCGGTTTTCCCCAACACTGATTTTGCTAGTGTGTGGGGCGTTTACCCAACCACCCCCAAGTTCCCCAGAGTTTTCTTGAGTGCGAGCAGCAGGAAATATTAGATAGAAGGATTTATTGTGGAGAATATCGCGGAGATAAACAGATAGAAAATAAAGGATAACCTCGAGAGGGCCTGGAACCTATTCCAAAGGGCCCCGACTGTCTCTGCGCCAGGGTTTTTATAGAGACGCCAAGGGGTGGAGCAAAAGCCCTCCTCCCCCAGCACAGCCAAGTGCAGACCATCTCAGACACCTGCACTCAGGCCCGTGGTCTAATCATCCTCTATGAGGACCTGCTGAGTAAAGCCACGAGGAACCCGAGAACGGGCTTCCACACTAGTGGTTAGCAGAGAACACAGGAAAACAAAACAACTTCTAACCAAATGTGGCAAGATTTGGATTTTGACACCTTTTTCTTTTCTTTTCTTTCTTTCTTTCTTTTTTTCTTTCTTTTTTCTTTTTTGGACGTTCTAGAATGCAGTTAGTTTCATGGTAATTAGTGGCTACTATCACCAATGCAAATTAGAACAGAGAAGCCTCTGAAGTTTATATTCTTTTGAGTCTTGATATCTGATGCTCATGTATATAAAAAAAAAATCTGTGTGCTGTTTGAATCAGTCCCTTGATAACTTATACTCTTTATCCAGTTGCAGCCCATAACACCCCAAATCCCTATACCATTTATAACAAGCACTGAAATAAGAGGAATTTAGTACCAAGGAGATCTTAATACCTTCTCCATTTGTTCACAAGGAAATCTGACTGTGAAATAAACAGTGAGCTTCCCCAAGGCAGGAAGAAGCAGGATACTTGTTTAAAGTTGACTGTTTTGTTCATTTGCCACAATAAAGCCACCAAAGTGAACTTAGTTTCTTAAAGAAAGAGTTGAAGTCAAATAGAAAAATCATCCTGAGTGAGGTACTCCAAACCTAGAAAGACAAATATGGTATGCATTCGCTTATATGTAGATATTAGCTGTTAAGCCAGTGATAACCAAGCTATAATCCATAAACAAAGAAAGATTAGGTATAGAGTAAGAACTAGAGGAAACAGGTAGATCTCATTAGGAAAGGAACATGTAATAGATAACCATGGATGGGAGATTGAGGGAAGAAATAGGAAAAGAGCTAAAATTCAGTGACATTCGAGAGGTACTATGGAAACCTAATGCACTAGAAATGACCTAAAATATACACATATATGAAGTCAATCTAAATGAATAATGGGAGAGAGTCCCACCAGTCCATCTCTTGTCACCAAATGAAGCTTGTTGTACTAGGGTTGGATTACTCTAATTGAGTTGTTTCCCATTGGGGCCTCAAAAGAATCCCCAAACAATCCAGGCTACGACTAAGACTATATGTTGCTGTTTGTGAAATGAGAGCAAAGCCCCATTGCTGAAGACAACATGTACACAACTCAATGAACATGAAAAAGTTGAGTTGGTACCTACTATAGAGCCTTCACCCCTAACTTAAACAGTGTCTTTGGTACAGGAAGATACTCTGCACACTTTTGAAAGAGAAACATGAACACAGATTGGCCACAAATCCTGTATCTACAATAGTGTACTGCTTCCAAGATATGCTAGGATAGTGGAGGCACAAAGCTTGTGGAATTGACCAGCCAATAACTGACTTGACTTAAGGCCCAATCCATGAGATTGCACCCATAACTGACACTGCTTGAGTGACCAAGAACTTGAGACTAGATAGCCTAGAGATCTAGAGTAAACCAAATAATACTGGTCTAAAATGAAGAAAGAACGTAGTCATACATGACTCTTAATGATATTCTGCAATACTCATAGATCAGTACCTTGTTCAGCCATCATCAGAAAAGCTACCTCCTGCAGCAGATGGGAACAGATATATACACCCACAGCCAGACATTAAGCAGAGAATGAGAGAGCTTGGAACATTCATCTCTGAATGGGATGTCTTCATCAAAATCACCCCCATCCCAGCACTCAGGGAATCCTGTGAAAAAGGAGGTAAAAAAAAAAAATGTCTTAGCCAGAGGGGATGGAGGACAAGACACTCTAAATAAATCAACATGAGAAAAGCTTATATGAACTCCTAGCAACTGAAGCAGTATACACATGACCTACACAGGTCTACAAAAGGTATTTTATGCTTATGACTTCCAGTTTAATATTTTTTATGGAATTCCTGAGTATGCAACTAGTGGGTCTTTGGTTCTTCTATGCATTGGTTTTCAATCTTATATTTTTGATTTTGTTATATTTTTAAAAATGAACAATAATGTCTCAAAATTGGTGCTCAAACAAAACTTATGGCCACACTCTAATTTTCCACTAGCTCAGGATTTCTGAATTATTAACTCTGCAGTGGTTCTTCTCCCCTAGTTAATTCCCAAACCTATATTCTTCTTTCTACCATCACCTCAGAGACCTCTCATTTCTCTGTACTATATCTCAAGGACACCTTCTTTTCTATTCCTCTCAACACCCAATCACAAAATACATTTGTCTTTTCTTGAACTGACCCCGACACCTGACACCTTTCTACCCAACTCACCTGGACCATCCTACCCCAAAGATTCTGAGACAGCCAATATCTATTTGGCTAGTCTGTTGGGATATGATGTTACTCTTTGTCTCTTCCTGAATCTAAGCTTATATAATGTATAGATGATCTTCTCTTTAGTTTATCCCTACAAATTAGTGAAGCTGAGACCTCTACACTACAAAACTTCCTATCTGACCAGGGATATAAGGCCTCACCCTCTAAGATCTAGCTGTCTACCCCTTAGGTTACTTATCTAGGACTAGCTATTACTCCAACTCACAAGGTCATTACCTTAGATAGAAAATGATTAACCCAATCACTCACAGTCCCAACTACCAAATATGAAATTCTATCCTTCCTAGGGATGCCTAGCTTCTAATGCTCTTAGATCCCCTTTCTCTCATCTTGATTGCCCCCTGTATGAGGTGAACTTTGGCACCCCACTGGAGCACCTTCTTGCATTCATTGTGAACCCTTTTTATAAGCTTCAATAGGCCCTCCCAACCCAAACCACTAATCAACAGCCTGAATTAATAGCAGTTACCTGTGCCTTTCAACTAGCAAAGGGAGTCAGCTGCTCCAAAACAAGCTGCTGATTTGACTTCCCAAGGTATCTATCGATCAGGCTTCTGCTGACTTCTACCAACCATCATATTTGATTCCAGTTCTAGAGTGCACCTCTCCGCTGCTTCTTCCTTTCACCTGTTCTAACCATCTGTCTCTCCTCACCTATGGTAAGTGCCCTCTCTCTGGCTTCTGAAGCCTACTCTAACCTCTGGTGTAAGCCACCATGCAGACAACTCTCTAGTATTAAGGTGCTCCATTGCCTGTTTTGGAATCCTCCCTGTTTCCTTGCCTCCTCTCACTGGGAGCTGCCTGTTGAGTCCCACAGCTTCCTGAAGCCCTTCTGGGCCTCTACACCCTTGATGCTCCTGTCTCTTAGCACCCTGCTGAAAATCTCACAGCTTCTTTATTCACCCCTGGCCTTTTTTCTAATCTCTCAGCTCCTACTTGTAGCTTATAAAACTCCCTTTGGTGGAGTTTGTTGTTTGACCTTTCTTTCTAATTCCAAAGACTCAGATTTATTAAAGCCTCACTCTATTGTGACAAACAGCTCTACCTCATTACAACCTAGTGGCCAAAATTTGCATGCTCAATTTTCAAAATTTTTTCATATGATAACACCTTCCTCCATTGCAAAAACAAATGATCCAAAAAATCTTTTATATCTAAACTTGGTCTCTCCTCCTCCATTTCTTCCTGTCTCAACCTGTCTGGGGTAACTCTTACATATTAGGAGATTTAGAGACCTCCAACCTCTAACCCACAGCATGTCCCATTTGGGTCAGAAAATTGTTCAGTATCAGGTTGTCAAAGGTCAATCCCATTCCCTGTAACTTCTATATTTATCTCTCCTTCATTGGAGCTTACATCTAATGCCCATTTTCTCTATGACCAAAAGAACTATTACTGTAAAGGTAACCAGAAACTTAAAGAGATTGCCTATATTGGTCCTACCAATACCATAGGATAAATCTGGGCTGTCCTAATTCCCTCTCTCATTTTTATATATAGGAGGGATTCTTCTACCTCTACATTCAAGACACATGGGACACCAGATGAGAAAAGAGGATCACTAGCAAACTGTATTATGGCTTATTCAGCAGGTACCTGGCAAGCACAATTAAAATACAAAGAGTATAAGCCCCACTCTCCCCAAAGTAAAAGATGTGATCCAACATTATCAAGGGTTCTTACCTCCTTAACTTCTCCCCTCTTAGATGACACAGATCCCAGCTCTCTGTCCTCATGATCACTATATCTCTTGATCTCTTGTTTCAGTCTTTAACATCCACATACCAGGTACTAAATAACATTCTGCCTGGCCTATTTGGAGAATGCTGGTTTCCTCCTTCCAGGGTCAAACTCACAACCACCATTTGTGCCTTCACTTGCTGCTCACTACCTGCTCTGAGTCACATTTTTCCTTTCTTATTGCAGAATGTTTTACCTCCTCAGGACACACTTTATGGGCACAGTGTATTCCTCAGATTGTAATAATACCTTAACCCTGAGCACTACCAGGTAGCCCATATGTCTGAACATTCACATTGCCCCAATCCTCTGTGCCACTCCAGTTTGCCATTGCCTACACACTGGGTGGCCCAGCACTTGCACTCTGGTGTTCCTTTTCCCTAAACTAGTAGTGGTACCCAGAGAAGAAGTGCTAGAGTTAACATGGAAACAGAGGCACTATTTCTGTAACTATCTATTATCACTTTACCTCTCAGTATATCCAGGACTTCCAAATGTAGGTCAAGACCACTCTCGATAGCTAGGACCTAATAGACTAGCTGCCTGCCATAGTGCTACAAAATCAGCAAGGATTAGATCTAGTGGAGAAGGGTGGCATTTGTCCCTTCTTCAGGGAGGAATACTGCTTCTGTGTCAACCAATCAGGTATAGTAAAACATAAGATGGGGCAATTTAAGATATTAAAAAAAATGTAAGGAAAAATTCAGTACCTCTGGCCAATCATTGATCTTCCAATATGGAATGAAATACTACCTTTCTTTACCCTCTCTCTCCTACTTTTCTTAGTCCTACTAATTGCACGCTGTCTTATAAACTTCTTTTCTAGATTTCTTCAACAACAAATTAAAAAGATTTCTAGCCAGATTTGTAACCAGCTGATATTGCAGGATTCCTAGGCCCTGGCTACAAAATCAGGGGCCTGTGACTCTCAACTAGACCCTGACTGTGAAGATCAAGCTAGACACCCCCATTCCACAGGAAATAGAATAATGATAACTGTCACCCTCTTTCCTCACACCTGAATATCAATCAATAGTAAATTAAAAAAGGGTGGAATTTAGGGGGAAAGGGCCAAAACAGAATGCCTTGCCCCTCTCTTGCCCCTGACTTTACCACTAGCCCAAGACCAAAGCCATGGAAAGAACAGCCTTCCTGTGGCCTCTCTCTGAGCCCCAAGACTTGGAAATCCCTGCTGCCTGACTGAGCATTAATGGCCAAACCATGTTTCCAACTTGGTGACCAAACCATACTTCTGGCTGTGCTCTTCTGGACTTTGCTACTAGCTTACTGTGCATGCCCCCAAAACCCTATAACTTGCCCTCCCCCACCCTTGCAGAGCTCTCTGTTGTCTCTCTTCTAATTCAGAAGCAGCAGCCACTCTTGTTTTTCTCCCCAATAAATCTCTTGCGAGGTGTGTTGTATGTTGTGACTTTCTGGTATTCCTTAGCTCCCAACTGCCAAGATGGTTTTGCACCAGGAAGAAGCCTTTCATCAGTCCAGTGACTTGGAGAGCTCTCCCAGTGTTTGTGCTCAATCTTGGGGTTTTAGCTGCACTAGGACTTTATCTCTCACTTCCATTCCACACACAACAGTCTCACCTTCTGGCTTACCAATTGCTCAGCATTCCATCTTCTGGAAGTAATTCTGTAGGTTTCCCCTTTTGATTCGCGAAAACGTTTCCCTGAGTCCAAGAAAGTGACCACTGAGCATCTGGCACCTTTCTGGTACTCTGGGCAGCAGAGGTACTCCCAGCCATGATCGTTAAGGATATAGCTTACCTTCTTCACTGACCCTCCACCTCCACACCATCGCCACAGAGCTGCAAACTGCAATCATGCAGCTACCTTAGGTATAACTGGCCTACTGCAACCTTTCCTGACCTGCCTTTCTGTTTTTCCACCTCACCCTCTGAGCTACTGTAATCCCACAGTTTCTTTATCCTCTTGTGGCTTTTATGATACTATAGGTATATGACTCTGTATACATCGCTTCCCTGTGGATGAGACCTCATTTCTGAGCTTGGTTTTTCATTGCCGTCTGGAAAGCCTTCAGGCCTTGTCAAAAATCTTGAGTCTCCTCAGGCAGTTAGGCCTAACCCCAGTTGAGAGAGGTAATAAGCTACTAAATAGCTTGGTCCTTGTTCAATCTTCCCTGAGTCTTGTGGATGCCCTCCACACAGGCTGCTGTGATTTTTCCCACTCTTCCCTCTTTGGGAACAGTGATATCTGTACCATCTCATTCTCCCTTGGAATACCACTTAGGAAACCCCCACCCTCTCCACCTGGCTATTTGGGTTGGTTAATCTATGGGATATTGAGGCTTAGCTTTTGCAATCAAATCTAGTCTCAATATCCCTTAGGTCCAAATAGCCACCTAATGGCACCCCAAATTCAAATATTGTTTGGGACCTTTACAAATATTGAGAGAGATCTGACAAATGGAGAGATCCCCTACATTCGAGCTTTCTCTTATCTGCTGCGGGATGTCTTTCTGTACACTGTGAGTATGTGTTGTTCTGATTGATTGATAAATAAAGCTGCATTGGCCTATATCAGGGCAGGATGTGTTTAGGTGGTACACTCAGACTGAAGACAAGACCATGAAAGGCAGAGGGGAGAGACACCAGCCTGCTGCCAAGGAGCCCCATGCCAGCAGACTGGTAACGTCACGTGGCAAAACATAGATTAATAGAAATGAATGGGTTAATTTAAGATGAAAGAGCTAGCTAGCAAGAATCCTGCCACAGGCCATGCATTTGGTAAGCAATATTAACGATATTAAGCCCCTGAATGATCATTTTATAAGTGGCTTCAGGACCGCAGAAATCTTCCCGCTACACTTATCTCTGCTCTGGCTGTTTGTTTTAGTGTGGTCTTAATCTCTACCTGTCATGACTATGTGAACGTTCTGTCTTTTTAAGTTACCGTGGATGGATCAGTACGTTTGTTGCAGGGCAGGTGAGGGAGAGAAGGAAAAGTAGGACAGCTATGGTAAGTACAGACTCCTCACTGGCTAGTGCATCTCTCAGCTCCCTCCCACCATATCTTCTGTAGCCCGGGGCTCTAAAGTTCCCTATCTCTAAGCCTGATTTGTTTTTAGCTTACTGGATTCATCTTTTACATGACAGATGAGAAATCCTGAAAACAAAAATACCTGCTGTTGTTGGCTAAGGCCTTTCAGCCAGCCATAGCAATTGCCCAGGTTCCCAAAGCCCAAGAACCTCCAGGTCCCTGCTTCAAATGCAGTCAAGAGGTTCACTGGGCCTAGGTGGGCCCGAATCCTCACAAACTACCCAGACCATGTCCAAAGTGCCATCAAGTGGAACATCATGCTGTTGACTTTCCCCACATACCTCCTGGCAAGGGGACATCATACTCAGATCCTCCTCTTGCTCAACTCTAGCTGATCTTTGACCATGGACAACTGACTGGCTGGCTTCCTTGTGTCCACCACTGTCATCTCCAACAGGAAGTCTTGGGTAGTCCTCATCCTATCAGGACAACCCATGCCTTTCCTTCTGGACACTGGTATTTCCTAAGAGATAAGGTCCTGATGGAATTCTGAGGACGCACTTCCCTTCTCATTTCCTTATTGTAGGAGTGGGGAGACAGCCTAACCACCTCACCAAAACCCACCTAGTACCTTTACGTACTCCTTGCTAGTAGTCTAAAACGATGCCATCTCCTTGCAGGGAAGGAACCTCCTAGCTAAAACTGGGAGCTTCTATTGCATTAGCTCCCCCCATTTGCATGACTCGAGCCTCAACAGCCACTGCCTTCCTCCTCCTTCTCCAAAACATATCATTTAATATGCCATTTTCTTTACAAGCCTCCCAGGTTGGTCCCCAAGTATGGAACACCCCAAAACCCTTTATAACCAAGCATTATTCCCCTCTTGTCATCCAATTACAAAGTCCTACCAATAACATCATCCAGGGTCGGCATCCATTCTCTTGCCAAAATCTCAAGGACTAAAGCCTCTTTATATCCAACCTAGTGCTCAAAAAATCCATTCAGTTTCACTTGGTTTTGAGGGGTTCGTTTTTGCATTGGGCATTTATTTATTTATTTATTTATTTATTTATTTTTGAGAAAGAACTTAAATTAGGGTAGGTAGGGAGGTATAGAGGATCTGGAAGGACTTGGTGGAGGGGAAGAATATGACCAAACTCTAGTTAAATTTAAAACTTGTTTTACATGATAAAAAATAATAGAAAAAAGAAAGAGCCCAAGCTAGTGTGAAATCGCCTATGTGTGACCATCAGGGAGTCTGTTTAAAATTTAGACTTCAGACTGTTCCTTCCATTTCACATTTTAAAAAATTTCTTGTCTTAATATTTTAAAAATATTTTCCTTTTATTTTTGAGATAATAAAATGATTATATTTCTCCATTATTCTTTTACATCAAATGTACTCATATTCTCTTTCATTTATTTAAATCAAGCACAGTATGTAAGTAAATAAAAATTATTCATTAAAAATATTGTAGAAACATTAACATTTTAGTTATTACTTGTTTTGAATAGCATTCAATGGAAAACCAAATTTGGTAACATAATAAGGGGATATAATATCTTACAGAAAAGTCTGAAAGTTAATAATTTTTAGAGATTACTTTATTCACACATGCAGGATTTGCATGATGTTCCTAGGACTCTTGCTTAACAAGGTGGTTGAGTGAGAAAGAAAGTAAGACATTTGGCTTATACATCCTTCTAAGAACATAAGAATTCTAGAAAGCATCCAGTAGTACTTAGCTTATATGTTTGACCAGATGTGACATATGTCTTTGACCTTCTAAATGAGGGAAGGATTAATCCGTGAATAGCAACATATCACTATACACCAGAAATTTTTTTCTTTAGACACTCAGAAGTTCCTGCCTCTGCTGAAGGCTATAACTACTTTCTGTTCTAAGCTAGTGAAAAGAAGTATAGTGATATCAATTTTCATGTCTTCTTTACGTCAACCTCAGATAATGAGCCTTATGTTTTGATGTTTTGACCTTCAGTGTCCAATGCCACTCAATTTCCAACCTTATAGTCATCTTTTTCAAGTGATTCTTCTGCTACAATATGTCACCAAACAATTGTCCTGTGTAAAGTAGAACAAATTTTCTCTGTATTGCTTCGTATGTCATAATATTCCTCAGAGTAGGGAAAATGTCTTGGCATTTCCAACCATTGAATTTCCCAATGTGATTTAAATTATGTGAAGAATGAAAGAATACCCTCCGTGTTTACATGGTGTTATCAATAGAGGAGAATGGACACAGATTAATGCATTGATTTAACTACTGAATTGGCAACGGGCAAAAATAGTTTCGCAATTACATTTGATCTCCATACCTGAAAACTAGCTGCATATGAAGCCTGTTGGGATATAATCGCTTACCTTTTGGCCCTGCTGGAAATCTGTGTTTATTCTGAGTTGTTCGTGGTAGAACTGTCTTAATTGCAGACATTTTCTGCAGAGTTCTCTTTAGCCATGTGTGTTCAGGCACCCTTAAAATGTTCCTGCCAAAACGTAAAATAACGTGCGGATGGGAACAATTCCCAAGATGAACACAAAAACTATAATATCAGGAAATAAATAATTATGTTCTGGAGAAATGTCAATATGTCTCTGCATCAAATTGCTCAACATCCCTAATCATCAGGGAAATGCAAATCAAAACAACTCTGAGATACCACCTTACGCCTATCAGAATGGCTAAGATCAAAAACACTGAAGACACCTTATGCTGGAGAGGATGTGGAGCTAGGGGAACTCTCCTCCACTGCTGGTGGGAATGCAAGCTTGTACAACCACTTTGGAAATCAATATGGCGCTTTCTTAGAAAACTGGGAATCCATCTCCCCCAAGATCCAGCTATACCACTCTTGGGCATATACCCAAGGAATGCTCAACCACACCACAAGAGCACTTGTTCAGCTATGTTCATATCAGCATTGTTTGTAATAGCCAGAACATGGAAACAACCTAGATGCCCTTCAACTGAGGAATGGATAAACAAAATGTGGTACATATACACAATGGAATACTACTCAGCAGAGAAAAACAATGACATCATGAGGTTTGCAGACAAATGGATGGATATAGAAAAAATCATCCTGAGTGAGGTATCCCAGACTCAGAAAGACAAACATGGTATGTATTCACTCATAGCAGGATACTAGATGTGGAACAAGGATGACTGGACTGCTACTCACATCACCAGGGAGGCTATCTGGAAAACAGGACCCCAAGAAAGACACAGGGATCGCCCAATGACAGAGAAATGGAATGAGATCTACATGAACAGCCTGGACATGAGTGGGGGTAGTGAAGGGTGAGGGTCGAGGGAAAGAGAGCTTGGGTGAGTGGGAGATCCCAGCTGGATCAACAACAGAGAGGGAGAACAAGGAATAGGAGACCATGGTAAATGAAGACCACATGAGAATAGGAAGAAGCAAAGTGCTAGAGAGGCCCACAGAAATCCACAAAGATACCCCACAACAGACTGCTGGCAATGGTCGAGAGACAGTCCGAACTGACCTACTCTGGTGATGGGATGGCCAAACACCCTAATTGTCATGCTAGAAACCTCATCCAACTACTGAGGGATCTGGATGCAGAGATCCATGATTAGGCCCCGGGTGGATCTCTGGGAGTCCAATTAGCGAGAATGAGGAGGGTTTATATGAGCGAGAATTGTTGAGACCAAGGTTGGATAAAGCACAGAGACAAATAGCCAAACGAACGGAAACATATGAAATATGAACCAATGGCTGAGGGGTCACCAACTGGATCAGGCCCTCTGAGTGGGTGAGACAGTTGATTGGCCTGATCTGTTTGGGAGGCATTCCAGGCAGTGGGACCGGGTCCTGTGCTCATTGCATGAGTTGGCTGTTTGAAACCTGGGGCCTATGCAGGGTCCCTCGGCTCGGCCTGGGAGGAGGGGACTGGATCTACCTGGACTGAGTCTACCAGGTTGATCTCAGTCTGTGGGGAAGGCTTTGCCCTGGAGGAGATGGGAATGGGGGGCGGGCTGGGGGGAAGGTGAGGGGGGCGAGAGGGGGGAGAACAAGGGAATCTGTGGCTGATATGTAGAACTGAATTGTATTGCAAAATAAAAATTAAAAAAAAATATCATCTGTACTACTCATTCGCTCTCAATAAGACAATTTGAATATTTATGGTATCTAACATGGATGTACGTATGTTTAGTGATATTTTAACAATTATGTATTTCTAAAAATCACACCACAAATAAAATGTACACTATACATCACTAAGAAGATGAAGTGTCTGCACTGTTAACACAATTTACCCAAGAAAAATGTGTTTTTGAAAAGAAAACATTATCTGTGGAAAAATCATAATTTGTAAGTTGGTATTTACTTTCATCTGAAGAAACAATTTTAACAGGATTAATGTTGGGGGCATCTTTTCCAAAACACTAAAGATATCAAATCCCTTAAATGGTACTGAAATGATGTGTTGGCAGTTAAGAATAATTGCTTTTCTTTCAGAGAACAGAGTTCAATTCCTAGCCCCCATACCTGATGTCTCACAACCATACATATAGATACTCTGAATCCTCCTTCTGACCTATACACTCTTGCATATGTTTAGCATACATTCATAAAACACACAGATACACATAAAGAAAAATGATTAGAATAAACTTTAAAAATAACCTACTGAAAATGAAAAGATAATTTTATCATCCCATATCATTTTAAGTAAGAAAACACAGATGTCTAAGTGTCATCAATATTTGTGCTTCATATTTGAAAATATTATATATGTTTTTCCTACTGTAGTGTTCTTACCTCTGTCACGCACCCCTGTGAGCAATATTTTATTATTCTCTGTATTTTGCTAATAAAGCAATAGAAGTAGTGACATTTTTTTTAAATTCTGTTGTCAAGAAGTTAATTCAACTAGCAATATGAGAGTCAAAGTTGTTCCTTACGTGAACAAACTCTATGTGAAATAGAATCACAAAACATCACTTATTTTCATTAATGTAATGCTGCAATACAGTTGTCAGATGAAGTATACAGAAAATATAAATTCAAGGTATAAAAATAAGAAACATAAAGGGAACAAAACATGGTAAATTTTATTAGAAAATTTAAAGTTGACAGTAAATACATGAAAATACTGTATTTATCAAATAATTACAGAGTTTTACTTTTAGGAGTAAAATGGCTCATGAAAATTTCAATCCTACTTCTTCATTAACTTCATTTTCTCCTACTTTTTAAAAATCTTACTTATATTACTTTGCTGTGTGTGTGAGTGGGTGTGTGTCGATCTGTGGGTTTGCATATTTGTATGCAGTGACCACAGAAGTGAAAAAACAGTGATGGATTCTGCTGAGCTGGGTTGTAAACCACTAGATGTGGGTACAGGGAATGAAACTATAGTACTCATAAGAGGAGTACATGCTTTCAACCATGGAGTTGTCTTTCTGATAACATATTTTTCAAACTAATATTTTCTTCATGTGCTAATATTGACAATTGAACTTTTTCCTGAAAGCCAGCAGAATTGGCAGCTTGTGCCTTTAATCCCAGCACAAGGGACGCGGAAGCAGGTGAATCTCTGAGTTTGAAGCCAGCCTGGTCTACAAAGCAATTTCCAGGACAGCTAGGACTGTTGCACAAAGAAACCCTGTCTTGAAAAATAACAACAACAAAAAGTGTAGATTCATAAAATGTATGAAATTGATATTATATCAAAGAACAAAAACTTGTTTTGTAACAAATCAAGATAAACAATCTTAGACAATTACCTTTAATTTAAAATTATTGATTGTAGACATTAATTTATATTGGCTACACTAAGTAAATTTGTAATGTTATTATTTAAAATACAACTAAAATATATTTAAAAACTTATTTTATGATTATAGCTTCATCATTTATAATTATACATAACAAAGCAGTAATTCTCAATTTTAAGTTGTTGTAAATATGAAATTGATAACATTTGCAAGAAATTTTCATAGTTTTTATCATATTGTACAAGAGCTTCTTGAAAAAGTAACATCAAATAGTTTTTTCTTTAGGAATCTGGTTAAATTTTCAAAATTATACATATTCAACATTTGCTGTTTATTACCAATTTCTGCAAACTACTTGGCCAACTTAAAAAAAACTCAGTCATTTTAAAAACATTTTTTGTGCATTATTACTGAAGATTGTAAAATAGAGTAAAGTTTAAAAAATAACCTAGACATTTTGAAGTAACACAATATGTTTAACTATCTTAGAACAGCTTGTCTGGACATTTTGAAGAATCCGGTTAATCATCCCTTTCAGTATTATCCCATTATGAGTAAGCATATCTTAAGAGGAAGTTGCAAATTTGCTAGGAAAGGACAGCTAAACTTCCTTAAAGTGAGGATGCATATTTACTTCTACTAATAATGCTATAAAGTGAAAAATGAAAATAAGTGAGTGACACTGACGAAGCATGTGTAACTAATTACTCCTTGCCCCCACCACCACCCGCCCCCCACACCGCCATGGCAAAAATAAGGATAGATTTATTGTGGCTGGTATCTTCAGACATTTCATTCCACAATTCTTTGGCCCTGTTATTTTCCTGCTTGTGGTGACTTTATTATGGTTTGGATATATTATCAAAAGACCATTTCTTAATCTGTCACGAGCCAGGAATAAAACAGAGAAAGTAAAGTCCATAGTTTCATTATTCCATTCAAAAACAGGACTTCACCTCTTCCCAAAAGCACAAGAAACCTTTAACACAGTGATGTTAGTGGATTCTCACTGTAACAATATGCTTTACTATGCAGCGTTGCATTCATGATTTGTGGACATGATTACCAATGTGATACAAATACATTTAATGTAAATTTGTATGCATGTCTTTTGGTGTTTCAAAATTATCCCTCATAACTATGAAAGTTTGAGTAATGTGTCTTAGGAAATAAGCATCATAGAAATGGCAAATAGTTTAAGTCACAATTACTAGGATTCATAAATTCATGTATTTCCTAATGGATGCCCTGATACAGTTTTGCGCAATAGCTTGTAGGCTTATTTCTTTGGTCCCCTAATTATATTTATCAAATATGAGAAGCAGAACATGCAAAAGACAGAGGCAAATCAGAGTTTTATTATTTTGCTTTTGATGGTAAAATGAAAGCCTGTCTAATACATCTAACATAGATTGATAAACCTACATCCTAAATTTTGGGATTCTCTCAGTAGAAATCAAATGTAACTTACCCAGTTATAATGAATAAATGTTTTCTCTGCAGGTAATATGTATGTCTATATTAAGCTTTATAATGTATAAGGCATTCATTGATGGAAATATGGTGTGTACCTAGTATCCTTGTGGACAAAAAATGTCTGAGAGGAAAATTAATTTAAAATAATATGCTGCTTCTCTTTTTTATTATTATTTTATTTTATTTTACAATATAATTTAGTTCTACATATCAGCCACGGATTCCCTTGTTCTCCCCCCTCCCACCCCCCTCCCCTTCCCCCCAGCCCATCCCCCATTCCCACTTCCTCCAGGGCAAAGCCTCCCCTGAGGATTGAGATCAACCTGGTAGACTCAGTCCAGGCAGGTCCAGCTGCTTCTCTTTGAGTTTTCAATTTACTTGATCCCTCATGCTCATGTGATACCCTGAGCAGCTCAAAGGCATGAGTCATTTGATGGAAAAAGTATATGGAAACAAAATAATTGTAAGCAATATTTCTAAATATATGTATAAAAAACTAATAACAAAAGTATAGAGATGAAAACAGTTCAATATAAATTAAAGTATTCCTTCTTATAGAAGACATTCTTCAAAATGCTTTATTTACTCATGCTGAACACTAATCCTTCAATTTTTCCTATTTGATGTGTAAATGCTATATAACTTTTCCTACTTTCAGATCATATAAATACATCAATTTCTCCTACTGAGAGTCTGATCTGTGTGACGTAGAGAAAGTCGCTGTTCCAGGGCCAGATAAATCTACGTTCTAGAGCAGTCGGTTGAACCCATGTTCTCACGAAGGATGAAAGTGCAGATTAGAGAATATATGTCCTGTGTGATTTTCACATGAGAAATTAAACAAGAAAGTAACCAAATGATAATTGGTGAAGTTCTAAAGGCCAGTCATTGGTTTTTAAGTGAGATGGTTCCATGTACAGCCCTGAATACTGACAGAAAGCAGGGAATAAGGAACTCCATGGTAACTAACTCCCATACTTGCAGGTGAGACAGAACAGTGGCCTTTACCCAGAGACTACAACAATCAACTCACAGACTCTTTCCTTACCTGCCATTTATTGATCATTACTTTCCTCGAAAACCCTGCAATTTGGAATACAATGAATATAGGAGAAAATGGGAAAACAGAGTAAATTCTTTTATTCAACATAAAAAGTTCAGAATGGCAAGAAAAAATTATTGCAGTGGTAATGTAAGTTTTCATGAATAAAACTTTTTAGAGAATGAGCAGAGATATTTTCATTAAGGCAACATTCCTTTGTGGCTTTTATCTATTCCTTCAATGATTATCCATAACCAAGGTTTGAAATTCCTAAAAACTGTCTTATGTTTAAATACTAACTTCATGACAATATAAATTAGTTTAAAATATTTATCATAAATTAAAAATATTATATATTCTAAAATCTCACTTTTATTGAAAATCAAGACTGAAATATTTTAAACCAATTCCATTTAATTTAAAAACTTTGGACCCTTGAGATTCTAAGACATGTATATGTTCAGGTCATTTATGGACAAAGTAGTTATGTCTTCTCACAGGTTATTTACTTTTCCCAATAAGTTTAAAACATTCTCTGAATCACATATAATCCCTGATATCCTATGAATGCTTTAAAAACTCTATTGTTTGGAAACTAAGTAAGAGAAAAAAATTACTTATCTAGTACAACTCTGTCCTTCACATTTTTATTCTAAGTTGATTAAATGCATGAGTTTGTGACACATACTTGAATATAATAAGAAAATACTCATGTTCAGAATGTCTCATGCTCCATTCAATTGAGATGCTTATTTCTCAAACATTTATTAGCTTTCAGATTACATTCAAGAACAGTTCAGGCATTGTTTTAATGCATAAACAATAAAGAATAAAAGTTTCTGTGTATTTATTTGTTTCAAGAATGTGTACAAATAATTTTAGTCATGATACTATGGTTTCTTTTCTAAGAAAACTCTGAGCATGGTCTCCCCAATAACATCTGTGTAATAAGTATGAAATTATTTTAATAGGCTTCAATTTTAGAATTTTTGCCTACTTTTGTGCAATGAAATGCATTAATTAACTATAAGATTTTCCCTTTATAATATATAATTCAAGGCTGGAAAATGGTTCACCTAGTAAGGACATATACCTCTAAGTCTGTTGACCTGAGTTTTGTTTTGAGCTCTGGGACATACATGGTATATAGAGATAGCTAAATACAGGACGCTGTCCTCAGAACTTCATGCACACAACATGGTTGACACCACAACACACACACACACTCTATTCAAAGTAATGGTTGACAATATCTTGGTGAATAAACATTGAAAACATTAAAGCGTCATTCCACATTTTATGTTCTTTAAAGAAATTCAGACTTTCAACATGAAGACTATCAAACAATAACAATAAAGTGTTTTATTATCATTTCTTACTTTTTCTTCATTTTGTGTAAAAGACTGAGATACCAAATTATGGTAATATTAATTTTTCAGAGCTCTTTTAGTATTGAATGCACAGATTTATGTAACATCTACTTTCCTTTATTCAGTTTATATTATCAAGTGAGAGAAATAATTCTAATTGTTGTGGTTTTCTTCTAGTGTGTTATTGACAAAATACCCAATAATGGTTATATTTAATACATCCCAGTTGATAGGAAGATAAAGCTTCAATTTAAAATATTATATAACATATTCTAGTCAAGTTTTCCCATTTACCTTATTTTCAATAAAATTCATCATGTCCTATATAATTTGTTTGTGTGTACTTAATCATTTAGAAAAATTATCTTATTCTAAACCATGATACAGGAAATAAAAATTCTCTACACTAGACAGGAGAATTATAATTGCATGAGGTAATCTCGCCTCTGCTTCCTTCAGCTTCATAGAAAGATTTAGCATTTTTTCTAAAGCAGCAGCTCAAAATGCTACTGAATCAAACCCAGGAAATGTGATATATCTCAAGTGTTTTAGAAGGGTTCTTTTTGTTTGTTTGTTTGTTTGTTTGTTTTTGCTTTTTGAGACAGTGTTTTTCTGCGTAGCTTTGCGCCTTTCCTGGAACTCACTCTGTAGACCAGGCTGGCCTCAAACTCATAGAGATCCACCTGCCTCTGCCTCCCGAGTGCTGGGATTAGAGGTGTGCACCACCACTGCCTGGCTAAAAGGGTTCTTTCTTTACAAACTATAGTGTCTACAGCTCAGAATGAATATGAAGCATGTACACAGTCCTTCAAATTATATTGAATAAAACACTGAATTCTACAGTTGAAATTACATCTGATGTTAATTTAATGATATCCTCACACATTTCTATTATAAGTGGAATCAAAACATCAAGGGAATTTCAGTAGAAATTAAAGAAAGATTTATAAGACATTTTGACCTTAAGTTACTGTATGTGGTCAATATTTGAGCATGTCATTATGTTTACTGAAGCATAAACAAAGGAAATAACTCTTTACCAATTACTCAGGAGGTATACTGTGGAAATGACTGACATAAATCACTTTAATTCCCATAACTCCTGTGTTTACACAAAGCCGGTATGAAGAGTATTTAATTTTCAAAAATGATTACTTAAAATATTTCATGTACATATCTCAAATATATTTAAGAAAAATATCAGTAAGTAAATAAATTATTGGTTGTTCTGATTAAATTATTTTTAAAATAAAATAATTATCATTTCATTTTAAGTTAGATTTATTTTGTGCTTGAAATTGTTGTTACTTTTAATTGAAAATACACATCTAAAACTTGTATGCAAAGTATGGATGCACTTGTTTATTCATTTATTTTATTAGACTGCAGTTTCCCCTCCCTCCTCTCCTTCCAGTCACTCCCCTGACTCTGTCCCTACTCCCAATCCACTCCTCCTCCATTTCTGTTTTAGAAAGCTGAGACTTCCATGGATATCAACAAATCAAGGCATATAAAGTTGCAGTAAGACTAAGCACATTCCCATGTATTAACACTGGGCAAGGAGACCCAGTAGGAGGAAAGGGTCCCAAAAGCCAGTCAAAGAGTCAGAGACAGCTCCTCCCATTGTTAGGAGTCCCACAAGAAGACCAAGCTACACAACTATGTGTGTGTGTGTGTGTGTGTGTGTGTGTGTGTGTGTGTGTGTGTGTGTGTACATGCAGAGTACCTAGATCAGTCCCAAAAGTCTCCCTGGTTGTTGGTTCAGTATCTGAGAGCCCCTATGAGGCCAGTTTAGTCGATTCTGTGTGCTTTCTTTTTGTGTCCCTGACCCCTCTGGCTTGTACCTTCCTTTCTCCCCTTCTTCTACAGGATCTGCCTAATATTTGGTTGTGGATCTTTGTATCTGTTTCTATCAGTTGGTTGATGAAGCCTCTCTAATGACAATTGGGCTAAGCACACCTCTATGAGTCTATCAAGATATTGTTAGACCTCATTACATTTAAATCTTTTTTTCACTCCAGTAATGTTTGCTTCTATCCTGGGTCTCTAGGTTATCTAGCCTATGGGTCCTGGTGCTCCAGTCAATGTCAGGGGTAGGTTTCTCTCCTGGCATGAATTTTGTTAGACAAGTAATTAGTTGGCCACTCCTTTAATCTCTTTCTGTTGTTTCAGTTGTTGAATTTCAGCTTCAATCCACGGTGGTCTGATAAGATACAAGGAGTTTTTCAATTTGTTTTTATATGTTGAGACTTGCTTTGTGGCCAAGTACATGATCAGTTTTGGAGAAGGTTCTATGAGATCCTGAGAAGAAGGTACATTTTTTTATGTTTGGGTGAAATATTCTGTAGATATCCATTAGGTCCATTTACATCATAATGTCCGTTATTCTATCATTTCTCTTTTTAGTTTCTGTCTGGGCAACCTGTCCATTGGTGAGAATAGGATGTTGAAGACTCCCACTATTAATATCTGGTGTTTGGTGTGGGATTTGAGTTTTAGTAATGTTTACTTTCCAAATGTGGATGGCCTTGTATTTGGGGCATAGATGTTCAGAACTGAGACATCATCTTGGTTGATTTTTTTCTTTGATGAGTATAAAATGCCCTTCTCCATCTCTTTTGATTAATTTTGGCTTGAGGTCTGTTGTAGCAAAAATCTTAGAAGGTCTTATTAATAAAATCAAACCTGAGGCCAGTTATTGGGGTGAATGCTGGAAGATCAGAGAGACAGAACAAGCCACAGCTAACCTCACCTGGCCAACTTCTCAGCTGATCTTGTTTCCTCAGACTGGAAGCCTCTGTGTCCTCATATCTGAATGGCTCTCAGCTGAACTGTGCTGCTAGAAGCCTGAAAGCTTAACCAGCCAAATGCTGCTAGTTTCTGGTCCTCATGCCTTATATACCTTTCTGCTTTCTACCACCACTCCCTGGGATTAAAGACTCGCTTTCTGGGATTAAAGGCTTGTGTCACTGTGCCTGGCCATTTCCAATGTGGCCTTGAACTCACAGAGATCCAGAAGGATTTCTACCTCTAGAGTGCTAGGATTAAAGATGTGAGTGCCACCATTTTCTAGCCTTTGTATCTAGTAGCTGTTCTGTCTCTGACCCCAGATGAGTTTATTAGGGTGCACAATATTTTGGGGAACACAATACCACCACAGTCTGTTTTGTTAGATATTAGGATAGCTACATCAGCTTGTTTCTTAGGTCCATTTGAATGGAAAATCTTTTCCCAACACTTAATTTTGAGGTAATATCTGTCTTTGAAGTTGAGGATGTGTTTTTTTTAATGCAACAAAAGGATGGATTTTGCTTTCACATCCATTCCATTGTGTTAGCCTCTGTCCTTTTTATTAGGGAATTGATTCCATTGATATTGATGAATAATAACAACAAGTTTTTGTTAATTTCTATTATTTTGTTGTTATTGGTGGTGGTGATGGTGATGGTTGTGTGTGTGTGTGTGTGTGTGTGTGTGTGTGTGTTTATTTCCCTTCTTTGTTTTTTTTCTGGTGTGAGATTATCTTTTACCTGTGTTTTCATGAGTGTGTTTTAACTTCCTCTGGTGGAGTTTTCCTTCTAGTATCTTCTGTAGGGCTGGATTTGTGGATAGATATTGTTTAAATTTGTCTTTGTCATGAAATATCTTTTCTCAATCTATGGTGATTGACGGTTTTTTTGGTATAGTAGTCTGGGCTGATATCCACAGTCTCTTAGATTTATCATGACATCACTTCAGTCCCTTCTGGATTTTAGGAATCTGTTGTGATGTCAGATGTGATTCTTTTATATGGTATTTGGCTTTTTCCCTCACCACATTTAGTTAATTCTTTCTGTGTTCTGTATGTTTAGCATTTTGATTATTATGTGGTGTGGGGATTTTCTTTTCTGACCCAATATATTTAGTATTCTGTAAGCTTTGTTTTTCCTTAAATTTCTTGAAGGATTTTTTTTCTTATTCTCTTTAAGGACCTCTTTCATCTTGATGAAGTTATTTTTAAGGTCATTTTCTTGTGCTTCAGCTGCATTGGATTGTTCAGGTTTTGCTGTCCTAAGATTGTTGGGTTCTGGTGGGGTTATACTGTCCCTTTTGTTATTGACTGTGTTCTTACACTGGCATTTAGGCATCTGGGTTTGAGATGATTATAGATCTAGCTGTTGATTCCTGTGTTTTTCTTTGTTGATTGGGTGTTTTGATCCTCATTTATATTTCCTCTCTGTTCTTTTATTCTAAATGGCCAAAGATTCTGGTAATTGGTGAGTCTTCACGTCCTGTAGGGTGTCTCTACTGGGGTTGAAGGTGTCTGACAAACCTCTGAAGTTTTGTGTAACTTTGTTGCCTCTCTGGTTCCAAGTACCTGCGTGACCTCTGGAGTTCAGGTATGTGCTTGGCGTTTGGGATTCATAGTACAGAGTGGCCTCCAGTACAATGTTGCTGTTGAAGCTGGAGTCCTTAGACCCTGCCTGAGCTCTGGTAAAGCTGAAGTCTTCTTCAAAGTTGTAGGCTGGCATATGACACCTTGATGCACTTCTTTATGGCAGTTTCTATCAAATGAAAGCACCCCAACAAAACCATAATTTCTAAGATAGTCTATTCAGTAGCCCCTCAACTCACTGATATACAACCAACAAGTCTGTTTTCTCTGTGCCTTTTTGCAGTCCGCCTGGGTTCTGTATATGAGCAGTTTTTCTCATCCTTCAGGCAAATTTGTGCAATATATTTCTTCATTTCTAGAACACCATGAAGTCACCGAAGTGTTTGTCTTTTGACCAAATTATTATTGAAGTTAAATAGTACTGTTGATAAGAACTCTGAAGAATACTATAGTTTATTGAAATAACTCAAAGAGACTGAAGAAGGACTGATCCCCAAAATTAAAAAATGGGTGAACTAGTTCACTGGCTATGTTTTCATTTTCCTGTTTGTCATGAAAAGGTAAAAGTTGGTGGTTTTTTAATAATTAAGTGCAATTATCTTTTATTTGTTGAATTCAATTATTCCTGTTGTCATAGAAATATGATCAAATAGACTGAAAGTATTCACTGCATGTTTGGGCACATAATAATAGTTTTACTTATGAAAGACTACATGCTTTTTATATGCATAAATCCACTTTGTCAGAGGAAAAAATACCTGCATTTTATTACTTGTTCAATACCATTTATCAGTCTTAGTGCTTGAAATTGGTGGATTCTATATTCATGTCTCTCAAGTAACAAGACATTTTGAATGTCTTACATTTACTTATTTCTTTTTAGGAAAGTGAAGTCTACTTGCCATAGTGAATGTGAAGACACCAACGGACAGGTAATAGAATTGAGTTGTGCTTCTCTCTTACCATTTGAGCCCTGGAGAGTAAACTCAGGACATTTACCATGGTGGCCAAATCTATACCCACTAAAGTATCTGTTACCCCTACAAAAGTATCTTTTACTAGAATTGACTATGTTGGTTTGTTTTATAAGTCAAAGGTTATTGTGGTACAACATATCCTTATATCCAAATTTTGAAGTCAAGGTACCTTTAAAATATACATTTTGGCATAACTCAACAGCTTTTATAATCAAATGTTTTTCTGCAGTTACGAATATCAAAGAGAACATAATCCAGATTCTCTGTGTGGTAGTCATCTTTATGTGGCTTATTTTTTCTATTACCTTTACTGTCTCTTTAAAGACTTTATTTTTTAAAACTATGTATTTGTTTCTATAATTCTATATATCATTTTTTTTGTCTCTTTCAAGCCTACGTATCTTTTACATACATTGTAAACTATTACATCTGAATCTGTCTTATTGTGAATCTCTTGCCTTAAACTGCAGCAGCTGTGGCTGCTGGCTCCGCCCATCTCAGCTTCCCAACATGGTTACGTTTACCGCCAGCTCTGGGAGCTATCTTGGGTCTATGCTTTTATCCAAGCAGCGTGTAGCCCAGAAACTTCTTTTTTTTTTTTGTTTTGTACTAGCAAAGGCTAAATCCATCACATAGCTTAATGTGTTACTTGCAGAGGCCTCATTCCTACCATACTGCAGGTCGAGAGTGCATATTAGGAACCCGCCAGTAGCTCAAACCGGCAGCTGCCGCTCATTTGAGAGAGACAATTAGGAAGCTGTTTTTAGTTCCGTTTTAGAATCTTTTTTCTAAGTTTTTAGGTGGAAACTCTTGCCCCACGTTGGGCGCCATTTGTTGCTGGAGAATTTCTCTCCAGCTCCCGCCACCAAGTCCCGCCAGTTCCAGAGCCCACTTATAAAATAAACATACAGACTCTTACATTATTTAAACTGCTTGGCCATTAGCTCAGACCTGTTATTGTCTAGCTCTTACTCTTATATTTAGCCCATTTCTATTAATCTTTACTTTGCCACATGGCTCATGGCTTACTGGTACCTTACATCTTCCTTGTCCTGATGTCGGCTGGCAGTGTCTCTCTCTCAGCCTTCCATTTCCCAGAATTCTTTTCCTTGTCCCGCCTATACTTCCTGCCTAGCCAATGGCCAATCAGTGATTTATTTACTGACCAATCAGCAACACATTTGACATACAGACCATTCCACAGCAATTTGTAAAGTGTTGTTTTCTTGGCTTTTTAAAACAAACACTCAGAATTCTCATGTGACTCCATTCTTCGACCATCTTCCAATATTATTTTTCTAAATGCAAGATATCCAGAGTGGTTTTGATTTGTGATGTTTTGGACAAATCTAATTTTCATTTAATGCATGAGTATTCTATATGCAAGCAAATTATAAACATAATATTATTAGAACACTGAAGGAATTTGTGTAATCCTCTGCCACCAGGAACAAGAATCAAAAGTATGTGTAGTACTATTGGTTACATTATTATATTGATCATAAAAATCTAGAGAATAGCTTGAAAAGAGACCCATGTGATTAGTAGTTCTGGTATCCTGTAGAATGTAAGCTCATATTTGCCTTTAATAGGAATACAAGTGTTATGATGTCCTAAGCAAATGGAAATGATACAAATACCAAGGGAAAATTAAATGCAGTCCCTTTTTCAGATGAATGGATGAGTATGTTACAGTGCCAAAGTACAATCATAAACACAGGGTTATTAGTAAAAATAACAGGAACTGGATCCATCCAATCTACACTTTGAAGAAAGAGGATGAGGAACAAAAGACCAATACAGGTGCTCAAAGGTAATCACCACAGAAGCACAGGTCAAAGCTGCTGGCATCACCAAAAATGAATCTCAGGTCTCTGTGTGTTTATTATTTTCTCCATTGGTGCATAGAGCCCTAACTTGGCCCCAGGTCAACAGACTTGACTTCTGATGATATGGTTGATATCTCCTTTTGCTCTTTAGCTGCAGGAATGTTATCTTTGTTGTGACTTTCACTGTCTCCTCATCTTCTGCTGTTATTGTCCTTAATGGCCTTGGACATGAGGAGCTAAAGAAGAATCCATATTTAAGTGGATCCATCTGCAAAGACAGATGCTTACCCCTTCCCAATATTCTAGAGAAGTAAAAATGGGTGGGTTAAAGCATCAGATTGCTTATTTCATTACAAAACCAGAGAGGTTAGAGTGCACCTAAGTAGGAGTCTATTATTGGAAATTGTTGTAATTATACAACACAAGCAGAATCTGAAATGAAATGTAATGGTTTGTGAATGAACTATAACAGATAATCAATGAATCCAGTTCCAACAGGTGGGCTGAAGAAAAGGAAGTATTAATAGATGATGAATATCTTTACCGTGATCTCTCCTATCCTAGATGAGTCATCAATAAAATAGCTGCCTGTAGAATGGGAGAAGTTTGGACAATTTTTGTAATCACAGATTTAGTTCATATGAGAAAAACCCCATAGCTTACCACCTAGATAATGATTTTCTATCTTTCCATAGTAATCTGTAAATGAAAATACATAGAGTTTTAAAAATGATTACTAGTTAAGGATAATATAATACAGCAAGAGCAAATCCATATATTTGTTAACATTAGGTCCTCACTTGATTTACTAATTGAGTAAGAAGAATAAGGTAAATAGTTATTATTTTATGGGCTTATGGTATAAATAAATTCATTCCAAAATTTTCCTTTGTAAAAGTAAAATTTAAATTACTCCTTAATAATATATACATAACATTTTATTAATCTTTATCTAATCAGTAGAAAATAGATTTATTATTTGTCTAATATGAAACACCCTATATTAAATACTTTATATTAACTTTTCAGACTTTTTCCATTATGTTTTGGGACAAATATAATAAGTATGTCTTGATTCAAATATAATTTTATACATTTTCTGAATAAATTTCAAAAGATTAGTTCTAATTTGTACTCCTGCCAAGAACCTATGTGTGTTTCTCTTTAGCATAATCCTTGAGTGATTGGAAAAGCAGTCTCATCACAGCTAGAAATCATTATTTGATATTTTAGACTTTTGTACTATTTTAAATGTGATCTTTTCCTTTTGGGCTGTATTTCATTTTTTTTTATTTTTTATTTTTTTAAAATTTTAAATTACTTTGTTCTATTTTGCTTACTGATTTTGAATTCAATGGAATAGTATCATATTTGCATTCTAAGTGTAGTTCACAGTTTTCATTGTTCAGATTATAGATTCTAACACTCTTATTTATTATATTTACACAACCAAAATGAGTAAAAGTCTGTAGATTATTCACTTTCTTCCTCCTTGCAGACATGCACAAACCCCTGTCCCCTGTAAAAATCCCACCACAAAATGCTACAGACAAAATTGATTAACTTAATACTGACATGTGTTTTCAGGATTTCAGAGTTATTACTCAATAAGTACTGAAAATATTCCATATATCTGTGTTATTACAAGCTTGAGTATTCAATTCAGCCATTGAAAGAAACCTGTCAAAGTTTGGGTACTTGTAAATAAAACTGTTAAAAATATATGTTTACATTTTTGTTGAATTGTATTTTCAACTATAAATATCAAGCTATCACTACTCTATCATATATTAGAAGCATGTTAATTTTATTAGAAACACCCAATTGCTGCTGAGAGTGCCTTTGTCATCTTCATATTCCCAAAAGCTATGAATGACAGTTCTGTTGGCCACACAATCTCAAGCATTTGATGCTGTCACTTCTTAGAATTTGGTTAACTTAAGAGTCATGTGGACATATAGTTTGTTTAAACTTATAATTCCTTACTACCTGGATCATTGAACATTTTTTCCATATGCTTATTTGCCATTCAATTTCTTCTTTATGTGGAGTCCAATCAGATATTTTATGCACCTTTCAGTGGGAATATTCATTTTCTTATTGAGCTTTAAAGTACTTTGAATTGAGTATGAGTGTGTTTTGGTCAATGAGTGTCTTAAAACATTTGATCCTAGGTGGTGGTTTACCTTCACTATTTTATCCACATTGAAAAATAATTTAATATTTTTAAATTTAATAGTTCTTTGAGAATTTTATACAATCTGTGGCTGTGGGATGTTCTGTATGGCAAATGTGTTGCTAATTAGTCGATAAATAAAACACTGATTGGCCATTGGCTAGGCAGGAAGTGTAGGCGGGACAAGGAGGAGAATAAAGCTGGGAAGTGGAAGGCTGAGTCAGAGAGACACTGCCAGCTGCCACCATGACAAACAGCATGTGAAGATGCCGGTAAGCCACGAGCCATGTGGCAAGGCATAGATTAATGGAAATGGATTAATTTAAGCTGTAAGAACAGTTAGCAAGAAGCCTGCCACGGCCGTACAGTTTGTAACCAATATAAGTCTCTGTGTTTACTTGGTCGGGTCTGAGTGGCTGTGGGACTGGCAAGTGAGAGAGATTTGCTCTGACTGTGGGCCAGGCAGGAAAACTCAAGCTACAATCCGTTCTTTTCACATTCATATTGCTCCAGCTCTTTTCAGATTCCACTCCTTCCTCAACCACCCAATTTTCTGACATTTTTTCCTCTAGCAAGATCAGTTTGTACTGCCCAAACCTTCTCACAGGTATGGTCTTGCACTAGAGTATAGTCAACTTACCAGGACCTACACTCTTAAATAAAATTGAGTGTCTTCTAGCAGCTAACAATTGACAATAGCTGTGGCTTGAGCCAGGATTTCACACCCACTCTACTCTCCATATTTGGATTCTGTCTGGCTTTAGGTTGCCCAAGTTTTGTGCATATAGTCACAACCAATGTGAGTTTATATGTGCAGCTGTCCTGCTGTATCCAGAAGACACTGTTTCCTCTTAGTTATCTACCACCTCTGTAGTCTTTCCATTCATCTTCCACAATGACCACAGAGACTTGGGAGGAAGGAGGGCATTGTACATGTTTCATTTACTGTTCTCAAATATTGTGCATAATCCAGCACTATGAAAACTAGCCAGTAGTGATGAAGGATCCAGGACAGCCTGATTTGTTCATGTTTTCAATTGTAGGTTGTTTCAGTCATAGAGTATTACTCAAAATCTGGAGGATAACCAAGAACATTGACAACAGCATGCATTGTGTAGTTGTCTATGAGGACTTATTGGTTAACAGCCTCAAAAGTAAGACCCATTATTAGCTCTTGACTTTTCAATCATTGGTCTCTGTTGTCTTGTAGGGAGATTGTTTCAATTTAATCCTCTCTCTCTCTGTATATGTATTACAAATAGATTTTTGTTGACTATGCCTATAATGTTTGTTTGCTACTGTTTTGCCAAACGTTTTCTTATGTAACCTAGGCTGTCCTAAAACTCACCATGTAGTTGACACTGTCAGTGAACTGTTGGTCTTTCTAACTCAACACTTTGTATAAAATTAGTAAACATATCTAAATGGAGACATTCAAATTAAGGAAATGTTGGATGATGCTATTAGAGAAGCAAAAGAAGAAATGAATTCAATAACATCATTGTGACTATATTTTAAATGTTTAACATAAAACAATACCTGTAAAAGTTAACACTTATGTAATTAACACAATTATAAAAGCCAATTGAAAATTGTACTACTGAATTTATTTAGCTTTGTCACATTTTCACTGAAAGTTGTATTTTTCAACTAAGTGTGTAGACATGGTTTCACATAGTTGTCTTTCTCTTTAACATTTGACATTAAAAAAATCATTTTTAAGGAATTAAAAACACCACTGAGATAACTCTGAAATATTTTCATCTTATATAAAATTATATTGTTAGTTGAAAGATTTCCCAGATTATTTTTTATAATTTTGTGATTAAAAGGAGAAAAAAAATGATTTCCAATTTTATGTCATTTTTTTTGTATTATGAGTGTATTTGTGTGTGTGTGTGGTCTAACTTGAAAGGGGAAGTTGCTTATTCATGCAAAACAATCAGTATATGATTGATTGTGCCTGTCCACACATGTCTAACTGGTATAAAAGGGATGGTATCACTAATTAAAAATTCATTTTATGATTAATGTTGTTCTGAACATTAGCAATCTTTGAAAATGGAAAATCATTTTGCTGTAATCCCTGGGTTGTTAAGTATCTCCTTTTCAGTCATTTGGATATGGTTTAATACTGCCTGTTTTGCTTTAATATTGACAAGTAATGATGAAATTCCTAAATTGCTTTTAAGTAAACAAAAATAATGTAGATAAATGTCTCTACTCCTTTTTTTCAGCCATTCATTACAAAACAGATCATTATTTATGATGAGAAGAACCTGAGTGAAGCAGTCAATAATAGATTTTGGTATATAATAAGCAGCAAATTTCTGTAAAACTTTACACTACAACTGAACAAAATGAGGAACATTTCACATGTGAATTAGTGATATATGCACACAGGAAATATTCCTTAAGAATTGTAAACATAAAATCATAGCACTCATATTTTACATAATCATGCAAAATTTGCAGTAGTGTCAAAATAACTAATCTGCATTTTGTGGCTAGACTACTTCAGTGCAGTGATTAATAAGCAATTTCACATATCTAGGTTGTTTTCAAGTAAATGTTATGCAAATATGTTTGAGTAAGGAATTAAAAGCTAAACTAACATGCTAAATTTTCAAGTAACAGCTAAAATAAATGTTAATTTGACAAACATTTTTTTGTTATTTATTTTACTTGTCAGATACTCTGCGACCTATGCTAAATAGAAAACAACTATTGTGCTTGCATGTTAGAAAGATAGAATAAATCTACATAGTTTACTCATATTATTAAACAAGTACTAAAATGAAACATAACCAACAGAGACAGGTTACACAGGAAACCTGTAATCATTAGGTAGCCTAAGTTAGACTCAAATGCATAATCCTCTGTATCAGATTCTGGAGTACTGGCATACTGGTCTTGGGATATAATTCCAAGCTCATAACCACATATTCAATATTATATACAAATGAATATGCATTTATTATTTATTTTATATTTATTATGTATTTATATGCATACATACATTTGTTCATGTCTGTCATGTGACTTTTCCCAGTGAAACATGAATAACATCTCTTCCTCAGATATGTGTGACCTCATTAACAACAGATGAAAGAAACACAAGTCTCATTTACTGAACCATCAGCTTGTTGGACTTACAGTATCATGGATGGTACGTTAATAGGAACCTGGATGACTAAAAGAGAGTTGCACTTTCAGGAAGCCTTCCCTAGCATAGGTGATAACTCGCAACAACTGAATTCCTGACGCTCTCTCCACAGCTTTTAATACCTCTACTGAACCAATTACTACCTCTTCCAAATGTTTACTGCTTTTACTATCTTGGGGAGGGCATCTTGTGAAGTTTATAATGTTTTGTGTTCTTGAGATCTGCATTTTTTATTTATTTTATTAAGGATTTTTTTAATTCATTTTACGTACCAGCCACAGATCCCACTCTCATCTCCCCTCCCATTCCCCTCTAGCCTTCCCACCCCCAATCCATTCCCATCCCCTCCTCTGAAAAGGTAAGGCCTCCCATGGGACATCCCCAAAGCCTGATACATTCAGTTGAGGCTGACTTTTTGTAATTTTTTTTTTGTATTCTTATAAGTCTTATGAACTTCTGTCCTTACTCTCAGATATAATATTTTTATTTGGAGGAAATGGATATATAACAATATTGTTTGAGAGGAAAAAGTGACCAACTTGGAATGAGGAAAAGAATTTATGAGATACAAGAGTGGGTATGGGAGAGGGTAAGGGAAATGGAATATGTTCAAAATACCCTATATACTTGAATAAAATCTCAATATGAAACTCATAGGTTTCAGCAACAAATATATACCAATAATATTTTAAAGAAAATATTTTTTAGTATATTCTTAGACTTCTGAGTTATTCTTGATATGCAATGAGGTTTAGAATGTGAAATCTTTAATCTCATGTATTTATCACTTTATGTAGCAAGGATTTCAACACCAAGATGTTGAATCATGCACTTCACATGTTCCTCATGCATTAATTGGGATTTATTGATATGTATGTTGCCCTTTGATCAATGTCATTGAATAAATATCAAGATATCTATTCAATGACGTTGATCAAAATCATGCAAAAAGTCCTCTTTGGGCTGCTATTTTTGAGGCTGTTACATGAATCAAGATTTTATTTCTTATTTTTGCTGGAAATATTCCACTGTATAATCAATTTATTCACATGTTAATAAATATTTGAATTATTTTCTATATTACAAAAAATTTATATTAACATTTTTTAAAATATTGATTTGTCCTTTGAATAAATACATAGGATTGGACAAAATGTTGCATGGTTCAAAAAGTTTTTGAAAATTTCAGGGATAGAGTGGGAGAGCAATGAAAGAGATACCATGACAGAGGTAGACATCATGGAGATAGAAACCTAGGGAAGTTCCCAGGAGTCCACAAGAATGACCCCAGTTTAGAATACTAGCAATAATGGAGAGAGTGCCTGAACTGGCCTACCCCGGTAGTCAGATTGGTGAATATGCTAATTGTTATCATAGAGCCTTCACCCAGTAACTGATCGAAGCCAGATGCAGAGATCCACAGCCAAGCACAAGGCAGAGCTCCAGGAGTGCAGTCAAAGAGAGAGAAGAGGGATTCTATGAACAAGGGGTATCAAGATCATGATGGGGAAACCTACAGAGATAACCAAACCAAGCTAGTGGGAACTCATGAACTTTAGACCAACAGCTGTGGAGCCTCCATGGGTCTGGACTAGGCACTCTGCATAAGAAATATCAGTTGAGCCGGGCGTTGGTGGCTCATGCCTTTAATCCCAGCACTCGGGAGGCAGAGCCAGGTGAATCTCTGTGAGTTCAAGGCCAGCCTGGTCTACAGAGGGAGATCCAGGACAGGCACCAAACTACACAGAGAAACCCTGTCTCATAAAAAAAAAAAAAAAAAAAAAAAAAAAAAAAATCAGTTGTATAGCTTGATGTGCTGAAGGGGCCCGCGGCAGTAAGATCAGGAGGCATCTCTGGTGCATGAACTGGCTTTTTGGTGCCCACTATGCTGGGACACCTTGCACAGCCTTGATCTAGGGGAAGGGGCTTGAACCTGCCTCACCTGAATGTACCAGGCTCTGCTGACTCTCTATGGAAGACCTTGCCTTGGAGGAGGTGGGAATGGGAGGTGGATTGGCAGGGAAGGCTGGGGGTTGGGGCAGAAGGAGGTAAGAGAGGGGGATCCATGGTTGGTACGTAAAATGAATAAAAAAATTAATAAAAGAGAAAAAAGAAGAAAATTTTAACATCAGTTTCTTGTTTATAAAGAATTTGTGTTCCCTTTTTGAAAGAAAGAAACCCAGCTATTTTTTACATATAATCGCTAGGATGTCACTATGCTAACTCTAATAAGCAACACATAGAGAAAAAGGTTCTGTAACCACACCTATATGTAGAAATTTAATCATATATAGATAGAGTGATGAGGAATGAATGCACTTATCAAAGGTGTTAGTTGAAGGAGATTAATTGATGTTCCTCAAATAACAAAAATATCAAATATTAGGAAAAATAGGTTAAAGGCTACAATAATAATATCCTATATCTAGTTATTATGACAAATTATTGGCTTATGATTCCTCTTACTGTAAAAGAGATAATATGGCATTGAATGAAATGATGCATAGAATGACTTTCAAATGTGATATCTATTTATGTATTTACAATACTATATGCCTTTGATATTGCTACAATTTTTAAAATAGGGATGGTTTATATGCATTCATTTTATTTTAAAGATATGATTTTCTCTTTCTCAACATACAATTTAAAGCACTCTTTAAATCAATTATGAGCACATACATAAGTAATACAAAATACAAATGTAAAATTCACTTACAGGAATTTCACAAGGAAAATGTTTCCATGAGCAATGGGTGCTTGAATGCTAGGCAGTCTTTAGACCAAGGAATATTGAGAATATGAAGCCATTGAATGTGTGAACATTGCTGCTGTCAGAATATTCTGTGTGTTGGTAGTAGAATCCCTTTGAACTATTCTCTTAAATTTAACATATATGAAAAATTCTATGTACTGTCACATAAAACATATGTACATATATGCATATAAACACTTGTATTCTATGAATGATATGTTTGAGGGTACACATTTATTATAACTTTAAAATAAAAACAACTCCAAGACTCATACAACTCTTATGGATTAGTATTTTACAATATATTTAAAATAATGTCTACTTCAATAAAAACAAATAGTCAACCAGTACTTCCCAAATTCCAGGTAATTTTTTAAATGATAAAAGAGTTCAAACTCAACAAGTTACATATAATTTAATCCCATTATTCAAATATTTGAAGAGAGATACTTCTATATGTCCAGTTAAGGATTAACTTTGGGAAATAAGAAATGAGGAACTGCAGATGAAATAAGGGGTATCAAATGCTAATCATGTCTTATTTGTTAGATACTGAAGTCGTCCCAACTGATGTTGATTCCAAAATAAATTAACCTGAGATAAAGATATACATTTATAATTTAGTCACTGTTTCATGAACCTTTTATTTATATAAAATTTATTTCTATAAAATGTTATTCAATGATAAATACTATTAAACTTTCTCTTTTGAGGTCTTCTTTTATAATTTACACATCACTCTCTGTTAGCAGAGATTCAATTATTATCATGAACATTTTCAAATAAGTAGAGTAGGGAAATATTATCAATAAAAAATAATCGTTTTCATTTTTTGTAAGTGTATGTAAATTTGAGTATATCTGTGTGTTTGTTCACACATGTTAAAAGGGAGGTTTGCACAAGTTCATGAAGGACAGAGCTCAACATCAAGACTTTTTCTCAATCACTCCTCACCTTAACTGATACAGGTTCTCTCACTGAACAGTAGAGGTTGCATGGTCAGCTCTACCAATTGATGAGTAATGAGAGCTACATTGAGCTGTCCAAATGATGATGATGGTAAGATAGCTCTGATCTCTATAATAATGGCAGTATTTTCTTGCATGTGATATCACATGACAAAACCTTTCTTCTTCAAAGAGCACCTCAGAGTAAACACTTCACATTTAAAAAAAAGAAGTAGTTTCTTGGTTTCATTTCAGAATAAATTCCTCAGCCTAAATTTAAAATAAATTGCTTTTGCTAAAATTCAGTCACGGAGTTTTAATGATTACATTAAATTTCCTGTATTTCTGGATGTATATATGGACAACCTATATGCATGTATCTCTTTACCTTTTCCAACTGTACATTTCTGATGCTTTTTCACATTTGGTAACAGCTTCAGTATTGATCTCACTACACTTTAAGAAGTTGCTACACCTCTAAAATATTTCCAACAGCCATGACTTAATTGTACTGCTATGTAAACATATCTGAACAATTTGTTTCTAGGTTTCAAAGACTATATGAGATTTACTAGCATAGATTTTACAATATATGTGCAATGTGTATAGACAAAGATAGGCAATATTTAATAAATTATTTTATGAGTAATAATAAAAAAGACAATGAAAGTTATAAATTATTACTAAATATGTACTTACAATCCATAAATATTACTTCATTCATTATAAGTCAATATTTCTGTGGTACTAGGAATCATATGTTGCATATTTTACAATGTTTAACAGTAAAATGCATTTTCCAATGTTGATGCTTACAAGGCTTGTAGGCTGTTAAGAGTTCTGATGGAATTGTCATTACCTGGCATGCGTGACCTTGGTCTTAGCTGTTCATACTGTAATTACTTCAATTGAATCATGCACATTATCAGAACTACAAATGTCAAGTTTGATTACCATTTAAAATGTCTTTTAAAGTGTTCCACTGTGTTTTAGAATTGGAACGCAAAGTGTTATTGTGTATGCGGAGGCACAGAAGCAGAACCGCGGGGCATAAACATGACATTAGCGAAGCAAATACTCCTTGCTAAAAGAATAGCAGTGTTTTCAAACTGTCTCAAAAGCACAGAGAGCAGCTTTATGGGACACTTTGACTTTCTTCTCTCATATCTCTTCTCTCATAAGATATCAGTGAAATGAGATACAACTAGGTCCCAGCAAGGAAAAACTTAAGTGCATTTGAGAGACATTTTTCCTTCCAATGTTTCTCTACTTTATGAATTTGTATTAAAATTTAGTTCTGTTTACTATTTTAACAACTTTAAAAATATTCTTAAATGAAACATAAAAGGTGTGTTTGTGATATATGCCATTGCCTAATGCTATATGTATACATATAAAATAGCTAAATCAAATATTAGATGATTTCAGACTTTGCTAAATACTATTCTATTTTCATTGCTTATGAAAGCATCTTTTGTAAATTATACATATTTGTAAGATGATTTGCTATTTGCCTTTCTGTATTTGAACTATTTCACTGAATATCATGTTCGCTATTTTCATTCATGTTTCAAAATAGATTTCATTCTTTTTGTGGCTGAATAGCTTTCCATCAATGTATATACTATATACTCTTTATTCATTCATCACTTGATGGGCATTTAGGTTGTTTCATTTGTTGATCATAGATAGCAATTCTTCACTGAACACAGTAGTATAAATATGTGGGAAAGCACGATTAAACCATATCCACTTATTAAAAATTAGCTAAAGAATAATGGGCCACATTTAGAAATAGTTTATTTATCACATTTGTAATCCTGATTAATGTAATAATCCATTGCACAATCCCCCCAATAGTACATAAGATGCTAGTGATTCAAGCGTTACTGGGAAGTTTGTGTTTATTCAGTTCAGTTCTGAATCCTCATATGACATGTGTGGTAGTTTGAATATAATTCCCCCCCATACTCACACAGGGAGTGGCATTATTAGGAAGCATGGCTTTGTTTGAATGGGTATGGCCTTGTTGGAGGAAGTGTGTCACTGTGGGGGCAGGCTGTGAGGTTTCTTTCCTATGCTCAGCATACCTCCAAGTGTGTCAGCCAACTTCCTGTTGCTTGCCTATCAAGATGTAAGGAGTCTCAGTTCGAGCACCACATCTGCCTGCCTACAGCCATGCTCTCCACCTTGATAATAATGTACTGAACCTCTGAAACTGTAAGTGAGCCCACTCAATTAAATGTTTTCCTTTATAAGAATTGCTATGGTCATGGTATCTTTTCACGGCACTGAAAATCCTAAGACAAACTGTGGCAGTTTGTTGCAATTAAAAGATTCAGTTGGGGGAATTTTTTTTTTTTTTGACAAATGGCAGTAATAACCAAATTCTCACCAGCCTATAATTCTGCTTTTCTGCTTGTAAGAATTTTGTAACATATATTTGTATTTCCAAAATAAAGGAGATACTGAACTAAAGTATACATTATTTCCGGCGAATACCAAATAGGGGTGAGGAGATCTGAGAGCTACACAATTGATAACTCTGAGGGAAAAAAGAAGAAAAACCCTAAAATGCTTCAAAATTGTCCAGTAAGTCTAAGTCTCCTGTGTAAAAGTGAGAAGTTAATATTGTAAGATTTAGATGAGGTCAAGTAGGTTCTGATAACACAATGAATATTCCAAATTTTTTTCTCAAAAGTTCTTATTCAAATTAGGCACTTATCTATACTTGATTGGAAATAAAAAGGTCATTGCTTTGAAATTTTAATTTTCTAGAAATAAATAACATTGTAGTGCCATAATCATTATTGAAAAAAGTGATTAGATATATGTGTATTCTTTCATAATTTAAAATTTTGGAAACAAAAGAAATATTGACTGGAATGATGGTGCAGGAAGCAAGATGTTTGCTATACAGGCAGGAACACTTGGTTCCAATCCTTGGAACACTCATAACATCATTTTTCATAGCTCATGTTTGTAATCCAAGTAGATTCACAGCAAATAAGGAGCCACAGACTAGACAATCACTGGAAACTCATGAACCAGCTAGCATGGTTTATGTGGTGGTTAAAAAAAATGTTTCAAATAATGTAAAATATGCAGAGTAACAGTCAAGGTAATCCTCTGAAACTCAGACATACAAAATTGCAGACGCACTTGATAACTCACAAAATAAGTATGAGCATGCATGCACATGCAAGTGTTTATACAAATTCATGTGCACACACACAGACACACATACACACAGACACACATACACACACACACACACACACACACACACACACACACACACCATTAACAAAAACATTGTTCTTTTACAAAAGTTTTCAAATTTGAAAAACTCTGAATACATGCAACAAACAACAATAATTAGTTCTAAATTACATAGTGGTATGAGAAAATAATTTGTATTAAATATTTGATGGAGAGACTAATGAATGAGATTTGTTAATTGATATTAAAATATTAAATGTGTGATTGGTTAACCTCATATGACTGAATATCAATTAGTGTAATGAAACCATATTGAAAATGTAAAAGAAGTACTTGTAAATATATACTTAAAATTTTTCCTTTTGAAATCCGTCACTGAACAATTTGGCAGGATATACATATAGATATAATACTGACACTAATATTTTGGTAATAAGAAGCAGCTCTCAAATTAGACAGAATACTCATTTGATAGGTGAGAAATAATGTCTAGTTCTTGTAAACCAAATCATCCTCTTATGACTACCAATGTCATGGAACTTAGTGGAGAATCTATTATTACCACTTCTTAAAACAGTATAATTACTAACAGTATTAATATAGTTATACTCAAAGATAAATGTAGCTCTCAATGTAGTGGTTAGCTGTTCCATATTTGACCTGGAAGTACTACCCCACTGAGGCTCCAGTAACTGTCACACCTACAAGGCGGGGTGAGACAGGAGCCCTTAAACCTGAAACCTGGATGTGCCAGCTCTCTTGGTTTCTGGATCCTGGATGCTGGAGTTAGATCAAGCAGAATTCTCCAGAGAACACCGCTGGACTGCACTACACCTTTCCCAGACCCTGTAACCTATCCCTTTACATGTAAGTTACCCCACAAAATAAACCTTCCTTTTAACTACGTGGAGTTGTCTTAATACTTCCACCAATATCTTATTACTCATCAAAAGGCTTATTTTTTTTTCTGAGCAGAATGAGTTTAAAATGCAAACACAACTGACCATAAAACAACAAAGCCCTTACAGCTAAGATGAAGAAACATCTTGGAAGATAGAAAACAATTATTGCAAGAGCCAGACAAGCAGGAAGTATCCTCTGAGATTGTGCTTTCTGGATATGACAAGGAAGCTATTCCCATGATATCTCAACAAGGCTGCCTAAATAAAATGTAAACAATTCCAGTAACAGTTGATATCCCAATTTTGATGGGGACACTTGTAGGACCCACTCCTAGATGAAGATGTATAGGCAATTTATAACTGTTGAGAGACAGAGAATTAGTTTCCCCTAGGGAAAAGTTCCCTGATTGGTTTTTGAACTCAAGTGGTCAAGCCTAGATAAATACATATACAAGAAACAGTGAGCAGACTGTGGAAAGTTGTATTTGTAATTTTACTTGTTCATGCACATACACATGCACACACACACACACACACACACACAAACACACACATAGACACAAACACATGTATATACAGTAGTAGCAGAAGAAGCCATCAATTTTGGAATAGTGATGTATAGAAGTGATAGAGTGTAAGGATGGAGCCAAGACATGATGTGATTATAATTTTTTTAAGAAAAAAATGATATAAAGAAGTGAAGTTCTACTACTACTATAGCCTGTAAAGACCAGCTTCAAAGGCTACAAACAGCATTAAAAAAAAAAAGGTCCACAGCATAGTGAAACTTAATTTAGGACTTTTCTAACTCTGAAATATATTCTTTGGAATGGAATAAATTCATACAATAACTGTTTGGGTCATGCTCTTTTATTCTTCTGGTAGAGCACTAACTTTCTCTAACAGCTCTAATTCTTCCTAAGTTCTAATTCCTTTTAAATTCTAATTCTTTCTAGTTCTCCTCTGTTCTTCACAGCTATATAAATATTTGACAGGAGGCTTGAGGCAAGGTGAGGGTCATGGCACATTCCTTAAGTAAACGATAAGGTGCAGAGCCATTAACCATGGTAATGCATAGGAGGGGACATGAAGCTTGGCATTTTCCATGGCAGTGGCCACTGGACTGTGTTATCAGTCAGACTTTAGCAAGAGAATAATTAGCACCAAGTTTACTTTGTTTTTGACCTTGGTTCTACAGTTAGATATTTGGGAATATGTCCTTGTGTGTATCTGTAAAGTTTTAATTTATGATCCAACTTTAGAGACACTCAGTCCAGTTTGAACTTGCCATGAGGTAAAAATGAGCTAATTTTGTGTATTTTGTCTTAGACTGGGGAGAAACTGTTGTTTTCTTATTTAGTCTGAGTTAAAGGAACAAAGAAGGCTTCTAAGTGTTCTACAGTCTGCATGGAACAATAGATCTAGTTATGAAGCACATCCTAGTATATTATATTCATCAAAATTATACAGCTTAAGTACAAATCATCTTCCTGACCATCCAGAGCTATATGTGTGCCCAATAGATGGAATATGTTCGTGAGATAAACACACAAGCAGTAGGGAGAATACCCATAGCTGTTTTTTAGGGAAGAAAAATTACAGACAGAAGCAACCAGTCATTTACAGTCAGTGACTCCGTGGCCTTGTCATGTGGGGCTTCCCATCAGAGAGTCATTCATCTTGGGGGCAACCTGCTGAACACTAGTTGTCACCTGCTGTATACTCCCATGGCCTCTGACACACTACTGTGTAAATTAACTAAATATACAACCATGAATTGCATATTTGATCATATCTATGAGACTTGTGTATATTTATTTGTGTAAGAAATAAAGATATGGAAACACATATAAAATTATTTACTAGATACATTTATCTATGTCTACAATGCTGGAGAAGGGTTATTTCAACTATTCTTTTCTCTGACTATCAGTACAGCCAGTCCTCCCTAGCCAAGGTTTCAACACTCCTGAATTCTTGAACAAAGAAATCTAAGTAGAGATTTAAAAAATGATAAAAATATATTGAGCAAGAAGATGATGTTATGTGTCTTCATTCTATAAACAATGAAATACCACAATTACTTTATTCAGGTATACATCATATTAATGAACTATATGCATATACTGTGCCATTGCATGTAAATGACTTGAGTTGAGCATCTGAATGTGTTTGCACTAAGCACCCACAGATACTGAAAGACGTCAGCTTTAGAGTTTGGTAATTAATATGGTAGATTAGAATTGCCTTTTCCAATTAAATTGTGTTCAGTGCACACATTTTAAGAAGATGCTTCTCATTCACCTTTTCTGTGCTTGAATAAAGGTTCAAGATCTGTAAGACGCAGAATCCAGTTGTGGAATGGCACCTTTAGACTGACTCCCATCCCGTGCTTTGTTCTGTCAATAAGATCAAGCTCACTTGATCAGCTTCTAGCATGAATTAGAATCAGTTTCTAGTACATGACAGCAGTAATTGCAGATAGACATCCCATGCATGTTAATTTCAGTACAAGAAAGTAACAGAGGCAACTTTCCATACACAAAGTCAGGGCCTGTGGAAATAGATTAGTCATCAAAGTGTTGACTACACACATACATATCTGAGTTTGATCCCTAGAGCCTATTTGTTTAAAAAAAAAATAGGAAGTGTGATGGTACTTATTTGTAATCTCATCCCTGGGAAGGCAGAGACAAGGTATGCCTTAGGCTCACTAACCACCCAAAATAGCCTAATTGTTGAACTCTGGATCTCAATACAGACACTCATCTTCAAAAACAAGGTGGTCTACTCCTTAGAAAGGACACAAGAGATTGAGCTGTGTCCTCCACATACGCACATATGCACATATACCTGCATACATGAGCATGAACCATTACATTCACAAACAGACAAACACAAAGTGCATGATACTTGGGTTTTCTCCCTGGAGATAACACAGTTCTGTGTGTCATTCTGTGCATTCTGTATCATGCACTTCCACTTGGTAGCATTCCTAAGTATAAGAGAAAAATTATATCTTTATTTGTGCATCTACTTATAAAATTTCATTAAGGTATAAGAAAGTAGTAAAATACATACAAATAATTGAGGTCAGTTTACAATATTCATAAACAACCAATAGGAAATTTTTTTTTTACTGTTTTTATGTTTCAGAGCTACATAAGCTTCTGATTCTTTGTATTAGGTAAACAAATTTATCTAAGTCTTCCATTAACATCATAGCAAAATATGTTTTTATTTAGAAGAAAATCTTTTCTATTCTTACACATTTAATGAAGTTTTTTATTTTATTTTCTTCACAAGGATTTGTATTTCTATTTTTCTTTTAGAGTTTACATAATTGGACTGAAAACTTAAAATTAAGCAAGGAGGTGAAATAATTAAATGCTAGTTATTACTTATATGCACATATTTTAAAGATTTAATTTTTATTCATGTGTGTGCATGTGTGTGTCTGTCTCGCTCTGTCTCTGCCCCTCTGTCTCTGCCTCTCTCTCTCTCTCTCTCTCTCTCTGTGTATGTGTGTGTGTGTGTGTATTTGTGTTTATGCCACATGAGCTGAATGCCAGTGCCCCCACAGACCCAAATGGAGCAGTGCAATACTGGAGTCCCAGGCAACTGTGACATGATGCGAGTCCCGGGAACTGAGAACGTGATCTGAGGAAGAATTACTCTGAACGCTGGAGCCACCTTTCCTGCATCCACTAACTCTATTTCAGTTCCTCATTTGTTAATTATAAGTGAGTGAAAAAAAAAAAAAAAAACACTCAGCAAGCATAAGGCCATGTGGCCAAACTTAAATACTTGGTTATCAGTTATTAAACCACATTAGATGGAAAATCTGTAAGTGTAAAACATTCTCAAACAGTATATTATCTGGAGAGAACATTTACTTCTATGACAGAAAAGGAGGCCGAAAGATTGTAAGAGTCAGAGGGACAGGGATATCGTGGTCATGTTGTGTGTTCTTGGAATGTCACATGCTGTACTTGAGTCTCACCGGCATGGCTGTCTAAACATGACCTGAACAACGATGACATCAACAGGCCTGCTATCTTTGGTGAACTTTTCTTTTTCTTTTTTTTTTCAGTTTTCTCAATTTGATAGTTTATTTATTTTTTCTTTTTTTAATTAAGGAAATTTTTATTTATTTTACATAGCAATCACAGATCCCCCTCTCCTCCCTCCTCCTGCCTCACCCACCTTCCCTGCCTCACAACCCACCCCCTCAGTCCCCTCCTCCAACAAGGCAAGGTCTCCCATGGGGAGTCGGCAGAGACTGGAACACTCAGTAGAGGCAGGTCCAAGCCTCTCCTCCTGCACCAAGGCTGTGCAATGTGTCCTAACCTAGGTAGTAGGCTCAAAAAAGCCTGCTCAGGCACCAGAAATGCAACCTGATCCTACTGCCAGGGGGCCCCTTAAGCAGATCAAGCTACACAACTGTCTCGCTTATGCAGAGGGCCTAGTCCAGTCCTGTGGATGTTCCAAAGCTGTTGGTATAAAGTTCATGAGTTTCCACTAGTTGGGTTTGGTTGTCTCTGTAGGTTTCTCCATCATCATCTTGATGCCCCTTGCTCATAGAATCCCTCTTCTCTCTCTTTGACTGGACTCCTGGAGCTCAGTCTGGTGCTCGGCTGTGGATCTCTGCATCTGCTTCCATCAGTTACTTGATGAAAGGGATGGAGGATGAGAACATAAGGGAATGGGATGTTTGAGCTGGAATAGGAACAGAGTGAGAGCAAGGAAAGAGATACCATGGGGATGGGGAGATGTCAGGTGCTGAGGAGGTTCCCCAGAATCCACAAGGAATTTTGTTAACTTTTAAAAGCTTGACTTTTGCTGGGAAGTGGTTATGCTCATCCTTAATCCTAGCACTCAGGAGGCAGAGTTAGGAGGATCTCTTTTGAGTTCAAGGCCAGCCTGGTCTACAGAGAGTGTTCCAGGACAAGCTCCAAAGCTACACAGAGAAACCCTGTCTCAAAAAAGCCAAAAAAAAAAGCATGGCTTCTGAGATTAAAATATAATTAAACCATTTCACCTTTCCCTTTCCTCCATCAATCCCTCCTATATACCCCTCCTTGCTATTCTTCATATGCTTGTCCTCTTTTTTCAGTAATTTTTATTGCATGTTGTTATTGCATGCATGTATACATTTTCATATATATATATATATATATATATATATATTCTGTTCAGTTCATATACTGTTACTTACTACATATAATTGTACATATTTTAAGGTGTAAAAATAATCATATGTAATCAAGTCAATTTTCAATCAGTACTGTTCTTCAGAAAATGTTTATTCTATTTATTCATATATATGTGAAGAGTGTAAATACATAAGTGTCATAGTTTGTTGCATTTGTTGTTTTAGAAAGTGAGGGACTCACAAGTGCATGACAACAGCACTTGGAGAATGTTGTCTCTGTGCCAAAGTCAGCTCAGTGGGTAGAGTCTAACTCTGAGAGTAACTTCAGTGTCCCCAGGGAGCAATTCATACTGCTGGGAATCACATCTCATTCTCAGCCATTGCTGAGTTGCTGTATTTCAAATTTTTCAAACTGAAACATTTTTTTCTTTTTAATTAATCATCTGAATGAATGCCCAGTTTTCTTCACCTTCAGTGCTGAAAATGAATCAATTTCAAACAGAAGCTTAATGAGAAAGAGAACAAGTAAAATTTGGCCTGGGAAAAAGGTGTCATACAAAGGGTCAAAATACTCAATCAGTCCTGTCCTCATTAGAATTGTTTGAATAAGTGAAGACTAATGGATTTTAGTATAAGAGAAGTGTGATTATCCTATCCAGTAGCCTACAGTGCTTAGTGAATTCTGATTACTAACATTAGGAGCAGTACACTCCCTCGTTTTTTTCAGATTGTAAGTACTGATATTTTTTTCTAGGCTCCATTCTTATATGTGGCACTCAATTATAATAGTTCTGATATTTATGGTACAATTTATGGCCTCCTTATATTTGCTTTTTTAAGCACTCAGTAAATGACTTTCATTCAGATAAGTCATATTCATTAATCATCTTATTTATCAAAAAATATGTCAAGTTTTCTTTCAACTGCAATGGAAAAATTAGTTTAAGGAAGATGAAAATTATTTGGATATATTGGTGATCCATGTTATATTAACTTAATATTTTATTTCTATTCACAACTCTTGAAAAGAAGCACAGACACTTCTACCTGCCAGTTTGAAGATTTTGTGATAATTAAGATTAGAATTTTACACATGATTATGTGATTCATTAATGTCAATGTTAAAACTGCAACTCAGAATTGAGTTTGATTCCTACCCTAGTTAATTAAATTGTAATACTTTGTGAATCCCAACAGATCCTAGTTTATGAATAAAAACTATGTCTAACAGAACTTTCAAGAATTACCATTATTGAACAACTACAAAGACCAAATATTTTGCAGACCGTATTTTGTCAATGACTGTCTTAGTTGGATTTTCTATTGCTGTGAAGAGACACGATGAACATGGCAAATCTTATAAAGGAAAATATTTGATTGAGGCTGGCTAGCAGTTTCAGAGATTGAGATCATTATCATCATGGCAGATATGATGCTTGAGAATGAGCTGAGAGTTCTCCATCTTGATCCACAGGTGGCAGAAGGACACTTTGTGTCCCACTGGTCAAACTTGAGCTTATAAGACCTTCCAGCCTGCCTCTACCATGACACATTTTTTCCAACAAGCCCATCCTGCTTTACAAGGACACACTTCCTAATAGTGCCACTCCCCATAGGCCAAGCATTAAAACACAGGAGTCTATGGGGGCCATCCCTTTTCAAACCAACACAATGACCTATCAATTAAGTGGTTCTATTGCTTTTACAAATCACATGTATATTCATTACTATAGATATTTACTCTAACAATACTTAAATATGAAGATAAAGAAATAATGAAAATGCAGATATTTATAACTGGACAAAAAGCAAAGGATCACTGACTTTTAAGTGATCAACATAAACTTGAACATATTTTTACACTCCTTTCTTTAAAGGTTCAAGAAACATCACAGAAGTTTTGAAAATATTGTGATAGCAGGAGGTCAGGGAATATTGCTGTAAAATAAAGTATTCTGGATAAATCAGGGTCATTTTCTAATGAAGTCTCAGTAAGTACAGTTTCCTTCAGATAACCTGGCCAAATCAAGGCCCTCAATGTTCTAGGATATACAGAGGAGGTGTTCATGAAGCCACACCCATCTCTGAGGAACTTAAGCTAAGCAAGGCTGCTGAGGGAGGGAATATTAATCTTCTTTAGTGATGTTTCTTCTAGTAAAATATGATTATGTGCTGGGGATGTCTTTCTGTATGCTGGGAATGTGTTGCTCTGATTGATTGATAAATAAAACCTTGATTGGCCAGTAGTCAGGCAGGAAGTACAGTATAGGCGGGACACGCAGAGAGGAGAATTCTGGGAACAGGAAGGCTAATTCAGGAAATGCTGTCAGCCGCCACCATGAGAAGCAAGATATAAGTTACAGGTAAGCCACGTGGCAAGGTATAGATTATAGAAATGGATTAATTTAAGATGTAAGATCTAGCTATCAAGAAACCTGAGCCATTAGGCCATACAGTTTTAATTAAGATAAGCTTCTATGTGTTTATTTGGGTATGAGTAGCTGTGGGCCCGGGCAGGACTGGTGAAAACTCCAGCTACAATTATGCTCCAGCACAGCCCCACATCCATGTATATATGAGTACCACAAACCAGACCCAGGGGGTTGCTGAAAGAGGAAGAGAAGGGAGAGGAGGAAGAGGATATGAAGTTGAGAGGAAGATATGGGAGACTAACTCCTATGAAGGAGTTAGGAGACAGTTGGGGTGGATATGATGTAGATGTAACCAACCGTCTTATTAAATAAGAAACACAGAGCCGATTCAGAGAAGAAAGCCAAGAGGTCAGAACTAAGAGCCTTACCCTTCCTGCTTCAGCTATCCTGCTTCAGCCAAGAGAGCTCTCCGAAAAAGAGGCCTACTTCCTGTGTGTATGTCTTTAAATAGTCTAGATGTTCTGCCTTCTCATTGGTTGTAAACTAAACACATGACTGCCTTGTCATTGCCTGTATGTTCCGCCCTCCATGTTCTTAAAGTCGTGCGCCGCCACCACCACCAAGCACTTGCTATGGCTCTATAACTCTGACCCCCAGGCAACTTTATTTATTAACATACAATTAAAATCACATTTCAGTACAAGTAAAATACCACCACATTTCCCCTTTTCTATTTTAATAAAAAGGAAAAAAAAGTTATAACTAACAAAAGAAAAACTATATACAAAAGTACAATAACTATATACAATATATACAAATAATAAATGTCTAAACAATGTCTAGTCCATTTGTATTTGACAAATTCAGAGATGATAATTTTATTATCCTATTTTGTTAAGTCCAAAATGTATCTAATTCACTTTCTATCCTAATTAATCTTCAACTAACTAACCCTCAACTATAACTAACTAATCTTCAACTATAAATAACTAATCTTCAACTCCCTCAGAGACCCAAGAAGGAAATAATATTAGCTAACAAAAATAAAAACAGAAAGTGCATGCAAGCAACTTCCAAAAAATTTGTGAGTTGACAGAAACAGCCAACTGCCTGGACAGTCACCTGAGGTTTCTCCGCAATGCTGGGGCATCATCTTCAGCCTATATAGGCTTAGCATATCTGACAGACTCATTTGTGAAGTAGGATGTACACAAGGTCAACAGTTCAACCTCACATTGGGTGAGAGCAGTCCATGCACCAGAAACACCTGAATTCCACTAATGTCATGTCATGATTCAGGATTTTAAATTCTGGAAAATGTTGATGGTTTTTTAGTTCAGCTCTCCATTCTTCTTGGCTGTGTACATATGGCTTCATCTCAGCATCCCATTCTTCTCCACATCTCTCTATCAAATGCCAGTCTACTATTGAGAGGCGTGAGCTTAGTTACTCTTCAAGAATAACTGTTTCAGCTGCTGTTCCATAGCACATCAGAAGCCATCGGCCCACTGCCTGTTCAGCTGCCTTCGAAGAAAAGGGCACTGTACCTTTTCCGAGTTGTGAAGGCCACGTCAGGGATGGTGCCATATTGTCCTGGCCTCAGAAGATGCCTTTTGATAAAGCCATAACCACGCTTGTTTAGGCAAGAATCAGTAGTCCTTTGTTTCATGTCCTGTCCGTCCATTTTTGTCATCAGTTGATTCGAGGATACTTTGTTGTCCAGTGGCTAACTTTTGCCACAATGAAAGCTAACTCCATACGCAGTTTCTTCAATGCCCATATTTTCTCTGAAGTAGATTGGTACTGCCAGGAGCTGATATGTCTCATAGTCATAACAAAAAAGAAAAATTTTCTAAGTTATTAAAACATTTTAAATGCCATATTCTGTAGATCTCTGAAGGGTTTGAAGATGACCTATCTAAAATATATCTGCTCAATTTTTAAAATATCTAATATGACTACAAGTTCTATTGTAATGTCTAACTACTAACTATCATTTCTTTATATCCTAATGGTAATAATAACATTCAAGGATCAGAAAATATAAGTAAATAAATGTATTCATATGTGAAATTACTAAAGAATAATTTTTAAAGAATATGATGAAGATGAAAATGTCAGTGCCAATTTGAAAGAGGGAAACCATTATCTAGAAAACTTCTGCCTTCTTAAATTTTAATTGAAAAAGAGGTTGTTGTGCTGTAATATATTTTTTTGAGATGAGCAGAAAAATTAACTTTATTTCTAATGTTATAATTGTTAATTATATGTATTATTTGAGAGATTACAAAATATGTACTATTTATTTGGAGGGAAAATTTTATTTTAACCGTCTCAGGTAGTTCAGTTCTATTTCACCCATAAATTTTTCAACATTGTTAATATGCAGCATCTGAAGTCAATTACTACCAGATGAATCTCCACATATATGCATTAGAATGTATAATGTATGTGCTGGAAAGTGAAAGGAAGAGTCTTCAATTGAGAAAATGCCTTCATAGGATTCAATTGTAAAGTATTCACTTAATTAGTGGTTGATGGAAGAGGCCCCCATCAATTGTCAGCAGGACCACCCCTGGGCTTGTGACCCTGGGTTCTGTAAAAAAGCACACTTATCAAGACATGAGAAACAAGACAGCAAGCAGCACCTTTCCCATGGCCTCTGTATCAGCTCCTGTCTTCAGGTTCCTGCCCTGTTTGAGTGCTTGTCCTAATTTCCTTTAGTGATGGACTATTATGTGAAAGTGTAAGGCAAATAGACCCTTTTCTACACAAGGTGCTTTTGGCCATGGTGTTTCATCACAGGAATAAAAACCCTAACATGTGTATGAGTATAAGAATCTGCTATTAAGTTTCTTTTTTGTAGAGTATCCTTATCTTATTTGTTTATCATATATCTAAATAATGTCAAGCCATACTCATGAAAGAGTGCTGCAATATTAACTGGGCCTTAGACTACAGAATCAAAATTTAGAATTATGATGTCTTCAAGATATTCATTGGGACTCTCCCCTTGGAACTCAGGGAACCCCATGGAAGAATGGGAAGAAGAAATGTAGGTGTCAGAGGAATTGAGTATACCAGGAGAACACACCTCACAGAATCAACTATGTGGGTCACAGAGAGAGAAGTGGCAATCATGACGCCTTCATGGGTCTGCCCTAGGTCCTCTGCATATATATTATGGTTGCTAGCTTGATATTTTTGTGGGACCTCTAACGGTGGGAGTGGGGTGTCTCTAACTCTTTTGCCTGCTCTTGAAACCCTTTTCCTCATACTGGGTTGCCTCACCCAGCCTTGATTTGAGGGTTTCTTCTAGTCTTATCTGATCTTGTTATGCTATGTGCAATGGATATTCCTGGGATACCTGCTCATTTCTGAAAGGAAATGGATCTGGGGAAAGTGGGGAGGGAGGGAGATAGGAGAGGTTAGGGGGAATGGAGGGTCAAGATGTATTAAAAATTAAAAATAAAAAACAACTGTTTACCAAAAATAAATAGAATATTGATATCATGATGAATTCAGTGAATGTCATAAGTAGGAGAAAATTATGCCAATGACATTTAAATTATAAAAATTAAGGGGAAACTGAGAACACAGGGAGGGAAAGTGATAACAGATGTGACTGAACCATTTAAATATATTTTGTATGTTCATATTTTATTCCTACATTTAAAAATGATCTTGGCCACTTGCTTACTTTTTGACCACATAACAAGTACTAAACTGTTGATTTCTTGCTTCGGAAATGGGTAAAATACCAGTTCCCTGCTCATAGAGAAGTGGCCATCAAGCCTTCAGGAGTTTTTAATGTGGTGCATGCTAGCTTCTGATAATGCAAGTTTTCATATGGTTGGATAACTAAATCTAGGAAATTTTAATCAATAACTTTATGCATATTTTTGTGCTTATTTGAATGAATGGATTTCTCCAGAGCAAAGCTCATATTTTTCCTTTACACTATGCAATACATTTTGCCTAACAACATATTTAATAAAACAGTATCACTGAGGATGTCTTTGTAGAATCTTTGAATGGGACTTGGATGCTGATCATTTTGGGCCAACTATAGAAACACAGAAATTACTCTGCCAGGAAAAAAAGATGTAGAACCAATTCAAGTGATACCAACAAGTTTTTAGAAATTGTTCACAAAAGTCTTTGCACAAAATGGTTGGTTTTTCCCAATCCACACATCTGGCTCTCATGAAGCCTTTTTAAATAGAGAAATACAATTTTCTGAAATGTGGGTTTACAAAGCACAGTGGTCATGAACTCTTCTCCATAATTCAAAACTGGGAAGCCAGACACAGAGTTCCTCTGGGCAGTTGGCCCATTTAATCATGACACAAATATAGTACTGGTTGAATGTACTGTGTGCCAAACTAAACTCCAAATGTTCTATTTCCATCCGGCAGATTCTATTGTGGCTGATTTTGGAAGAAGGGCAGGCTGGCTTCCTGCCACACTCCTCAGTCAACCCTACATTTGAGGCAAAGTAAAAGAATATGAGAGAAAATGTGTTCTGATATTTTTAAATGTTTCTTTATTCTATATAATTACATATCATATTAATTGAATCCAACTGAAATATGGAAAACATTTAAAAAATGTGCTCTCTCTTATGAACAGAAATGGTAGACACATTTTTATATTTGGAATAAAATTTTATGACCAATTGAATTAGTAATGCATGAGAAATACGAATGGGGGGTATTGAATTCCTAAATTTAAGCAGGATGAAATGTGACATAAGACAGTAACTGCCAATATGTCGCAGAACATTTTCTAACAAAGTAACAAAGCAAATATTAAAGTTAATTAATGATATCTTTTTATAGTCTTTAGTCTAAACCTAAAGGAGGAGACTAAACTGGAATAGATACATTGATTCAGTAGATTACTCAAATAGATTTCTAAAGTGACACAAATACCTGCCTACTAGAGAATACTGGTGTAATAACTCACTTTACACCACCACATATAGCATTCATTCTCATATAGAGGTTATTTTATCAACTTTCCCTTTTATTGGCTTACTCTTGAGTTCGGATTCAGTAATCACAGAATGTCTGAATGCTAACTGAAATCAAAACACAAGCAAAAGTTCACTTTCATATCTTGCTGCTCATTTAAAAATATAGCTCAACATATATCTAAAAATAAGAAGTAGAAAATTTTCTGTTCAGCATTACAAGTGTGATAATAACAGAAGCAAACATCTATTTTTCAAAAGTGTACAATTATTTTTCCTTGCAAAAACTACTAAGCTTTATAGTTCATTTCCATGAAGAAAAGAGAAAAATGAACAGCAAATTAAATGTACTGTCAAATAAAAATCCAGAGCACTGGAAAAGGAAATGCTGTTCATCCTATGATGTACTTAATAGATTGTATACTGTTGTTGGAAGTCTTTAGGAGAGAAATTTTAAGCCAGGGGGATAGGATGTCTGCTACCTGATACTGATTTCTATAAATTCCTGGGAGTTGCACCCGTGAAATCTTAACAACATGATTGCCAAACAAGATCTACATAATGTCAACACCCATTGATGTACCAGGGTTGATGGTGAAAATTTCATGAGGCCTCAAACTTAAAAGAAGAGCTATAGGCAATTAATGACTGCTAAGAAGCAAATCAGTTGTTTTCAGTTATGACCTTCCCAGTAGGTTACCTGATCCCAAGCCCGATTGTCAGCTCTAAATACACACACACACACACACACACACACACACACACACACACACACAATCTGCTGATTCCATTATGTTGTTGTTTCTTTCTTTCTTTTTTTTTTTTTTTTTTTTGGTGTGTGTGTATAACCATAGCAATAATTAAATGTGAGGATGAATTTGAAAGGGTGTACCTACATGAGGTGTTGGAGTTGGGAGAGGGTGAAGGAGGAATTATGGAAATGTAATACTCACATATGAAATACTCAAAAAAATCTCATTAAATTTTTAGGTTAAAAAATGAAAATTGGAGAAAAACTATTCTGAAAAAGCAACAATACAACTGTGTCATATTAATTTGTTTTCAATAATCTAACCACACTCAATTTATAGATTCTTTTGTTGTAGATTATGCATTCCCAAAGGATCTACATTTGTACATAGTTAACCAAAATCAGCTCAACACAGAGTCTTAAATAAAAGTGTCAAATTTATTTAATATCAGCAGTTCTGGCAATTTAATTCCTTGTACAGCTTTGACTACTTACTCTTACCATGTGATTGACTACTACACCAGCTTGATACCACAGTCTACATCAGGAGAGAGCACCCTGAATGTAGCCATCCAGATGAAATCAGACACCCTTTCCTACTTAACACATGTTGTTTGTGGATTACTATCCTGAATGTGTTAATTGAAGTGGGAAGATCTGCCGATGACAAGTGGAACCATTTCCTTGAGTTTGGCCTGGGAATTTCGAAGTGTAGAGAGGGGGATTTGCACAAGTTTGCAAGCATGCATTCATTCTTTGCTTTGTACTGTCTCATGAATAGCTGTTTCTGCTTCAAGTTTCCGCCTTGATTTCTCTGCAATGATTGGCAGTGATCCAAATTGCAAGAAATTTTAAATTGAGCAATCAAAAGGTGGAGTAATCTATATTTACAAAGTTCCAAATATGGTACAAAATAACTCTACCAAATATTGAGACAACATGACTGATTATCAACTATGAAAATGCTCAGAAAGTAGCTTTGATGCCTTACTGATATGATGTTACCAGACATACTGTAGTGTGTCTTAAAATTATAAAATTCCAAGAAACATTTCAAATTGTTGGTCTATGAAGTACAAAGGATGCACCAATCAATACAGGCTATTTCTTTGTCCTTGCTTAGCATACAGAATTGAAGTGAAAGTCCGTATTCCCGAACCCCATCCATGTCATATAATAAAACTTGGAGGAATTGCTATGTATCTAGCCCCAATTCTCTTCTCAGGGAACTAACTTCTTTAGTATCAGAAGTTGCTATACAAGGTGCAAGAGAAATAATCAAGTCTTCCCCATCTTTGACACGTAAATATCACAACAATAACCAGCGCAGCAGGCTATGCTAATAGATGTAATCATGATGACACTTACACATTGGTATAAACAAAGAGAAATTTAACTGAATTTAAACCTCATTTAACAGGGAAGAAATGATGCTTGGTACTCTAAACCTAGTCAACTTCCCAAGTGCAATGAGATCATGGATCTCAGAGGAGAACCTACTACTGCCTCTTTCCTAAACCAGTATAATTCATAACTGTACCTTAAGTACTTACTCTCATATCCAAAGATAATTGCAGTCCCCACTATGCATTAATTAAACTTTTAGCATTAGGAGGAAGTCATTATAAAAAGCTACACCTAGTCAAAATGCAGAGAATTAATGGCAATAGGGTGGCCAACCCCTATTGATATATCTACAAAATAATTCCTACATGTAAGATCCAGAGAACATTTTAGGTGTGTTCTGAGGATTATAGGAGCCAGAAGGAGCCAGCCATGATCATATATTACTTTAATCCCAGCACTTAAAGCACTTAAGAGGCAAAGGCAAATGGATCTCTGTGAGTTCCAGGAAAGCCTGGTCTATAACGAGAGTTCTAGGATAACCAGAGCTGTTATACAGTGAAACTTTATTTTGAAAACCAGAACAAAACCAATAACAAAACGAAAACAACAACAAAACAAACAAGCAAACAAAAAGAAGATGAGATACCTGCCTCAAGATAGTGTATTCTAAATAAGACAGGAAATGTACACCTAAGAAATATGAGTAATATGGCTACCTGAGGAAGACCTGAACCATGACAATACCAGTTGACATGCTAGCATGGATGGGGGAAATCTCATGGCTGGGGTCCATTACTAGAATAAGAGCTGTAGGCTTTTACCAAATACAAAGAGAGGAAGAATTAGTTTTCCCAGGGAAGAACTCTCCAATGGATTTTACCATACCAAGCAATCAGTCCTTAAAATATACCCATATAAGCAACACTAAATTGATTCAGAAAATTGTTTTCATGTATTTATTTATATGTGCTTAGAGGTGTATGTAACAATAATAATGAAAGGGAAATTTATATATAATGGTGACTTACAGATTCATAATATTTATTCCTTGCTGTAGAAATCATGTTTAAAATACGAGATGTATAACTATATGTTAATTGCACATGATAATCAAAATGTACTTGTATGTCTGGACTTATGACGTTCACTTCAGTAGCCATTGTTTCTCAGACTCTTGACTAAGATCAGGTACATTTCAGCAATTATTCCAATGACAGAAAGCAAAGGGTTTAAATGAACACTTTACAATATAGAACCAATATAGTATGATTTTGCTAATTTGTGAATATAGGCTGTGAATGAGTAATTTTATACTTTGAGTTACATTAAAATAAGTTATTATCCCACTGACTCTGAATTTAGGACTGCCCAACCTTTGATATTGTACCTTGGCATTATAATTTAATATGGGGCCTCCTTTGTAGTTCTGGAACAAACACAGGCTGTATGTCTGCATGCTGAACATGCCTGATAGGTTGATGCAATCAGTCAATTATACACTTCGGGCCTTTTTGGTTTAACTCTAGTCTCCACATTACATACAAAGGGTCATATTTATAACGAAGGTTACAGGGTTTTTTTGTATAAATATTTCACTAGTAATAGGTAGAGTCTTGTGAAAATCATGAATTCCTGAGAAAGTAGAAGGGTACACTTTCTTCTCCTGCTGAATGGCTTTTACGTAGTGAAATATTCATTGTTGTGCTTAACATTTAATTGTTGAGTATGAACATACTGTACTTACATTTATTTTATTTAACCATTTTCTAGGATCTGTCTTTACTTAGGCATATTGTTTTGCAGGGTGAAATAACTATAGCCCACTTGTGTGATTTGTTATAAAAATTATTTCAGTGTTTTTAACAATGCTAACATAACCTGAAAAACCCGAAGCACTAACATCTCTGTTGGCAGTCAGTAGCATGTTGCCTTCGGCAGCTGTGGCAGTAGTGTTTTGGTTTGTTTGTTGTTGTTGTTGTTGTTGTTGTTGCTCTGTGTGTGTGTGTGTGTGTGTGTGTGTGTGTGTGTGTGATATCAAAGAAATGACATTCAGAAGATAATTTTACAAAGAGAAAAAAACACTGGCAGAATAGTTGAAGGAAAATATACCAGTAATAATTGAGGTACAGTATTTTCTTCATTATTTTTGTGTTTCTATTTTAAATTTAGGTCCTGTGAAACCCATCCATCTGAAATGCATTCTCTTCAAATGAAATGAATTGGCAATGATACTCATGAGAACAGTGAATGTAGATCCTAAAAATACTTTTTTCTTGAAATATTTCTATGTGAACAAAAGATACTTTTTTCTACACTTAGTATATTCTCTGATATCCAGTACATTTTAAAATTCACTTTGTGTGAAGCCTATAAAATGAACTTTATACATAGTTCTACAATATGGAAGTAATTAGAACAAATAATGACCATAGCATATTTGAAGTAAATGACATTTAATACTCCTTGTATTAAATTGTATTCTCACCGAAACCCAAATTACATCTTTTTTTTTAACCTTTTTAGAGCTTTATTGGGAGAGAGAGGGAGAGAGTGAGAGACAGAGTGAGAGAGAGAGAGAGAGAGAGAGAGAGAGAGAGAGAGAGAGAGAGAGAGAGAATAGACAGAAGGAAAGAGAGCAGAAAGAGCATATATCTTTTGTTTCCATAGTGTTCATGAAGAACTCCAGTTTCTATCCTTGAGATGTCCATCTTGGCTCAGGCAATAATATGCAGAGCTTTTAGAAGCTGTATTTTTATGAATTCCATATTTCTACTCATAGAGGGAGAGGGTGCTGTTGAATGAAGTTTGAACACACAGACTTACATAGTTTTGAAATATTACTAAGTTTCCCCAGATAATCAGACTGGTTGTTTGTTGTGGTTTTTTCTCTTTCCCTCTTTTACCTGTTTTTCTTATATTCACTATCAAATGGAAGATAGAAGACATCAACAACAATGGCACACTTTACCAAAAACAGAGTCCTTAGCCTTTTCATATATTTCAAATTCTTTAAGAAAAAAAAGCTTCATCTTAATTTTATATGTCTAGAGAATAAATTTCCATATCCCATATTCAAGTGTAGTCAGTTTAAAACAATATGACCAGAGGTGTCAATGTTCCAAGTCAGAGCTAAGCTGTGAGAGAAAGCCCTTATTTTTCTGACACTCACTGTTCTTCTAATCTGTTTTATTCCAAAAAAGACCTCAATATTTGGCGTCAGTCTCAGAAGAAGAAATACAAAACAAATTCAAAGCCAAACTTCAATTCATGATAAGAAATGCAATCTGGAATCAATACACTATGAATTAAACTGATGTATAAATGAAACAAAGATGAAAAAGGTGATATTATTATAATATGAACTCATCTAAATTCAATTAAATTTTTTATGTTTTCAAATACACATAATGTACTCTATATATTTCAGCTTTTACTCTGTCCTAAAAAAATTAATTTCTATTCCTATTTACTTAGAAACAAAATGAAAGAAAATACTTGATCATTTTCATCAAAAAAGCCTTTCGGTATATTAAAATAATCTAAATTTTTGTGCCAAACAGAATTGTCAATAATTCTCTGCTTAATTATACATAGATTTGTGTGTAGGCAACAATACAGAAATTGATTTCCATAGTTATCAATGTATGAAACTTTTGTTTTATAATCATATTTAGGTACTTCTAAAAATTTTCCATTTTTGATGTCGACTTTCACTTCCTACCAATTTTTTATAATATTAGGTAATTAATTATCACACATCAGAATTATATCAGTTTAAAACACAGGAGCACAGTTCTCTATAGCACAGTATTCTCTGCTGTTTCCCTGGAATGCAGTTTAATTCCAGAAATTGAATCTTATGATAGTCATATATGAAGCAATTCAATGTCCATCAATACAAATGTGGTCTCTTCAGTTTTTCCATGATTTAGAACATGTTTTCATTATGAGTCTTACCTTGACTAGGGGTGCAATGGTAGCACTTTTCTTTGGGAGATAACTAATAGCTGTCCAGTTAGACCTAAAGTACTGTCAATGGGAAGAATGCACTCCAGATCCTGCACATCTAGTCATCTTCCTGTGTTCAAAGACATCACAAACACCAGAGGAGAATCTACTACTGCCATTTTCCTAAACCAATATCATTTCTAACTGTATTCCAAATACTTAACTTATACTCACTGATAAGTGTAGATCTCATTACACATCAGAGACATTTCTGTTTTGAAGAAGGTGACAATTATAGAGATCAAAATTGGTTAAAACACAGAGAATAATTCATCCCAGGTTGCAGAGCCCCAAGGATAAATTTATAACCAAATCCCTTTATGTAATTTTCAGGCCAAGTTATGGAAGAAGACAGAGAGAAAGTGTAAAAGCCAGGAAACCAGGATGTCTGCGGCTAGATTGTGTTTTCTAGAATTGACAGTGAAGCTGATCCACTAAAACTTCAACAGTTCTGTTTGCCTACGTGAGACCTGAATAATGAGAAAACCAGTTACCATGACAAACTGAATAGAGGAAAATTTCCCAAGATCTCGCCTCTAGATGAAGAGCTACATGTAATCAATGCTGCTGAAGTTTTCTCCAGGTCTGAGGCCTCTCCCAGATTATTCAATCACAAGTGGTCAGTCATAAAATTATGCAATACTAAATGGGCACAGTAAATAGTGTGTGTGTGTGTGTGTGTGTGTGTGTGTGTGTGTGTGTGTGTGTGTAACAATAATAATTTAATAATATCAGGTCACGAATTTGAAAGGGAGTGAGGGCCATGTGAGGAGCTGAAAGGGGAGTTAGAGGGCTAGAACTGTTGTAAAAAATTACTCATGTATGAAATTCCCAAAGTTAAAATTTTATATTTAAAATATAAAGGATTGTATGTTTAACTCCCCCTCCCAAGTGAATTTCTGGAAAACAAATAGAGAGATTATTTATTTATTAATCAATTTATTATTTATTTTTGTTTATAGGTGTTTGTGTGTATGTACATTTGAGTGTGTTAATGTATATGGAGTTTATGCAAGTATATGTAGAAATAGAGGTCAGAGGTTGATGTTAGAATTCATTCCCAATCACTCCACCTCAGTGTTCAAGACAGGATCCACTGCTGAACTTGGCTCATCAGTCTGTGTAAGCTGGCTGCACAATTAGCTCTAGAGACCTTTTTATCACTGTTCTTCATTGTTAGAATTATAAACGTGTGCTTCCTTATGGCAGATTTCACACTGTTCTGGTCATCCAAAAATAGGACCACCTCATTCACAGCACACATTCTATCAACCCTAGCCAGAAGATTTATTTACTTCAAAACCATGGTGAATTCATCATTTTTATATTCAATGGAAAGAAGTTCCAAGTCAAACATTGGTTCAGATGGCCTTTTTTACTCCTTTTAACTTTATATTTGTTTCAGCTGTCACTATTAATATTAAACCATAATATTTCTGTGGCTAAAATTTTTACATGAAATATACTATGTCATTTTCATGTTTTATATCTAATAGATTTCTAATTAGTTGAATTTTTAAAATATGGGACACAAAGTAATTTTCTAAATGTGTGTGGTTAAATATATCTAAAAGCTAATCAACAAATAAAGTAAATATATCTCAACAAAAACAGTTGCAGTCACCCTTTTTTACGTTTTGGGTTTTTTTGTTGTTGTTGTTATTGTTGTTTTGATTTTTTGAGACAGGGTTTCTCTGTAGTTTTGGTGTCTATCCTAGATCTTGCTCTGTAGACCAGGCTGGCCTCGAACTCACAGAGATCTGCCTGGCTCTGCTTCCCAAGTGATGGGATTAAAGGTGAGCACTACCACCACCTGGCCTCTGTTATGTTTTTTAAGTGTATTCCAGAACTTAATTGGATATTGTTTTGACTGTTCAGATTAGCATTAATTACCATAAATGTATGCTACCCTAAATTTTAAAACTTTCTAAATGTATAGATATAAAATATACTGTAGTTAGTAGGTTTCAGAACTAGATTCTGATGCTAGATGATTTCCTCCTTACTTGAATGTAGATCATGAAGTCAACGATGTTTTTATTAAGCTTTGAGATCTAATCACAATAAAAAATATATCAATTCAACAGCCAAAGTCAAATGCCATATTGCCTGTCATTTGTAATTGTTTGTTTTTTGCTCTTTTTAGGGGCCTACCATCCAGCTGCCAAATAAATCACACATGGAGGCTTATTCTTAATTATAAATGCCTGGCCTTAGCTTGGCTTGTTTTTTGCCAGCTTTTCTTTACTTATATTATCCTGTCTATCTTTGGCCTCAGGGATTTTCTCTTTCTCTATTCCTGCATACCTTTCTTTCCTTCTGACTCCATGTCTAGCTGTGTAGCTGGGTGGCTGGCCACTGAAGTCCTTCTCCTCCTCCTCTCATTCTGTCTTCTTTTCCTCCCAAATTTCTCCTCTCTCCCTGCGAGCCCTGCCTATCCTTTCTTCTGTCTTGCTATCGGCTGTTTAGTTCTTTATTAGACCATCAGATGTTTTAGACAGGAACAGTACACAGCTTCACAGAGTTAAACAAATGAAACATAAACAAAAGTAACACCCCTTAAAAAATATTCCTCAACAGCCATTCCATTCTTATTATCCATACCTACATGTTGTTTCCTCTACTGCTTACCCCTGTCCCTTCCTGTCTCCATATGCACAGCATGATAGTTATTCCATGTTCAAACAGCTTATGATGTTTTCAAGGTAACTAGACAACATCATCATCAACAACAACAACAACAACAAAAATCACATAAAAATGTTCAGTGTGTGAGTACATATTAAACTGATTTAATCACCACACATTACTCACATGTGTTATTTCTTTTACTCAATATGCAGATACTTCAATTTTTTTTTGCATCCTGACCTGTTTCCTCTCCTTCCACCCCTCCCATTTCCCCACCTTCCCTCCCCTCCCCCCAATCAACTCCTCTTCTGTTTTCCATCAGAGAGGATCAGGCCTCCTATGGGTATCAACAAAGCCTGGTATATCAAGTTGCAATAAGACTAACCACCTAATGCTACGAATGGCAATCCAGTATGAGAAATAGGTTTCCAAGTGCCAGACAAAGCATTAGGGACAGCCTATGATACTACCACTAGTAGTTTCACAAGTAGACCAAGCTACAAAAATGTCACATATCTGTAGAGGACCTAGGTCAGTCCCATGTACTCACTCATAAGTGAATATTAAATGTAAAGTAAAAGATAACCATACTAATTCACATACTCAGAATGCCAAGGTAACAAGGAGAGCCCAAAGGAAAACTCATGAATCTCCCTAGGAAGGGGAAATAGAAGAGATCTCCTGGATGGACTGGGGGCAGGTGGGGATGGGAACATGAGAGATCAGGTTGAAGGTAAATGGAGGGGGAGAGTACTAAAAGAGATGATTGGAAAGGGGGAGCATTTCAGGTTCAGGTAGAAACATTGTGTAAGGGAAACTCACAGAAGTCTACAAGGGTAACCCCAGCTAAGACTCCTAGTAATAGGCGATTCACAGCATGAACTGGCCATTTCCTGTGATCAGTTTGGTGACTACCCCAATTGTCATCAGAGACACTTCATCCAGTAACTGATGGAAACAGATCCAGAGACCCAGAGGCAAATATTAGGCAGAGCTTGGAGAATCCTGCTGAAGAGAGGAAGGAACGATTGTAGGAGCCAGAGGAGTCAAGGACGTCACAGGAAAACCCACAGAAGCAACTAACCTGAGTTATAGGAATTCACAGAGTAGGAACAACCAACCAGGTAGCTGGTTTCAATGTTAATGAAGACATTTGTTGACTTATTTTGAAAGAAGTATCACAGAGAGTCCTGGATGTTTCACTAGAAAACTTTTCAGTAGTGTAATGAACAGAAATTTTGTGGGAGGAATAGACTAGGCCAGGGGCAGTGTTTTATACTTGACATCGCTGAAAAGCATCACCATGCCCTGATACATGAATCATGCAAGAGTGTAGTTTCTCCACTGTCCAATACTTTCAACACATGCTAAGAGTTTTATTTTATAGTGTCTAACAAATTTTCTATTTGAAGAAGAAAAATGAACAAATCTGTTGCGTAATTTATTTGAAATTTATCCATACCACCATTGTCTATTCATAAATCTATTCAATTGATAGTTACAGAGAACTTGTAACCGGGTCAGGATCACTCAACATAGCATCACCATAACTGCATTTATTTATTTACTGTGTAGCAATTTCCTCAGGAGTTTAAACATTCCATAGGAAGGAAAGGCTCCCTAAAGCTCAGGAAGTTCCAATTGAAATGTTTCACTTCAGAAAGGAAGGAGAAGGCAGCCACATTCTGGAAATGAACAATTCACAAATCTCAAGAAATTTCTGAAACTAACAAGTTTGTACAAGATGCCTAACCAGGGTTATTAAAGCAATAAACACCTGCTGAGCGAAGAGACACCTATACCATCTGTGGTCCTGGGATTATCTGCTATATCAAGCTGTCTGAAAGTCCTGAAGAGAGATCCATGGTGCAATAGCCAGAGGAGTTCAGGGAACACATTAGAGTGTCAGCTGCCTTTGAAGCCTCACTGTAACTATAAATAACCCTCACCCACACTACTTTAATCAATTACAATGAACTCATTGATTAAGCAAGATGGACTTTTTTAACATTTTAATTTGAGATTATAATTAAACCTCCCCCTTCCTTTTTAATCTTTCAAAACCTTCCATATATCACCACCTACCTTCTTCAAATTCATGGGTGTCATTAACTGTTACTGAAAAAAAATCAGTTGCCTGTAGTTCTTCATGAAGGGTTGAAGCCTCCTAATATTTTCTCCACCCACTTCAGCAAGGTAGACTTTAAGAAAATCGTTATTTAATTAAGTCATTGGTTATCATCTGAGGCAAATAGATATTTGTGTCAAAATTGCCCAAGAAAAGTATCAAACAACATACATATTGCAGATAGAAAGAGCTTTGTTTCTAGAATTCCATAATTTTACAATACAGATCCTTTAAAAATGCTTCAAAATTTTAATTATTAACCTTCTTCCAACCCTTTTGTAAGTACCCACCAGTCTTTAATTCAAAGAGGTCTTCAGAGAAATTTGTATTTTATGTATTAACAAATATGGGCAAATCTATACATAAAATCATTTGTAATGTATAAAAATGCTTTTCAGATACCAATTAAATCTTATTTATTAGTATTGTTGAACATTTGTAAAAAAGTTCTTCATGTCAGTGTACAGAATGTAGATTTATGATTATTCATGCAGATTGGGTGAGCATATGCTAAGATCATCATGTTCTATCACATGCCACATTTTGTCATCTCCCTGATTTAGAAAATAAGAGATGAACTTGTTATTTCATTTCACTTTGTCATAAGCTTTTAACATTTGCTACTTAATTAAGATGGAAAGGTCAAAAAATGACATAACTCGCAGAGTTTGTCATACAGTAAACTGTGCCATTAAACTGGGTATACACCTCCTATAAAGAAAAGATACATTTAAATTTATAGATGACCAGGAGGCATAGACACTCAATTCTTTAAAAATATCCTGATATGTAATGGTATTCAGAACACATTTCATAAAGCATAACATAAAATCAAAGACAAATTAAGAATCAACCAACTTCAGAATATTTTATTTTCTATGGCTAATTGAGATTAAACTACAATGAAATTGGTTTAATTCATGATTGATATAAATTCAATAGGTTAAATACATAAATGAAAATGACAAGGGCATGTATGGTAGTATGAAGCTCATGAAGAACAAGATTATCCTATACAATCATCTTTAGGTTAAAAAAAAGACGTAAATTAGGTGGTGAACAAAGTTGAATAAAATCATAGCTATATTCATACCCAACTGAAAATCAGAGTTGGAGATTAAATATACATTAGGTCTAGGAAAATTTATTGTTAAGATAAAGACTAGATCATAGTACATTTGATGACTGCAGTACCTTCAGGAGTTCCATAAGGAAACAGAGACACCAGAGACACCCACTACACAGGAAGACAACAGCAAGACCTGCAGAGACTTCAATTACACAAACGCTACTTAGGACATCAAAGGCTCCTAGTGATCTTGGAGCAAAGAAGAGGTCAAGCTGAACCCTTTTGTGAAATTTTATTTGAAGAAACAAGATCCTCCAGAACTATCATAGAACAAAGGTTGCTTCTGAACCCATTATATAATGATAGCATGTTAAAGTACATTATTGGAAACTAATACAAATAACATAGCATCATTCTCTGGTAAAGCAAAACTACATGAATCTTTAGTGAAATACAATGTTGAAAAATATATAAAATAAAAATGTTTTCTTTTGTGTTTAAAGAGATATAAAAAAACAAAGTAGCATGGGCAAGAATTGGGGTGCACTTGGAGTATCTAAAAACATGATCAAAATGTAGTATCTGAAAATAATTTTAATAATAATAAAAAAGATAGAAAGGAGGTTGATGAATGTCACGTTATCAGTAGAAGGCTTACTTAGCTTGGCCAAGGCTCTAAATTGGGTCCTGTCAACATAAGAAAAATAAATCAAATAAATAAATAAATAAAATCTCACCAAAATCATATTGAACAAACAAAACTAAACAAAGAATAAAAAGGAATATCATGAGTATAAATATGACATATAAAACGTTCATACATTGGCATTTTTCTATAACATTAACGTGATATCAAAATTGTGGTTTTTTTTTTTTTTTTTTTTCTCGAGACAGGGTTTCTCTGTGTAGCTTTGCGCCTTTCCTGGGGCTCACTTGGTAGCCCAGGCTGGCCTCGAACTCACAGAGATCCGCCTGGCTCTGCCTCCCGAGTGCTGGGATTAAAGGCGTGCGCCACCACCGCCCGGCTCAAAATTGTTTTTAATGACAGGAAAAACTAATATGGCTATTTCAATGTTAAAATTCAACAGAAGTTTAAATAAGAGTTTATAAGACAGAGGGAAAGGACTTTGGTGTTTGACTAAATACAGGAAAGAAAATCCAAGTTAGCTTGCTTAAAAGCCTACTGTGCACAAATGAAAACATGATGAAGGACTAAAACTAATAATACTGTGGGAGAATACAAATTAGATTATATTTCTGGTTCTGAAGACATGACGTAACTTCGGATTCCACCTCACGGATGGTGTGATTCCCTCTCTTTCCCTACCAAACAAAATGAGAGATGATTTCCAGTGAGATAGGCATGAACCGTAGGAGACCTGGCAGAGCATCAGAGAAGAAGGAACCTTGCAAGGATGACACCACAAGAGAGCAAGAGGATTAAATTAACATTTTCATGCTAAATGTTTAACGTGATTATTTCTCTCCTGGCACCAAACTTCATCTCTGATAACATCCCCAATTCCTCAAAATTGGAGGCCAAATCCAGGACCCAAACAAGGCAACAAGAACAAATCACGCTGTAAGCCTTAATGCAGACCCATCTTCGAGTCTATTCAAACTGAGAAGTTCAGATTAACCATGTAATGTGATGATTTTTGAAAGAACTTAAGTTCTGTACAACATTTGGAGTTTTAAAATTCAATTCAGTGCTAACAGGAGACTGAGAATCAATACATTCTTGAGAACAAATTAAAAGGAAAATCAGAGATATAGGCAAAGAGAAATGCAATTATACCAAACCTTCTGTTTACAATGATTATTAGTAAGAATAATGAAAACAGCAGCAATCCGAAGACTACAAACTTTCTATGTAATGTAGAAGTGAAGTTGCAGATTGATTGTAAAACAGTTAATTTCTTAGCCGGATGTGATGCTGCATGTGTGTAATCCCAGAAATCTGGAGGCTGAGGAGAGAGAATTGCCATGGATATAAGGCCAACATGCCATACTTAATGACTTACAGGAAAGAAACCTGCTTCAAAATTTAAGGAGGAGGACAAAATAGGGGGATAATTTATGTCTCGTAATTTAAATTCAATAAATTGTTTCTAAAATGGAAAAATCCAGACAAAATAAACACCTATGCTGGAACAAACTTAGATATGACAGGTCATGTATGGATTCTGCTTTAGTTATGTGCAATAACTTAGTTTTCATTACTTTCATAAACTAAATATGCACTGAGAAGATAAATGAACGAAAAAGACAAAGTCCTGGCCCTAGTGAAGAATGTTCAGTGCAGAAGAGCACTTGCTGTACAAGCATGAGGAACTGACTTCAGATCCTCAGCACCCACATAAAACTCAGACATGGCTCAAAGAGGTGAGTGTGGGACAGAGACATGGTGACATATGAGTCTTTCTAGCTAGCTAGCCCAGCTAAAGTCAGCAAGCAGAGGCAGAAAGCAGCAGAACAACCTTCCCCAGCCCTCTACACACTTGGACACACATCCATATACATCACACATGCATATAACACACACACACACACACACACACACACACACACACACACACACACTATGGCTTGTGAACTCACACAAACAGTTAGTACTCTCTATAATCACTACGTGTAGTCAAAAGTTTCTCAGGTCCCACCCGGCCCCCCACGGTCCAAACAAATCTCTCTCACCAGCCGTCTATAATCACTAGGACCCAAGGAAACACACAGAGGCTTATATTATTTACAAATTGTACAGCCTATGGCTTTAGCCGCTTACCAGCTAGCTCTTTCATCTTAAATCAGCCCATTTCTATAAATCTATATGTTGCCACATGGCTGTGGCATTACCCATCTGCTGACATCTGGTTGCTCCTTCAGCGCAGAATCTCTCTGCCTCTGCCTTTCTTCTTTCCTGTCTCTCTCCTTGGATTTCCCACCTCTCTCTAAGCTTCCTTGCCATAGGCCAAAGCAGCTTATTCATTAACCATGGGGAACAACACACATTCCCACCATACAGAAAGATATCTCCCAGCAACTATGCTTGAATCAAAATTCATATGATGTCTTTATGAGTTGAGAATTTTAAACCCTGAATGAAACTCTCTGATATTTTAATTTGAGAAAAGGATCAAATCTCTGAAGAAAGCATCATTTAAAGTTTTATAAATATCTCTAACCTCATGTGAGAAACAAAATTATGAAACTTTATTATGGTAGAAATACAAAATTCAAGTCAGTTAATTTACTCAAAATGATAACCTTCATATTACAAAAGAACAAACAAGTTAAATTAGTGCAAGTCAATAACTGGAAATTTTGAAGTGTTTGCTAGGTGACTGACTTGTACTCAACTTCAAAACATAATTCAGTGTGTAGTCTAAAGGGGGAAAGATGTGGCCCTTTGAGGTCTAAGATTAAATGAGAAGGGAAAGGAGAAAGAATACAGAACATTCAGGGTGGAATGAAAGTCCAGGACATCTATAAATTTAAAGTATTTAAGAGCATCAAGACCCCAGAGGGAAATCATATAACCAAATATCGCAGTAAAGTACTGCTTTCAAAAAACTGAATTTCACTAAAAATAAAAAAGAAAAAAGAAAAAAGTCGGGCAGTGGTGGTGGCACATGACATAATCCTGGCACCCGGGAGACAGAGGAGGCAGATCTCTGTGAGTTTGAGGCCAGCCTGATGTAAGAAGCCAGTTCAAGGACAGCTCTCAACACCAAAACCAAAACAGAAGAAAACTGAATTTCTACATTGGTACCATTTTGAAAGTTGTACAGAAAATGATTGGAAGGAAGAATGACAAAGCAACAACATTCATTAAATTATATGGATGATGTAAACATCTAATTTAGAAAGGAAAAAAATAATATTGAAAAAAATTTGAAGATTAATTTTCATATGTCCTTCTACTCCTGGGAAATTGTGGAAGAATTCAAGTTCAATAGAAAGTCAAAGGACCTGCCACATTACTGAAGGTGTTTATCAGTTGTAGGAGTTCCCTGGTAGAACTTTTGGGGTCACTTATGTATGCTATCATATCATCTATAAATAGTGAAAGTCTGACTTCTTCCTTTCCAATTTGTATCCCCTTGATCTCCTTTTGTTGTCTTATTGCTCCAGCTAGAACTTTGAGTACTATATTAAATATGTATGGAGAGAGTGGACATTCTTGTCTTGTTCCTGATTTTAGTGGAATTGCATTGAGCTTCTCTTCATTTAGTTTGATGTTGGCTGTTGGGTTGCTGTATATTGCCTTTATTATGTATTATGTCTAATCTCTCCAAGACCTTTATCATAAAGGGATGTTGGATTTTGTCAAAGGCTTTTTCAGCATCTAATGAAATGATCATGCTGTTTTTCTTTTTCCTGTCAATTTGATTATATGATGGATTACATTGACAGATTTTTAATATGTTGAGCCACCCTGCATCTCTGGGATGAAGCCTACTTGATCATAGTAGATGATTTTTTTTATGTATTCTTGGATTTGGTTTGCCCATATTTTATTGAGTAGTTTTGCTTCAATGTTCATGAGGGAGATTAGTCTGTAATTCTATTTCTTAGTTGCATTTTTGTGTGATTTGGATATCAGGTTAACTGTAGCCCCCAAAAAAAGAGTTTGGAAATGTTCCTTCTGTTTCTACTGTTTGGAACAATTTCAAGAGTAGTGATATTAACTCTTCTTTGAAATTCCTGTAGAATTCTGTCTTCAAAACATCTGGTTCTGGGCTTTTTTGGTTGGGAGATTTTTAATGACTATTTCTATTTCCTTAGAGGTTATGGGTCTATTTAAATTGATTATCTGATCTTGATTTAATTTTGGTATGTGGTACCTATCCAGAAAATTGTCCATTTCTTTTACATTTTCCAATTTTGTGGGGGCCTCCCATGGGAGTCAACAATGCATGACATATTAAGTTGAGGCAGGACTAAGCTCCTCCTCCCTGCATCAAGGTTGAGCAAGGTATCTCACCTTAGGGAATAGGTTCCAAGAAGCCACCTCTTGAGCCAGGGACAGATCCTAGTCCCACTTCTAGGGACCCCTAAACAGATCAAGCTACATAACTGTCACTCACGTGCAGAAGGCCTAGGTTAGTCTCACGCAGGCTCCATAGCTGTCGGTCTAGAGTCCCTGAGCTCCCATGAGCTTGAGTCAGCTGTCTCTATGGATTTCCCCATCATGATCTTGACCCCCTCCTGTCTCCTACAATCCTTGCTCCCTCTCTTCAACAGGACTCCTAGAGCTTGGCCCAGTGCTTGGCTGTGAATCTCCATATCAGCATCCATCAGTTACTGTATGAAGGTTCTATGATGATTTTTAATATGTTAAAATATCTAGCTTGGTGGTGGCTATCAGGAATATTTATTCCCAACTTGAGAAGTAATTTCTTTCTGATGATATCTCTAATTTGAAAGGGAGAATCATTCTACTAATTCATAAGTTGTTATAAAATCAACAGAATGTTTTAAATGCATCTCAAACCAAGATTGGGCCTAAGTTCAAATTTGTTTAAAATTAAAAATGTAGACTTTATCTCTTGAGAATGCAAGCAAGCATACAACTATTTAGAGCATGCACTCATAATATATTAGGGAATGTGAAAATGTATCAGCAAGAACCTGACAGAGTCTTTATAATACAATATCTTACAGGAATATAGTTTATATAGATTACAATTTTATATTCATAAATACAGCATATGAAAATAAATTACAAATTACAAAAACAACAGAATAGGCATCACAAGAAAGGAAACAAATATAAATGTTTGATTTGTGCACAGCACAGAATTTACACAATTTCATTATCATATAAATAGCTCACATATATAATCCTCTGTCCGTTAATTCTGATAAATGCAAGAGTAAAAATTAAGATTAATAGAGTTTTCTGTGAGAGATTTGCTACATGTTATATCGGCAGCACTTCTCAGCATGTTTATGTTGCTTTCTGAGAAACTTTGTGAATTATATTAGTGATTTACAATATCTGCTTGCATGTGTTTTTATAGACTGCTAAGCTCTGGAAAATAGCTCTTTTATTCTTAACTTTTGATGCTTATGTTTTGCCAGTTGTGAATCTTTAATTTTGCTGATCATAGAAGAGTGAATTAAAAACTGTGTGGAATATTCAAACACAAAATTAAAAATGCAAATATTCATTACACTGTCCCTTAGTCTAAGTTATCCTGTCATTTTTCTTATTAATATAATAATTTATAATGTTTTTAGCACATCAAATTAGTCCTTTATGAATTTGATGAGCATTTATCCTACATCTTTCATGCACTGGCAGTTGAACAATGGAGAACAGTTCAAGAAAACTAATGCATTCATTAGACTCACGTTTATTTTCTACTTGTAAAATGTATGTAAAGAGGTAATTGCAATAAACAGGAATGTAAAAGGAAATTAGTAGTATTATTGGAATCCAGAGAAACTACTCTGGAAAAATATGTAACAAAGTGCTCATTTACAGATTAGTTAAGGTCAGGATTTCTTATTGTTTTTGTGGATTCTGAGATAAACAGAAACTTGTATATAAAGTACAGACTTTTCCAGAGAATAGGTCATGTCTACGTAACTTGAAGTACTAATGTCTATTGAAGCATTGGATGAGAGAGTACATACCACTGGAGTTTCGGTCTGGGAGTCTAATGCACATGAAATTTCAAAGGCTTATCTAATCGCTAGACCTGAAAAATTATATACACACATAAGAATGGACAAACACTGGAACATTATAAACCGAAAACAAAAACTTAGTATGTGCATGAACTGATGGTCAACTGAGTGGATTTCCTATAGATGTTTCTGGAGATTCTGATACATTAGTAATTAAGCAAAACTGGGGCAACCTACATAAAGAAATTGTCTTGAAGAATGACAGAGTAAATTAAATCAACAAATGATTCCAGTATTAAAAGCTAATTATTTGGATGAATAGCAACTCAGATATTTCCTAATTTTTATCAAAAGATATTCTTTCACTAGATAAGTGATTTATCTATAAATGGTTTCTAAAATTGACAATTAGGCTTATGTTTTCTCTCAGTAACATTGATTTTATTTTATTCATGTCCTCATTATTTTCTAGATCATCCCTTTAGGCATATCTGAATTATTTAAAATTTTGCTCTATATACAATAATATTTTAATTGTCAAAAGCTTGAACTAATTTAAGCTAAAACTTAAAAGAAATAAAGTAGAATATATTTTTCACAATTAGGATAATTACCTGTTTTCTTACTTGCAATGTTTTATTAAATTTTATTGAAAAAATCATGCAATATATTCTGATTCTGGTTTTCTCTCCCCTGACTCCTTAAATCCTCCCACCCACAAAATGCCAGGCTCTCTCTTTAAGAAAGAGGCAAACAAACACAAATCATATTATTACACTCAAGAAACACAAACACATATACACACAGACACACAGACATACACACACACACACACACACACACACACAAACACACACACACACACACACACACACACACACACACACACACACACCAGAATCCATAAAAACTCAACATTGGATGCCATAATAGATGAGTGAACAAACAGTGAATAAGACAAAATTGCCCAAATAAAGCAATATGAGAGAACAAAATCTATAAAATACCTTTGAGTTTGTTTTGCATTGATCATCTACTGTTGGGCATGGGGGCCTCACCTTACATGTGGTTAATATAACCAGTGAGACCCCAGTCGAGAGAATTAAGATTTCCTTAGAAACTGAATGTCAGGTATAGATAGCTTCCCGGTTACGGATGGGAGGACATGTCCACTTCTCCCTCCAATTTTTGAGAATATATTCATCTTCTCTTTCCCAACTAATTCCTCTATCATCCTCTCTACCCTCCCATCCCTTCCACTCCATATTTGAGATTTTCCTCCTTTTTTTTCCCCTTCTTTTGTCAAGGAGTTCAATTTGTGTTTCCTAACTAGTCTTTGGTGTGGAGCCTGCACTGCTGGGTGGCCAGTCTAACAGCTGTTCTATCATTAAAGAAAACTGACTCTCTCAGCTAGCAGCCATCAAACACCAATAAGTCCTCAGCCACTGATGAGACGTTATGTCTACCTTCCCACTTCCATGCCATGATTGAATCTGGTTGTAGCTTACACAGGTCTTGTTCATGCTCTCATATTTTCTATGAGTTCATATGTGCAGTTGTCCTGTTGCATCTGAAAAACCCTGATTCTTTGATATTATTGACCACCTCTGGCTCTTATAATATTTCTGCCTCAACTATGCAAAGACTCATGATCTTGAATGGAGGGTTGTGATATGTATGCTCCATTTAGAGATGAACTATCTTAAATCGTTTATTCTCCTCAAGCAGACCAGTTGTCTACTATTCTCTGTGCTAATTTCTATCAGTTGCAAGGAGAAGCATCTCAGATATATATTGGGAGATGCTCTGATGTACAAATATAGCAAAAAGCAAGTAGGAGACATTAACCAACTTTTGGCAAAAACACAATTTTCATTGTGGAATATATATTTAAATCTTCCAGTTTTTACTAATAACTCCAAGTGTATATCCATTGTATATTCATTTGTTTATACTTCCATTGTAACACTTACCTACAGTTTATCTTTTTACAGAATTCAGTGGTGGTATTGTGTTCCCCAAAATATTGTGTACCTTAATAAACTTATCTGGGGTCAGAGAACAGACAGCCACTAGATACAGAGGCTAGAAAATGGTGGCACTCACGCCTTTAATCCTAGCATTCCAGAGACAGAAATCCCTCTGGATCTCTGTGAATTCAAGGCCGCATTGGAAACAGCCAGGCATGGTGACTCACGCCTTTAATCCCAGAAAGCAGCCTTTAATCCCAGGGAGTGGTGGTAGAAAGCAGAAAGGTTTATAAGGTGTGAGGACCAGAAACTAGAAGCATTTGGCTGGTTAAGCATTTGGCTGGTTAAGCATTTGGCTGGTTAAGCTTTCAGCTGAAACTCATTCTGGATGAGGACTCAGAGGCATCCAGTCAGAGGAAACAAGACCAGCTGAGGATCTGGTGAGGTGAAGTTAGCTGTGGCTTGTTCTGTCTCTCTGACCTTCCAGTGTTCACCCCATTACCTGGCTCAGGTTTGATTTTATTAATAAGACTCTCTAAGATTCCTGCTACATCTGGCGCCCAAAGTTTGTGCTATGAATTCTTGAAAAAGCTACTTGGCTAGGGCCTTGCGGGCCCCAGCTCAGACCCAAGCTATATGTTGCTGGTTGTGGTGATGCACGCGGTAGGATTTGCTGAAGAAGGCAGAAGTAGGAGGATCCCAAGTTCTAGGCCGGCCTAGGAGGCTTGGGAGAAGCTTCGGCCTGGACTGAGCCACAAACAGTGGTGGGACCATGGAAGCAGTAGCTTCTGCTCCATGTTGCCAGCTCCTTCTCATCCTGTTGGTGACTGCGGTGATACTGCTGCCTGGGATGAAGGGTTTACTACTGCTTGTTCAGAGAAAAATTGCCAGGACCATCGTGTTACAAGAAAGCATCGGCAAAGGTCAGTTTGGAAAAGTTTGGCAAGACAAATGGCGGGGAGAAATTGCTGTGACGATATTCTCTTCTAGGGAAGAATGTTCATGGTTCTGAGAGACAGACATTTATCAGACTGTGATTGCTGCAAACCACAGAGAAGGCAAAAAAAAAAAAAAAAAATCTGCAGGGAACCATGACCATGCCTAACAGTAACTTTGAAATCTTCAAAAAGAAGACAGGATGACAGGACTCCACAAAGATGATTCCACATGGACTATGATAAAGCCATTAAGCTGGTTAACACCAAGGAAAAATCTTCGTTGGACTACAAACTGGTCAGGACAATTTCGAGATGACTAGCTGAGATGATCCAGCCTGACAGACTACTCGAGCAAGGACTTATGACAAGCCCTGAACTTTCTTTTTATGCAGAGACTGGACAAATGATACAGGACTTGACAATTAACCTAAATTTTTTTCTTTTCAAGATTCCCTAAAGATATCTTCACCCCCAGAAAGCAAAAAGAAAAAGAGAATAAGATATGAGATAGATCACTGAATCTACTCTGAGAAAAAAGATAAAGAAATAATAGGATAAATAGGTAGATCACTGAATCTACACTGAAGAAAAGGGGGAAGATATAAAAATGACAAAAGGTAGACTACTGAATGTATTATGAAAAGAAAAAAGAGAGAATGTGGATATAAGATAAAAAGGGAGATTATGGAATCTACTTTTAAAAGGAACTACTTGTTTTAAATAAGATAAGTAATGAAAAATTTTGGTCTGAGTTTTGTTAATATATATAATGGAGTTTTTATCTGAATCTGTCAAATGTTAATGGACTAGACATCATTAGTGTAATTTTTGGCTGTATATATTGTATATACTTATTGGATAGTTTTTCTTGTATTAGTTATAAGCCTTTTTTTTTTTAATTTTAGACAAAAAGAGAGGAAATGTGGTGGTATTGTGTTCCCCAAAATATTGTGTACCTTAATAAACTTATCTGGGGTCAGAGAACAGACAGCCACTAGATACAGAGGCTAGAAAATGGTGGCACTCACGCCTTTAATCCTAGCATTCCAGAGATAGAAATCCCTCTGGATCTCTGTGAGTTCAAGGCCGCATTGGAAACAGCCAGGCATGGTGACTCACTCCTTTAATCTCAGAAAGCAGTCTTTAATCCCAGGGAGTGGTGGTAGAAAGCTGAAAGGTTTATAAGGTGTGAGGACCAGAAACTAGAAGCATTTGGCTGGTTAAGCATTTGGCTGGTTAAGCTTTCAGCTGAGACTCATTCTGGATGAGGACTCAGAGGCATCCAGTCAGAGGAAACAAGACCAGCTGAGGATCTGGCAAGGTGAGGTAGCTGTGGCTTGTTCTGTCTCTCTGATCTACCAGCATTTACCCCAATAACTGGCCTCAGGTTTGATTTTATTAATAAGAACTCTTTAAGATTCCTGCTACACAAAGATACTCTTTCTATATATTTCATGACTACCGTTTCCATTTTAAAACAAGTCTATCATAAAAAATTGTACATATTTGGCATTATTTTTTTTGCATTAGTAAAATTGACGACAGAAGAGTTAGCATCAGGAACAGTTTTGATATCTTTATATATACATGGCTTCTGATTTAAGGACAGATATGCTTGTATCACTTCTTTTATCTTTAAAGAACTGTGTATGTTTTGCAATAAATATATTCAATATATTTATTTAATTCTAGGAGGCATAGAACTGAATTCATGTCTGTATTATACAGGGGATTGATCTGTTATATTTCTGTATATGGATAATTTATAAACTTTCTTATTTTTCTTGTTCAATATATATGGAGACTATTATCTTTCTTCAGAAGTATGTTTTTTATTTTAAATTAATTTTTAAATTTGTAGTTTTGAAAAGCTTATACATATATTCAACTCAATATGAGCATATCTACTCCACATATCATTTATCCTACCCTTCAATGCAACACTAACATGCCTTCTCCTAACATTATGTCTGCTTTATTGTTCAATATGTCATTCTTGCCTGAGCTACCTCACTCAGTATAATTTTTGTTGTTCCTTCCATTTACCTACAAACTTCATTATTTCTATTTTCTTTGTAGATGAGGACTTTTCAGGTACAGGTACGTGTAGGTTATACAAGAAGTTAAGCTGAACAATCTGTGGAAACAAGAAGTGAATCAATTTTCCTTGGTGGTTTCTGCTTCAGTTTCTGCCACGAGTTCCTGGTTTAATTTGCCTTTGTGATGCACTGTATGACCTGTTAGCCATATAAATATTTTCCCTCACCAAGTTGGGTTTGGTTAGTTTTATCACACAAAAATGAAAGCTACAACACATTCTAGACAGGAAAACAATTTAATAATTAACTAATATGTTTACTGCTTTAGGAAATAAAAATAATTTATTATGATTTAGTAATTTGGGGAGAATCTATTATACCAAATGTTGCATTGTTTAAAGAATGACCAAAATTTTGACATCATTATCTGAAATTATTTTTGCAAAGTTTATTCTAATAACTCTGCTATCAAATTACAAAGATTATCTCATACTTTCTAGTTAAAAAAGAGAAAGAATGGTTGTATAGGTCAAAGTACCTAAGGGGACTTATTTCTGTCACTTATCTAAATTTACATCATATTGAAAAGCTTTTAAACGTCTTTGCTTATAGCCATATACAAGTCATACTCTCAAGATGAATTGTGGAAATTTGTGTTTACAATAAACGGTGATGAATGAAGAGATCTTTGTCTACTTAAGGAACTAAGAATAAAGGGATAGAAGTATTTTCATCCCTAAGCTGGTTATTTATACTAGTCACTATGACTCAAGGAATATCAAGAAACAGTGGGTGGAAGAAACTTAGAAGATATGATAAGGTCTTGTAAAGGCAATCTTCAAGGCATGAGAAGTCGTTGCTATAATGAACTCAGAGCAGCTTCACTGCTGGCATTGGATCTGCACAATCTTCGCTATCTCTATCACCGGCTGTAGATGAGTAAGTAGCTATTTGGGTCTCTGAGGGATATTTCTCAAAAGACTTGGGTATTTGAGCACTTGGTCCCAAGTTGGCGCCAGTTCGAGGAAGTTGTGCAGCCTTTTTGAAGGAATTGTGTCCCTGGGGGCGTATTTGAATTTATAGTCTCACCTGACTTCCAGTTTTCTGTCCATTTCATGTTTGTGTTTGAAGATTCGATCTTCCTGCCTCCAACCGTGCCACCATACCTGCGACTTGTTGCCATGCCTTTCTGCCATAATAGACTCTTACACCTCTTAAACCATAAGTATGCCACAAGCTACTTCCAGTCATAGTATTTTATCATAGTAACTGAAAAATAACAGGCCAAAATGGTCTTCCTGAACTATTGACTGCTGACAGATTCTAGAAAAAGGGGAAATCATTATTCAGATGTGTATCCTCTAGTGAGCCCATCAGGCTCCACTGAATAATTCCATATTCATGATCATTCAGAATGCCCTAGTTTAACTAAGGTCACACATAAAGATCAAAAGAAATTAACATGGGAAAGATGTCCTTGACAGGAAGGTTTTAAACAGGGTTTGGAGGGATATAAAAGAGAATGGGGAAGTGCGAGTAGTCATAATTCAATACATATATGTAGGAAATTGTCGAAATGCAGCTCAAATAATTTTTAAAAATCAACAATGAAAAATTTCTGTTTTAAATTTATGATTTTGTATGTCTATGTCTCATAGACATCTTTGATCACACATGACCTAAAAGACAAGGAAGAACATGTTCACAAGCTTGAGGCTCAGCATTTCATGACTTCATAAAGAAAATATTTTATATATCTCATATGCATTTGTTTTTTCCTTGTTTTTTTATTCTTTATTTCCCACTTCTTTATTACTGATATATTTTAGGATAGTGTCTCCTGTATCCTAATCTCAGCTTAAACTCTTGAATTTATTGTGTGAACTAGGATGAACTTGAATTTTTGAATCCACCTCCTTAGGGTTGGGGTTACAGGAATCCATCAGTATGCCTAGTTTATTGGATACTGAGGTATAAACATAGGGCTCTTTACATGGTAGGTGAACATTCTACCAATACAGCTACATCTATATTTTTTCATGCTGAAAGTCCAAGACCAAGGAGCAATGCATTTCTGGCCTCTTTTAGTTTTAGGCACCATTATTTCTTTTTAATGAATGTGTTTGGCACCTGTCATAACGTGTGTGTGTGTGTGTGTGTGTGTGTGTGTGTGTGTGTGAGAGAGAGAGAGAGAGAGAGAGAGAGAGAGAGAGAGAGAGAGAGAGAGAGCATGATGAGAGATGAAAAGCAGAAGGTGAGTCAAGAGGCCCATCCTTTAATAAGAATTCGCTATTCAAGGAACTTAGTAGGGTTCCACTCAAAATAGCTTAATCTCTTCAATGGACATTAACTCTAATAATCTAGGCACCTTCTACTGGGCATCCTCCCTTTAAATTGCTATAGTCATACAATAGTGGCTCACAAGGAGAGAATGGTTCAACATGGGAGCTCTAAGAGACAAACCGATTCACAACCACAGTAGTAACCTGAAGGTGATAGCTCACAATTTTGCCCCAAACTTGCTATAATGTCAGTTTGGCAGCTGTATTCTTCATTCAGAGGGAAACAGGAATCTGTTCAAGTTATCATTCATTAGGCAAAAGAAAACTTGGTAAACATTTGGTATCTTTTCATTGTGGGGGAAAATAGCATACACACATACACACATATAAAAATGTGTACATATATATATATATTAATATATAAGTTTCTCCTATGGCTTATGTCTTCTGCATTCTTTATTATTTTATTTGCCATTTACTGCTTGTTTTGTTATTCTGTGTTTTCTATGTCAGATTTTATTTCATGATAAAGTAGACCAGTAAGAATAAAATTATTAGACTTTTTCATCTCTTGACTAACTAGCTGTTCTACATTCAATCTATTTCTGTGATTAAAAAAAAAGTTTAATCAAAATCAACTTGGGGTTGGGAGTTATTAGGTCTACACATCTAGGTCACAATCCATCACTGAATGTAGGCAGGGCAAGAGCTCACAAAAGGAAGCTAGAGATAGAAACTGTAGATGATTTGTGCTGACTTTCTCACTGTTTCAAGGTCAGGCAGCTTTACAGCTCAGGACCAGCTGCCTAGAGAATGGACTCTCCTATGTCCAATAATAATCAAGGCAACCTCCAACAAATATGTCTAAAGCTAATTTGAAATAAATACTTTTCAATCAAATCTTTCCTCTCAGATGGCTTAGATAATATCAAGTTCACAAATAAATATCATTAGGATATTAGTCAAATAAAAAACTTTATGCATCTCAGTACATACAACTAGATGATAACTCAATATTTGAAGATTGAAAATTATCTGGAATTGTGGAAACATGATATACGATAATTTTTAATTTTCAACAGCAAGTTATTGTGATGAAAAGTGTTGATTCATGCTATAATACACTAAAGGCCTTTTCTGTTCTTCAGGATTCTGTTACTCATCAGTGTTATAAAATGCATCTCTTGTAAACATCTTTCTTAGAAGAAATAACAATAACAACAATAATAAATTCCTAACCAAATCTCTAGTTTCAGTTACAAATATTTTGAAATAACTGTATCACTGAAGGTTCCCATTAAAGATTAATAACTTAGTATTAAGTGGCTAACCTCTTTGGTAGAGCATGCATTTGATATTCAAGTTTGTCAGGTATTAAGTAGCTGAGAATTATTGACACATCCACATTCACGTGATGGTATCTGCTGAAGCTATTCCTACACACTTGTTCATCAGTTTTTACCTTCAATGTTAATAATAGATGAGTATTTATAATTCGTTTCTGTTCTTAAAACCAATTTGTGTTTTTACAATGTTATTAAAACTGTATTTATTAATTTTCTTTCTCAAGATGCCCGTGTAAAGGCATTACACTTTTTAAATAAAAATCTGTGAATAAAATTCCCCAAGTCATTATAAATAAATTACTCATTTGTTAGCTGTCAGACACAACTGTTTTTCCTACACTGTTCTTGAAGGTGGCCTCAGGAATGACACAGGCATTGTTTTGTCCAAAAAATATACATATTTACTAGACATTTAGAGACATTATTCACCTTGGATATTGATCTTTATTGAAATGCTAATCGTGTCTGAGGTAATATTTATTTTGCATAAGGATATTTTGCAGTATTCCAATAGTCTAGAAGCCCCTTAAACATCAAGGTCCATAAGCATAGTTTAGTATATACTTAGAGTTACAAAACATATGTAAACATGGATAAGTTTGCCCATAAAAGTAGCTTTAAAATAAAGTAACTTGTTAAGTCATTCACAAATTCTATCAAGTTAATTTGTTAAGTCATTTATGAATTCTATCAAGTAAAAGTTTAGTCTAAGAAATTTTAGTCTAAGAAATATATTTTCTTCCTTGCTGATATTTTCTTTCAAAATAAAATTTAAACAAAATTGTTTTATGATTTAAATATTGAATTACAAAAGCTTTAATCTTTGTGTATATCTTGATCTCAAAGGGTATATTTTGCAGTAATGCTTCCACACTATTGACTTCATTAACCTGAAACCATAAAAATTAACAATTTTCATCTTGTCAGAAATTTTACTGTTGCTATATCATGACATATTTTATTTAAAACAAGAAAAATACTTAAAGAAAAAATAATTCTAATTCACCACCTATTCCTTGGTATGTAAAACTCTGCCATAAAAAAAGAAAGGAAATAAATAAATAACTACAGCCCTGCCCTTATGAACTTAGATTGGGACATATATGAGTGAATATTCAAACAAATATAGATTAGAAAACAAGGTATGTGTCAGGAAGGAAAAGTACACAGAGTCTGGAGAGAGGCTAATGGGTGTAACATTTTAGCTTTGGGATCCAAGTCTCTGAAACCATGGCAAGTACAGTGAAGCTTCAGGGAGAAAGGGAACCAGTCAAGAATATTAGAAGGAGAGTGTATTCAAAGAAACAGAGTAATATGTGAATAAGGAGAGAAAACAGGTTATTGAAAACTTATTACTCTAAAAACAATTTTTTTCCAGAATAATTTCATTATATGCTGCAGAAAACTTTACATTTGGCCATAGGTTCACAAGCACATTTGTCAAATATAAGATACCTTGTATCATCTGTAGACTGACACATAGAATATGCCCCACAAATAAGAAACTGGAGCAGTTAGGAGGAAGACCAAAAGCCATAAGTAAGACACACAATGAAGTTGAGAAATGAATTGTTTGGCTTCTACAAAAGTCTTTTTTACACAAGTGCTGTGGGATGGTCTGTATGTCAAGTGTGTTGCTGATTGGTCAGTAAATAAATCACTGATTGGCCATTGGCTAGGCAGGAAGTATAGGCGGGACAAGGAAAAGAATTCTGGGAAGTGGAAGGCTGAGAGGGAGACATTGCCAGCCGCCATCAGGACAAGGAAGATGTAAAGTACCGGTAAGCCACAAGCCACGTGGCAAAGTAAAGATTAATAGAAATGGGCTAAATATAAGCATAAGAGCTAGACAATAACAGGCCTGAGCTAATGGCCAAGCAGTTTAAATAATGTAAGAGTCTGTGTGTTTATTTTATAAGTGGGCTCTGGGACTGGCGGGACTTGGTGGCGGGAGCTGGAGAAAAGTTCTCCAGCAACACACAAGTTTGCAACTTAAAATGAAATTCTTCAGCTGCGGGGACATGACCTTGGATAAGGCATCTAACTAATGTGTGCAGTATTTAACAATAATGACCTGAATATAGAAAGAGCAATTACGATGCTATTATCAATTTCTAAATACTCCATGATTCAGAAATTGACAGTATGGTGTTGTCAGTTGTCATATTGACAATTTGACAATAGGATATGCTACAGATGGCCATAAAATTTTATATAAAAATTTTCAAATATTTCAAAGGAAATTTATAACCTAGGCAAGAACCAGTCATTCTGTCATTTAAACTAAGGTTAAACCAATATCCTATTTTAATATATTTAGTAATATCAAAAAACATAGATTTATAAAATCATAATGATAGTATATTTTTAATTATTAATTATTCAGGGATTATGAAGTATTTTTTAATGTTTATTAATTATTTTTCACAAAAGAAACATAAATTTTTACATGATAAAGGAAAATTTTGTGCTATCTAATTAATTATACTTTCATACTAAATAACCCAAAGTAGCATTTTGTAAATTTGGGGAAATAAATATAGATTAGTTAATTATTTCCTTGATAACAAAATTATGGACCACCCCATCTTTATCAATTTTTTTCATTCCCTAATTGTACCCAGGTATCTTTCAGAAAAGTTCTGTATAACACTCAAGACATTGCTTTTAACCTTCTGCTAACATTTCTCCACATAGCATGCACATACCTTACCTGAGGCAACATTGTGGTTAATTACGTTCTTCTGTAGTGGCAGCACACTGCACACAAAGTAGTCAATGCCAAGAGAAGGTGATTGTTCTCTGGAATTCCGTGTTTAGCTTCTAACTGGAAGAGTGGGATCTAGTCTCCTGACCTTACCCGTATTGCATATTTCTTGGAAATAAAATGATACACTGTGCATAATCTATGATCTATAGCTACAAATATTCATATGGTACCTGCCTGATTGACACAGGGTGTCATTTAGTTTTCTCATTGGACTTCAGTTTGCACATTGACTATTCTGTCTGTTTCTTCCACAGGCTTAGTCTTTAGTCCTGAACTTTACAAAGTCCTGAAATAGATATCAGAAATGTGTCAGTATTTGGTTTATATGTCACAGTTGTTGCTTTTTTTCAATAGCCCAAAAAGTATCTCTGGAATTAGGATTTACATAGTTACCATAGATATTAACGTATTCTTTAATAAGTCTGTGTAGTCATCTTCCAGAAATAGAAGTATGGTGCTTTGAATATTTATGGTAGCTCAGATCAATTTTAAATTTCTTATAAATCTTTTTCTTGTGAATGAGTTTTTATTTATTAATAAGTACATGTATAGTTTATGTAACATATGGCATGTATAATCCAAATGTTAAGAGCTTCTATTTGAAATAATGACTCAGGATTGGGAGCTAATTCAGTCAGGAGAATGTTTACCTTGTAAACACGAGGACCTGAATTCAGTTCCAAGAACCTACATGTAGAGATTTACTCTTGATTTTCCTTTTAATAATATTTACATTATTTTATAGATTTTCATGCAATGTATTTTACAAAAGTAATTGTGTCCTACTCCAATACTACCCTCACTACCCTACAATACCTTGCCTCTCAACATTGACCTCTCATTCTTTTTATTTTTGCATTGCTCAGCTAGTCTTGGGAGTGTTGGTTCCTTGGTATGTCAGTCTTCCAGGTGTTATATCAGTAGAGAAAACTGACTCTCCCTCTCTTACCAGCTACCTAATGCTAATAAATCTATAGCTACTGGTAGTACTTCATGTCCCCGTCCTGTTGGAGCTTCCTCTGGTCACGTGCATGTTTTCATAATCGCTGTGATCATATGACTTCACTGTTGTGTTTGGAAAACACTATTCTTTTGATAATGGCCACTTCAAGCTTATAATCTTTCTTCCCATTTTTCTTATAAATTCCAGAACCTTTTTTGTTTGTTTGTTTTTCAAGACAAGGTTTCTCTGTGTAGTTTTGGTGCCTGTCCTGGATCTCACTCTGTAGACCAAGCTGGCCTCGAACTCACAGAGATCTTCCTGGCTCTGCCTCCTGACTGCTGGGATTAAAGGTATGCACTACTGCTGCCCAGAAGATTCCAGAGCTTTGTGAGGGGGATGTAATATGTATTTCTCATCTATTGCTAAGTATGCCCATAGTTACTTATTATCTGCAAGTATACCAGTTGAGCAAATTGACACCAATTGAGAGATGTTCTGATTTATGGGTATAGTGATAACTTATTAGGAGTCATTTTAATACTGTATCCATTTATCAGGTTAATAGTATTAGATCCTTATCCACAGCCTGTAACCTATTTATCTCTAGATTATTGTCCCCTTTAATATTGGCAGAAAAAGGCTCCATCTACTGACACAGGCTTTTGATCACTCTCATAAAATTTCTCACACGTTACACTAGAGGTTACATGTTGTCACACCAGTCATAATTGTAGCACTCAGGGTTCAAAAATAGATAAGTTTGAGTATTGCTTTTCTCCTCCAGGAATGTACATAGCATTTTCCAGAAACATAGATACTAGCCAACAAGGTTATAGTTTGCAGATGAGTACCAACTTTAAGTCTCTATATTTGGTAATTCAACTATTTGGTATCTTCAGTAACAGTGTTGTATCATCATGTCCTGGAGGGTAACCAGTAATTTTGTCAATAGCCTGAAATCCTAGGAATCTAGGTGACGCTATTGGCCAGCAGCTCAGAAAGAGGCAACCAATTCCTGGTACTAGAATTATTTGTTTGCATAGTGTCTAGTTTTGATATGATTCCTCCTTACAGCCTTGTTTCATTGGAATCATTTTTGTTTATGTATATGTGCACGTTTTAGGAAACTTCCAGAGCAGTAGGTTTCCATATGGCTTTGTTCAAAGGTCCTTAGTGTCATTTATTTCCTGTAATCCCAACACTGGGAAATCAAGTAGAGGGAGATAACCCATGATTGGTTGGCTAACCACCTTAGCTCTAGTGAGCCTCCTATCAGTGAGGCTCCAGATCACAAAATCCAAGGCAATAATTGCTGAGTAAAGACATCTGAGATTAGCTGCTGGCCTACATATGTGCACAAACACATGGATAAAGTTAGTAAAGCAAAAAATTCACACCTCATACTATGCCCACAGTCTCTAAGTGAAGGCTGTTTTATACTTAATACTTAGATTATAATTATCTGTATAGAAGATTAGATCTATTTCCTAAACTATATCTAAAAACTAATGCACATAAAATAATTTCAGTAATTTATTAACCTATTCTTCTTTTTAAAAATCACTTCATTATAATGAACTCACAAATGAAAAATATCATGCAGCTATTTTAAGGTAGCCATTCACACACTTCCCCAGGTCCGAGCTTTATACATCTAAATGAAGTTAAAATAGACATTTTGAACCTGTTGAACTCTGCTTAAGACTTTTAACTTTCACTATCAATTACACCTTTTTATATACTTATCTACCACTAAAAGGGAAAAGAAAGAAAGATAGGAATGCAGACAAAATAACGTATGAGTCAGAAAAGAGAATATTAAGCTAATTTTGTATTTCTATTTTTAGTTCATTCTTCTCTGTCTGTCTCTGTCTCTGTCTCTGTCTCTGTCTCTGTCTCTCTCACTCTCTCTCTCTGTGTGTTTGTATTTTTGTATGAGCACTTTCTTAAGGACATATTTTCTTCTTGTCAGAAACTCAGGATGGGAATCTTCTCATACATTTTCATACATTCTTAACAGAACATCTCCCCAAAATGGAAACAGCTTTACAATTTCCAGGAGACAGAAACATGCTGTGCTATCTGCAGCTTTATTTATGCTTCTGAACTGCCTACCTTAGATCGCTTTAAGTTATGGATTATTTAAGATAGTGTAAACATTGTTACATTAAACATTTTTAGAACGTTTACTTGCATACTTGAAGTTCTTAAATGTTTTTGGTTCTGTGATCCTGCACTTGTTTGCATCTCTCATATGAGAGAAAACAGATGAGGTGTGGGTAAGTCACCGTCAGTCACAGTTTTGTTAGATGACATGGTACTGGAAAGATTGCTGGTCATGGCAGCCTTTGACAGTTCTGTGCAGCGTACTTGCTCCCTGACCCCACCGCTGTATACTCCCTTGTTCAAAGTCCACTCTCACTTCTTATTCTTTATATGTCACCCAGATAACTCCATTAACACTAGTGTAGTTCTTAATTATTTGATAGCATGAGAGGTGTGCTTTACAGACTTTTTTTTAATCAATAAAATGTGCTTGTTTTTACTTGTTTAATCAGGGCCCTAAGCTAAAGAATAACCACACTAGGGCTGGAGAGATGGCTCAGAGGTTAAGTGCACTGACTGATCTTCCAGAGGTCCTGAGTTCAATTCCCAGCATCCACATGGTGGCTCACAACCATCCGTAATGAGATCTGGTGCCCTCTTCTGGCCTGCAGACATACATGCAGGCAGAACACTGTATACATAATATAATAAATAAATAAATCTTTAAAAAAAAAGAATAACCACACTAAAGATTATTTAGAAGTCTTTAAGTATTTGACAGTGATATAGAATAATTTGAAAATTTGCTGAAATTTTGCTTTTACTTAAAAATATTACTAGCATTCTCTCTGTACTGAGTTTAAACTCTTTTTCTTTGGAAACAACTCCTTTTAAACTGTGCATGAGAAACCACTTAATAAATGAAGTCTTTGCTCCAGAAGGAAATATTCTGGCACCTTATGAAGTGTTTCCTAAGTGCTGGAGAGATAGTTAAGAGCACTTGATCCTTTCTGGAGGATCCAGGTTCAGTACCCACCTCTACGTCCAGGTTCCAACCACCTATAATGTCAATTTCAGAGGATCTGATGCCCCCCTTTCCTGACATTTTCAGGAACCAGGAACACAGGCAGCTCACAGACATTCATAGAAACAAAACATCTATACACTTTTTGAAAAAAAGAAAATGAATTTCTGCTCAGTAATAAGTATCAAAATCTATATTTTTCTGTTAGTCAACACCAAAACATAAAATTCTAAAATTGTATGGCCAAATATTTTCTTGTTTCCCACTTATAAAATTTCTTGAGAGAAAAAAATTACCTCTATAAGAGCTTGACAAGTTCTCCATCTGAAGTTAAACACTCAAAATCATTTAGATTTATTTGCACCAATGCTTCTTTTATAGTTTTCACTGGGTGTATAAGAACTTAAACTGAGCAGTTCTTATTGTATAATATAAAACATTATAAAAAATCCAGTGTCTCAGAAATATGTTTCTATAACTATATTTTCAGGCTATAAAGCCAGAAGTTTCTGAGAAACCATATAGAATGTGTCAGGTGAGTCTGATATTACAAGTATTTTCAGTCTCCTCTGATGATATAAGAATTGGACAAGTCTTATAAGAAAGTAGATAAAAAGATTTAACAGAATGATTAATGGAATTCTTGGTTTACTTTAGTGATATTTTTCTCAGTGATATTCACACACTGCCCTTCTGGAACCTATTAAGCTTCTTTTTCTTTATGTGGAAAGCCTGATGTTTTATGTTCTCATCCTACTGACTTCTGTGTAATGACACCTTTCTTCAATGGCACAGGTTCAAACACTGGCCTTTCCATAGCATGCAGGTAGAGGATTTTTTTTTGTTTGCAACTGGTTTCAAACAATGAAAATCCTCAGTTGTTTTTGATGCCATGAAGAATAATTATTTTAGGAAAGAATCACATGTTTTGGTATAATTTATGTATGACACATATTGAAATATTCCCCCAACCACTTCTGAATTTTGTCTAAATGACTTAACAGTGTAGCAGAAATACACAACTTCTACTCTGCTCAGTTTTCTCAGCAGTAAATTGAGTGAAAAATGATTTAATTTAAGTGATTGAAGAAGTAATATGTAAGTTAACTATAATGGTAGATATAAAATAAATGGAGCTATGATTATTAATTTAATTACATGCATATTCCTTTAAATGATGGGTACAAAGCACATTAATAATAAACTGGCAAATAAGAATTGTTATTATTATTATTATTATTATTGAGTTTATAATTTTTATAACATTTCTTCCTTTCTCTTAACTCTCCAATACACTCCTCTCCACTCTCTTTCAAATTCATGGTCTCTTTTTTATCAATTTTTATTGCATGTATATATGTATGTATGTGTATATATGTAGAGAGAGAAATATAGATATAGATACAGATAGATATAGATATTTGTATCATGAATCTTAAAGAGTCTTATTAATAAAATCAAACCTTAGGCCAAGTATTGGGGTGAATTCTGGAAGGTCAGAGAAACAGAACAAGCCACAGCTAACCTTACCTGGCCAACTTCTCAACTGGTCCTGTTTCCTCAGACTGGAAGCTTCTGAGTCCTCATCCAAATAGATCTCAGCTGAACTGTGCTGCTCGAACCTGAAAGCCTAACCAGCCATTGCTTAACCAGCCAAATGCTTCTAGTTTCTGGTCCTCATGCCTTATATACCTTTCTGCTTTCTACCATCACTCCCTGAGATTAAAGGCTCGCTTTCTGGGATTAAAGGCGTGAGTCACCATGCTTGGCTGTATACTTGAACAGATGGATATCTGCCTCTGGAATGCTAGGATTAAAGGCGTGTGCTACCACTGCCTTTCCTAAGTATCTAGTGGCTTTTCTGTTCTCTGACCCCAGATAAGTTTATTAGGGTACACAATATTTTGGGGAACACAATACCATCATAGATATTCCTAAATATGACCTGTTCTATCTGTACAATATAACTTGTGTGTATTTTTCAGGGCTGGCCATTTGACACTGGACAACCAAGTGGAGTGCTCTTTCCTAGGTCAGGCTATCTCCCACTCCTAGATTTCTTCAGTGGCCTATATTTCTTATGAGAGTTGAGGCTTTGTGGACTTTTCTCTATCCAGTTTGGCATGTTCGTTGATGTCATCCTTGTTCAACTCTCGTTGGAGTAGTCATTTGATGAGGCTTTATGGATGCAACTTCTGACATTGGTAGCTTCTGATACCACTAAAAAAACACATTCTCACAGCAAACTCTCAGATCCTCTGTCTTTTATGATCTTCCCCTTTTCTAAGATGTTCCCTAACCTTATTTCAGGGAGAGAGATAAATATAGAAGAAGTGAGGAGGTTATACATGAATAGCAGAATATGAAGTGATCTAATAGTAAAATGGGAAATTTTAGTACTTTTTAGGAAAGTAAATATAAGAGAAAGAGAGTGGTAGGTAAAATAATATAAACTGTGTAAGAAAAAGAGGAGGAATCATGCTATTAACTATTACACAAAAAAATCTATAATGCAAGTGATTTCAAGTATAAAACACACATCATACACTTTTAATAAACTTTTAAAATCTGGGTTCATGGTGGTCATTACAAGAGCCAAAGACCAACCTAACAAAAATCCCAATACAAGACATGAGAAACTCCTTTTGAGTTGTTAATCATGATTGGCTAAGATGCTCTCAAAACATATTGAGTATTGCTGATGAGCTTGGTTAGCCCAGTGGAGGAAGGTAAGATTTTAAATAATATTTTTATTAAATCTTTGATTTATTATACATGTATGCAATATGATTTGATTATATTCATCCCCTGCTATTTCTCTCCAAATGTTCCTAGGACTAACAACCTGAACTAAATCCATGTCTTCTTTTATTGATGTCATTAATAATCCCAAATTGAATTAGTGCTTCCCATATGCAATTGGATATAGGATCATCAACTGGGTCATGATAACATACCAACAATGAGTGAGTCTCCCTCTCTGAGCAGTTATCAACTTCCAATAGCTCCTCCTGTGGGGATGGAGACATAGAGACACCTCTGGATTCATGCTGGCTTATCATTGGCTTTAGTTTATACGTTTCTTATGCAAGTAACAACAACTGTTGTGAGTTATGTGATACAGTCCTTTCATGTACAGAAAGCAGTTTCTCACAGCTCTTCTTCCTATGCTCTGACTCTTAAAATTTATGTTCCCTCTCTTCCACAATGTGGCCTGAGATTTGCATAGGAAGAGGTTGATAAGGTTGGCCCAATTATAACTGAATCTTCATAATTGCATCTACTAGACACTTTAACAAAGTATACAGTAACCACTGCTCAGTGCAAAAAAAAAACCAAGGTTCTTTGTTCAAAGTTGAATTATTTACTGAAATGCTCTTTTACATTTGCCTTATTCTCTGGTATACCAAAGAGATAAAATCCTATGGTTTCATTTATTGGTTAGTAATAGCTTTAAAACTAGGATTTTTGATGACCATGGGAGTTGCGATGCTCCTAAATTATATTGTTTATGAATGAGGTAAAATAGACAACATTTTATGTTATCATAAAGTGGGGAAGGTTGATTCATTCCAGGTTTTTATGGTTGGAAACAGAGGTGCTAGTTGGTCCAGTAGGCTTGGGATGTTCACAGTAGGAAACAGTCTTTGCATCTTACATTTCTTTTATGTGTTACATGTTTCTTTATATAACAGAAGTTGTTTTTCATTCTCTGACCATAAAAATAAAGATTTCAATTTATAAATTCAACAGGATTATAGTATATATTAGGTCAAAATACAGTTAAAAAAATCCAGAAGGAATATCATGTTTAACTTTGTTCAGAATTTTCTCAAAAGCAATTCAGGATTAAAGGAAAGCAATCGACAACCACATTGTTTCAAGTTACGAAGAGTAACTAAGTCACTGATGGCTTTAGATTGTATATTAGATGCTATGTATTTGATTGATTCATTAAATCCTTTAGTTTATTCACCCTCAGGCATGTTATAAAATATATACATTTTATTGCTTACTGTTTTTATTTTTCCTTTTAATTGAAAGGGCATTCTATTCTGAAAATTATGTCTAGGTGAGCTAATTATCATTAAATAAAAAAAGTGTAAATGGGTTGAACTTTATCTCCCCAAAGGATATTTGAAGTCCTAATTCCATATACCAGTGAATGGTTTCACACCTGGAAAATTTGTCTTTGCAGATGTGTTCACTTTTTTTAAATGAGTCATGCTTAATTAGAGTTCGTCTTACATTCTATGAAAATTGCACTGAATGGAAAGGATGAGAAATTAAGTTAAAGAGACAAAATGCCACACAAATACACTGAGATAGAAAGAGGTGTGTTTGAAGACAGTGAGGGGAATAAAGCTGCTCATGCTTTTCACATCCAAGCACCAGGAATGACCTAAATAGAGAAGGCCTTTGCTGTTTCCAGTTTTGCTGTGAGTGTCAGTTGTTTATATCTCAGCATACTAAAAAGCAATGTTCATGCTCAGTCCACCTTTGAGCCCCTGTAGACCACCAATTAAATGTATTGTTAATAATCCAGGAAACGCATAAGAGTATCTAAAACAATGGTTCACAGGATGCATTACATTTCTTCACTATGTAATAAGAATAGGAATTGTCTTTTATACATTTGCATCTTCCAATAAATCTATTATAATTTTAGAAGATAATCAGGAAACACTTAGAAAAATTATTTTACAGTGCAAAAAACATGGTTTGCATATTTGTTTGATTCTTATTGCTAAATAAAAACTGGAACATGGACAAAGTTCCTAAGAAAATGGGGAAAAGAAAATCAAAAATATAAACACTAAGAAAAAGAAAAACTGAGAATTACCATGAAAGTAGTCAGTGGTGCATGAGTAAGACACACATATGTAGCAGACTGTGGATGCTTTATTCATGTATTTAGGAGTACGTGTGTGTGTGTGTGTGTGTGTGTGTGTGTGTGTGTGTGTGTGCATTAATAAATAATAAAAAAGAAGGCATGGACTTGTAAAAGAAGGAGTGTATGAGAGAGTTTGGAGTGAGGAAAGTGAAGGGGGAAAAGATAAAATTGTATTATAATCTTAAACTATAAAAAAAATCAAATAAAGAACTGGTCTTTAAACAAACAAGAGACTTTGCAAGTGATGTAATTATCAGACCACAGCTCAAGTAAATGTGAGGATGTTCTGAAAAATACAGTTGCTTTAGGGTAGGAGTTCTATATCGGCTATGCATGTGATCATGGTAGAGATGAATCTGGGAATCTTAAATTTTGTTAATTACCTACACCACCTGCGTTCAAGAAGCAAGTCTTTGTTTTCTTTCTACTTCACTTAGGGCATCAAGGGAAATGTTCATGACTTGAGAATTAGGATTTCCAATAAGCAATGCACTTTCCCCATTGATATCAACTTCAGCATTTATTTTGTAAATCTTAATAATATCCTCCTACGTCTTCAGTACTTACGGGTAAAAACTGTTTGGCAGTGACATTTTCACTGTTTGCATTAGGATGAGCTCTTACACTGGCATATATTACACGTCTGAAAAGAAAAGCTTCCATAAACATTTTGACATTTGATTGAGTTGACTAAATTTAAAACTATGACTTATTAAAATAACCTCTGGAGCCAGATTTCTCTTTAAATGCAGTGTTAAGAAATCTCTGGTTGTAACTGCCAATGTTCCTTCTAGATAGATAAGACACACTTCTTATGCTGATTACGAGAAATTGGTATTATATATCCTTCTCTCTCTTCTTTCTCTTTCTCTCTCTCTCACACTCTCTCTGTCTTTCTCTCTTTCTCTTTCTCTCTCACTCTGTGTGTGGTGTGTGTGTGTGTGTGTGTGTGTGTGTGTGTGTGTGTGTGTGTGTGTGTTTCAACACTGGACATTCCTTACTGCACTGCTCAGAATCTACAAGAGAAGAACAAATTGTTAGTCATCATTGAGTAGAGTACTCTAAAAATAATTCAAAATATACCTGAATTTCTATTCCCCTATTATGTAAGTTTGAGTTGTTTATAAATCAAATGTACAAATGTACATCCATGCTCACTGAATCCAAACTTTATAGAAACCAACAGATAGAGATTCACAAAGGAATTGCTCAAGATTATGTTCTACTTCAAACACAATACCTCGCATGACATTTACCATCAAATCTGGTTTCCATTTCTCGTGTTTCTTATTTTTCTAGAGGAGCTATTATGTCTGTCTTCTACAGCTTAGGTGAGTGGAAAGATAGCTGAAAGCCACCACTAATATTTCAAAAATTTCTGATCATACAAAAACTACTTCACAAAAAAGATTTATACACAAACTACTTAGAAAGTTCATATACAATAAATAATTTGAACAGAGATTCCTCTCAGCTACACTTAGTTGTGACAGGACATAGAAATATTTTGTTCATAACTAACAGAGTTTTGTTCCAGGTATGTAATGGACAGTAGCTATGTCTTTCAAGTACAATGCTGCTAAGCTTTCTTGCAAACAATAGCATAGACCAGTAAGATGATCTAATTAAAAATAATAATGTTAATGTGTCCACCCCCTGAAACTTCCTTGTTACTTAGCTTCTCTGGGTCTGTGGATTGTAGCATGATTATCCTTAACAGCTAATAGCCACTTATAAGTGAGTTCATACCATATTTGTCTTTCTGGGTTCAGATCAAGTAACTCAAGATGAGTTTTTTTCCTAGTTCCATCTATTTGAAATACAATAGATTTTGCTGCTAGGCTGTGAACAGGTGGGGATGAGAACAAGAGGGTTAAGGCAGGGGAAGGGGCAAAGAAGGGAAAGAGTATAGGGAAAGATTACTGAAAAGATAAAAATAATGCCAAAATTGTAAAAATTATTTATGTGTATTGTCACAGATTTATCTTTGAAAATGAAGCAATTACAATAAAAAATACTCTGCATTTACAGAAAAGGGGTTGAAAAATTGAACCTGGACAAGTATCTTAGAATAATGTTCATAAAGACAGAAATTGTTGTTTGTTTTCACTTGTGTTATGATGGTTTTCTGTAATGGATTTCAGCGACCTTCTAATCATTGTATCCATACTTTAGTATAAAACTCGTCATTTATGATTAGCATGATCCTAATTACATTTTTTAAACAATGGTATATAGCTACAGTTTAGAGAATGTCACATTCATAGTAGGCTTTAAAAATAACTTAGATACAACTTTGGGTAGGAGTCAGTTTCCCAGGTTTTTATTGTCTGTTTCATTAATTAATTAATTAATTAATTAATTATTTTGTGGTGATGTTTTATTTATGCTTTAAGAAATAAAGCTTGCCTGGGGATCAGTGGAAAAAGCCAGCCACTATATTAAATGTAGAGGGCAGACAGTGGCAGCACATGCCTTTAATCCTAGCATTCAAGAGGCAGAGATCTATCTGGATCTTTATGAGTTCAAGGCCACACTGGGAACAAAGCCAAGCATAGTGGCACAGTCCTTTAATCCCAGTGTTAGTTAACCATAGAAGTCTGCAAGTCTGTACAGACAGACAGGAAGTGATAGAGCTGAGCGGAAAGAGGAAGTGATGTAGCTGGGCAGAGAGAGAAGGTAAGATGGCAGGGCATAGAAAGGTATATAAGGCATGAGTATACAGGAAGTAGCTCTCTCTTGGGGTGAAGATTTCCTAGTGGTAAGAACTTCTGGCTGGCTTGTTCTATTCCTCTGATCTCTTAGCATTTACCCCAATATCTGGCTCTGTTTTTTTTTTTTTTAATTAATAAGACCTTGCAGAAATTTGTGTTACATTTATTTATTTAAATGTATTCATTTATTTTAAATTCAGACCACAGTTTCCCTTCTCTCCTCTCCTCCAATTCTCTCTTCCAAATACCCCAACCCTCTCATCCCTTCCTCCTCTGTTTCTGATCAGAAGGAGGTAGGTCTGTCATGGGTATCAACAAATGGCATTCGACTAACCTGGGATCATAGGTGCTCTCAAAGTCTGGACTGACAGCTAGGAAGCCTCCATGAGACCAACCTAGCACCTCTACATGTGTTTGACAGTTGTGTAGCTGGGTCTACTTGTGGGACTGTTAGCAGTGGGAACATGGGTTGTCCTTAAGGATTAGGCTGGCCTTTGGGAACCTATTGCTCATACTGGGTTACCTTGGCAAGCCTTAATTCAAGGGGAGATGTTTAGTCTTATCTCAACTTGTTTGCATCTTTTGATGAAGCAAATTCCCATAATTTGAGGTACTCTATAGAAAAGTTCACGTTGCAAGAATCTCATGGTTACCTCTTCTCATCATTCCTTGAGAAAGTGAAATCAGCCATAAGTGAAGAGTGTAAACTTGGAAAACAGTTGTTTCCCAGTCAAGCCTTCCTACAAAATAGTGACCATAGATAATTTCTTGGTGATACTTTGCAAATATCGAAAGTCGGAGAACTCTGTGAAACTATGCTCTTAATTCTGGCACATGAAAATGTATGATAATGAAAGGTGCTGCTGGATAGGCCATGTGAACTGTTATGCAAACATATACAACTAAAACAGAAGTAAACATTGGATTCTGTCTTAAAGGTCTCCAGGAAAATTGTCAATATGGCATATATATTACATTTTTATCAGGATGATTGCTGCAATAATTAATGAAGTAAAATAATTCATTGGAAGTTTTACATTTTTATCATTGGCAATGTGAATGCCATAGTGACTTCAATATTGATACATATAAATACAAATCACTATACAAATGCAATAGGTCAATCATAATGACTGATTGTAGTGCAAAGCAGTTTTAATATTTCAATACTGTCACCATGCTGACATAAGTTAAATAGCAACTAATGTATATTAAAATTTCTTCAATTTCAACAATATTTCACTGCATTCTAAATTCTAAAGAAAAACATTCTAGTTATTAAAAAATTTGTGGAGGATTCAAAATTAGAAGAGTATGTACTCTTTTTGCAAAAATTCACTTCACATAAGAATTCAAGATAATTGGACTCCCGGAGCTCCACCCGGGTCCTGTGCTCATTGCACGAGTTCGCTGTTTGAAACCTGGGGTTTATGCAGGGTCGCTTGGCTTGGCCTGGGAGGAGGGGACTGGACCTGCCTGGACTGAGTCTACCAGGTTGATCTCAGTCCTCAGGGGAGGCTTTGCCCAGGAGGAGGTGGGAATGAGGGGGTGGGCTGGGGGGAAGGGGAGGGGGGGCGGGAGGGGGGAGAACAAGGGAATCTGTGGCTGATATGTAGAACTGAATTGTATTGTAAAATAAAATAAAAAAAAAAAACAAGACTGAATAATGTATACACCTAAAAAAAAAGAATTCAAGATAACAAATATATATTAATGACAAGTTTATATATAAACTTCTTTATATACAAAGCACCATGTTCTTACTATGCCACTGCTCTTTGGAACATTATATATATTATATATATGAAGTCTTCAAATGTAATGAATGTTATGATAATGAATTTATTATAGTGACCCTTCTTCAAGTACTTGTCAGTTAGAAATTGGTAAAATGAGAGCAAAATCATTTCAGTATAATAAACATATAGAATAGTACCTTGTACATAATAAGGCCTAATCCATGTTTATTGTCACTTTAAGATTGAAAAACTGCATAGAATATTTAATATAAAAATACAGAATATTAGACACATGAACTTTTCAAATATAAGAAAAATATTTTTTAAAGATATAACAAAATATTTCATTCCAAGTACATTTCCAGGCTTACTGATTCCTTATTTCTTAGTTCAAGATCAAACAGTTATTAAATAGCTACTGTGCTTTAAACATGTGTTTTGCTAAAGTAGACTTCTAAGAAAAAGAACATATAGCCATAATTTCTATGATAATGTATCAATATAGAAGGATTATGAAGACAGACTGAAAACCAATAATCACATTGGTTTATGTTACAGATAATGTCCAAAACATAATGAAGGAAAGTTCTCCAATGTCAAGAGACCATTATATTTACAGAAGGAAAGTCTTTGGAGCATGCAACATTTTCACAAAGATTCATGTTTATTTTTATTTAAATGCATGCTTTTATGTCTGAGTTGTTATGTGCCTGTAGATCCCAGAGGGGGTTTTAGATTACCTAAAGCTGATATTACAGTGTGTTGTGAGACACAGTCCTCTGAAAGAGCAGTAAGTATTATTAATTACTGAGCCATTTCTCCAGCCTCAGGAAGTTTTAGAATGGGTTCTGATAGTATGTAATTGATACTAAAAAGATAAGCAGAGTCATGTGCTATATTGAAGACCGAGCAAAAATATAAGAAGCTATGAACTTGCTAGAATTTTGACCAATATCTACCAGCCATTGTGAGTCAAATGGAAGTGTATAAATATAAATGACATCCAAGATCATGTGAACAGTTCATATACAAATTTGAAATAACGAACACATACTGCACTTCATTAAAACTTCTAAGTTTAAATCTGGTCACAATAAAAAGATGTGCCATACTTGAATATGCATTCTTTGTAACCATTTTGAGAATTACCAATTTATATGTTCTAAGCTTTCCCTTAAATTATTCCCTGCCTAAGTTTAAATACCTATGTGTTGCAAAGCATTGTGACTATGACTTTCGATGTGATGATAGTCACAGAATTCACACTTAGAATTGACTGCACTTCTTTGTCTGGCAGGGTAAATAGGCTTCTCTAAGAAAGAGCACACTGATGGTTTCTCCAGTACCAAATGGTCAGCTCTGAAAAGATGTTCATACCAGTCATATTATATAGACTGAGAAGATTTTATTTGTGTATTTAAGATTTTGTGTGTGTGTGCATGTGTGTGTATGTGTGTGTGTGTGTGTGTGTATGTGTGTAACAAATATTAAAGAAAGAGTTTATGAATTTGAAAGAGAGCAGGGAGCATACATGTGATATTTTAAAGGGAAGAAAAGAAAAGGGGGTGATCTAATTATATCATAATCTCAGAAACTAAAAAGTAAACACAAAAAGTTGCTAAGTCCAGGCATGATAGGACATTCTTTAATGGCATTACTCTAGAGAAGTGACAGTCCTATTCCACTTAGGGAGTTCTGGGCTACCTATAATGTGAAACTGTCTCATTAGAAAAATCATGAATGCATGCATTAACATTCTGAATGTCAGTAAATGTCTTTGCCCATTATCATAACACTTTTCCATTTAATAAAATTTCTTACAGTTACTTGTATTTCTGAAGTACTATGTCCAGTTTATTGATTATTGGGTTTCATTGGCACCAATATTTGTGTATAACATTAAAAATATTCATCCATAGCTGTAGAAAAGTCTCTATATTTGGTTACATAGAAAATACAAATTCAAAAGTAGTAGATTATAAATAATTTAGGGAAAATTATGACACATTGATCCAGCTGAATATGCTACCTACTTATGTAGTATTTGGTTCAAGAAAGGGATTACATGAACTTTATCTTTACTGAAAAGATAACTTCACATAATTTGTGAGAGGATAATAAATTTGAATTGTTAGTATTTGTTTGAACCATATCAATAAAGTGAAAAGCAGGATGTCTCAGATGTTTTCCAACGTATTAGATTTGGAAATAAATTATAGAATAACATTATTTCCTATAATGGGAGCACTTCACTATAGAACTACATATAATGTATCCAATTTAAAGTATGTACATTGGTGTGCCTAAAAGATCCAGAAAGAGACAACAAATGAGCAAGAATCTGTAACAGTCTACCATTTTCATAGAACTTTTACAGGAAAATGTAACATCTCTGCTTTCGAAAATGTTAATGTATTTCCTTCTATAATGTTTCCGTAATGTTGATCCATGTTATTGAAAGAGACGTACTGCTGACTCATGCAGATTATTGTACAGCTACTCTTAAAAAATATACCCAGACATATTGAGATGTCAAGCAAAAGCATATTATACTTAAGTAAATTAGAAAAAATAAACTTCCAGAAAAGTAAAAGAAAAACAAACAAACAAAGCTGGAATCGTGGTACACTGTGAATGTTGGAATAACAAAGTATATGCACATATTTTATTTTATTTAAATCTGTTTCAATGAGCAAACAAAAGTATGGCCCCATTGTGCTTCAAAATTCCTACTTTAACAAGAAAGAAGCATACACCTTCATATTTTTGTGTAAACTTAAAACTCATGTCTGTTTTCCCTTGGAGAAATAATTGAGGAAAGATAAATAGTGGAAGATAGAAATAACAGTAAAATTAAGTGACTTTTATCTTCTATGATGTCCTACCTACTGCAGAGTAATGAAATTTCCCCAGTGTGTTTTCTGGTCCTGTTTTCAGTAATATGAAATCTGTAAAACACAACTGCTCTATATATGACCACAGAGTATGCAATCAATATTTGTGGATTTTGATTCTGGTGTGGTTTCCATTTTAAAAGCCTATTAATTTTCTGGAGATAATTTGTTAAAGAAGCTAGATTTTTAAGTACTTCAAATAGGAGAATATTCAGGAAAGACTGAAATTTCCTTAAAAATACCTTCTCTTTTAAAGAAAATTATCATTTAGTGAAGAGGTCACATCAATGTTCCTCAAACTGTTCCACAAATAGAAAATGAAGGAACACTACATAATGAATTCTATAAATCCAGGGTTACCTTGAATCCAAAACTAAATGCCAATTACCATGATAAACATCAAGACAAAAATTTTCTGAAAAATACTTGCAAAATGAACTCAAGAGTCCATTAGAAACAAGTGTGTGTCATTCCTCGGGAGCAGTTAGTTTAAAATACATAATCAATAAATATAATAAAACATATTAAGTATTTAAATCTAGGGTATCATGTGATATGCTTAAAAGAGGCACAGAATCATTTTTACAGTGTTCAGCATCCTTTTATCATAAAGATATAAAGATGCATACAAATGTACCCTAAATGTGAGTGAACAGATTGTTTCCTCTACAATCACAAACAAGAGCATGGTTTTCTATTATTCAAAATGTGCTCAAGATCTCAACAAGGGCATTTTGACTACAAAAAAAAATGAATAAAAGAAAAGGAAGTAGAAAAGAATAAGTCAAATATTCCTATCTATATAATCCTATAGTTAAACTTCCAGCAGGATACAAAATCAACACATAGACAAGCCTGCCTGGGGCTACCTGCCATGGGCAAATAGAAGAATCCACCACCATGCCTGGCATGATTAGAGGTGGGCAGGGGATGGCCTTGCTGTAGATAAGGTACATACTGATGTCTATGGCTCCTGTTATCATGTAAGGCCATGAAGATGCCCAGGGTCTAGGCTGACACCTGAGGACATGTTGTTATCTAAGGGTCATGCAGCAGCTGGGGCTATACAGATCTGAGTGGCCTATACTGTCACCCAGAGCTTGTTGACATCTGGGCCAGAGCTGCAGTCTAGGGCCGTGTCTGGGTCTGTGGCCCTGCAGCAGCCAGTGTCTGTGTTGTTATTCACATGCCTGTTATCACTGAAGGCTGCGCAGATGACCAGGGTCTGGGTCATCCCCTGGGACCATGTTAGTATCCAAGGTCCTCCATACAGTCGGGACAATGCCTATATGAGTGGCCTGTGCTGCCACCCAGGGCCATAGTTACATCCTGGCCCAGGCTGCTGCTTAAAACCATGTCTGGGTCCATGGTCTTCTTGCAGCCAAGGTCTGTATTGATGTTCCTGGGCCATGTTGCCGCCAAAGACCATAAAGATGTCTGGGTTCTGAGATGCCACCTGTAGCTATGATGGCGCCTGAGGGATGTGCCACTGCTGGGCACATTCCGATCTGGGTTGCCTGGGCTGCCACCTGAGGACATGGAATCATCCTGGGACCTCACTGCTAAAGAGTGCCAAGTCTGAATCCATGGTTCTAATGCAGTCAGGGAAGGCATCAATATCTGTGGCTCTTGTTACCACTGAAAGCTGGGGCGAAACCTGAGCCCATGTCAGCACCTGAGGGTCATGCTGCTGCCAGGGCCATACAGATTACAGTGGCCTGTGCTGCCACCCAGGGCTATGGTGATGTGCAGGCCTGAGCTGCCGCCTAAGGCCGTGTCTGGCTCCATGGCTCTGCAGCAGCCAGGGTCTGTGTTGATATCCACGGCACCTGTTACCACTGAAGGCTCTGTGGATGCCTGGGGCCTGGGTCGACCTGGGGCATTGTTAGTGTCCGAGGGCCACCTTGGAGTCAGGCCTCTACCAGGGATGTGCCCCATCATTGCTTATCAAATGCAAACCGATCAGCCCTGAAACCATCTCCATGCAAACTACAAAAATGGACTCAGCAGGATAAATTTCTTCTTTTGTGCAGTACCTGTAAAGAAAAGGGGCCTATCACATTGAGAGGAGTGGCATGAACGGAATCAGAGGAAAGGTGCTTCAGAAGCTGTGCAGGGAGGAAAAGGAAGAGAGAAAGTGATGTAGTTCTACTTTAATTAAAGTATCTGAAAGTATTTTTTAAATAGTGTAAGAAATCACTTTAAAAATCATTAAAGTGAGCTGTATGTAAGTGTACGTAACTGCAAGTGTCTCCTTAGACAATACATGATCAATACTAAAATTTATAATTTTAAATTAGCAACCATGATTAGTTCAAATAATATTTAATACATACTGAATATTTTAATCATATCGTAAGTGAAGTAAATGTAGCACGAATCTTTTTTTCATTTTTCTTTATTAAGAAAATTTTCGACCCATACCACCCACAGATCCTCCGTCCTCCCTCCTCCCACCCCCTAGTCCTCTCTCCCAAGCCACCCTACACCCCCAAATCCCCCAAATCAAGGTCTCCCATGAGGCACACTGAGCCTAGGCACGTCCAAGCCCCTTCCCACTGCACCAAGGCTGTGCAAGGTGTCACACCACAGGTACCAGATTCCCAAAATCGTAAAAGGTCTTATTAATAAAACAAACCCGGAGCCAGGTATTGGGGTGAACGCTGAAAAATCAGAGAGATATAACAAGCCACAGCTTCCTCACCTTGCCAGTTCCTCAGCTGATCCTGTTTCCTCAGACTGGAAGCCTCTTTTTTTTTTTTTTTTTTTGAAAAATTCAGACAAAAAATTTTTCATTACTTATCCTATTTAAAACAAGTAGTTCCCTTTTAAAAGTAGATCCAATAATCTCCCTTTTTATCTTATCATATTCATATTTTCTTTTTTTCCCTGAGTAGATCCAAAAATCCACCTTTTATATTATCGTTTCTATATCTTCCCTTTTTTTCAGAGTAGATTCAATGATCTACTCTTTTCTATATCCTGTTTTTTTCCTTTTTTTTTAAAACAAGAACCCTGTAAAGATAAGAGACAGAGAGAGACAGAGAGAGAGAGAGAGAGAGAGAGAGAGAGAGAGAGAGAGAGAGAGAGACAGAGAGAGACAGAGACAGAGAGAGAGAGAGAGAGAGAGAGAGAGAGAGAGAGAGAGAGAGAGAGAGAGAGAGAGAGAGAAAAGAAAAAAATCTGCAGGGAACCATGACCACACCTAACAGCAACTTTGAAATCTTCCAAAGGATGACAGGACCCCACAACAATGATTCCACATGGACTATGGTAAAACCATTAAGCTGATTAACACCAAGGAAAGATTGACTTTGGACTATAAACTGCTCAGGACAATTTCAAGATGGCTAGATGATGCAGATTCACAGACTACTTGAGCAAGGACTTGAGACAAGCCTTGCACTTTTCCATTATGCAGAAACTGGACAAATGATACAACTAACTCCCTCAGGACTTGACAATTAACCCAAAATTTTTCTTTTCAGGATTCCCTAAAGTTGTCTTTGCCCCCAGAAAGCAGGAAGTAATTTTAAGAAAAGGACACCCACATTCCCAAGAGGTGGGGTGGATGTTTTTAGTCATTTAATGAGTTATGGATATTGTCATTGTTTACTGTAGTTGGTTACAAGTTATTAGTTGTTAATGGTCAAAAAAAAAAGCTAAACAAAGGAGATTAGATACAGGGTTCTTGTTTTAAAAAAACGAAAAAAGAGGATATAAAAAGAGTAAATCATTGAATCTACTCTGAAAAAAGAGAAGATATAGAAATGATAAGATAAAAGGTAGATTTTTGGATCTACTCAGAAAAAAAGAGATTATGAATATAATAAGATAAAAAGGGAGATTATTGAATCTACTTTTAAAAGGGAACTACTTGTTTTAAATAGGATAAGTAATGAAAAATTTTTATCTGAATTTGTCAAATGTTAATGGACTGGACATTGTTATATATTAATGGAGTTTTTTTTTGTTTGAATCTGTCAAACGTTAATGGACTAGATATTATTAATGTAATTCTTGACTGTGTATATTGTATATTCTTATTAGATATAGTTTTCTTGTATTAGCTATAAGCTTTTTTTCAATTTTAGACAAAAAATAGGGAAATGTGGTGATATTGTGTTCCCCAATATATTTTGAAACCTATTAAACTTATATGAGATTAGAGAACAGAGCAGCCACTAGATATAGAGGCCAGAAAATAGTGGCACACACATCTTTAATCCTAGCATTCCCAAGGCAGAGATCCCTCTGGATCTCTGTAAGTTCAAAGCCACACTGGAAACAGCCAGTCATGGTGGCACACACCTTTAATTCCAGGAAGTGATGGCAGGAAGCAGAAAGGTATATAAGGCATGAAAACCAGGAACTAGAAGAGCCTGGTTAAGCTTTTAGATTTTTGAGCAGCAGTTCAGCTGAGATTCGTTCGGATAAGGACTCAGAGGTTTCCAGTCGCTGGAAACAGGATCACCTGGGGAATTGATGAGGTGAGGTGGCTGTGGCTTGTTGTGCTTCTCTGATCTTCCAGCATTCACCCCAATACCTGGCTTCAGGTTTGATTTTATTAATAAGACCTTTTAAGATTCATGCTACATATGTTACACACTTCAACCAGAGTTATAACTATTCTCTTCCAAAAATAAAGCTCATGTTTGTATTTACATTAAATATTCCGCATAATATTAGACATTAGAAATAAAAACTGAGCTGCTTAACGCTCTTATCTCTATAGAAAAAGAAAATGAAGGAGATAGCTATTTTTTTTAATATTGGGAATACAATGAAGAATGGGCTAGAAACATGTATTTGTGAAGACTCCCTCAATGAGAGGCTACTCTGCACTGCTCCTGGTTCTGCCATAAGTACACATGCTTTTATTAAAAGAACTTCACCTCATAGTGTTCATAGATCCCCCCCCCCCGAACAGGAAGCAAGGCTTTCTTGCTGTAGGCAAAGGTCACTCTCCAATAAGTTTTATTTCATTCTGTCTACATCTCCCACCTGGTTTAAAAATACTACTTGTTTAAAGACTGTATCTTTATTTGTGATTAAACTGAAGATCTCTCTAATTCCAGAGAAAACCTGACATTGCCTTGTAGCTTATACAGACTACACAAAATAAGAGATATGTTAGTTTAAATCTATGAACCATTTTTCCTTTTCTAAAAAGTTTCTATTTCTCTTATATAATATATCTTGATTAATGTTTCCTGTTCCTCTATTCCCCTCAGTTCCTCCCTACCTCCACTCCCATGCATATCTAATACATTTCTTTCTCTCATTAGAAAATTAACAGGTTTATAAGGGATAATAATAAATTATAATAAGATAAAACAAAAACTAACACATTCAATTGGACAAAGCAAACAAGGAAAAGAGCTGAAAAGAAAGCCCAAGAAATAACAACTAACTCTTTCCTACACCAAGGAATCCCATAAAAGTACTAAACTAGAAGCCATAAGATACACAGAGGACCTGGTGCAACCCTGTGCATTCCCTATCATGCTGTCTCAGTCTCTCTGAATTCATCATATGTGTGTCACTGAGTTCATATGTGTGTTGAACCTACTGATTTAGAAAGCCTTGTTTCCTTGATGCCTCAATTCCCTCTTTCCTCATTCTCTTTCTTCCTCCTCTACTATGAAAATTTTTGCTCCGGAAATAACACAATGTAACATGTGGTTTGCAATATATATATATATATATATATATATATATATATATATATATGCACAATTGCTTGTGTAAATGTGGAGGGAATTAGGAATTGGTGTTTAGGCAAGGAAAAGCATAATAAATCCATACAAGGTACGGAGGGATACTTTTGGTAAGGAGCAAAACTCACTGCTCTTTCTTTGTTCACATGTGAAAAGGCACAAAAATATAAAAATGTGTGATCACATAATAGATAGCCTTGTATCAAATTTCAGGATTAATTGCATTTTAAATGTTTATCTAAAACAAGGCTTTATTGATGCTGCCTAAGATCAATTAATTTCAAGTTGTAATTATGTATTATAATTAAAATCTAAGAAAAGGTAAGTTTGCTTACTTGACAAAATTTCAATGTTTGCTTTATCATTTTCAGCTTTTATATGATCATTATGAATAATTTCCATAGCTCATAATTCATACAGTTTGTATAAATACCAACCCATCCAAGTCTAACAGTTTTAAGCAATTTGTGGAAAAACAAGCAGTAGAACCACATAATACAATGTTCCTTCTACAGTAATTCCATTTGTTTGGAGGTTGACATTCATGAATAACTGATAGAAAGCCAAGGATTGCTCAACCTGGAGATTGTTTCTGGAGGTGTAAGTTGTAAGATTCATTTCCAACTCAGATAATTAATTTTGACTGCTATATGTAAAGTAGTCATATAATACATGGAATTCAAAGAAAGTACATAGGATTAAATCTTTTGTAATTACTTACAGTTTATTTATTTTTATTTCTTTTTCTTTTGATTTATTCTTCTTAATACAATGCATCCCCACTTCAGCCTCCCCACTCTCTTATGGTGATATTTTATTTGTGCTGAAATGTGATTTTATTTGTATGTTAATAAAGTTGCCTGGGGATCAGAGCAAAGAGCAAGCCATTAAGCAGAAGTCTGGTAGTGGTGGCACACACCCTTAATCCGATCACATGGTGGGCAAAATCTCTGTGTGTTCAAGGACAGAGTCAGCATGGTGACACATGCCTTTAATCCCAGTACCAACCATAGAGACTTATGGCAGTGACGAAGAAGTCATGTGGTTGGGTTTAGAACCAATGAGAAGGCAGAACAGAAAGTCAATAAAAAGACAGGACACAGGAAAAAGGTCTCTCTCTCAGAGGAAGCGACAGCAGCGAGTGGTAAGATAAGGTGGTCTTAGCTTTTGGCTACTGTTCGATCTCTGGGCTTTTAACTCTTTATTTGGCTCTGTGTTTCTTATTTAATAAGACCGTTTAGAATTAGATCTACACTCTCCTCCCCTCCAAGTCCCCCTCCCATAGCCCCTTCCCCCCAGTTCCACTTCTCCCTTTCACTTCAGAAAAGAGCATGGCTCCTAAGGCCATCAACCAAACATGGCATAACAGGATGCAATAAGACGAAGCAGAAACCCTTATATCAAGGCTGGATGAGGCAACACAGTAGGAGGGAAATGGTCTCAGTAGCAGGCAAAAGAGTTAGAGATACCGCTACTACCTCTGTTAGGAATCCCTCCCCTCCAAAAAACCAAGCTAAACAAACACAATATATATGCAGAGAACCTAGAGCAGACTCATGAAAGCCCCATAGTTGCTGATTCAGTCTCTGTGAGCGCCTATGAGCCTTGCTTAGATGATTCTGTGGGCCATGTTTCCTGGTGTCCTGGACCCCTATGGTTCCTATGATCCTTCCTCCATCTCTTTTCAGGGTTCCCCAAGTTCCACCTAATATTTGGCTGTTGGTTTCTGCATCTGCTCCTATCAGTTGCCATAGGAAGCCCTCCAGTGACAGCTGCACTAGGTAAAGATAAATGAGTAGAGAAGAATATCATTAGGAATCATATCATTGGCTTTTTTTGTCTTAGTCATATATGATGCTACCCTAGGTCTCTGAGCCAGCCAGCTTTCACTCCTGGCTGTCCAGCTAGTGTCAGGCATAGACTCCCTCTCCTAGAATGGGTTCAAGTTAGAATAGTCATTGTATGGTGTCTCCCACAAACTATGAGCCCCCAATGCTCCAGCACATCTTGTAGGCAGGGCAGATTGTGGGTAGAAGGTTTTATGGCTGTGTTGTTGTCTCAGTCCCAATGGATGACTGTCTGGTTAGAGAAGATGGCTAGTTCTTCCTTGGTATCCACCATTACTAGAAGTCCTAACTAGGGACACCTTCATAAGTTTTAAGAAGGTTCTACTGCACTAATTTTCCACATAGCCCTCCAAATGACCCCAATTCCAGTCACATCTCCCCATAATCTCTCCATCTTCCCCTCCCTCACCTATCTGATGATCCCTCCTGATCCCACATCCACCCAGTCCACCTGCATTATCTATTCTATTTCTCCTTCCCTGGGAGATCCATGAGTTCCCCTAGAACTCTCCTTGTTACTTAGCCTCTCTGGGTCTGTAGATTGTAACATTATCCTCTACTAAACAGCTAATCCACTTATAAGTGAGTACATACCATGTTTTTCTTTCTAGGTCTGAATTACCTTGCTTGGTATGATTTTTTTTAGTTCCATCCTTTGCCTGCAAATTTCATGATGTCATTGTTTTTAACAGCTGAGTAATCCTCCATTGTGTAAGTGTACCACATTTTCTTTCTCTATTCTTTGGTTGAAGGACATCTAGGTTTCTTCAGTTTCTGATCATTATGAATAAAGCTGCTAGGAATACAGTTGAGCAAGTGTCCTTGGGATAGGATGGAGCATATTTCGGGTATAATTCCAAAGGTTGAAACTACTTATAGTTTAAAGAAAGGAACTTTTGAAATAAATTACGTTTTCCTAAACTATGAGATATAGTAAACTTTTGTTATCTTTCTCTCATTCATTTTATAATTTGGAAATTTGGGTATTTTTTGTCAAGGTAGGTGTGCTGTGGTTTAAATTGCAATGAGATTTCTGATAAACAGTCCTAGCTGAAGATGAATTGTTCAATCCCTTTTCTGTCTTTGTGAATGCTAGAAACTGAGATACCCCCCCGAAGCAGAAAGAGACATCACTGAAGATGAATTTTACCATGTGATAGGGATATGAAGTGAGTTTGAGACGCTTCATGCAGAGTTGTAGCAATACCACTGCTCCAAAATATGGAAATGCAATGTCAAATTAGAGAAAAATAAAAGCAGTTTTATTGTAAAGGAAATGAAACAATGTACATTGTATCTATTTCATATTCCTTCACTTTTATGTTTATGATTTAATATTTGGTATAATAATAGAAAAGCCATGAGAATTGAAACAAGTTCTAAGTAGCACATTTCATGGGGACTGAATCATTTTGGTTCATCCAAAGCTCTAACAATTAGAACAAATGTTCTTTTGTCTGCACTGTTTTAATATTCCTTCTATAGTTACATTTACGGAAAACCAGCTGGAATATGGAATTGTTTCCAAAAAGGTAAAAGACCTGTTTTCCACTGGTCAGTCAAAGATACTTGCCCTAGGACTTTCCCAGACATAAACCACTTTAGTTGTTTTACACAGCAGTGGTAGGAAGGTACATAAGTATTATCTTGCATTGTGATTGCCCTGTCTGTATCAAGCCAATGCTAAAGAATAAATACTACTTCAAAACAGTAGGATGTCCTCCTTTCTCCCATGTACAGGTTTCAATCAATCACTCCTTCATGCCTGCCTTTATGTAAAGAAATTAATAAATTAAAAATTATGTGTGTGTGTCTTCAGTATTCCAACTCTGTAACTCTCAAAATTCAATGGATAACCTTCAACATTCTCATTTATCTTGGAGTCATTTAACTCCTTAAACAAGCTAAGCTCTGTTTCAGAATCAGAGTCTATTTGTTATTTTTCAATGTTAGATACAACTTGAAAATTTAGATTCTATGACTTGCTTTCCTTTGGTAGATACACAGAAGAAGGCATCTGAGGAATGAAGAAGAGAGGTGTAGCTATAGGTTTTCCCTGGTCCAGCCCAGCTCCCAGGGCCCCATAGTTCTGCAGCCACTTGGACCCAAATAAACACACAGAGGCTTAATTATTTACAAATGATATGGCTTAATATCTCAGCTCAGATTTCTTGCTAGCTAGCTCTGACATCTTAAATTAACCCATTTCTATAAATCTCTACTTTGCCACGTGGCTTGTGGCTTACTGGTACCTTTACATCTTGCTTCCCTCCCCTGGTGGTGGCCAGCAGCATCTCTCTGCTCTGTCTTTTTCCTTCCTCTCTCTCTAGTTAGAATGTCCCACCTAACCTTATTCTGCCTCACCATTGGCCAAATAGCTTTATTTATCAACCAATCAGAACAACACATATTCACAGCATACAGAACAACATAACCCATCATTTCCCCTTTTCTTTCTATTCAAAAGGAAGGTTTTTAACTTCAACATAGTAAAATTACATATAACAAAATAGTTATCAAGCAAGAATTATAGTTATAATATCTAGTCTATTTGTATTTGGCAAAATTAAAGAAGATATCCTATCTATCCTATATTTGTAAGTCTAAGGTTTCATATCTACCTTATCTCATATCATAACCAAGGAAAACCATAATTATAACTATGTAGTCTTCAACTATATCAAAGGCCCCAGAAGGATATAGCATTACCTAAGTAAACAGGAAATGCATTATAAGCAACTCTCAAAATTCTGGAAATGATAGAGACAGCTGCCTACCTAGACAGTCACCCCAAGTTTCTCTGCAACATTGGGGCACCATTCTTCAGTCTATAGGCCTAGAGTCTCTCATTTGCTTCTCTGTGTCCTGTAGGATATTTTGCAGTTATCTCTGTGAGGCAAGAACATGAAGGACCATCTCACTTTGTTTTGGCAAATTTACTGGTCATTTTCCAATGGGTTCTTCATGTCCAGTTGATACAACATCTTGTCAAGCAGTCTAGGCAAGAACAGTTTCTTGCCCAAATGGCTATTTTTGCCAAGAAGTAGATAAACTCCATATGGAGTATCTTTTATGCCCATCTTCCTCTTAGAAGTAAAGGGGAATCAGTGCTGTCAGGAGCAGATATGTCTCACTGTCCAAAAAGTCTAAGTTTTTAAAACATTTTAAATGCCATATTCTGTAGGTCTTTGAAGTGTTTGAAGATTTCCTACCTAATTAAAATATATCTATGTATATCTAGAAAAACTTAACTAACATGACTATAAGTTTGATTATCATAGATGACTATTAATCTGTATTTCTCAACTATACATTACAATTTCAAATGTGTTGCATAAACAAAATACTTTAAACAAGAGTAGAAATATACATACAGTATAAATTTGTATCAATAAACTAAAATCCATAGCAATGCAAAACATTTTAAGCAAGTTGTTGCTCTTTAAAAGTAGATTCAGTAATCTACCTTTTTATTGTATCATATCAATATCCTATATTTTTGTATCATATCCCCCTTTCTTTTTTTAGAAAGAGACTAACTATGACCAATAAAAATTTGTAACCAACAACTTAAACAAAGACAAACATCCATAATCCATTTTTTTTGGGGGGAATGTGAGATAGTGTTCTAGGACACTTCCTGGTAATAGGGGGTGCTGGTAGTCTTATGGAGATCGTGAGAAAATTTGAGATAATGGTCAATTCCTGGGAAGACTGGCTATAACCTTTGTTGATAGGTATGATTTGTTAAGGTACAGGAAGTCTGGCTTGATCAAACATGACCCATCTTAACCTGGAATAAATCCATACCCTCTTGCTGCCTATGGAAACAAAAGCAGAGCCTCCTTTCCAAAGCAACTATCCTTAGATTCAAATTTTGAAATCAAGATACTTTTAAAATATACATATTGGTTTAACTGAGCAGCCTTTATAAATAAATGTCTCTCTGCAGTTAAAAATCCCAACGACAATATAATCCAGACACCACTGTGTACCGCTGCAGGAATCCTCCATGCTGCTTAGTTTAAGCCCACATGCTGTGAACCCATTGTAGTGTAGTAGTGTAGCTCAAGTCCACACACCATGGCATCTCTATATCTCACCCAGCATGAGACATGAAGTAGAAAGCTGTTTTTGACTCCAATATTGTGTGTATAGAAGTCCTTTTTAAACTCTTTTAGGTCTTATGGAAATTCGAGAGCCCCATTGGTACACCAATCATAGCCCAAAGGTTTTCCTGAACTGCCAAGCCCTGCAGTCCTACAGCCTACTTATAGAATAATCACTTGAAAGCTTATATTAATTATAACTGCTTGGCCATTTGCTCATGCTTATTACTGACTCACTCTTACACTTAAATTAACCCATAATTCTTATCTATGTTTAGCCATGTGGCTTGGTACATTTTCTGAGTTCTGCCTTGTCATCTTGCTTCCTCTGTGTCTGGCTGGCGACTCCTGACTCAGCCTTCCTCTTCCCAGAATTCTCCTTGTCTGTTTATCCCACCTAAACTTCCTGCCTGGCTATTGGCAATCTGCATTTTATCTATCAACCAATCAGAGCAACACACATTCACAGCACACAGAACAACATCACCCATCCTGGAGGAACATGACCTAAGAGGAAGATTAATGTAAAAGTTAAAATGCTCCTTTATTTTTTTTTCAGCCCAGAACATCAAAGAAGTACAATCAAAACTTCATTTTCAGTCTTATTCTTACTAAATCCACCTAGGCGTGTTATTTTGATTTTCCATGTCTTTGCCTTTCATTGTTAAAGAAATAAACCAGTTGGCTATGCACTAGATAAATGCATTTTCAAAAGACTTTAGCCAAAGACTGCTTTAAGAAAACTACACAACACGCTGGAATATATAAATTAAAGAACCTGCAAATCATACACAGTAGAGCACAGAATGAAAGTGATGTCATGAAAAATTGGTGCCTGTCACATTTAAATCAGATGATGTTTTAAGGGAAGAGTATATTTGAAATCCACTGAAGTAACACAGCAGAGGTAATATCATGAGCCATTTTCAAAGAATTAAAAGATTATTTTTCTTTTTTTGTTATGTTTTATAATTAGATCACATGTGAAGCCATTCTAGGAGTCAAGGGTAATTCAGGAAGTTGATGAGAAAATGCACCTTTCAGCCATCTTTCTTTCAGCTTATCTGGACCTGACACTTGTAGCCATGTGCCATGCATATTGTGCCAGCAAAATGATTTTCATAAGGACACAGTTATGTTATCAGTTTGTTTCCAAAATTTGATCTTGGCTAAAAAAAGGTATTTCTTCCTGAATATCCACTGCCCAATTTCACAGGATTTGTATTTGCTTTTGTTGAATATTCAGTTTCCTGTGTTTGACTGGAAAATTCTTAGACAAGAAAATTTTTAATGCTTACTAAAGAAAGTACTAGAAATAATACATAAATGGAGCAGCAATAAACTCAGCTAGTTCTGTCAAACTGCAGCAACATTTTCCTAACTGGATAAACATTCTTTTTAATAATATTTAATTTTATGTAGTTTTAAAATTACATATTTATTGGTGGATTTCTCAGAGTTTGATGCCTCTGTTCAGGTTGGCAACTGCATATCATGAATGCACTTAGATGTTTTTATTTTTCAGGGACTTTCCTTATTCTTCTCAATCTTTTTTACATGAATGCAAATTGTAGCACAAATCTTATTAATAAAAACAAACCCAAGGACACTTATTGGGGTGAATGCTGGAAGATCAGAGAAGCAGAACAAGCCACAGCCACCTCACCTTGCCAATTCCGCAGCTGATCCTGTTTCCTCAGACTGGAAGCCTTTGAGTCCTCATCCAAATGGATCTCAGCTGAACTGTACTGCTCAAAGCCTAAAAGCTTAATCAGGCTAGTTCCTGGTTTTCACGCCTTTTATACTTCTCTGCTTCCTGCCATCACTTCCTGGGATTAAAGGCTCTTGTAACCACAAATGGCTGTTTCCAGTGTGGCCTTGAACTCACAGAGATTCAGATGGATCTCTGCCTCTGGAATGCTAGGATTAAAGGTATGTGTGCCGCTGTTTTCTGGCCTCTATATCTAGTGGCTATTCTGTTCTCGAACCCCAGATAAATTTATTAGGGTGCACAATATTTGGGGGAACACAATATCATCACAATTGTTTTTTTCTTATTTTCAAACACTGTGTTGAGTACATGTAATTTTCTTGTGTATAACAACTGCATATAGTTAACAGAAGAAGGCTTGTGCTTTTCTGTAAAATTAGAAAGTGACAAATAATGCATTGATCATCGCTTATCAATTAACATAATCATATTATATTCAAGTTAAGGATGGATTTGAGTGACTAATTTGTTAAAATTTCATTTCCAATTAGATATTTTTGACAGAATTATCAAAAATATTCTTTAAAGACATCAAATAAGTTGTGATTTCTTAAAACAAGTTTGAAAGACATGTTAATTTTATATATAATGAACACTCTTCCTAATAATCAAAACAAATACTTTAGAATTCCATTTCTATTGTTTATAATTCTACCAAAAATTTAAGAAGTGTCAAATGCTAAGGCAAAATATGAATAAAAAATATTTTGTTCTTCGAAAAAGAATCAAAGAAATTAATATTAATTTTAAAATTATTAATTAAGGTTAGTGAATGACATGCACAAGAACTGCATTTGCTATTTAGAAGACTGCATTTCTTACTTTTGAAAAGGTTTAAGAATGTGGACACTATGTACTACCTGTTCTGTAGCCATTATTTTCTTCTTTCTACATTAATGCTACCATAACAGGATATCTATATTAGCTTTGAAATTAAATTGTTTTTATTAATGAAGAAGAAATTTTTTAAGAAAAATTGATATTGAAAAGAAGAAAAGTATTTTTCCTAAATGATTTTCAGAATATGATGGTTCAAGAGGGTTTTTTTATTGTTATTGACAATGGCCATGTTTCAAACCATGAGATACAGTTACCTCTACAATAAAAGTACAGTATAAGGAAGTATTAAATATAAAATACTGAAAACCCATTAAGTCAATAATAAAAAAAATAATAAGATGCATTACATGTATGTACACACTTACTACATTAATACTTGAAAAGGGAAATAAGGGAGAACACAAAATGAAAGCTACAGGCAAGAAGTTTAACTGAAGGGAATGAGAAAGAAAGGATAATAGCCTGCTATAAATTAAGATGGAAATAAAATTAATGATGAAGTTTTATCAGCCAAGGTACTGAGCTAATATTTTAAACTTGTCTTTAAGGGGAAAAAATGGAAGAAAAAAATCTAGACATTTATATAGCAATGGAGAACAGACTAAATGCAGTTTATAAAAACTTGATAAGGAAATAGAGTGTTCATAGAATTAAAAATTGAACATGATGGAGTCAAGGTATAATTTGTAATATAATAATAAAATAGTTATAAGCAAGTAAAACGTCTCCTAAAACGTATAGCACACAGAGAAGGATGGTCTCAGTTTCAAAAAAGCTAAGAGAATATACTCAGGAAATTATTGCTAGTATAAATCTACTCCCAGTAGTTATCTCAATAATATAAAATATTTAAGGGAGACATCCAAGATTTTTTGCCTACCTGGCAGTTATTCATTGGATTACTTCTATGTAACTATATTTATAATAATTTTTCTTAGTTAATTTCCTTACTACTGACATATAATAAAAGGCAACACATTTTTTTTTTCAACAGAAAAAACACAAACACATACAATTGTAAGAAAAAGTGAAAGTGACTGAGGAGGTGGCTGAGTGGGTAAGAGTGCTTGTTGTGTAAGCATCAGAAAATAAATTTGAATAGTTAGTAATCTTGCAAAGCCATGGAATAGATATAAGTAAATATAACCTCAGCACCTGGGCTGAGACAGGCGGGTCCTGGAAGCTCAGTGGATAGGCAAGTCTACCAATATAGTGACCATCAGGTTCAATGAAAAATCCTGTCCCTAGAAAATAAGGTTAGAGATAGAGAGAAAGACACCCAATTTTTCATTAGCCTCCATGGGAAAACGCACACATATACATATTATCTTTCTTCTCCATTAAACAAAGGAAGGGAAGATGTATCTGTATTTATGTCATAAAAAGTAGGCTTCAAACGTGAATAAAGATGGAAGCAAAGTTTAATTCTATATTGGCAAGACACTTTACAAAGTGAGCTTACAGAATGAAATATGAATGTGTGCATTAATAAAATGTATCAAATAGGAATAACAGCTGAATTAAAAAGAGAAAAATGCATACTTACACAAACAAGTTGTTGACTTCAACTGAGAGGAAAAATGGGCAATAAAAACAAAAATGTAAATTTGAGTAACACTACATGTAACAAATAATATTAGTTACATATCAAATAAGAGTTTTTAAATGCCGGCCAAAATAAAAGTCTCTATGAAATTCAGTGAGTAAGGGCCAGCATGTTGGTGAAGCACAGTAAACACATGACTGCACAATCTTCACTTTAATCCTAGAAACCCATGTTTGAATGAGAGCATCAACTACGGAAGACATCCTCACTCACACATGTGCTGTGCCATGCATTTGTCTAAATATACATGCATACACATAAAAACATTCACAATGCATTATATTAAATCTTGCAAACATAAAAAATTACACCAATTAAGCTTCTTTGCAAAATGTATGCTATTGGAAATTAAATACAATTTACTATACTTGGAGAGTCATGAAATTATTTTGAATCAGATTAAACATGTTTTTAATATGAGTCAAAGGAAACAAAAATTTTAAAGTTATTAACAATGGAAATGTGACTCCCCACTCTAAAATATAAAGACATTAAGCCATTCTAATTATGTTGCTACATCAGAACAAACAGATATATCACCAACTTTTTAAGTTTATGAACCCCATATATTGTTTCAAAGATTTATGTTTTGGAATAGGTTTGTTATATAATTGTTTATTTTACATGGAAGTTGGAGACCACACAGAAATATATCACTAGAAATATAATTTTGAAAATATGACTATATATGCTCACTGTATAAAATATAACTTAGAGAACCAACATTAAGCAGACACACTTTTATGCAAGCATGAACCAATGTTCCAAAAAGGATATTCCTTTAGGGATTATTGAAAGAAAAAGCAATTTCTTTCCAACATACTATCATTATAAATTAATGATAAATGAACAGTTTTAAGTGTAAAAAATCTGGAATTTAAGAGGTAGGACTGGAAGGACTCTTCTAACACACTGTATTAGCTGTATAAATTAGGAGCAAGTTTGTATTCTGACAGTTGTTCAGGTAGAGAAGTAAGGATGAAAAACTTGACTCTAGATTCTGTTGAAAACAAATATAATAATAAAATTTTCAGGCAGTATCGAGGTCCAGCTGAGGTCAGTGACTATGAATTTATATTGCTAACAATCGTCTCAGTGGGAGATTTTCTCCAACAGTTTTACCTACACAGTAGGAAGTCTGGAGAAATCTGATAGTGAATCAGTCACAAAAGCAAAGTAAGAAATCAGAAGTGTAAACAAGTGTAGAGACATATTTCCTGTCATTAAAATAACCTAGAGCAGTAGCTCTCAACCTTTCTAATGCTGCTACAATTTAATAAAGTTCCTTATGTTGTGGTCCAAATCATAAAATCATTTTTGTTGCTACTTCATAACTGTAATTTTGCTACTGTTTTAAATTGTAATGTAAATATCTGATATTCAGGAATCAGATTTGCTGCCATCGGGAAAGGGTCTTCTGAGACCCCCAAATGTATTATGGCCCACAGGTTGAGAAAGCTACCCCAAATTATCTCACATTTATCCAATATGCTGAGTGGACCATAAAATACTGGCCATGGGGGGGGGTAATGAAGGGCAAGGGGTCGAGGGAAAGAGAGCTTAGGGGAGTGGGAGATCCCAGCTGGATCAAGAACAGAGAGGGAGAACAAGGAAAAAGAGACCATGATAAATGAAGACCCCATGGGAATAGGAAGAAGCAAAGTGCTAGAGAGGTCCACAGAAATCCACAAAGATACCTCTACAATAGACTACTGGCAGTGGTCGAGAGAAAGCCCGAACTGACCTACTCTGGTGATGGGATGGCCAAACACCCTAACTGTTGTGCTAGAAATCTCATCCAATGACTGATGGAAGCAGATTCAGAGATCCACAGCCAGGTGAGAAAGAGGAGGGATTGTATGAGCGAGAATTGTTGAGACCAAGATTGGAAAAAAACACAGGGACAAATAGCCAAACCAGTGGAAACACATGAGCTATGAACCAAGAGCTGAGGGGTCCCCAACTGGATCAGGCCCTCTGGATAAGTGAGACAGTTGATTAGCTTGAACTGTTTGGGAGGCCCCCAGGCAGTGGGACCTGGACCTGTCCTTAGTGCATGAGCTGACTGGAACCTGGGGCTTATGCAGGGACACTTTGCTCAGCCAGGGAGGAGAGGACTGGACCTGCCTGGACTGAATCTACCAGGTTGAGCTGAATCTCCAGGGGAGTCCTTGCCCTGGAGGAGATGGGAATGGGGAGTGGGCTGGGGGGAGGGAGGACAGGTGAATCCATGGCTGATATGTTAAAATTAAATCAAATTATAAAATAAAAATAAAAAATAAAAATAAACTGTGATTATAAACGGCAGAGATTACGAGAGATAAAGAAGTCTGAGACATGTTTGGAAATCCAAGCACAAGGATTATTACAAGTAGTACTCTTGTAATAAGTGCTTTGAAATGGGAGATGCTATGTAAATAAGGAATTGATTTTAATTCTTGTGCTGTCATTTGTGAATTGTTGAACCAATTCCCTTCCCATCCTTTTGAAAACCAGTCAATGTCCAACTGCAGTCCCCCCTCCCTCCTCTCCTCCTGCTCCCCTCACCAGCTCCCCCCATCCCAACCCCCATCAACTCCTTAGAGAGGGTAAGGCCTTCTATGGGCAGTCAACAAAGCCTGGTATATCAAGTTGAGGCAGGACCAAGCCCCTTCCTCCTGCATCAGGCTGGGCAAGATATTCCACCATAAGGAATGGACCCCAAAAAGCCAGTTTATGCACCAGGGATAAATCCTAGTCAAATTGCCAAGGTCCCCACAAATAATTCAAGCCACACAACTATCACCCACATTCAGAGTGCCTAGTTCAGTCCCATGCAGGTTTCCCAGCTGTCAGTTTAGAGTCCTGAGCTTCCACTAGCTCTGGTCAGCTGTTGCTGTGGGTTTCCTCAGAGGAGGGAGTGGAACAGTAGCTGGTATGTAAAATGAAAAAAGAAATTTAAATGAAATAAAAGATAAGAAAATTGAAAAAGAAAACAATTTTGTACAGGTTTGCATGGAGAGACAAGAGTGGGATTTTCTGTAGGCAAAAACAGCTATATTTGTAGTGTCTGGACTACTCTCCTGGCTCAGAAAACTGTTTGACAAGTGACAAAGGGTGGTTTGAACGAGCAGTCTGTGTGGAGGTAGATGTTGGTTTGAAAGTGGAACTTTAGAGAAGGCTATCACATCTCCCAGTAGCCAAATACTGGCTGCCATGTTTACTTCTCCACTTAATGAGCATCTTTACTATACATTATAGGAAAGCTGTGTGCCCAGTTTTGTACAGGGCAGAAAAAGTATCCTCTGAGCCTGAGCCAGAATTTAATAGTTATTCATTATACAGATTTGAACAAAACAACAATTTAAAATAAAAATCAGTTAACTTTGTATTGGTTCAAACTTGAAGTCAACTATCTTTTCCCCTTCAATAGACAAAAATAAATCTCATAAACAATGAGAAGAAAAAGAAAAAAAAAGAAAACCAGTGCCCTACTCTAAACATGAGGGGTTTGGACTGTTCTCACTCCTCTACTGACTTATAAAGTCAAACATTTCAAGATGTTATTGCTTATGTGGCTAGGAATTTTTTAATACGGGTTAACTATGCCAAAAGTATACAGATAATAATGGAATATGGGAAAAATTGATTTCTGACTATAATTCCTAAGAACTATTTGTTTAATTTTAATTATATATATTCCTGTGTCAAAAAACTTTTAATTTGGAGTCTAATTGTTATCACAGAATAAACATTTATACAGCTACATAAGAAAAATATACAATGCCTGAATACTTACTATTTTCTTAATGATTTCATTTATGTTAAATAGAAGTACTGGCTTTGTTATCTAAATCTTATGGCTTCCTCTTTTCTTTCTATGGGGTTTGTTTCATCACAAAATTAGCTCTGAATACTGGGAGTAAAGATAATGAAACTTAATTACTTTTGGATCCAATTCAACTAAAAACTATAAAGTGACTATTAAACAAACTACAATGTTTATAAACAAAGATGAAGATGGCATTAAATATATAAGTACTGCATGTGTAAGACTGTGCCTGCCACATGGAGATGTAACATACGAAGTCACAAATCTGATATTCTGACTACAGTCCAAACTAAAAACATTTACTTGTTTCACACAACAACATTAAATTACCATAAGTAAAGTTTATACCTAAAATGTTTTAAATTTTACAAAAATGAATTTTGCCTTAATTATGTGTTTCTTAAAAGGTGAAAAAAGAAAAAAAACTCTAGGCAATGTTCTGATACAAGTGAAATTCAGGTTTAATGTTTCCTTGACACAACAGAACTGCTAAGAGAGGCAGCTGTAACAGGTATAAAGTGGTAAAATTATATATGTTCATATATATATATATGTGTGTGTGTATGTGTTATACATATATACATATATGATGTGTGTGTTTGTGAGTGTAATAAATTTGTTCAGCAATCAGTACTTTTTTGATGCCTCTCCCAAATGAGGAACCAAATATGTAATATGGAAATGCACATGAATCAATCACAGATGCAAACGTACATTCATGCACATGTAAATATTACCAATGTAACATGTAATGCAATGCATTTATTCATACATATATGATTTATTTTCTATTCTCTTATACCCCATTATTTAGCTAGATAGTACTATGTAATAAGTTTTGGGAGAACTATTCAGTGATTGAAGCAAATTGTTTCTTCTTGCAGTTATCTTAGAGGAATGCTCCCTTGAGTGCCTAGACCAGAAGTGATCTTTTCTTGAGCAAAGACAAACTACAAAAGTATGAATTCCAATAAGCAAACGTTGATTTGCCCCACAGAAAGACGTTGCAGTAATTATTGTGATTAAGATGCAAATATTATATGCAGATAGGCATATAATGACCTTACATATTTACTTCATCATCTAAAATTAAAGTTCAGAAACAAAAAATAAATGTATGATATATCATAACAGTAAGATGTTGCAGGTTCATGAGGTTAAAGAATATAATATTTCTGAAAAACATATTTCTCAAGTTATAAAACTTAGTTAACTCTTGATTATTATAGCTTCATTGATTTACAAAATTTTAAACTTTTCATGGTTCCAGTCACCTGGAAGGTTATTTGCATCCCTCAAGGTTTTGTTACTTGCTAATAAAATTGTGTCTTAATGTTATTTATGTCTTACCCACAGCATATTCAAATTGCTTTAAAAATCTTATTTAATGTGTTTGAAGAAAAGCTTGCTTAAATTAGAAACTACATTATCAATTGAAACATAAAACTAGAATATATTATAAACATTGTATGTTAGCAAATGAAAATAACATGAGTTTCCATTCTAATGTACATTATGATAAGATTTAAAGTCAAAACATCAATTTTAAAGACACGATATATGTGTATATGATATATACATGTTATATAACACATACACACAGATATAAGTTGCTGTGGTGTACTTGTTCTAGAAGTGGTTTCACAATTTACTTTAGTATTAAATAAATTGAAGACACCATTTTATAAGAAGAAAAATCTTAATTCTCTACCATTTACAGTGTTTTTTGAGAGTATTTGGAAATAGTTATTCAAATTCTGAATTTGACTTCTGTATTCATTTTCATATTTATGTAATAAAGGTAAGCTTCTGTTATAGGACTTAAACTACTTCAGCTATTTAACAATGAATCGACGACCTCATAGAATTCACAGGTTTCGACACTGCTGCTTCAAAGCAACATAGTGAGAGAACACAATAAACTAAAGAAAACAACATGCCCTGACTACCACTTATCAAAGGTCTGACCAACATTGAAGAGGCTACTACTCTTCCAAGGACAGATGGCTGCATGAAAGTGCATCCAAGATATCCAAACAGATGTCTGTCCTGAGGTCATCCGACTGCAGATTAGAAAATGTGCAAATGTTAATCCAGATCTGAGCTACATGGCCTTATTTTCAGTAAAATTGGATTGAGTAAATAGCCTAATTTTGAAAGTTTGTTTTCTGGAAACCACAGCGTTTTTTCAAAATTAAAGACAAGAATCTCCAATAAAACGCAACATATATTCTACCATTAACATTTTACAATGCTCAAGAACAGTTTGTACACTGCTTTGCAACATTCTAAAATTCTCTATAGAAAATAGTACAAAGGTTCTTTTTGTTCAAATATTTGTTAGTTGTGACATGAAAACTGCATGTAGAACTCAAAATGGCAAATATTTCATGATAAGGCTTTTACGTGATCAAGATAGTGAAAGTCCCAGCATGAAAGGAGGAGGCAATCATGAAGACCCAACTCTAGGTCAGAAGATAGTGACATTTAATGGCTGCTGGATGAGGTAGATGTAAGTTTTCTTCAGGAATTTGTCTTCTGAAATGATTCTTATTTTCCAGTAGATGGTTCTACACCATTGTCCATACAGGCAGCATTAAGTGGACTCAGTGAGTTAAAGAAAAATCGATCAGTACACACAAAGTTGGGAGGGAAAAGTTTGGAGGAGAACAGTAAAAGAATTGGAAGGAAGAAAATGGGTGTGTATTTGATGAAAATAATATATGTTATATGCTTGTATGTAATTTTCAGTAAAATTTAGTTAATTAAGGCTATTTGGAAAAATAGAACATTTACTCAATTGTTGCTAACTACATAATTCCAGTGTTTGAGGGGCTATTTAGTAATTGAGTGGTTGCTGGATGCAAGCCAAACAATATTTGTACTATTATAAACATTTCAACTATATTAAATCTTTAGATCCATTCATCTTATTAAAAAAATACTTATGGAAATCTGGTATATGGCGGTAGCATCTCCCCATTAACTATTAAGGTTACTGCTAAGTATTAGAGGTAAGGCCGAGAAAGTGGGTTGGGGTCCTTTATGTCTAAAGGCCATGTGTGTTATCAGTGGATTCTATAATAATCACAAGTGATATGAATGTGACTGGAAAATTTTTGGGGGAGACATTAGTACGGTATTTGTAATACATATTTTCCAGGATATATAAAAGCACATACATGATAATAATTCAATTTTTTTCATTTATTCAGAATAGTTCAGATTTACAGATTTACACTTCTGCACTCCTCCTGTGAGCTAAATCTCTAATCTTTGGCTGCATTATTAAAATTTTGGGGGATGTAATGTCAATATAATGCATAAACAAAAACAATAACACATATGATATCTCTCAATATTTTAAGCAAAGTGATGAATTCTGAAAATGATTTCTTTTCTTATCTAAAATATCTTATTATAAGAAAGATCCGAAATTGAATAATATTTTTTCAGAATTTAAAAACAGGGCAATTTAAAAACATAACATCAAATTATAGTTATTTACTTAGCTACATTCTCAGAAATTTTTCTTATTACCTAAACACAAATCTCTTCATTTAATGACATTGGAATGATACTGAACATAGGAAAAGAGTGAATCCAAGGGCATATGATGCTTTATTTTGATACATGTTTTGCTGTTTTCAGAGCATTGTGTTAATTATTTCTCTTTTATGCAACAATAGTTTCAAACCACTACTGAATAATATTTTAATGAATATTAAAGTCAATGCTGCACACAAGCTTCTTTTACTAGTCACTATTCTTTAAATAGTGTGCCAATAATTTGCATATTATTTACATCTCTTAATTATTATAAGTAAGCTACAGAAGATTTGATATATGACACCAGGCTGAGCATTTTTTCATATATTTTATTAACTATTTTTTTCATTTATTTTACATACCAACCACAGTTCCCTGTCTCTCCTCTCCTCCAGTTCCCCCCACACACCTCCCATTTAACCCCCCCTCCATTCTCTCCTCCTCTGCCTCTGTTCAGAAAGGGGCAGGCCTCCCATGGGAGTCAACAAAGCATAGTACATCAAATTGAGGCAGGTCTTCTCCCCCTGCATCATGGCTGATCAGCATGTATCCCAGCGTGGAGAATAAGTTCCTAAAAACCAGTTTAAGTGCCAGGGACAGGCCCTGATCCCACTGCTAGGAGTCCCACAAACAAACCAATCTACACAGCTTTCAAAGATATGTAAAGGGCCTGCATCAGTCCCATGCAGGCTCCCTAGCTGTTGGTCCAAAGCCCATGAATTCCTACTTGCTCAGGTCAGCTATCTCTGTGGGTTCTCTCATCATGACTTTGACACCCCCCACCCCACCCACGCACAACCACCCCAACCCATCCCCACCCCCCACCAATGTTTTGAACAATACAACTTCCAATGCCACCAAAATCATAGATGATTGATAGACAGACAAACAGAGACAGATAGATATTGTTGACATGTAATTGTGACTCTTTCCCTTTTAAAAAGATCAATGCACTAGTTTCTTGTGCTAGTCAGCTTTTGACAACTTGACACAAACCTAGACATCCAGGAATAGGTATTCTTAATAGAAAGACTGGCTCCACAAGATTGACCTATATGCAAGTTTGTGAGACATTATCTTGATTACTGGTTACGTAAGAAAGGCCAGCTCATCAAGGCTGGTGCTATCCCTGGGCGGGTGGTGGTCCCAGGTGGTAGAAAAAAGCAGGCAAGTAAGCCACGGAGGACAAACTAGTAGGCAGCATTCCTCCAAGGCTTCTATTTCAGTTCCAGCCTCCAGTAATAGAAATGCTAGCAAAGACACCTTCTTTACATGGCTCACTTTCTTGTCTCTGAATGTCTGTGCTTAAGTTATTTTAAATTCTATTTCTGCTTGGCTCTATTTTTACTTTTACGTGTACATATGTGTATATAATATATTTTATTTTACCTCTATACATTTGTATCAAAAATATATTTATGAGCCGGGCGGTGGTGGCGCACGCCTTTAATCCCAGCACTCGGGAGGCAGAGGCAGGCGGATCTCTGTGAGTTCGAGGCCAGCCTGGTCTACAGAGCGAGATCCAGGAAAGGCACAAAGCTACACAGAGAAACCCTGTCTCGAAAAAACAAAAAAACAAAAAAAAAAAACAAAAAAAAAATATTTATGGTATTTCTAGTAGAATTTACTGGAGTGAAGACATTGAAAACCAAAAATAAAGAGAAGGAAAGAGAGAGTAAGAAAGAAAACGAGGCAATGTAATAAGAACTAAGAAAGCACATGTTTCTCGGTTTTAAATTTGTGGCTATCAGAAAGAATTTTACTGACATTTGAATAGAAACATTCAGGAATATTTCAATAAGCTGTGATTAGAGAAAACTAGGAATTATTCATAAATGTTCTTATCAAGTGGATAGCTAAAAGTGTAAGAACAAACTATTCCAAAGTATAGCAAGTATTAACCTTCCACATATTTATATAGTATAGGGAAGAATAATTTATAACTACTTTTGACTAACATTAAGGAAACAGTAACTGCTTCAAAAAGGGACTAAGTAAAAATTATCTATTTATATATTATAGTGGCTGATTATCAGATCATTTAAATTATGATTAAAAATGTACTTAGCAATTGTCCATGATATAAGACTAAAACCTTATTTAAAATGAGTCTTACGTTGTATGTTAATATACCAAAATATTGACAATGAACAAAGTGTTTTTAGCACTTATAGGTTTTCAAATTATTCTATAAAGATAATATTATGATATATTTAAATTAAGTAATAATATGTGTTATCAAAACAAAATATATGAGATATATCAGCCTAAAGCAGAAATATTTGAAACACGAAAGAGGTTAGTCATCATTAAGGATAGTCTAAAAAACTGAATTTCTTTCTATGTTTTTGATTAAAATGTTTCCTTTTGATTATAACTGTCTAAAGCAACTTCTAAAATTTCTTCAGAACATAATACTTTAGCAATTTAATTTCTTATTTATGTTGCCAAACTATTTTTGGTATTTTATTAATCAAACATGATATCCAATAAATAATAAATATCTGAATTAAATGAAGGTTATATTGGAATAGGAGAGTCTATGTTGACATACACTTATGATGCAACAATTAAATTAATTAAATTGTAAAAACAGAGATCTTTTGTAGAATTAATCTAAAGAGACAAATAAAAATATGTAGATTTTAGAACCACCAGGAAAATTATTAGCAGAAACGTGAAAGGACTACATAGAATCAAGTTTGAAAGTTTTTACCAATTTTATAAGTGAAAAACTTTTAATTTTGAAAGAACATCTGTAGCTCCTGTTGAAAAATATTAAGGGTGGCCAATATCCGAGGTCATTGCAAAATACAATGATTAGTATGTAGAAAAATGTCAAAAGGAAGGAGTTTGAAAGGTGACTCAGTGGGTGAGAGAACATACAGGTCTTGTAAAGGATTTGAGTTCAGTTCACAGTTTCCACATCCCATGACTAAACAACTGCATGTACATCCAGCTCCATAGAACCTTCTAAGACACCTGAATTAACAAGTGCATATTTGTTGAGTTGCAATTTCCTTCAAGACTGAAACATTCCATTCTGCAAGGAAGCATTTTAAGATAGAAAATAAACAAGGCAACCTAGCTTTAGGAAGTCCCTGAAAATGATCAGATTCACTAGGTCCCTCACATCTAGAGTAAGTGATGAAGATGATAATGACTGTCAGAAAAGCTAAGCTACAAATCCCAAGACAACTCCACTGCCGGGGAGAAACAGGGACCAATGATCTCCTGGGAGAAACAGACCAACTGAGCCAGCTCAGGGGAAAAAAAAAAAAAAAAAAAAAAAAAAACCACTCTCCAACCTGTTGAGTCCAACTACACCTACAGGCTGTGCAGTGTGCTCTAAGTTCTCAGGGTTTTGTTGTTGTTGTTTGTTTGTTTTTTCAAGACAGGGTTTCTCTGTGTAGTTTTGGTGCCTGTCCTGGATCTCACTCTGTAGACCAGGCTGGCCTCCAACTCAGAGATCCACCTGGCTCTGCCTCCCAAGTTCTGTGATTAAAGGCATGTGCCACCACTGCCCAGCCCTAAGTTCTTAGTTTTTATGAGCTGTCACACAAGCTGAGGTGAGCTGTGATGATGGAGCTGTTTTTAATCATTTATGCTCTTGTAGGTAACCCCCTACCCACAGTCCTGTAACTCCAATAAAACACAGGGTTTACCAAATGAAACTTTTGTGGTATCCATACTTTGGTCTGTTTTGGACTCCTTATCTGGAATGAGTAGTTGTGTGTGTTTTGGGCCTCACACACAAGGAAAGACTTGTCACACAACTATCTACCTACATGCCAACACTCTCGTATGTATGCATAGATATAAACAATACAAACAAATCTAAAGATGTTACAATGGAATCCATTATTTTTTGTATGCTAACTAAAAGTAAGAATATAATTTCCTATAACAGAAAGTTTTCAGTTCTATTAGTTTATTTATGCATGAAAGAGATAGAATTAGAGACTAAGATAGATGATGAGTAGATGAGAGAGAGAGAGAGAGAGAGAGAGAGAGAGAGAATGTACAAATCTGATTGCATATGTGTATCCTATATGCAGCTACATGTGCATCCATGTATGCACTGTGAAAATCAGAGATTGATGTTGAGTGTGTGTTTCAATCTCTCTCCTCCTTATATTTTGAGAGAGTGTCTCCCTGAGACAGTACCTCACTTATTGAGCTAGATTGTCTGGCCAGTATCCTTCAGCGATCCTCCTTTCTGCATCTCACCCGTGATAGTATTAAAGACATGTGCCATAGCAACTGGCTTTCTATATAGTTCCTGGAGCTCCAAACTTAGCTTCTTATGTTGGTGCAACAAGCACTTTATTGACAGAGCTATGGTACCAACCCCAAATGCATAAAACATAATTATAGAGAAAATTGTTAGTATAGATAAATAGAAAATAAATTCATGTGGAAATCACAACATTTCAAATATTATCTACTCATGAACATATATGACAACTATATAAACAGCCATTGAAAAAAAAAAGTACTTTTAATGTTTTTTTTTTAAATACTTTATGACTTTCTTTCACGTCAGAATGCACAGGAAATAGATTCGTGGAGGAGAAGGAGGTTCATTCTCTTTCAGTGCCCAACTTAACTGTCAGGAGGTGAGTGAGATAGGCACTGAAGATATTCTCACTTATTATTTCTGTAAGTCAGTGAGCGACCAAAAACAACAGACCTCTGTCAAATACACCATGTTCTCAGGAAGAAATGAACTGATTTTGTTCTCTCACCAGGGCTATTTGTGCTAGATATGGATAACAGTCACAGGTGGTCTGATTCGGTCTTTTCCTATTTTAGTTGAAAAATAGCTTTTCACACATAGGACAATTCACATCTATTTAGCTCTGAAGATGAGATGTCCTTGTATTTGTGACCAAACTGAAGTCATCTTCTTTTATCTTGATCACATTGTCTCATAAATAGACCTTGGAAAGATAGTTCATACTCAAAGTGGGAAAACGTAACCTTTGTTCTGTAAACATCAGAAAGTGAGGTGTTGATGTAGTCTTTGATCCACAGTTACTATGCATTTACCTTCCAATTTCTATTTTCAAATCATAAAAGAAATTCTACAAATGGTTTGTTCTAAATTTTTGAAGTAAATTTTTATGTTCCCAATACATCAAGGATGATTTACACTTTATAACCTTCAGTTACATTATTACTATAATATATTACCTTACTGAATATGTGTTAACAAATATAAATCATCAAATAATATATTACTCAAATATAATCCTTTAAGTGTGTCATGTAAAACAACTTAGGATATTTCCAGTCCAAGTGGTATAAAAAGAACAGACCATAAGTATAAAAATAAAATCATTTAGCTCTAGGGTCAGATATTTTCAGCTTCTTAGATGGTATTTATGTGTATTAATAAGAAGAGCTTGAAATGAAGTTACATTTACACTGGCTTCTTTGTGCCAGGGATGGGGACAGTAATTTCTCACCATTATTGTAAAAATCTCCTATTAGTGTTAGCTGTTTGATTTCCCTTAACTTGCTCTATTTAGACTCCAATGACTAATAACCTAACTGTGAGAACAGATCTAGATACCAGTTAGCTGCTCTGAATTCGCCAGTGCTAAGGGCCAGACTTCTCTGTGACTTTTCCAGTAAGGGTATGATATGTGAAAATGGCAATTGAAGTCGAAAACAGGCAAGACTTTCTTCTTTGTTACTCCTCACTTATATTTTCTAGAGCTCTATTTGTTTACAGGATTTTGTCAGTCCATCTTCTATAATTATCTTCAAATCAATCCATCCATATGAATCTTTTAGGCATCTCAAAATTAAATTGTGTTCAAATAGATTATAAATGAGAACCCCACCTGTGAGTATTTTATGATATTCTGATAAAATACAGCATTAACTGAAATATCAAAATGTGTTACATTTGAATGATGATGTTTCTGTGAAGATTTTGCTAGGGAAAATGAGTAATCTTTTAAGATTCCTTGTACAGATCATTTTCCTTTGGAATTCCAGTGTGCATTTTGTCTCTTAAAGCTGTTTTAAATTGTGTATATTTCATGAGCATAATACTTTATTTTTTATCATGTAATTTAATTCTCATAAAATCACAAGATGTAGAAATGTCTTCTATAATGACAAACAACATGAAGACAGAGCCACACATGTGTTGTTTCTGGTGCCACAGTAAAGCATCCCTTGACCGAATTTATAATCAGTGACCTTTTCAATGGAATTTAATACATTTTACTTTCAAACAATCAAATATATTGATAAGAATTTTCTGCTAATGTTTTCTACAAGGGCCATAATTTTGAATTCTATTTATATCATTTCAATTTTTTTTATTTTTTCTTGTCACTCATACAATACATCGTGACCACAACCTCCCCTCTCTCTACTTCTCCAATTCCCTCTACCACTTCCCCTCTCCCCCAGATCTGTTGCTCCTCCACTGCTTTCAGAAAAGAGCCCTGTTTCCATGGTGTCCTCAAACCCTCTGGCTCCTACAATTCATTCCCCTGTGGTGGTATTGTGTTCCCCAAAATATTGGGCACCCTAATAAACTTATCTGGGGTCAGAGACAGAACGGCCACTAGATACAAAGGCTAGAAAATGGTGGCACTCACACCTTTAATCCTAGCATTCCAGAGACAGAAATCCATCTGTTCAAGGATACAGCCAAACATGGTGACTCACGCCTTTAATCCCAGAAAGCAAGCCTTTAATCCCAGGGAGTGACAGCAGAAAGAGAAAGATATATAAGGCATGAAGACCAGAAACTAGAAGCATTTGGCTGGTTAAGCTTTCAGGCTTCTAGCAGCAGTTCAGCTGAGATTCATTCTGGATGAGGACTCAGAGGTTTCCAGTCTGAGGAAACAGGATCAGCTGAGAAGTTGGCCAGGTGAGGTTAGTTGTGGCTTGTTCTGTCTCTCTGATCTTCCATTGTTTACGCCAATACTTGGCTCCAGGTTTGATTTTATTAATAAGAACTTTTAAGATTCCTGCTACATTCCCCCTCTTGCTCAGGTTTGGATGTGGTCTCTGTCTTTGCTTCAGAGGAGGCCTCTCTGGTGATGATGGGGCTAGGCATTGATCTATGAGTATAGCAGAATATCATTACAAATCATTTCACTGTCTTTTTTGTCTTTTTTTTCTTTTCCATTAGACATGTTTGGTTCTACCCTAGGTGTCTGAGCCATCCAGTTTCCTGTTCCTGGCCTTCGAGGCAATGTTGGACATGGGGGCTTTCACTCGTGGCTTGGGCCTCAGGTTAGAACAGACATTGGTTGGCCACTTTTTCAAGCTCTGAGCCTAGAGCAAGACAGGTCTAGGTCTAAGGTTTTATGGCTGGGTTGGTGTCCCATTCCCACCACTGAGAGACTTGCCAGGAAACCTAGGAGGTGGACCCTAGTGGAGACTCTTAGCTATTGATGATATGCAGTCTGATCAGATCCTCTTCAGTAACCTGGCAAGGCTCCTGATAGTGATATGTCTTTATAATTTTTAAGAATTATAATCATTGTAAAATATTATTCTTTACCATATATTAAAATTTGACTATTAAAATGCTTTTCTTTGTTAAAGCCTTTCATAACAAATTGAAATTCTGCTACTAACATCAGAAAGTTGATGTTCATATTAATGTTCAAGTCTATCAGTACCATTTTCCTATGCGCTAGTAGTTGGCAATCATTTATAAGTCTAAGATTTATTTGTAATACACATGAACTTAATTTTTTAATCCAAGCATATGAATTTACATAGTCTAAAATTTTTATAATACATTATAGAGCACTTTGCTAAACTAAAAACAAGTGTTATCTTTCTTAATACTCATAATTAGCTAAGTTTATGAATGCATTTTTGCTTTAAAATATTTTCATTTATTATGCATGATTCATTTGCCCTGTTAGGGATTGAGCTAAATACATATTTATAAGTTCCAGCATATGTTGTTTCCTTTATTCAACAGTTTCAACAAATGCACTGCATTAGGTTTTCTTAGCTCTTTAATGCTCACACCCTGTAAAGTGCATTTTGTACCAGAGATATGCTGAAATGCAATTTTGATCGTGTTCCAGTGATTATTTCAATTCATAGTTCTCAATAATTGGTACTTGCAACATTATTGACATTGTATTCCACTTCCTTCAAAAATGTATTGGAAGTAACTGATTAAATTATGATTTATGATGCACTCAGTCAGTCTGGAATAATGCATAAAACAAACTATCCATTTTTTTGCAATTGTGTTCGAATAAAATATAATTTTAACAGCTTTTTCATCAAGAAATTAAAAGAAAAATTATGTTTCAGTGATTTCATATATATATATATATATATATATATATATATATATATAAAATTAGGATTAACATGATAAGGATAAAACATGGTGCAGAAAGATTTACTGCCTATGCTGGTCAAACACAGATTATCTTTGTTTGTCTTAATTGACACAAAATACCCCTGAGAGTAAATGTTCAGAAATGACCACTATTTGGAGTTGAGTTATCTATGACAAAATGTTATAGTAACTAATTAGTCTTACATTGTCCTATAAATGTATATATTTGGGGAAAATTACTGGAGATTGAATTAAGGCCCTCCACTTTCTACCACTGAACTATATCCTCAATGTCTTGTTTTCAGGTTTTAGGGGGATGGTCTTTTAGGTTTTCCAGCTATCTTTGAAGTCACTCTTTATCCCAGATACACCTTACACCATCTTTCACTTCAGATGCCACGGATGTTGAAACTACTGGTATATAGCAACACCAGGCTTGTTTTTCTTACCATGATTTTGTTTCCTTTCACGTTGACTGCTTTGTCTTCCTTCTGTCAGTTTGCCACTGTTAACTTCCGAGGTGTGAGGACAGAAGGAACAGAGGCTGAAAGACATAACTGTCCTAAAACAACTGACAGATTCTCCAAGAGTGCTTATGTGAATCATTTGACATGTACTGAAACTTGTGATGTGCTCAGAGGATCTCCCATCATTGAAGAATACTCCAGGAACAATTGAAAAATGTGTATTATTAGTTTGGGCTCCATTGTGCTATGTTAATGTTGATAATATTTTAAGTCTTCTATACTCTTACTGAATTTCCATGAATTGTCATATATTTCTGAATAAATTTAAATTTTGATTTATTTTTTCTTGTTCTATTTGTTTTACAGAGTTTTTAGGGTTAATTATATAAAGATTTTATTCAAATTTTATTACATTTATTTGTGTGTGTGTGTGTGTGTGTGTGTGTGTGTGTGTGTCTGTGTGTGACACATAAGGGTGTCTTGGGACAATTCATATGAATCAATTCTATCCTTCCACCATGTAGATCCTGAAGATCAAATTGAGGTTGTCTACTGACCAATCTTATAGATTTTGCTGAGCAATCTTGTATGTGCTCCATAATCTATACTTTTAGCAAAAGAGAATCTATCTTCCACTATAAATATACTTTATCCTCTAGAGAAGACAGAGTTAGGTCTTGGCAAATTTGCCTTTGCAAATTTATAGTACTTACCTGGTGGGATGATATAGACTCTTACTACTGAGAGGTGCAAACCAGCATTTAGTGTGGACGATTGTGATACTTAGGAAACTTGTCCACAATGGTCATAATCTTTTGTGCATTTCAAAATTAGAAAGGTTTTTGGGAAAGAAACGTTTCCTCTTTCTCTATTCCATGGGTTGTGTGTGTGTGTGTATGTGTGTGTGTGTGTTACTAGTATATGTTATTTTTATAGCATGTAATGATACAAAACACATTGTAGTAACCTATTGAGAATCTCTATTATTTTCTAAATATAACTAGATTCTTATAAGTCTCCCTGGAAAAGAACTGGGGACACATTCAAACTTACCTTGTCTCCTAGAGATTTTCCCTCATGTATACCAGGAATCTCATCAAGGACAAGCCTCCTAGAACACCTCTCTCATTTGGAAATTATTGAAGGATTTTTACCATCGTGGACCAGTTTCCTCACTATCACAATCATCCACATTGAATGCTTGTTTGAACCCCTCAGTAACGAGAGTCGATATCATCCCACTATGTAAGCACTTTACGTTTTCAGAGGCACTGGGCCCACATGGCATGTGTAACACAATGGAGATCAGAAGAAAATAAACAGTGAGCAACAGATGCAGCCTATAACTAGTGCTGTAGTTCTGTAATAAATCTCCTTCCTTATGATACCTCAGGGAAAACAACAACAAAAATACTACATTTTAAGATTTCCAGGTACAATAAGAATACTGTTGTGTAAAGCAACAGTATTCAGCAGATGAAGGACTGGAGTAGTGTAAGCTATGGCATTACTCTCGACTTTATCAACTTGACTCATATCTATCTGCACACTGTGGGCTGCTAATGATTCTGTTATGTTCTCCATGTGATTTTTACTTTTATGGGGATCAGATTATAGCCCCTATCCAGCTAAACTGGGTAACCAATGAATTAGTCTTCAGGTTTTCTCACCAACTCCCAGGGATCACATCCACTCCAGCAACTAATCTCAGGAATACATCGATTGATTTCTGATGCTCAGAATCACACCGTTCAATACATTTCTTCCACTCCATCAATATAATTAACCATTCACATGCATTGTTTCTAAGCATACATCATTATTACATCATTAACAATTTGCTCATGAATCTGTCTCACAGTCCATTTACTAGAAATACAGGCTAAAGAAGCTATATGAAAGGGTAATCCCATCTGACTATGTGTGACTACAGTTTCTTGAACATGTAGGAAAGTTTTGAGGAATAAATTCAGTAGTCTGATTATTTGATTTTCAAAGCAACACTTAACAGGTATAAATCATTAGGTCATATGTCCTTTTTCCTATAGCATCACATAAAGTTGATCAGGAGTCTTTCCAGATGGAATAGTTCATGGTGAAGAGCTGGTAACTCAGCTTTTAGACTGTGAGAAATCTATGATACTAATATCTAAAGGGAATCAAGGAAAATATTGAAAGTCAGTGTCATTTTAAAGAAGAAAATTTCTTTGTCTTTTATGTTAAAATTTAAAAATTGTGATAGAGTACAGATAATTTGAATACTAATGAAGGCATCTTTTTTCTTTCCATGGTACATTTGATTATACTTTTCTTATAGGAACTTAAAAGTGGCTAGGATGAGACCACACAAAATATATAAATGATAGAAAAATACAAATAACTCACTTCTCCTAATTTTCTTAAGACTATATATTTTCAATAGAAAATAAAAGACACTTCATGGAATTTTTTTGTTATAAATCAATGAATAAGCATCAAATTTAAAACAAGAGGTGTAGTGAGGAAGTAGTTTACATATTTTTATTATCAAATTAAGCATAGTTTTATCATAATGTCTATCTTTTCCCCTTCTATATTTGGCCAAATGAATAGAATTTATATCTACATAAAATCTTAAACAGATGTTTACTGCAGCTTTATTCATAATTGCCAAAATCTGGAAGCAATCAACTGTCCTGCAATGAATAAATAAAACATAGTAAATCTAGGCATGGGAATATTATTATAGTGGTAAAAGTAAATCATATATTAAACACTGAAAGATAACTCAGATGTATGTAGATGAGTTAAGAAACACAAATCTTGAAAAATTATATACTGTCAATAAAGGACAAAGCTATCTAGACAATAAGAGAAATCAGTAATTTTCTCTGGTTGGAGGATCACAGAATTTTAGACCACAGAAGATTCTTAGGGTCATAAAAATATTACTTCATACCACAAGGAGAGATAGATATAATAATAACTTGTATCAGGCCTTTCAATTAATAACAACATGAATGAACTCTAAACTCTGAGCCTTTGTTGATTATGTATGCTCATTGACTGTAATTATTGTATTACTTCGGTATGAATGCTACCAAAGAGGGAGATACTTTACGTGATAAGAAGGACATAGGGATTCCATTTACATCTTTAATATTTTCTGTAATGCTACAGCACTCTAAATGAAAATACAGTCTTAATTTACTTTTAAAAGGACTATGAATGAAAAATGTACTTTAAAAACCAAGTAAAACATTTTCTCCTCTTGCTGTAGTGTCAGCAAAGTGACCTTTACAGACTACCTAGAGTTTCTTGTGCATTTTATTAAGTGAGACACTTATATTTTCATTTGGATAGTTCTTTTGTTTGGTTGTTTTTTTTTAATCCTTTTAACCTGTTAAAAATATTGTATTCATGGGCTATAAAATTAAGGAGTGAACTAGACTGAACTCAGGAGCTTTATATTGTTCTGGGTCATTTTTACACTCTATTCTTTATAATAGAAATGACAGTGAGAACTGACTGCTAGGTGTCATAAGGATCCAGTAAAAGAGCTGATTCTTTTGGCTCACAGACATGACTGATGCTGATAAAATGGAATATGAGACATGATACGTTACTTTCTGTTTGAGCTGTGGACTATCCGGTTATCTTGGATAAGTCGAATCAGAGAGCTATAATAGTCTTGTCTTGATGCTGCCTTCCTGATTGTCTTCATGGGACATCTCTCTGTTTACTTTCCCTTAAGAAGTCCGTTTAGTACTCATACTTTTTGAAGAAAGGAAAAGGAAAAAGGAACAACAATGACAAAGTATAAGAGCTATCACCGATGACAGTGATAGTTTAGATAAGACACTGTGTGCTAAACTCACCTGTACTGAAGAAGTTCTATTGTCAGGAGTGATAATGCATTATAGTTCTGTGCTAAAAATGACTGACATATAGCTATGGAATATGGAATGTATAAAATAAATTGTAAGAAATTCTAAGGAAAAGAAGAGCATAGGGAAGAATTTCCCTAACATTATGATGCAGACGTACATATATTTTAGCTGATTTAGGAAACTTCAAAAAGTAAAACATGTTCTGCCTTAGCTCATAACCCTTAGTTCAATTCCTTCTGTATTCTTTTAAATAATTTTCAGAAAAAAATCTAATCAAGATAATGGTAGAATGATGATGAAAAATAAATGTGTGCTATCTGAAAAATAATTTAATTTGACTGAATTGCAATCAATTTGAATACCCGATCTTCATCAACGTCCAGCATATTCTCATATTAAGATACAGAAAAATTCAATTTAAAATTTGGTGTATTTCTCATCATATTGAACTGCATGGAAAGGTGAAAAGTACTGTTAAAATAGTAGCATGATTGCAATGATAAAAGAGTTCAGGGCATGTTTTTTGAAAACTGACATTAGAACAAGGATGAAAGGGGGGATGGTCAAGCAGTCATTAAATAGCTTCCACAATAAGGAACAGGTTGAGTGGGGATGTCTCTGACTCTTTTGCTTGCTTGTGGGACCCTTTCCTTCCTACTAGGTTGCCTTGTCCAACCTTGATCTGAGGGTTGTGCCTAGTCTTACTGAGTTTTGTTCTTCCATGTTCCGTTGCTATCTCTGGGAGGCCTGCTCTTTTCTGGAGGGAAATGGAGCTGCAGTGGATTTTGGGGACAGGAGAGGTGAGGGAGAGAACTGGGAGGAGAGGAAAAGGGAAGAGTTTATTCAGGATGTATTTGTATGAGAGAAGAATAATTGAAAAGATAAAAGGAAATGAAAACATTATGTAAGAATATAGGAGAATTTAAGTAACTGACCACTAGTTATGCAATATACTTTAAAAGGTTCATGTTCATCCATCTATAGTAAGGATTTACTTTTCTTGTGCACCCTTTTTGTGTTTCTCACAGAGTTTTTCTTTTCATTTCCACTGGTGATTTCAGCGTAATTTCTCAGAGTTGAGCCCATGTTGTTAAACGACTCATTAGAAAGCCTGAGTTCACAGTGCTAGAATTTGACCTAGCATTTTTAAACATACTTTGATAAGATGAGTTTTTCTTTTCTCTCTGATGCACTAACAAACAGACATATGAAAAATTTACAGATATTCTTTTTAGAGTGAGTCCATTAAAGAGATCTCTTATAGATTTCTTAATCTTAAAGTTCATTCAAAGATGAAAATGAGATTTGACCAAAATTTTTCCACTAAAATGATGGACAATCAGAAGTTCTTCTTAACATAAGGTAATTTACTATTGTTGAGAAAAGTTATTTAAATTATATTAGATTTAAAAATTTATTATTATTATCACTTAGGTATAGATGATACTGTTTTGTAATTTTTTTCTCTTGAAAGACATAATTTAAGTCTTAAAATTTGGGTTTTTTTCATTAATGATAAAATCATTTTATTTGAATTGAATAATGTTCATAAACAATGTGTTCTTAAAACTTAATTCATTTTGAAGAGTCAGGACTGCCAAATGACACGTTCCATTGATTCTCCATTGTTGAACAACAGAAACAAGCTGTTGAGTGGACCATTCTTTTCCCATCATCTGTTTCTTAAAAGCATAAAGCCAATTTTGCATTTAAGCTAGAAAATGATCCTCAGGGCATACCCATCTGTCTAAACAAATAAGCATGTTTCTAGTAGAGCTGTAGGGACAGACTGCTCTTTAAACTGATTTGATCGATGTGAATGTTTAAGAAATTACGAATTATTGAAAAGCACACAATTTTAATGCATTGCTTTTCATTCTTTGAAATGTGTTACTGACTTTGGAATATTTTTATTATTTTAAAAATAACATTAAGATTAAATTGTTTCCAACTTAAAGTGACTACAATCATGTAAAAGTTACATAAAAAGGCAATTGGACTTTGCAAAAATAAAATCTACATGTACATGGCTGAAGTAATACATATTATAATGCCTAGTAAGTGAAAATAAATATAAAATTCATGAATTATATATTAACTAAAATGTATGTATCAAAAATAGAATAGCACATTCACTGTATTATTTCTTATTCAATTAAATAGAACAGCAAGCCATTAGTTTGTTTTGTTTTGGGTAGATCTGGAATTGAATGAAGTCCATCACACATTTTACGTAATCACCACACCACACTGAGTTTCACCTCTAATCCAAAAGACCATTATTCTACAGTGGAACGTTCACTGTACTAGAAACCCATGGTTCTTTGAAACTCCATCTAACAAATGTGTGTTAAACTTTAAAAAAAATATGTTCTATCATCATTTATTTATATAAAGATGCCTTTCTTTTAAAGTTTTTAAATTTGTGTGTGTGTGTGTGTGTGTGTGTGTGTGTGTGTGTGTGTGTGTGTGAATTCAATATCCTAAGAAACAGCATTGGCTCTTCAGTGTTTGTATTTAACCCATTTTGCATCCTCAGAGCCCAGAATCTCTACTGGAAAATATATTATCAAGCTTTTTAGCTTGCTTTTAAATTTTGTATAAAATCAGTCAACAACTGTTTTGAATTGGCTCTTCCCATGCAATATTATGGTTGTGAGATATCTCTATATTTTGAACAATTTAAAAAAATATATTTCTATCTTCTAAATAGTGCTGAAAAACAGTAGCCTTCATTTGGTATATTTCTATCTTCCCTTCTTCCTTCATCTATTCATTCATTCATTTGTTTATTTATTTATTTACTAGTTTGCTTGTTTCCAGTAATTTTTTTTTTGGTTCAGAGATATTCTTTAAACTCTCATTTTTTGGCATCTTTGACAAATATTAAACGACTGCCACTATGTGTACTCGTCTTTGGATCTTTGAATTTGTTTGGTCAGTCTACATGTTAGCTTTTGTGCCGGTATCATACAGTTTTTATTACTATTCCTGTGTGATCTATCTTAAAAATTGAATGGTAATTGCACCAGTATTGTTCTTTTAGCTCAGGATTGTTTTGGCTATCTGTGATTTTTGGTAATTCCATATGATTTGGGGTGTAGTGAATTTTTCAATTTCTGTGAATAATGAGCTAGGAATTTTGATTGGAATGCATTGAATCTGTAAATATCTTTTGATATAATTGTCATTTTGACAGTATTAACTTAACCATATTTTTGTTTGTTTGTTTGTTTGATTTGTTAGTTTTTCAAGACAAGGTTTCTCTGTGTAGCCTTGGCTGTCCTGGAACTCAATGTGTAGACCAGGCTGGCCTCGAACTCACAGAGATACTCCTGCCTCTGCCTTGGTAGTGCTGGGTGCTGGGATTAAAAGGATGTGCCACCCCTGCCTAGCAACTCTATCAACCCTTAAATATGAGATATGTTTCTACTTGTTAGTATCTGTATTAGTGTTTATTAATGTCTGTCTCTTCAGATGTTTAAAGTTTTCATAGTAAAGCTCCTTCACCTCCTTTGTTAGATTTATTCCAAGATACTATATTTTTAAGGCTGTTGTGAATGGTGTGTATACATGATCTGTAGCTAGAGTTTTCCTGCCTTACCCACGGTCAGGGAAAATCTCTCTCACCTGCCAGTCCCACAGCCACTCAGACCCAACCAAGTAAACACAGAGACTTATATTGCTTACAAACTGTATGGCTGTGGCAGGCTTCTTGCAAACTGTTCTTACAGCTTAAATTAATCCATTTCCATAAATCTATACCTTGCCACATGGCTCGTGGATTACCGGCATCTTCACATGCTGTTTGTCATCGTGGTGGCTGGCTGTGTCTCTCTGACTCAGCCTTCCACTTCCCAGCTTTATTCTCCTCCTTGTCCCGCCTATACTTCCTGCCTGGCCACTGGCCAATCAGTGATTTATTTATTGACCAATCAGCAACAATGATCATTTCTTTATATGTTTATTTGTTGTTGGTGCATAGGAAAGCTATTGATTTGTGTAAGTTTATTCTATATCCTGCTATATTTCTGCAAGTTGTTTATTATTTCTAAAATTTTCCTGGAGAATTTTTGGAACATCTTATGTAAAATATCATGTCATCTGCAAATAAGGATAGTTTGACTTCTTTTTCTGATTGTATTCTTTTAATTCCATCCTCTTTCCATTTTGCTCCAGCTAGCAATCGAAGCATTATATTGAAAAGGTGTGGAAATAGTGGACAGACAAATTGTATCATTCTTAATTTCAGCATACTTGCCAACCTGGCTCATTCTCAATTTCAATGAGGTTGCTTCAAAATTTTCTCCATTAAGAATGATGTTTACTCTAGGTCTTGCTGGAATAGCTTTTATTATGTTGAGATATGTTCCCTGTACTTCTACTCTCTCCAGAAATTACTAAATTTCAACATTACCTTCCAATATATTATTAGATAGCTTCCTGTTTGTTCTAAATTTTTATCTGTTTGTGTATCTGCTAATATTCCATAGCAAATTATATTGAATAATTGCAATAAAAAGTCAAAAATAATATAAATTTTACTAATAATGTGCTAGTTTTTAACTGTAGATACTATCTCATCATGCTGAAGTTATATAATTTAAATTAAAAGCTTTTGACTTAATCTTTATAAATGGGCAAGAATGATTATTGATTTAATTCATACAAAATCTATTCACTTGAACTTGTTGAACTACAGATTTTTAAACTTGGTTTGATTATTGACAATGCTCTCAGTCAGGTAGCCCTCCAGAACTTTAGAGTAAAGTGCTATTGCTTAGGGATGGGGAGGATGGAGAGATGGCTCTTCCGCTAAGATCATTAAGAGCACTTGCTGGTCTTCAGAAAACCCAGTTTGGGTTTTTAACACCCAGATGGCAGCCTACAGCCATCTATAATTCTGACTCAAGGACATTTAATGTTCTCTTCTGGCTTTCACACTCTTGTACATACCTATGGTATAAGCAAATACATGCAGGCCAAACACTGCTACAAATAAAATGAAAATAAATAAAGCAGGAAAGAACAGAAGAAAGAAATAAAGGCTTTGTTGCTTAAGATAGCACATAGTTGAACATTAGAACATAGAGAAATCAAGCTCGTATTCACCTGGAAGCTTCATCCTTAATAAGTATTTGTCAGAGATGAAACGTTATATACAATGCTGGAGGAAAAAAAAGTAGTCACCAGTGTAATCCTGCTGTGAACCTTCTGATCTACAAGAACAAACCACCTGGCAAGACATGTCCACTGAAAGATCCTAGCATGAATGTCAAGCAAGTAAGTAATCAATTTCTGAAAGTAATTTTGTCCAGCACCCTCACAAGTTGAAACCTTTATCTAACACCAACTATCGGAGTCAAGAAACTCTGGGTAAGCAGATCATTGGCCCTGTGGAAGAACCTATTATTCTCATCCTGCTCTCTGGGCACAGTATCAATCTGACTACAAATGACTTACTGTTAAACCCATAGGTAATATATTTCTCAACTCTCAGAAATCCTTCTATTTGCAGTAGTAGGTGATGATTAACTTGAAGGACAGGTAGTCATGAAAATAAGACACTACAGAATTCTTAGATTCAAACAGGGTACCCATTTCATACCCTCTACTCCCAAAGCTCAATGATCACTATGGAGGAAAGATAAAAAGAGTTTAAGGGCAAGAGATGGTAGAAGATTTCAGGAAAGGAATGTTTTCCAGACATACCTGGGCAGATGCAGAGATGAATTCCCAGCACTTGTGATAGAATGCATAAAAACCTGTACAAACTTGAGTCAAACAAGAGCCAGCATGGAAAGGGAGAGTAACTCTGCAACCCACTCCTAGCTAAGAGCTATTAGCAATTGATCACTTCTAGATGAGTCAGTTTTATTTAAGGGTGTGTCTCCTAACAGGTCTATCATATCCCAGTGAAAGGCCATACATCTAAGAGCACATGTGAAATCCAAATTGTACTCAGTGCGTTAGAAAGGGAGAGAGAGAGAGAGAGAGAGAGAGAGAGAGAGAGAGAGAGAGAGAGAGAAGAGGTGGGGAAGGTGGAAAAAATGGATCTAGGGGGAGTTGAGTGACTATTATCAAATTATTTGTATAAAATTCTTAAAGAACTAAAAAAGTAAGAAAAGAAAAGAAAATCCTTAGTTTGGAAACACAAAGTAGGTATAGATATGGGAGACAGTTATGTAGCTTGATCTGTTTAAGCTGTCCCCGGCAGTGGGAACGGGATCTATCACTGATGCACATGGATAGTTTTAATAAATAAATAAATAAATTTCAAACTCCTGACTAGACATATATATTTCAGAGAACATTTATAGTGATACATATTCATATAATGTATATATAGATATATGTACATACATATATATCAATGTACCTTTACTAGTTTTACATATTTTGACTAAGGTTGAATTGTACCTAAATTGAGGTACTGGGAGAAATTCTCAAATTCATATTTACTCATATTGTAATATTTGATGTTAACAATACCATCTTACTGTTCTGGTAGTCTCTTAGACATTATGTAGTTACATGTGTGTCGAATCACTACTCAGGGCTTTAAGAAGGAGAAATGGAAAAATATATACAGTAAAAGAAGCCTGGACTCTCATAAATCATTTTATAGTAGATTTAAAAAACCTGCTAGTATATTCTGCTCAAATATTTCAACTTATTTGAAAACTGATCACTCTTAAAAGAAAGTTCTCAAATAGCCAGATATTTAAATGGATCCATTTGCCCCATATGCTTAACTTTCTAAATATTCCAATAATTTTTATTATAATTTCCATGTATATAGTAGAGTAGAACTTCTTATGTTTTAAATAATTTTGTATATTTACATACAAACTTTAGAACATATGAGCCAATTTTATGCCCTTTATAATCCAGGGAATTTAGTTAATCTTAGATGAATATTTCACTGATCAATTGTTAAGATCTCCTTTTCTGTAGCAGATATACTTCTTTTATTAGAGTATTTTTAACTGAAAAACCTTACCATAAGTATACTTCTATATTCAATATATCTGAGAACATCAGCTGTGTATGGTGGTGCATGCCTATAATCCCAGCACTTGGGAGGCAGTGGTAGGAGGATCTTTGTGAGTTTGAAGCCAACTTGGTCTACATAGTGAGTTCCAGAACATCCAGGACTATACAGAGAGACACTATGAAAAACAAAACAAAATAAATAAATAAACCAAATAAATATAGGAGTGAATTTAGTCATACTATTATACCATGATTTTATAATCAAAATATAAGCAAGCTATAATCTGAAAGACTACATTTAAAAGGTTGTTCTTTAAGAACACAGTCTTGCCTGTTGGTGTTGGCACACGCCTTTAATCCCAGCACTTGGGAGGCAGAGCCAGGTGGATCTCTGTGAGTTCAAAGCCAGCCTGATCTACAGAGCAAGATCCAGGACAGGCACAAAAACTACAGAGAGAAATCCGGTCTCGAATCCCCCCCCCCAAAAAAAAAGAACAGAGTCTCAGAAAAGATATGACAAAATATTAAAAGCAGTTAAGGAAACATGACAGCATGACAAAAAAATAATGTATAGACAGACACCTTCTTGTTGTGAAAATGATATTTAATTACATTGCCAAGTAGCATCACACTTAAAATTGATTAATTTTATTTCTTAAAAACAGATTGTTAGTGAAATTCAAGCCAATTCAAAATTTGCGTCCAAAGTAAATTCTTGCATTATAATTATCAGGAATACCAAAGACTGAGCAACAAAAATGCTGATCCTTGTATATCTAGGCTCCTGCTACCAGCATTGCTATAATAAAGTACAATTTTATTAAGCACTTAATTAATAGCCACATTATAATGATAGGAGACAAGCCATGAAAATGACTTATGAGAGTCCAGGCTTCTTTTGCTGTGTTCACTGAAAGTGCAAGCTGTGCATACAGTCTAATTAAGGAAATAGCATTCTGTAGTAGATTGCATGGATGTAAAATTAGGAAGCAAAACTTGCAGGTGTAATAGGAGAAAGAAATATCAGCATGTTAACACTGGAGAAAACTAAACCTCACAAGGTAGACTAAATTCAACAGTTGTTTAGGAACACCAAACACTCATGGATTTGATACTGCAAATTTAATAGATTTTAACTTTTAATTTACAATTGTTCTTAAGATGTATTTTTAATAATTCCAAAACTAAAGTGTATTGAGGTGGTTTCTTCACACAGCCCAGTAACAAGGAGTGTTGAAATTCATTTTCTATCACCAATGTTTTGTTAAGGATTTTATGTGAATTGCTTTTAATTTTTATTCACAAAGTATTTTCATGTTCACTCTATTTTTGTAAACAGGGATAAGAAACATAGAGACCTTACCCTTTGAGAGGAGAAAATGCGGGGAGGGCAGAGGAGAAAGGCTGGGGGGGGGCAAGAGGAAGGATAAGAGAGAGATCTGTGGTTGGTATATAAAATGAATAAAAAATTCTTAAATTAAAATAAGAAATATTACATATATTTTCTTTTTTATTTTATAATTCATTTAATTTTACATATCAGTCACATATTCCCCTGTCCTCCCTCCTCCCACCCCCCCATCCTCCCCCCAGTCCACCTCCCATTCCCACCTCCTCCAAGGCAAGGACTCCCCTGGGGATTCAGCTCAGCCTATTTTCTAAAGCTATAAGACATGTAAAATCATGAATAACTTATCAAAGAAGCCATTATACAAAGATATGTAGCCAGTGCTTGTGAATGTCATCCCACTATTTCTTTTGGAGTGTTAGTGTAGGAGATTGTTAGTTCTTTGGTTGCTTTGATGGAGTTTTACTATGTTGTCTAGGATTATTATTTTTCTACCAATTTACAATACTCAATCTTCTCAGTAATGGGATATATCACAAGACTCAACTTTACCACTAATTTAAATAAAACCTTTAATAGTCAGTTTATAGGTCTGTGATAAAAACCAGTGTCATGGACACCGTCTTGTGTATGAACCATATGTATTATTCTAAGTTGTCTTTCAGAAAAGAAAAAAATTTGTAGAGTATTCAGTTGCACCATGGGTGAGCATAGATACAGGAGAAGCCAACAGGTAACAGTGTGTGCAAAATCTAAATAGGCAGCAGACTCACAAAAAAAGGTGAAGAAATACCAATAAGTACCAGTTATTGCTACTCAATAGAAAATGGGAGGAAGTACATTAATTTCATAAAAAAATATTTCTAATGAAAATAGCAATAAAATCAAACTCTTTCAATACTAAATGTGTTCAATTCTCCAATATTCGACAGTTTCAAGTATGCATTTTTCTCACAAAAAGGTTCAATATTTGAGGCAAAAAAATACTTTGAACATCTAAGTAAATAATTTCATTAAATTTAAATGAAAGACTTCTCTATTTTTCTACCAGAAAAAAAAAAAAAAAAGAATCAAGCTGAGTGGCGGTAGCACACGCCTTTAATCCAAGCACTTGAGGAGACAGATTCATGCAGATCTCTGTGAGTTTGAGGCCAGCCTGGTCTACAGAGTGAGATCTAGGACAGGCACCAAAAACTACACAGAGAAAACCTTGTCTTGCGAAGCAAACAAACAAAAAAACAAAACAAACAAACAAACAAAATCAAAACATCATCACACTGACAATCCTTGAGAACCTCAAACAATTTGATTTTGTTTGTGTGTCTGTTTTTGAATGGTGCAGAAGAGTCTGCAAAATTTGCAAGTAAGAGAATGGGAAGAGAACTTTAAAATGCTGTTTTCTAGATATCATGTGACATTTTCAGTGGCTACATGCACCACATTGTGTCCAGAATGACATTATAAATGAAGGTAGGTTGTAATAAAACTTCACTCTTCTCTAAGAAAGCATAGAAAGCTAATTATTTCTGAGGTGAGGAAGACATTCTTTAGTGGTACAGCCATTGGTATTGGCACATTGTCCCCAACCTGTCTCATGCTCAGGTGAATAAACTCTCACTCATGACTTTTTAGGCTATCCAAATTAAATATAATAGGTTGTAGTCGGTCACATATCTGCATGCATGTGCATGAACACAAAAATAAATGTGTGCATACACACATACACACACACAACACACACACACACACACACACACACACACACGAACATTCACATACACAATAAAAGTAGGAGATGAACTTGGAATGGAAGGGCTTGTTGTGAAAGACAGGGCAACAAGAGAGTAATGTCAGGAAATTTGATCAAAGAATATTTTATATGTGTGTGTGTGTCCATGAATTTTTGAAAGAATCAATACATTTATAAAATATTAATTTTCACAAACATTACTTGTCCTGTTCCAATCATTCTTTTAGTTAATAAATGTGAATATTACAAACAGAACTCATTTTGCGTATTTTAAGAAGCTATTCACCTAAGGAAATAACTTTGAAACAGCCATTTTTCTATTTTATATTTGACTATTTTGGATTTTTTTAAAGATTTATTTATTATGTATGCAGTGTTCTGCCCACATGCCAGAAGAGGGCACCAGATCTCATTACAGATGGTTGGGAGTCACCATGTTCTTGCTCTGAATTGAACTCAGGATCTTTGGAATAACAGCCAGTGCTCTTAACCACTGAGCCATCTCTCCAACCCCTATTTTGGATTTTTTTAAGATTCATTTATTTTTATTTTGTATGACTGTTTGTCTGCATGTATGTATGTATACCATATGTGTGTAGTACCCAAAGAAGCCCAAGAGGGCATCATATTATCTGGAACTAGAGCAGCAGGCAATTGTGAGATGCCATGTAGTGATGGGCATGGAACCTGTATGCTCTGAGAGAGTGTTAAATGCTCGTAACATCTGATACTTCCCTGACTTCTTTTTTTTGTGAACTTTTTTATTAAGAAATTTTTCATTCATTTTCCATACCAATCACAGATCCCCCTCTTCCCTCCTCCTGCCCCTCCAGTCTCCCTGCCGCCACAGTAATTGATAGAAGCAGATGCACAGATCCACAGCCAAACACTAGACTGAGCTCCAGGAGTCCAGTAGAAAAGAGAAAAAAAAGGGATTCTATGAGCAAAGGGCATCAAGATCATGATGGGAAACCTACAGAGACTTTCTTGACTTCTAAGTGGGAATTTGGAAAATACAGAAGATTGTTTATATTGCTTTCATAAGAACAGTAACATTTGTTCTCATATTTTAGTCTATTACTACCATTTTTTTCTCTTTTAACCCAAAATATGATCAACTTTAAAAATAATTATATCTAATTATCAATAAAATGTTTTTATATATTGTCTGATCATTTCCCCTTCCTCAATTCCTCCAAGATCTTCCTCAACTCCCTACCCAACTAATTTTATGTTCTTTCTTTCTGCCTCTGGTGGTTTGAACGAGAATGGCCCTCATAACCTCATATATTTAAATGCTTGTTCCCCAGTTGGTGGAACTATTTGGGAAAGATTAGGAGATGTGGTCTTGTTGGAGAATGTATGTCACTGGAGCGGGGGTGGAATTGGAAGCTTTAGAACCAATGACAGGTCCAGTGTCTCTCTCCTCTCCATGTAGCTCTACTTCTATCTCTTTCTCCTCCCAATGTCTGATACCTTGAGATCAGGATTCAATGTTATCAACCATTGCTCCAGCAGCATGCCCATGTCTTCTCACCATGGTGATCATGGACAGTTCCTGTAGAGCTGTGAAGAAGTCCCTTATTTAATGCCTTCTTTAAAGGTGCTTTCATGGTTGAGGTGTCCCCTCACAGCGATCGAACTAAAAATTAAAAAAAAATGAGATAACATAAAACAAAACACAACAGCAAAACAAGCAAAGTATATTAAAAAATAAGAAAAGAAAAGAAAATCAAAACAAACAGGCAAAGACCAAAATGACAAAACACACCAAAACTGTATCTCTGAGTTCATTTCATTGGCCAACTACTGCTGGTCCTTTCCAGGGGTGTAGTTGATATACACAGTGAAATTCCATTCTTATTTTACCTTAGCCAGTGTGTATCATTTGCAGATAGCTTCTTGATTAGGGGTGAGGTCCATTGTCCACTTTCCCTCTCAGTGCCAGGACTCTGTCTGGCTTGAACCTGTGTAGATATTGTATGGGCTGTAATAGTCTCTGTGGACTCAGCTGTGAATCAGTTTTGTTGTATATGGAAGACAGTGTTTTCTTGAAATCATCAGTCACCTCTGGCTCTTACGATATTATCAATTTTTTCTAAATAGATATCTGAGCCTTGGGAAAAGGTATTTGATGGAGTCATCCCATTTTAGAATGAGTACTCAAAAGTCTTTCCATTTTTGCCCATTGTTCAGTTATGGGTCCTTGCATTAATTAGGAACTACTGCAAGAAGAAACTTCTCTAATCAGAGTAGAGTAAGGTACTGATCTATGGGTATTGCCATATGTCATTATAAGTTATGTTGTTGCTTTTAGCACAGTGTTACTTTTAGCATAATGATAGTAATTGGTGTTTCCCTAGGCTCATGACTACTCTCACTGCTGGTTCTAGGCCAAATTATCAGTGTCAGGTCCATCTTCCTTCTCATGAAGTGGGGCCTGAAGTCCATTAAAAAGTATTTCTTTCTATCATAATATTTGTGCCACACTTGCAACAATACTTTGTAACACAAATTTTAAAAGGTCTTATTAAAAAAAAAACAAAAAACAAACAAACAAACAAAAAACAAAAACAAAAACAACTTAGAGCCAGGTATTGGGTGAAAAGTGAAAGACCAGAGAAACAGAACAAGCCACAGCCAACCTCAGCAGATCCTGTTTCCATGAATTTTCAGACTGAATGCCTCTGAGTTCTCACCCCTGAGAGTCTTGGTTGAACTGCTGCTAAAAAGCCTCTAGTTCCTGGTCCTCATGCCTTAAATACCTTTCTGTTTCCTGCTATCACTTCCTGGAATTAAAGGTGTGTGTTCTTCCCAAGCAAAGACATAAGATCTCAAGTGCTGGGATTAAAGGTGTATGCCACCATGCCTGGCTCTATTCCCAGTGTGGCCTTGAACTCACAGAGATCCAAAGCAATCTCTGCCTCCTGAGTGATAGGATTAAGGGTGTGTGCCACCACTGTCTGGCCTCTATATCTAATCTAGTGGCTGGCTCTGTCCTCTGATCTCCAGATAAGTTTTGTTAGAGCACAAATAAAATATCACCACAATAGTTTTTGCAAGCAAGTTGCTTTGTAGGTCACAATTTAGCAGCTGGGTGATATTAATGATTACCTTTCACCTCCAGTGGCATGCAGAGTATCTTCCAGCACCATGAACCTAGGTAGAAGTGGCGAGACTTCTAGTTAGGCACCAGCTTGACTTACTTGTGTTACAAGGCATAAATAAGTGTTGTCTTCAGCAATTGGGCCTTATATTCGGACTACGGGAATATTTAATCTTAGAAGATTATATATATATATATCTCCAAAATTATTGAAAAATAGGTCTTAAAATTTTCAGTACCACAGAATTAATTTGAAGTTTTATGTAATTAAATTGAGTGTATTTATTTTAAAAATAACTGGAAAAGTAAGGCAACCAAAGGCTATGTCAATAGCGTATGATGTTTTAAGGGATTCTTGGATTCTCTGATCAACAACTTAAAGGGAGGTTTCCTCTGTCTGTCTGGCTTTATCTTTTAATCTGTGGCTCATGTGCATTTTTTTATTTTTAAATCCACTGAGTCCCCTTAATGGTGTCTACATGTGTATGGATGGAGAAGTATTTATTGGAATTATTTATTGGGGGGCCTTTCAGAATACTGGCTTTCTCTCTACTAGCAGCAGTCAGTTGTCAATAACTTCTCAACTTGAGTTTAATCTCATGAGCCCATTCTCCATCCATGCTTGGATTTGGGCTGGCTTAATCTTTTACAGGCCTTCTCCATGTACTGACAGTCACTGTGTTCATGTGTTCAGTGTTCCTGCCATGCCCAGAAAATATCACCTTGCTGAATATGTCCTTTATTTATGGATCATAAAATCCTTAATTATTGTCTTCTATTATGATTCCTGAGCCTTGGTTGGGGGCAGAAAGAAATATGACATAGATGTCCTATTTAGGGTTGAGTTTTCACAGTTCACTACTCTCTTCACATTGACCAGTTGTAAGTCTCTGTATTAATCACCATCTCCTTCAAAAGTAGATTCTTCGATATGGCCTGAGAGATAAATTAACCTGTGAGTTAATGACAAGAATTAGTATAATACTTGCTCATCCATGTTCTTTGTTACTTTATTTAAAATAACCAGAAAATACAAGAAGCCTAGATATTCATCAAATGATGGATGTGATAATAAAAATGAGGAAACAATGGAATACTACTAAAAATACAGTGATTGTAAAAAAAGGACATGAATTTGAAAGAGAACAGAGAGAGATATAAGGAGCATTAGGGAAAGGAAAGGAAATGAAGAATCATGAAATTATGGTATAGTCTCAAAATATGTATGTGTGAGGGGGTTTAAAAGTTGGTGATTTTTAATGGGGCTACAATAGTTCATCTTATTCATTTAATATCTTTGTGTATTAATAACTTATTTCATGTTATAGCTTGTATGTTCTATAACATATGTACGTGTTATTCCTAAATATTTTTTATTAAATAATACTTGAAATTACTAATTTACTGAATGACATATATAATTTGAGATTATACTAAATGTAAAAGAAGACACACAACTGTTTCACATTTCTATTATAAGAACTGAGAAATCCCAGGCATGATTGATTGACTAAATATCTATATCCAAATTAGATTCATAAATTTAGGGGAGTTCTTTCAGAAGTATCTGTCCTATCTACTTCCTTCTAGTGTTATCCTAATTATAAGTATTTGAAAAGAAGATATCCTATTATATGATTCATATCCCTGCTAGAAATGTTAATTTCCTCCTTCATGATTTTTGACATATGTGCTATATGGTTTAGGATAATTCTGTATTAAATGTTAGAAATGTACGAGCTACTTTCAGCATTACTTAATGCTTAGCCGTACGTGGGACACCTATGTCACACCTTTCAGCACACTGGGCACCCATATGGCAGAAGAGGGAGAAGGAACAGTTATACTAAAGCAAGGGTAGAATGACGTCTAACATTGTCCTCCTAATAAAACATAGTGTATTCTTTTAGTGATTTTGTGTTTTTCTTTTTTTAATTTTATTTCACAATATAATTTAATTCTACATATCAACCACGGATTCCCTTGTTCTCCCCCCTCCTGCACCCCTCCCCTTCCCCCCAGCCCCTGAAAATATATTTTTATTCTCTCATAATATATCCTGGTTATTGTTGCCCCTTCCCTCTGTTCTTCCCAGTTCCTCCCCAACTCTCCGCCAATTTGGACGCTTTCCATTTCTGTCTGTCATTAGAAAATAAACGGGCTTCTAAGGGATAACAATAAAATATAAAAACTTAAAATATAATAAGATAAAACAAAAACTACCACATCGGAGATGGATAAGACCAACAAACAGAAGGCAAAGAACCCAAGAAGAGAGACAAGAATCAGAGACCTACTTATTCATGCATTTGAGTATTCTACAAAAAACACTAAACTAGAAGCCATAATATATACTCAGAGGATCTAGTGCAGACCTATGCAGGCCCTGTGTGTGTTGCCTTATTCTCAGTGAATTCATATGAGCTTTCATCACGTTGATTTAGATAGCCTTATTTTCTTGATGTCCTCCATCTTCTCTAGCTCTTACACTCTTTCAGCCTCTTTGGCAGGGTTTCCTGAACCCTGCAGGGAGCTATTTGATAGCGACATCCCATTTAGTGCATAGTGTTCCAAGATCTCTCACTCTCTGTATAATGTATTGTTATGGGTCTCTGTATTTGTTCCAGTCTGCTGTAGCAGGAAGCTTTTCTGATAATAGTTGTGCAAGGCACTGATGTATGAATATAGCAAAATGTCACAGTAATCACTTTATTTCTACATTTTTTAAGACCATTAATATTTGTTTTTACCCTAAGTCCTCACACTATCTATTTTCTGGTTCTTGGTCACCCAAGCGATGTTGTGTGTGGGTTCTATCTCATGTGATAGGCCTTTCGTCAAATCAGATATTGTTTGGTTACTCCCACAAGCTTTGTGTCACCATTACCATAGCTTATCTTACAGATAGGACACTCCTATGAATCACAGGATTTGTGCCTGGCTTGCTGTTTACATTTCTCTTTTGGTAGCATGCAGAGTACCTACCTAAACCAAAGATGTAGGTGTTGTCTTTAGCAATGGGTCTTGTGGTCAATATGTGTATCTGTTATCACATTCCAAAGATTTAGCTACTTAATCAATTAAGAAGATTGGAAAAATTCATGATACCCCAATTCTCTCTAAAAACTATAGGCAATTAATAGTAACTATGAGGGAATGATACTTTCTTCAGAGGTCTAGAAACTATTAAGTTACTGCACTCTAGTGCTCACACTGCCCACATGACATCTCACAACTTCCTGAGACTACAATTGCATGGGACCTCATTCTGTCTTCTGGACTTTGTGTGCCAGACACATAAGCAGTATATGTGAGTACATGCAGGAACTTATATATACTAAACGAATAAATATATTTAAAACAATTTAAAAGTAAAAAAAAAAGTTGATAAATAATTTTAACAAGTGGAGAAAGTACTGGAAGCCAGCACAGATATATAAAATCCCAACTACTCAGGAGGCTGAAGTAGGAGGATCTCAAATTCAAGTTCTGCTTAGTCTACATATTGCATTGAAGGGCAAAAGAGGCAATTCAGTGGCATTCTCTTTTAAAAAATCTGTTCCCTAGGATGGGATACAATGTTCAGCCTTGACACATGGGGGAGGGGCTTGATCTTGCCTCAACTTAGTATATCAGACTTTGTTGACTCCCTAAGGGAGGCCTTACCCTCTCTGAGAAGTGGATAGGGTATGGGATATGGGGAGGCAGGATAAGAGGGAGTGTGAACTGGGATTGATATGTAAAATGAAAAAAAAAACACTTTTTTTACGTAAATAAATAAAAAACTAAAAGAAAAAATTAAAACTAAGAAAAAAGGATTGTAGATAAAATTCTCTGATACAGCATTTGGCCAAAAAGTGCAAATCCCTAGGTCGAATTATTCGTACTTCTAAAAGTTTTTCCACTGTAATAAAAACTCCATGAAATAAACTTAAACACAGAATTTCTTAAATGCCTTTACTTTGTAATTCTGCTTATCTCCACATATTCCCAGAAATTGCTTCACATACTTCCCTAATTACCATAGTGTGGAAGAGTGTATAATAATAGATACAACAAAAAAATAAAATAAATGTTGTCCCTATATTGTAAGGCACAAAAGTTACTTTTTAAAACTATTCATGTAAATAGTTAATCAAAATTAAAATGGAAGTCACTATATTGTCCTTTAGGAAAGAGTTAGCTTCACTGTAAGAACAAGTTAAATGGTTTAAGTTCTTACCACATTTTTTTTGTAAAGTTCAGGGCTTCTTATAGGGGAACATATGTCTGTGATAAGAATATAGCTTATTAATATTTTAATTTTTCTTAAGATTATTTTCATTAGTATGTTTGAAAAAGAAAATGATTCTTTTGAGTTTGTCTTTTTCCTTTATCATGAACTCTTATTTCTCTGTTTTTTTTTTTAATTTAATGCCAACCTGGATATAGCTACTGTAATGAACTAACTCATTAGTTTATTTACTCATAGCATAGTTGAAACATCTCTTATAGACACTGAATTGTATTAGTTAGGCAATGTTTTATCAGTACAGATAAATGAAGAGCCATATGAAGACTAATATTGTTGAATCTCTCCTTCTTCCTCTATTAAGGACTTATAAATAAATCCTTAAAATATGTAAGAAGGATAAATTATGACATTAGATACATTATGGACTGCAGATAATAGAAATTTTCCAAGTAAACACATTAATATTCATTAGATGTTAAGTCCAAATCATAATATCAGATATTTTCGGTATTTCAAAATTGAAAAAAGCACTTGAACTATTCTGAATATGAAAAATAAGTTCATAAAGTGATAGATACATTAATTTGAGTTGGTCTTGATAAAATGTGTACATACATGAGAATATTACATTTCAAAGCATTAATGCATCTAATTTTCATTAAAATCAAGTAAGTCAAATATATAAGTCAATATTTAAAGTCAAATATTTAAGTTAAATATATAAGTAATATAAATGTATACAGTATCATACAAGTTGCTTATATGATACCAAAGCAATAAAACAAAATCTCTAGTAGACATCTCTAAATTGGCATGTCCTTCTGCAGTGATCTCTAAGCCTTAGGGAGAGGGTGTGAAATAGATGTCTCACTTGTGTCTAAGCAATCCAAAATCACCTACTTTCTGCACTTTGCTAATGAGTTGACATGTTATCCACTGTGCACTGCACAAAGAAATTTCTCTAATGTGATTTAAGAACAGCATTAATTTAGATTCTAATCTCATTCCTCATCTTTATTATTTTTTTCATTATACTAATTTTGTTTGTTTTGTTCTTTTTCATATTCCTTAAATGCATCATTTTATTAATTACTTGAAACCTTTCTTAATTTTAATATAAGCACTTGCAAATATAAACTTACCTCATAACTACCTTTACTGCACTGCATAAGTTATATTTGTTATCATTTGTAGAGTAAAAATGGGAGGACAAATATTTGATATATTCACATTTGCAAGTCTTGTATTTTCTTGAAAGTGACCACGTATGTGCTGACTAATTTTGGCTTCGAATCAACTTTAGCAACTTTGAGTATAGTTTTCTCACTTGCCTCCAGAGACCATTTATTTATAATAACATTTTTATTCTTCAATTTGCATCTTCCCTGGTGAAATGAGATGACAAATAGTTGAATCTTGTTTTGAAATTCAGTCAACAAGTCTGTCTTTTAATTGGAAATGTTAGATTCTTTGATCCTGCTAGAGATAAAACAAGGAAAACTTGTCAACATACAATTGTAGTAGATGAGTTAACTTCATAGAATTCAAAAAGTTCAGGGGAAAGTAGCAACTCCCCTGCCTCCTCCCATTCCCCTCTGCCATCTCTCTTCATTCCCCTCCCCAAACCACCTCTCGTCCACCTCTTTTCAGAAAGAGGTAGGCCTCCCATGGGTGCCTACAAAGCATGACATATCAAGTTGAAGTATGTAAGCTCTTCTCCTTATATTAAGGCTGGGCAAGGCAACCCAGCATTACGAACATATTTCCAAGAGCCAACCAAAATGTGAGGGACAGTCCCTGATCACATTACCAGGCCCTGCTCACAGTCCCACAAGCAGACTAAGCCACACAACCATCACACATATGTAGAGGGCCTAAGCTGGTCCCATGAAGGCTCCCTAGCTGTCATCCATATTCTGTGAGCTCCTATGAAAAGGCCAGTTTCTTCTGTGTTTCCTTGTGATGACCCTGACCCCCTGGGTCATACATTCCTTTCCCCCTCTCTTCAAAACAAGTCTCACAGATCAACCCAGTGCTTGGCTGTGGATCTCTGTATCTGTTTCTATCAGTTACTGGACAAAGGCTTTCAGATGACAATTGGGATAGTTACCAATCTGATTCCAGGAGATGGCCAATTCAGGCTATCTATCCACTGTCCCAAGAAGCCTAATTGGGGTTATCTTTGTAGATTTCTGGGACATTCTCTTGCATTTCTACCTGACCATAAAATGCTCCCACCCACCGTCAAGACATCTCTTTGATTACTCTCTCCATATATCCACCCCTCAACCCAATCCCTCATGTTCTCATTCCCATAAATTCTTAATCATAGAATTTCTTAAATCTTTACAACATTGATGGATAAATCATTGTCATTGAAATTATAACACAATTTTAACAGTTCAAAACATATTTAATGTGTCTGAGTCAGTATAGCTGACCCCAGTCAGAGGACAAGGCTCATTTCCTCAGTATTTTACATTAGGCATGAGAATTGCTATTGTTAAATTTAGGCTTTCTTGTAAACATGACTGTAGAAAGATTTCTTTTTAAAGCTAGAAATTTCCTTAATCCAAGTTCTCTGTATCATGCTAGGCCTTTTGATCTCTGGATTCCTGTGCTTATAACTGTTCTACAAGCCATTTCTTTGAGTGTTTCTTTTTTTAAAGACTTTTTTTAATTTTTGAGACTTTCATAAATGAGAAGTGTACTTATATTATTCATTCCCATGCCCCCTACTCCAACTACTCGTATGTCTTACCACTCTACCTTAAATTCATGACCTCTTCTGTAATTGGTGTGATGTGTAAATACATATATATTTATACATTTTATAGATATAGATATAAATAGATAGATAGATAGATAGATAGATAGATAGATAGATAGATAGATATAGATAGAGAGATATACAGAGAGTCCATTTTGTGTTCATCGTACATACATGGCATGCATTTTGGAATGATCATTTGGAATTGGATAAGTTATTAGGAGACCAATCCCTGAAGAAAAATGGTTCATGCTCTGTCAGTAGTTATTGATTGTCTAAAACACTTCACCAGATGGAGGATAGGGACAGGTTATTAAATTTACCCCATCTACATTGGCCTGTTACTAGGAGTAACTAGAGTTTTTGATATGAATGTCATAGGCATATTATTGAGATTCCATGGGTTCAGAATATCTTTAATATCCAGAAAACATTATCTAACATCTGGTGACATCATCATCTGGCACTTACAATATTTATGGTCCCTCTTCCATGAGCCTAAAGTATAAGATTTGGATTAAAACTGTGCCAACTGGGTCTTAGAACTCCAGGGTTTGCTTTTCTATGCAGTTTGACCAGAGTTGTATGTCTCTGCACATGTCACTATCTTCTGCAAAATAGACAACAAAAAGGCTTCTCATAGGCATAATAAAGACAGAGGATAAAACTGAGGGCGGGGGGACTCTAACTTAGAAGGAAGTAGGAGGAAGTAGGGAGGATTGGTAGTACTGAATGAGAAAGGAGAGACAAATAACACTAAGGATTTTTGGGGAAAAAAAGCCATGGGGAAACATTATTTTAGAAGTTTACATACATATATATATATATATATATATATATATATATATATATATATATATATATTTGTGTCCACATGTATATAGTTTAAATATAGTTATACTACACATGGTGAAAATTCTTCCCCCAAGGCCATAGACATCCAAACAGATATACAATAGCAGACATGAAAATTCTCTCTTCAAATTGTTGGTCAAGAGCATCAAAGAGACTCTCTCAACAAATACACCTTACTCTTATCTAGTTTGTCACCCTGAACTTGAAGTAAGAGCAATTGTTGAAAACACTACAAACTTTGGACACAAGATCTGGAAATACTAAGTGCATAGAAGCCTAGTTCCTGAGAAATAAATCTTACCGGATCAGAGAGTACTATGTAATCTGTCGCGAAGAAAATGCCATATTTTTAAGTGTAAAATAATCACAAAAGTCTACAATATCTTTACTCCCTATCCGTTATTTTAGCTATGTTATATTCTTGAGCTTATGTACTCCAGAGTCAATAAATTTGGTTGTTTTTAAGGAAACAATAACTACTTGTCAAATTCAAGTGGCCAGTCCTTTGCCTAATCTCCAGTGATAGACTGGACTGGGGGAGGCAAGGGACTGAAGAAAGAAAGGAGAGTTCTATGAGAAGACACACAGAAAATCTGGAGTTGGATGAACTGAACTTTCTGTACAGAATTCTCCGAACCCTGGACATGCAGGGTATTTGTTATATACAGATGACTAGAAGGAGGGTTACTGCACAAAGCTGGACAAGGAGGCAGGATTTTTACATGCAGATAAAGAAGGAGGCAGGATTTTTACATGCAGATAAAGAAGGAGGCAGGATTTTTACATGCAGATAAAGAGGAGGCAGGATTTTTACATGCAGATAAAGAAGGAGGCAGGATTTTTACATGCAGATAAAGAAGGAGGCAGGATTTTTACATGCAGATAAAGAAGGAGGCAGGATTTTTACATGCAGATAAAGAGGAGGCAGGATTTTTACATGCAGATAAAGAAGGAGGCAGCATTTTTGTATACAGATGGATCAGGTAGATAGATTTGTCTAAACTTGCTATGAGTAATCTTTGTAGAGGAGTAGTCTTTGGGCCATAAACATCCAACAGTGGGAGGAGAAAGCTATGATGGGCATTTTCTGCACACACTATGACATCCACACACAGACCAGAAAGGAAGGCTTTGCCATTTCCTTCTTCTAAGTGTCATAGGCTACAGGTTATCATGTGGGGTGGTTTGCAATTTTTCCATGGGTTTGAGGCTAGAGCCCTTGACATGGCTCATTCATGTCAACAACACTCATTCACTCAAGACTTCACATATTCAGGACTTCCTCTGCTACACACACTCAAGAATATTACTTTCCTTTGATAAGTAAAACATCACTATCTTCTTGTTCTCCTTTCATGAAATAATATAAGAAAAATATTCGAAGTCTTTTGTGCATTTGAAAATCAACTAGAAAAAAGAAAATTTCATTTCTTCTTTGTTTTTAGGCAAAACTGTTAGTAAAATCGTTAGTAACTTATTCTAAGAAAAATATAAGACGACTTAAAAGTCTAGTGTTTTAGTAACTAAGAAATTTGTCAGGAAAAAGGTAGATAAATATCTTTTATAGTTTTGTTTGTTTTTTGTTCATTTGATTGTTTTTTATTTGTTTTGTTTTTGTGTGTTTGTTTCTTTGTTTGCGAACTTGACACAAATCACTTGGGAAGAAGAAGTCCAAAATTAGCAATTGTTTCCATTATATTCATTTCAAGGCAAGCCTATGGGACATTTTCTTTCATTGATGATGGAAGGTGTACCTTACTGTGAGTGGTATTAACCTTGGGAATATGGTCCTGACTGTATAATAAGCAAGTTGAGTGAAGCCTGTGAAACAAGCTTGTAGACATTTCTACATTGCTCAAGAGCAGTTTCTGCCTCTAGTTTCCTGCCTTGAGTTTGTGTGTTCATGGCCTGACTTCCCTTCATAGTGTCTGCTCTCTGGTTCACCAAGGCGTCTTCCGGCTGTGTCCTTCACACTGTGTGAAGGATTAGGTGAGAGCCACTCTCAGATTTTTCTTACAAGGGCACTGATTTCACTTAGAAGTGTTCTACCTCCATGAAATAATCATGTTCTAGAGTCCTCTCCATACTCACACTGCTGCATTGAGGCTGCATTTTGGACTGTAAATGTTTAAAGAATAAACATTGGATCAATAGTAAATATAATGAGTGTGCACTCTATTAAATAGAACTTGATTTTTCTCTGAGTTAGATTCCTGTTGCTTTTGTAAAAGTCACAAGTGTCATGCTGTACTCTTAACTTGCACAAACAATATTACATTTGTGTGGGTCAAATGTTCCAACAAATCTCGCTGAATAAAAATAAAGATGCTAGCAGGAATCTGTTCTCTCTGCAGACTCAGGAGGAACAATTTTCTTAAATTTATAGCTTTTCCTTTGTCTTCAGAATAAGTAATGTACATCTCCAGGTTTATATTTTCACATTCACATAAGACTCTGGTCAGTTAGGAAATGACACACGCTGAAAAATATTCATAAGTGGGGTAACTCAGGATAGTTCCCACGTTCACAACTTTTATTTAATCACAATCATAATGTCTCTTTTACCATTTAATGTATGTTAATAAGTATTTAAATTAGGACATTGGTGATCTCTTTTCTTCCTTCCTTCCTTCCTTTCTTTCTTTCCTTCTTTTTATTTTTTGAGCCATTATTTCACTAGCCACATATTCTAAGAGAATAAAAATTTGGGGGAAAAATTAGTCTGTGAAAGAAATGAAAGTGTGTATTCTATAGTATTTCTTTGTCTGTTGCTGAGCTAAAGCACCATGACCAAAAGCTACTTATAGAAGAAAAGCTTAGTTTGGATTGCAGTTCCAGAGAATACGACTGCATCATGCTGCAGAGGCACAGCAACAAGGAGCAGGAATGGCATCAGGAACAGGAAGCCTAGAGACCACATCTGTAACCATAATCACAAGAACAGAGAGAGAACTTGAAATAGGGTGAAGTTATGAACATCAATTTCCACCCCAGGGACATACTTCTTGCAACAAAACAGCATTTCTTAAACTTCCCCAAGCAGATGTACATCTGGGCACCAGGCACTCAAAAACCTGAGCTTATAGGCCATAGTTCTCATCTAAATTATCACAATTATTAGTAAGTCTCTTAAATACTATTATTATGTGAAAGACAAACATGTCTCATATTTTGTTAAAAATTGATTTCTACTATGCTTCTCTCTACATTTTAACAACCCGATCCAGGTAGAAGAATGTACATGCTTCAGTATTCTGAGAGATTTAGCTCAGCAAGACAAAAGACTTCAGGAATTTGAAATCAAAGGATATATGAAAACATGCCATTTAACAGAAAATCTGAGGTTAATACACTGAAAACCCAGCCTAGAGAGAACAAAGTCAAGAAGAAATCAAGGGCTAGAGGAAGACACCAGAATCAAGAACACGAAGCAAGGGATCAAGTCTGAAAGAAGATAAAGGTATTAGAAAGCAGCAAAGAGGTCACTGAAATAAGCTGGAAAAAATGAGCCAGGAGCTCTGAATGGCACAGGAGATACATGAAGTGCTTTTGAATATCTGCTATTGGGGTGTGAATGTGCACAATGCTAGCACAAATAGCTGATGCGGGAGTTTGGGCTGAGATTTCATTTGATGGTATCATTAGTAAAGTATCACTGAATGACATTTAACCAATAAACTGAATATGCTGCTCAGAATTAATTGATCTGTTCTCTAAAACTTTCCTGGATACCAACATAAGTAATTTAAAGTTTTGAAGTGAAGAAAAAAATGGAGAATGAGGTCTTGTACTTTATTAAAGTGTTTGTATAATATGACGTTAATATAAGCTCAGGTGATAATAGTTGTATAGATCCTATAATGTGTATGTTGATAATGTAAAATCTGATTTACTTTCTAAAGTTTCTGAATTAAGACCATAGGGAACTATTTACCTCTACATTCATAGCCCTGTGTTTTAGCATCACCCCTTGGTATTATTCAATGGCCTGTGACAGGAAGAATATTTCCTCTTTCTGTTTTACAAAATGTTAATAAAAAATTGATAGTTTCTCACTACTTCTGCTCACTGACATTGTCTAATTATTAGCTCCGCAGGAAAAATTAAATTTTAATTTTAATGTCATTGTAAAAGACCGAGAATTGTCTCAGCATGAGACAATGTCATAAAGGTTGAAGGTGTTTTGTATGCTAGCCACCTGTTCATAAATTAAAAATTTATATAGTTTTTTCAAGCTCATATGTATCTATCCTTTATGCTGAGAAGGTATATTGTGGTCACTATATTACTGTACTATTGGGAGTTGAAATAGCTCCTCTTTAGAAGGACCACTGAACATGTAATTTAACCTGCAAATATTATTTAAATCTTGCATGTATGATTATATATGTATATAACTATAAATATAACTATATATATGATACTTTGTAAACAGGTCACAGTATTTATCTAGCTGGATACGAAGGGTAGTACTTTAAATAATCACTTTTTTATAATTCATATTTTATGATATTATTTTATATCTTAGGTTAGATTTCTTGCTTTATTGTTTAAAATTTCTTAGTATACTTGCATCAGAAGAAAAATATTAGTGTTAACTTTCATTCTCGTCAGTGTGTTGCACAAATAAAGGAATATACTTGCAAAAATGAAATCAGATCTAAGAGACATTTTCCTCAGGAATCACTTACAGGTTGACATAGCTAAAATTTAACTATATGTATACCATTCCTAGTGGACCCACAAACCAATGCAAGGTTAATATAAATAGTTTACCCTCAGCTTCCTTCTAATTTATTTGAAGCATGTCCTTAGTAAAAAGAAAAAAAGTTAGAATTGCAATGTGATCGTACCTGTTTTGAAAGCAGCACCTCTTTAGAAGCAATTGTCATTCTCCAGAAAATGAAGTTTCTCATCAGAAATGCTCTGTAGGGTGTGATGATGAGTCAGAGTAGTATCTCCAGGTACTCAAAGGAGATGATAAAGACCACATCAGACTCAGGAAGTTCTTATGGAAAGTCCATCCATGGGTCAGACAATTTTGTTGACATTGGAGATGTAACTGAGAGCAAGACAAGCATTGGCCACACTCTTATTGGAAGTGGAGAGAGAAGTAACATACATCATGCTAAAATAACTTAAATGCCTACTATGTATGTGAGATTTTGGTGAGTGATTAAATGTAAATTTAAAGAAAATTATTAAAGAGCCTGTCAAAGTAATATATTTAGGATTATTTGGTATTCAGTAAGCACTGAGGAGATTCACCCCTGGAGAAGACTAATTGTTGTTCTCTGAAAAGCCTTTAATTGTTATAACTTTTCATGTAGAGGTGGTATGATGTGTGATTTCTCGATCCATATTATCATATCAACTGGTATTGTTATGGTTCAGGTCGTTTCTAAGTATCCATAGTGTAAAGATTATATAGATGTGGCTTCCTTTGTTATGTAGAGAGGAGAGAATCTTGTATCAGGATTCATGGTCCTCTGAAACTCAAAATAATTCTGTTCCCTCTTCTTCAATGTCACTTGAGCCATTAGGTGTAGGGATTATTGTAGATACATCAGTTGGGGCTGAGCAATCAAAAGTCAGTTATTTTCTCACTTATGACCAGTTTTTGCTTTCTGGGATTGACTCTGTCTCCTGTAAAAGTAAGCTTTGAAGAAAGATGAGAGCTACATTTTCCTGTGGGTGTATTTTTAATGCAGTTAAAAATTATTCTGGTATAGTTACGTGCCAGTGGTAGGTTTTGTTTCAAGAGTTATGACTTCAGTGGTCACAGGTGATTGGTTAGGTTTATAGTACTGGGCATGGTTTCCCTCTGGTTGAGGTGGCTTTAAGTCTAATTAGACAGCTGTTGGTTACCTCTAAGATGTGTGTGACACTATTGGACCTTTAAGGTTATCTTGCTGTGCTGTTCATAGCCAAAACAGTACGTGGCATTGCATTCCTCATTATTTGTGTTTTAATAACCATTTTATTATACAACAGTATTTGATTCCATTATTTCACTCTATATTAAGCAGTAAGAACTACTTTTGAAACATCATGACTAAATTCCTGGTTATTTCCTAACATTACATTTAAGTGAAAATAACTTCATCATATTTATATACTTTTATATAAAAAGACTGTAGTAATTTATAATCTTCCCACTTTGTAAGTAAACTAACTCATTTGTTTGAATATTTTTGCCATTACTATTTAATTAGTTGCTAATTAACAAATCTTTGTGTACATTGCTTACTTTTTAATTTACTTGGACACACTACTGCTTGTTTTCTATTTCATGAAGCAATGCTCAATTTTGTGAATATTGCTTTTTGTCAACTTGATATAAATTTGAGTCACTCAAGAGAAGAATCTCGATTGATGAATCACCTCATTCAAATGTGGGACTTTTTTTTTTAATTAATCAATGATACAGAATTTCTTAACCTACTTAGTAAGTATCCTAGATTGTATGAGAAATCAAGCTGAGCAGAATCACCTCATGATCTCTGGTTCAGTTCATGTCTCCAGGATCCTTCCTTTAATTTCCCTCAGTGATTGACTAAGTCCTGAAAGATGAAATAAACCCTTTCGTCTCCTAGTTACCGTGGTCCTGGTTTTATCTATGCAGAAAATCAAACCAGAACACATTTACTATTATTATTGTTAATTATTACTAATTATCATTGCTATTATTAATTATTGTTGTTCTTTTCTTATTTTTTAAGTTACCTTTTATAGCTTACTCACATTTGCTGACCATTCACTATGTGCTAAGTACTGTAGATACAATATTATTGTTCTAACTATGGAAGAGTATAAAACAGTAAACACTGGATGGCTAGAGGAAAGAGAAACCATTCCTTCCCAGATTTCCAAACATGGACTCATACAGTTATGAGACAAGAAGGCTGTTGCACTCATTTGAGGAAGTGGCATATTTAATGTTACTAAAAAGCAGAGAGATGGCTCAGAGAGTCAGGGTAGTTGGCACCAAGCCTGGAAGGAAAGAAATGACCCATACAATATACTCTCTGACTTCTACATGCATGCTACATCACACACCCACCCACCCCCACCCCCCCCACACACACACACTGAACAAATATAAATGTTGAACTCTTCCGTACAAGGCGTTGCACAAAACAGTGAAGAGGAAAATATGAAGGATAAAGGAGATATTTTCAAACCCAACGTCTTTGTACATGTCTTAAATGTTTTCATGGCATTTTTATTTTAAATATTATGATGTATCAACACTTGATTAACACTTACGATGTATTAACACTTGATATGCTGAGCATGCATATATTTATCCTTGTAATAAATTCTTCCTCCTTTTTTATCATGTTTCTTCCATTTTTCTGTCATTTCTATGTATTTTTAAAGTAAATGATGTAAACATTCTGCACTATTGTACTTGTTTACATCTGAATTAACTTATCATATTTTACAAAAAAATGAACTTAGAAGAAAACGACTTATTCTGAATGAATCTATAACAGCAGTGATTGTGTTTATTTGAGCAATTATACGTGACCATAAGCAGAACGGTAATTTCAAGAAACAGAGATTGTTTCCAGTAGTTTCTCATGAATATTTCATAAATTATTGGAAATGCTATTTCTAAGACTTTGTAGGTGTTTTTTCAGACTCATCTAAACTGATAGGTCTTCATATTGAAATTATGGCTCAGTTGATGGTAAAGGCAGCTTTTTCACACGTTGAATGAGTTGTTTTATGTAGAAGGCTAAAGTGTTCGCATAGCAACATGTGAGTTAAAGCTGTATATGTTCCAACCAAGTCTCATTATAACAGAAGTAACTCACTGAATGACGTTTTCATAGAGACTTAAGTTGTCACTTCATGAGTCATAAGGTAATTGATAGAATATTGAAATATCGTTTGTGTTCTTTATCACTATAGATTTTTATAATGCTTCCGAGAAACTGAAAAAATATTGATATGCTCAAAACTCAAAGTTAAAAAACAATACAGAAAGTAGGAAAAATTACAGATATTCTATTTCAAGTGTAAACAATTTAAAGATTTGTTAGTGGCATCTAAGATAGAAAGGACAGAAGAACCTGTGATTTATGCCATTGTTGTTTATTACACTATTATAAGTCTAGGGGGGAGTAAATGCACAGAAGCAATTACTGAAAGTTGAACTGTAATAGAAATGCTTGGGCTTTCCTGGCTTGGCTGTTATTTTATTATATGTTCAACAAACAAGGTTCCTTTTCAACAAATGTACGGTAAGAAAGGGTAGCCAACCAGTGTAGACTTTGATTAGAATTCACAAATTAAAATTAAAAATACACAGATTCCTCCCAGCTATGCTGAGGAAAACAGGCGGGCACTATTTTAACATTTTGCATATCGTAGCTCATGTAACAACAGCTCCAGGGATTATATCCTATTATTCTCTGAGTTCTGCATACCAAATAGGAAAACTGGAACAGACATAACATGGGAAGTCATGACAATGAGAGAAAGAATCTGAAAGTATGAAAAATGACTAAAATCAAGTACGTGTCTAATAATTCTGAGAATGTATGGCCAGAGTGTTTATCAGGTTCATTACACCGAAGAATCATTTCTTATGACAATATTGTAAGATAATCATATTTCATTCTTTTAAACAAATAAAGTAACTGAGACAAGTATTAAATTCATAAAATGGTGAGCTCATCACAGACTGTAGAAGGAGACATGACTTTTTCTGACTATATAAGCTTTTCATACCCAGTTCCAAAATCTACAGGAAGAAAATGTTTCTAACAAATGCCAATGTAAATCTACCTAAAATGACAACAAAGGATTGTTATAGTTATGCATACTGCATTTTATTTAATTCATTTATTATTAACTTCATAAAACTTTTACTACAACAACAAACACATTTACTTTTCTTCGGTATCTATCTTTTCTTCCTAAAAACCATCAGAGATGTGATAATCATTATGGATATATTGTGAAAAAATAAGAAGCATAGGAACAAAATGCTTAATAATTGCAAGAACTAATTAAATACTAAAGGATAAAAATTAACCCTCAAATGAACTATGAGTTTCCTAAAGTCAGAATGAACTTAATCAGTTTGAACATACTCATGACAAAGGTGGAAACTTTCATGGAAATATTTGGATCTGAGGTAAATTCTGGCTCTTCATATTGTACTTACAACTTAACATATATATATATAATATATATATGATAAATTTTTATGATTAGTCCTCAATCCCTGTAAAGAAAAATACTGCCCAATTATTTCTTCAAATGAGAAAAAGAAGGAAAGAGAATTATAAGGACATTTCATTATATTGAGAAAAGTTTGACCAGTGTATCCATATCTGAAAAAGCAATCTAATATATTTTGTTACCAAGGCTTTTGTTAATTCCCTTTAATAAACCAAATATTGATAAAAAGTACCATTTTCTGAGTGAGACTAAGTTTACTTTACAACTATATTGAACATTTAACATCAAAATTATGCATCAATAATAAAATAATATAACAGTATAATTCATGGGGAAAATAACTGATATGTAGTATATGACATATTGACAGAAAGTAATACTCTTAACTGTGTACCCTTCAGATGTTTACATTTTAAAATTAAATACCAGCTAACTCTTACAAGTATAAATAATTACTTGATATCATTAAGCATAGAGTCAACTTTAAATTCCTCACCTGGGTCAAAAGCTAACTTTAACTAATGAACTGTTATGTATGTAATAAACAAAGCTCATTCATATTTTCTCATGTTCCCCTAATTTCTTTTGTAAACTACATGTTCCCCAAATACTCTCTACATGTATGAGAATGCATTTGGTAAATTATCTAGTACAACTGTACCAAAAGAATTCTGCATGTGGTACTGTAGACACAATTTAGTCCTGTTCTGTATGAGAAAATCTTGGATTCAATGATAGTATTGTCAAAAAAAAAGTACATGAGCCAAATTCTAATAATTGCTTCTATATGATGAGGCTTAATATTATATTCTACCAGAGAACATATGGCAGTATCTACTGTGACTGATCAAGAAAGTGAAATACACTTGGTATTCTAGTTCATTCGAGGTCTGTTGTCTGTTGTTTAGCCTGGACAGATTTTCAGTTGACAGATATTGCTAGAACAAATGGTTCTAGATTTTTCAAATTTTCCATCCTGGTGCATTATTTGCTAAATGAATTTTTGCCAACTACATACTCAGGTGACAGTTCAAAGACATATAATTCCGGGATTCTTTTGTTTTTGAGCATGTAATATCTAGTCATCTCAAAATTAATACTTTTCAGTAAATTCAATTTGTAAGGTGATAACTTTTATTTTTTATTTGACCATCAAAATATTCCTTAGGACTTATAAGAAATTGATGCATGTATATTCATATACATATAATTGTTACACACTATTTTTAAATGGGATATATTCCTCTCCAAACTTATAGAGTTCTTACACATGATTTTTTTTTAAACCGGAATAGTTCATTGAGAATAACATGGAAAATAATATCATGACATAGAATAGCAATTTGCACACTTATACATGTTTTATAGCATATTTAATACCTAAATTATTGAAACAAAAAAATAGTTCACCTGAAATTTACTGAGTGCTCTAAGTCTCAAGATTTCTAGTTAGCATAAGCATATACAATAAAAAGTATTGGCAAATTCCTACCTGACAAAGTTTATATTCTCATTCACTTGTAGACCATTTTGTTTTGTAAAACTTCCCTGATTTTCTATGGCATTCATATGTTTTTGTAAGGGCTTAATATACAAGTGTATTATTCTGGAATAACTCCGTTTAACACTTATATTGCATTTATTACAGACTGTAAAGCAAGTGAATCACAAGAAGTCAATTATTTTTAAAACCAACCAGACATTAGTACATTTCCAATTAAAGAATGAGGATTTGACTACATTTACAAAAGGCAGGCATTAGTCTTTAAATGATACATATTTACTAACTTTTGCTGAATAAAATGGATGTTTTGCTAAAATATTAAAATTCACTCTAAAAGGAAATTATTCATGCTTGACCATGTTTTATTACTCTAATAGGTAAAGGTATATTTTCTTTTATCCTTAGGGAAAAATAAAAGAAATAGTAAGATACCCTGTTATTTTCTCCAAAGAGATTAAAATTTTAGAATAACTGTATATATGTTTCTACAGGAACTAAGAGAATAAATTCAACTGAGAAATGAAAATGTAATTATTGGTGCTGCTGAAAATCTAAATCTAGGTAAGAAGTGATGGTATTGTGAGTGTTCTCATAATTAGCACTACAATGAAATACAACAAATACAAATGGAATATTTAGCCAAAGAGAATATCTTATCATTAGTTACGCCTCTTTCTACCTGGAGAAACTCCAAATTCCCTTTAAATCAATTCATGGCAGACTATTTAAGTCTAGATTCCACTCTAAATGTAAAAGAAAACTATTCTAATTTATTTTACAAAGTCATCATTATTTCTGACCTTGACAGTATTCACTGTCCTTTCCAAATTGTGTATTGAATTAAGCTTTATTTTAAAAGTTACATATAGAATTTTCCAAGAATATTTTGAGATATCAATAATACTTGTGTGTGCCTCTGGCTTATGATTGACATAGTAACTCAGGCATACTTCTGTTCTCAGCTGCCTTATTTTCTTCCATAGTTTTTTGTTTTGGTGTTTTTTTTTGTTTTTTTTTTTTTGTTTGTTTGTTTTTGGTTTTTGGTTTTTGCGGTCAGCAATAAAAAAGAAGCGTGAAATGAATTTCATGTAGCTCACCTGACAGGAGTTTGACATATGAAGCAGCTCAACTAACTGAAGCAGTGTAGAGTAAAACATACTTATCCCCTCATTTCTATGAACGGAATCTCTCCTTGCATGAGGAAAGTTCTCTTCCTAATAAAACCCAGTGTAGCTTAGGTGAGGACAGTTTAGGATGTGCTGCCCAGATGAAGTGGAGGGCTTAAGTTACAGAGACAGAGCACAGCAGATGAACAAAACAACTGAAAGAAATAAAGTGAATTGCAGGACAAGAGAAAAGAGGGAGTGGAAAGGAAAGACAAAAAGGAAAAATAGGAGAGAGGGTGAAATTAGGAAGACAGGGAGAGGAGTAAATATTAAAAATAAATATGGCTTGCCCCTTTTCAGATCCCTCATGTACAAGGGCACGTGATATTTGACATTTGTCTATGTCTCGCTGATTTCTCATGACTTAATAGCCTCCAGAATCAACTATGTTTCCACAATTACAGACTTGCATTCTATTTTAAAATTTATTTTATATTTTGGGATTGTTGTAATTACATCATTTCCTCCTTTTCTTCCACTCATATCAAACTTGCTCTCTTTCAAATTAATGGCTTCTTTTTTTCATTATTTTTTGTTACATGTATATGTATAAACATACTGATTTCTAACTATGTAAGTACAAGCTTCCCAGTCTGGTTAATGCTACTTGTATATATGTTTTCAGGGATGACCCATGGTATTAGACAACCAATTGGTGTGTTCTTTCCCAGGGAAGACGTTCCTTCACTCACAGCATGTAACAACCACATTTTCTTTATCAATTAATCTCTTGATGTGCACTTTAGTTAATTCTGTATGTTGTTTATTGTAAATAGTTTTTCAGTAAATATGGGAATGTAGATGTCTCCTAAAGATTAATTTTCTCTTCCTTGGTTATATATATCTATTTTGAGGACTGTTGTAAAAAATATTTTTGTCCGTTTTAGAAAACTCCATCCTGTTTTCAAAAATAGCATTCCTCTTTACAGATAAATATTGGAGAAGAGGAATAAGTTCCGGGTTTGTAAGGTGACAATAATTAAGAAGAGTTTATTATAAGTTTCAAAATAGTACAAGGCAAAGGGTTAGAATATTTCTGCTTAGGAAAATGTGCACTACCCATTAAGTTTGATTAGTATAAATGAGTGCACATGTATTCATCAAGATAATGCAGAGAAAAAAATAAATGACTTCACACATAATATAATTGATATATTTTATATATAGTATAATTTATTAAATTATCATATTTTTAAAAAGCTTTGCAACAGTTATCTCACACACTAGAAAGGCTAACAACCTAGTAGCTGCTTAGTGCAAGAGGCTGGATACCTCAGCCATGCCAATGTGGCACCAAAAACCTGAAAATTTCTTGGACAGCCTCTTTTTCCTCATCAAAGATGGAAGCTTGGAGAGTTTGGTTCTGATATCAGCCAAGGAACCAACAGCATCAATAACAGTATCCTGTAAATCAACACAGTAGCAAAAGGAAACTCCAGGCAGGAAAGGACAGGATAAAGCGGGGACAGAGCAAAATAATCTTTCTGCTTCCATATGCTCTTAAACCTGGGCTCCTGACATACAGAGTGTCCCACATAACGGGCATCTTTGCACATCTGTTAAGGCGATCAGGACAATGCTTCAGTTGAGTCTCCAAACTCAGGCGCTTCTACATTATGGAAGGCTTAAATTCAAAGTTACCATCACAGCATGAATTGGGATATTGCACCATATCCCGTGAATAACGTTACTAGGCAATCATTAAAACTAAGCTAAAGTTTACCAGATAACTACCCATAATGAGGGATGAGATTTAAACATATATGTGGTTTTGGTTGTATATCAGAACCAGAGGTTTTCAACAGCAGGTGAACTGCAAACTCAGAAGCGGGCTTGTGGACCAATCCAGGCAGGCACTGCCCCTCTAAGTTTGTTTCACTGGAAGGTGCATCACTGTCTTCAAAGGACAGCACTCACCCTTGTTGCTCAGCTTATCCACTGGGACTTCTGCTCTATAACCACTCACCTTCAGCCTTTTCAGGTTCCCCATTTAGTCTTTCTCTCAGAAAAAAAAAATAGAGAATTACCTGACTAATGAGTTTGGATGAGCTCCCCATTTAAGCAATCCTGCCTTATGGAGAATGTTCTGGCTGCCTTCCTGAGCCGTGTGGTGAGCTTAACATGCTGGCAGTACTCTCTGGAGCAGACTGCAGTTGTCCACTTCTGGTGACTGGGTAAATAAGTTGGTCTACATTAGGAGATGTTCTCAGATTAGTTTGGCTGGGTTTTTAATCCATGTCCTTTGCTCATTTGCTCACTTTTTCATAGCAATAAAACACAAAATTTGTTCTCCATCTGTCTTCATTTGTTGTCTATCTCTTTGTTCCTTCTAAGCATGAACAGTAAAGAAGGTAGTTATTTCAGGAATGATTAAAGCTTCAACTATCTGTTCAACTACATTTTTAGGTGAGTGTTTAAATAGGTAAAGTTTGTATTTCATGATCATTTCAGGAGCCAAGAACCTCCTTCAACTTCATTGCAAGAATATATAACATAATTTTCCAAGTCTTGACAGAACTACATTTTAATAGTTGTTAGAATTTTTTGAATTAATTAACTTGTTCATAAGCTGTTCTCTTTGATGAGTCCTATAAGTGACAGGTAACACAAACCTCTTTTATTGAAAAACATGAGCAGTTGTAATTCTGCCTACGTGTTCAATTTATTATGGTCTGAGCAGTTCAATCTGCCATAACAAAATACCATACACTGGATGATTTCAAATACACACATTTTTCTTGATTTTTTTTTATATATTAGCCATACTCAACATTAATGGGTTTCATTGAGATTGATTTGAGTTTTTATCAAGTTTTATGATCTTATTCAACCCAACTCCTTTTTGTCCTTCACCTCATCCCTTTCCTTTCCCAAAAGAGCCTTGATCTGCTTTCTGAGGTTTTACCTTTGAAGTATAGTTTCCATGAGACATAGTTTGTCTTTTCTTTCTTAGCCTAGCTTATTTTTATTAGCACACAACCTTAATTTCCATCTTGTATTTTTTGATGGTGAAAATGTGAGACGAGGAAGCCTGCATGTTCTTTCCGAAGGAATATATGTTGTGCAGTCTCATGATGGTACTAATTCTTTGCTACTGACTCATCTTATTTCCGTCCAGACTTCATTGAATTTTATCTCCTTCTAGCCAACATCAGAAAATAGAGCAGTGTTGGGCTAAGGCTTGTAACACATAAATCATGAAGAGGAAGCACATTTCATCCCATAGTGAGCATCTCTGTCAAAAAGGATAATAATTAGCAGTACACTTCTATTAAATCCTACCCAATACCATTCTGTGTTGTGTTCAATTCTGCTCCATTATGAACTGTTTCAGAAAATAAGATTAAAATTAATTTCATAATTTTCCCAAGATCATTTAGTGGCAGAATTTCATTATAAAGCCCTCAGTCAATTTGTTGATAATCTCATATTGTGATAATTCCTGCTCCTGGGTATGTTCTGTAATTGTCAGTAAAGAGTAGAGTTGTGCCTGTACCAAGCTCTTTTTATTACTATAGCTCTATAGTAGAGCTTGAGGTCAGGGAATATGATGCCTCCAGAAGTTGTTTTATTGTATAGGAGTCTTTTGGCTATCCTGGGTTTTTTTTTTTTTTTCCATATGAAGTTGAGTATTGTTCTTTCCAGGTCTGTGAAGAATTGTGTTGGTAATTTGATGGGGAATGCATTGAATCTGTAGATTGCTTTTGGTAAGATTGCTATTTTTACTATGATAATCCTGCCTAACCATGAGCATGGGAGATCTTTCCATTTTCTGACATCTTCTTCAATTTCTTTTTTCAGGGACTTAAAGTTCTTGTCATATAGGTCCTTCACTTACTTAGTTAGAGTTACCCCAAAGTATTTTATATTATTTGTGGCTATTGTGAAGGGTGATGTATCTCGGATTTCCTTCTCAGCCAGTTTGTCAATTGTATATACGAGGGCTACTAATTTTGAGTTAATTTTGTATCCTGCTATGTTGCTGAAGGTGTTTATAAGCTGTATCAGTTCTTTGGTCGAATTTTTGCGGTCACTCATGTATACTATCATGTCATCTGCAAATAGGGAAAGCTTGACTTCTTCCTTTCCAATTTGTATACCCTTGATCTCCTTACGTTGTCTTATTGCTCTGGCTAGAACTTCAAGTACTATATTGAATACGTATGAGAAGAGTGGACAGCCTTGCCTTGTTCCTGATTTTAGTGGAATTGTTTGAGTTTCTCTCCATTTTATTTGATGTTGGCTGATGGCTTGCTGTAAATTGCCTTTATTATGTTTAGGTACGTTCCCTGTATTCCTGATTGCTCCAAGACCTTTATCATGAAGGGATGTTGAATTTTGTTAAATGTCTTTTCAGCATCTAGTGAGATGATCATGTGGTTTTTTTCTTTGAGTTTTTTTATATGGTGTATTACATTAACGAACTTTCATATGTTAAACCACCCTTGCATCCCTGGGATGAAGCCTACTTAATCATGGTGGATAATTGTTTTGATGTGTTCTTGGAGACTGTTTGCCAGTATTTTATTGAGTATTTTTGTATCAATGTTCATGAGGGAGATTTTTCTGTAGTTCTCTTTCTTTGTTGCATCTTTGTTTGGCTTAGGAATCAGGGTAATTGTAGCTTCATAGAAGGAGTTTGGTAATGTTTCTTTTGTTTCTATTGTGTGGAACAATTTAAAGAGAACTGACATGTGGACCAATGGAATCGAATTGTAGACACTGATATTAATCTGCACACCTATGAACATACAATTCTTGACAAAGAAGCCAAACTATACAATGGAAAAAAGAAAGCATCTTCAACAAATGATGCCAGTATAACTGGATGTCAACATGTAGAAGGCTGAAAATAGATCTATATCTGTCGCTGTGCACAAAACTTAAGTCCAAGTGGATCAAAGACCTCAACATAAATCCAGTTACTCTGAGCCTGATAGAAGAGAAAGTAGGAAGTAGTCGTGAACACACTGGCACTGGGGATCACTTCCTAAATATAACACCATTAGCACAGACTCTGATAGAAACAATTAATTAATGGGACCTCTTGAAACTGAAAATCTTTTGTTGTGCAAAGGACATGGTCAACAAGACAAAGCGACAGCCTACAAAATGGCAAAAGATCTTCACCAGTCCCACATCTGACAGAGGGCTGATATCCAGAATATATAAAGAACTCAAAAAATTAGTCATCAAAATACCTAACAGTCCAATTAAGAAATGGGCTATAGAGCTAAACAGAGAATTCTCAACAGAGGAAGCTCAAATGTCTGAAAGACATTGAAGGAATTGCTCAACATCCCTAATTATCAGGGAAATGCAAATTAAAACAACTCTGAGATACCACCTTATGCCTGTCAGAATGGCTAAGATAAAAAAACACTGAAGACAGCTTATGCTGGAGAGGATGTGGGGCAAGGGGAACTCTCCTCCACTGTTGGAGGGAATGCAAGCTTGTACAGCCACTTTGGAAATCAATATGGTGCTTTCTTAGAAAACTAGCAATCAATCTCCCCCAAGACCCAGCTATTCCACTCTTGGGCATATTCCCAAGGAATGCAATCACACCACAAGGGCACATGCCCACCTATGTTCATAGCAGCATTATTTGTAATAGCCAGAACCTGGAAACAACCTAGATACCCTTCAACTGAAGAATGGATAAATAAAATGTGGTACATATACACAATGGAGTACTACTCAGCAGAGAAAAACAATGACATCATGAGGTTTGCAGGCAAATGGATGGATCTAGAAAAAATCATTCTGAGTGAGGTAACCTAGACTCAGAAAGACAAACATGGTATGTACTCACTCATAGGTGGATACTAGATGTAAAAACAAAGGACAACTAGAATGCTACTCACAACTCCAGGGAGGCTACCTAGTAAAGAGTACCCTAAGAAAGACACAGGGATCACCCACCAACAGAGAAATGGATGAGATCTACATGAGCAAACTGGACATGAGGGAGGGTAATGAAGGGCAAGGGTCTAGGGAAAGAGAGCTTAGGGGAGCAGGAGATCCCAGCTGGATCAAGAATAGAGAGGAAAACAAGGAAAAAGAGACCATGATAAATGAAGACCCCATGGGAATAGGAAGAAACAAAGTGCTAGAGAGGTCCTCAGAAATTCACAAAGATACCCCCACAACAGACTGCTGGCAGTGGTCGAGAGACAGTCCGAACTGACCTACTCTGGTGATAGGATGGCCAAACACCCTAATTGTCATGCTAGAAACCCCATCCAATGACTGAGGGATCTGGATGCAGAGATCCATGGGCAGGCCCCAGGTGGAGCTCCGGGAGTCCAATTGGCGAGAAAGAGGAGGGTTTGTATGAGTGAGAATTGTTGAGACCAAGGTTGGATAAAGCACAGGGACAAATAGCCAAACTAGTGGAAACACATGAACTCTCAACCAATAGCTGAGGAGCTCCCAACTGGATCAGGCCCTCTGGATAAGTGAGATAGTTGATTAGTTTGAACTGTTTGGGAGGCCCCCAGGCAGTGGGACTGTGACTTGTCCTTAGTGCATGAGCTGGCTGTTTGGAGCCTGGGGCCTATGCAGGGACACTTTGCTCATCCTGGGTGAAGGGAGGAGGGGACTGGACATGCCTGGACTGAATCTACCAGGCTGAGCTGAATCACCAGGGGAGTCTTTGCCCTGGAGGAGATGGGAATTGGGGGGGGGGTTGGTGGAGGGCAGGGGGGGGGCCCGCAGCAGGAGGGAGGATGGGGGAATCCGTGGCTGATATGTAAAATTAAATTAAATTATATAAAAAAAGAAAAAAAGAGTAGAGTTGTGCCTATGTATGTGGGAAAAATACAACTGATCAATAAAACGTAAGAGTAGGTTAGTCACTTTAATGTTATTGTGTCAAAATATCCGTCACTACATTGATATTTAATGTGTTTTTACTTTGACATTCACTTATAAACCAAAGTATTTCTTGTGGTGAAGGCAAGCAAGAAGACAGGACATTGTCATAAATAAAAAATTTCTTTTAGTGTAAACACTAGACTCTAAATAATAAGAATCAGTAACTGGTTGTTTACAGAGTGATGTCATAGAGATGATAATTAGATAATAACCAATTGTATTATATAAATAATATTCATAAGTCATATTGCTTAACTTACCTAGGCTATTGAATAGGATAGTGTTCAAATTCGGCAATACTGTAACACGTGATGGCTATGTGTATGTTTCAACAGTAAGTACATTAATTTGTTTGTAAATTATTGTTTAATTGCCTTTAATTTATACTACAAGAATTGTCAGAATAAACAAACTCTGAAAGTTCCTAATGATGTTCAGAGATAAATTTACTACAAAATATTTTTAGTATGCTCCTGGTTTCAGGCTACAATGCTGATTCATATAAAGATAAAACTGAATTTTCTGGTTCTTTCCTATCATTCTATCTTCATTTCCTTTTAATGTAACTTTAGTTCATTGTATTTAAAAAATTAATTGTTTGTGGCTCATTTATAATTCAATTCATGCTATTAAGTGAAGGGAGTAATCTTGCTGCTATTATTATTAATATTTTTAACCAGAATCTACCACACTAATACAGAACTTTTACTGATCAGTAAAAATCAGATTTCATTAATCAGAATTAATATTATTCAAGTAGAATGGATAGTGAACCCAGCAGGAAAAATAGAGCCTGTATAAATAATTCATAAGGCAGTGTTCACAACAGGTATAATAAAAAAAGATTGCTAAAATAAATTGTTTCATTTGTTTTTGGTTTTCTTTCCAATATGAAGTAAATAGTCCATAGAATATGTTATTTGGCAACACTCATAGAAACTGTCATTAAAATATGGTATCTGAGGAGTTAATCTCGGAAACATTTTAATACATTATTTTATTGTTTTCCTCTTGGAAATACAATATTGCAGTCGAAATCAGTGGTTCCCTTCATTGTATCTCTTAGCAGAATACTTTAAGCTGCTGTTGGTTTATCATCAGCTGTGGGATCTGTGCCTCCCTCCCTCAGTTCTCCTTGAGCTGAAGCCCCAAATGTCCATAGATCCCCACATGCCTGAAGCTCAGCCTAAATGGATTGCATATAAATTGAATAGGAGAGCCAGAAAGTACTGTGAACTTTTAAAGTTTCTTCACAACAAAAAAGAGACACATTTCAAATTGAAAACTTCTGTAAGATAAGACAAAAGCCCATAGTGCTCTTTTATTGATGTACTATGTAATGCAGCTTTTATACTCTCATATCTCCTGTAATAGAAAATATGACCTGGAGCTACACATAACACCAGCATTTGGAACCATTACAGGCCTTTGTAAAGTGTATTATGCTTCAGTGATACATTCAGAGAAATCCACAAGCATATAAATCTAACTATTGCCCTCAAACTACACCTTGGGGTGAGATTCCAAGTTCTCAGAATATGAATGTTTCTTAGTAGGTTAAAATTTCAGAACCATTGGCTCTTCCTCAAACGAATGTTTGACCTCCCTCCAGACAGTAACTGGAAAGTGTAGCAGAATATCATAAAGTCAGAATTGTTAATTCCATAATAAATACACAGGACTAAGATTAAAGAATATTAACCATGTAGGTCTAAGAACAAACACATTGATTATAAGGCTCCTTATACACATCTTTTTATCATTTTATCACTTTCACTGAGCTTACTTTTTAAAAGTACCACTTCTTCTTTTCCATGAGTTCAATTCAATAGTCACTCATTTGTTTTCTGTCATATTTATTAGTTACATCAATTGCCATAAAGTAACTCTTTAACAAACATCAACTGATGATTGAAAATTCAGGGAAACTACATGCTTTCCGCTTTCATTCCATTTTCCCATCGTTTTCAAAGTGCAGGCTGCCTATTTGAAGCGTTTTGGCATTTGTGTTCCTTATATCTACTCACCATGGGAGGCCATAAATAAAAACACAACAGGAAGTTTCCAACATATGTTTTTCTAGAAGCTGTCTATATCTTTTTAGCTATGTTTTTAAAGATATATATGTATGTCTGTCGATATGTACATGTGTCTTTGTGGTGTTGTGGGCACTTGTATGTGCAGATGTGTTTGCCTGTACATATATATGGAGATCTGAGAATGTTGGATGTCCTTCTCTGGCACTCTGTGCTTTTGATCCATGTTTTCTTCCTGAACCTAGGGTTCGAGTCTCAGGTTTCATCCAGGCTAGAAGCCAGCAAGCCTCAGCAATCTTCCTATCTATTCTCATGGGGTCTGGGGCTACAGGATTGTGAGGAACACATGACTGGGTGTAGGGTTCTAAACTTGATTCTCCATGCTGTGAAGGAAGTGCCTTTGAATCCTGAGTCATCTCTCCAGGCATGGTTTAATTTTGTCAATAGAGAATCTCTAAAATAGTATTATACATGAAACAGATTTTCTTTTCTTTTTGTTTTTGCCTTCTAGGGGAAATACAAAAGGTATATACACAAATCAAAAACTAATATTTTGAAGAACATTGACTACATAGGAACCTTTTCACACATGCATAACTAATACATGGAAACACCAAAGTTAGAAGTTGGGAATGCATATTCAAATATAACTTCCAAACATTTAATATATGCCTACAGTAATCATACTTTATGCACTTTAGGAAATTACTTAAGTTCTCTACTCAACTTACTGTTATCCATCACTATCAAGACTTGCAAAATTAGCCTTAACATTTCCAAGTCTTTAATTTTAACAGAGGTACTATGAGAATTTCTGAATTTCCCAGTCATAAAACTAATAAGGATCAGAATCAGAATATCTAAAATTTAACATCTGTCACCTGAAAACTTATAACTATATTAGCACTAGATACACTTTTTTCTAGTAAGTGATGTCTTAATAACTGATCTGATTTCTAGAATGCATTAAAGTTAGTTTTATTCCCTCAGCCACAACTTAACAAACTGCTGGATATTGCTCTAAAATTCCTGACATTCCTTTAAACAGCTAGGGAGCAGAAATGCTGTTTGTTACCATTGTCCTGTTCTAGAGGTGACTGAGCAGCTTTGTGATATAAATAAATACGTATTCAATCTTCTTCTGGAAAAAAAATCTCTTGAGAGATTTTAGTTGTTGTTCTGTTTTTTTTTGTTTTGTTTTGTTTTATGTTTTTTTCTATTGCTATTATAATCATCAAGATGTTCCCAAGTTGGGGAGGAAAGGGTTTATTTAGCTTACAGTTCCAATCTTAATGTATGATTGAGGGAAGTTGTTTGGGTGACAAAAGTGTCAGCTGAAGCAGAAACCATACTGGCTTGCTCCCTGGGCTCTGATTAGCTAGCACTCTTACTACCAAGGATCTCTACATAAGGATGGTATTGCCCAAAGTGTGCAGGCCTCTCCTATACCAAATTACAACCAAGAACATGCCCCACAGATACAGACACAGACCAATCTGTTGTAAGAAATCTCCAAATTAAGATTTCTCCTGATAACTGTAGGCTGCATCAAGATGAGATCTGAAGGTTACTGGAAGATTGGACCACTTGTCATTCTAATACACAAATACATCACCTCAAGTCATAATATGTTCTTTCTTATTTGTCCCTCAGATGCTATGTTAAATTTTACAATTTTAAAATTTCTGTAGTTTTTAAGTTTTTTTGTCAATGATTTAAAGTCCAAGTTGTCTTTAAAAGTCTATTCATGGTTGACTACTACAAAATCAAAAGAAAGTTATAAACTTTCTGATTCCAAGAGGTAAGAACCGTGGCAAAGTTATAAGCAGAGCAAGGGAAAAAAAAAGTCTCACGGTGTAAAAATCTCACTGTTTTCTGTCTGAGACTCACTCATGGTCTTCTGGGCTTCAGAGGGAATGGATAGCTCCATTTTCCCAGCTTTGTTATATATAGCACATGATTGCCTTTTAGGCTTCTAAGCACAGTTATTAAACAATCAGAGGGGCAACTGTAGCAATGTGGAATTTTTTAACTACTGTGTTAAAAAAGAAGTTTGAGCAGGAATCATAAATTTTAAAATAGGTCCTGACTAGACTCGTATTTTTAGTCAGTACCTATATGTCTAATTTTTATGTACCTTAAATAACTCATTCAGATCATCAAAACCTGCATAAGGTATTTAGCTCTTTGTTCCACTTTTAAAAAATCCAGGCATTTTAATTTTTATAAATAAGTAATTTTCTTAAAAAAAAACTTTTATTTTTACATTCTAACTTTTTATTGTTTTTTTAAACACCATGAGACATAGTTATTTCAACAAATAAATTTACTAAATTTACTTTGTGTTGTGAGAATCTATATGTGAGAAGCAGGCATTAAGCAATGTCTCTCATCCTCATATAGATTTTCAGGCTTATTTATGGGATACAGGTGAGAAGTCACCAGTAGGAACACCTTGGAAGCTGCCAGACTTGAAGCTCTTTACTCAGTAATCGTGATGGCTTTTCCACCGACACATAAGTCGAGGCCCCTCTCTTTGGTCCTTTTCACCATTTGTTTTCTCCCCCAAACCACCAGGTCATGTGCAATGGGGGCCGAATTGTGTGCTAGGTTGGAAGAGGGGTTGAATACTCACCTGAGAGTGCAATGTCTTTGCTTATCCCCTTTCTCTATGAGTGAACACTTAAAATCACAAGTTCAGCAGCAACTTTACTTTTTTATTTGCTCATTTACTTATTTGTTTGTTTGTTTGTTATTTATTAATCTTTGAAAGTAGGAATGGATGAAGTATTGAAGGCGGTAGCTGTTTGTCTTGGAAGACAGTGCTGGGCAGAGCCTCAGTGACAAAGCAAAGGTGAATACAGACTACATGATATGTTAATGTAGGAAATTTAGATTACCTGTGTATATATGTTTAGTTTTCAACCTTGTATTGTAAGTCTCAAGCAAACCACTCCATCCACCTCAACCACACTGTTCTCACAATATCTTCAAGTCAGTAAAAATTTACATTTTAACTATGATTTTGACATATTATCAAAATGACCTTGATGTGAAGGAATACTCTCTTCAGAGAACAAAAAGCATAAAAACAATCATATTCATAGAGCCCCCAGTCCTTGATTTTCTTTATGAATGTCTGATGGTCCTAATATTTTCAATATCCTACGATCTCTACCACAACAAAAGCTGCAGTTTTGCCCATGATCTCTTCTGGCATCACTTCAGAGACCTCCATCCCTGCTACAAAAGTTCAGGCCTCATTGTTCTGATCAATCTTGTTTCATATATTCGAAATCAGTACCTGATGGGTATCCCACACACATTGCCAAAATCAACTTTCAGCTTGAGATGCAACTTTGGCCTGCGTAGAACACAGCTCCTGTATGCTGATTCTGAGAAAATATTTTCAGAATAGTTTGCATCAATGACACTGATCTCTTATTAATCACAGCTGTTTCTTCAGCACCAGTTAACAGCAATCACACATTCTTAAAATATATCATGTTAGGAGACAAGAAAGTCTTTGCTTTCCTCTGAAAGTTCCCAAGACAGGTGCCTATTTTCTGTATTTCCCACAGAACGTGTCTTCCAGGTTCCCACAACAACAGCACAATAAACCCAGAAAGCTTTCAAACACTTCTAAAGACTTTCCCCCAAAACATTATGGTCAGATCCATCACAGCAATACCCTGTGGGGGAAAAAAAAACTGTGTTAGGGATCTCAACAGGGACAGAACTGATAGAATTTACATATATTCATATATACGTGTATATAAAGAATGTATATGGGATTTATTATATTGGCTTACTTGATATGGTCTACAAAGTCTAATAGTGGCTATGAAGGGGTTTATATTTGGGTGGATGAGGAGTTAGGAGGATATTGGAGGATTTAGAGGAGGGGAACTGTAACCAGAATATATTGTACGAAAAATATTTATTTTCAGTTTAAAAAAAATAGAAAGAAAAAATAAAACATTCTCTTTCTTAGTGAAACATAAGGAGAGGGAGACACACACACACTCACACACACACACACAGAGAGAGAGAGAGAGAGAGAGAGAGAGAGAGAGAGAGAGAGAGAGAAAGGACAAAAGGCAAAAATATTTTCTTCCAATTTCTCCAAGCTACCACCAGAAGGTTTAATCCATATTTAGGATGAGGTTTCCCCCTTCTACTAATCTGATCAATAAAATCCCTCATATGAATTCAAAATGTAGTGTATCTGGATCCAGTTAATCTCAAAAAATGAAATTAACCATCACAGCAGTGTTAACTAGTCATTCCATCATTCAAACAACCAAGTTACCAGAGATACTTCCTCAGATTTTAACTTTAATCACTTTTAAAGTTCAGTAAATAGACATGGAGAAAAAACATAATGTGTTTCTGTTGTTCTTGAGATGAGATACTTTCAAAACATACAGAAAATGTAAGAGATTTTTCAAAATTACTTGATATTTCACTTTCTGTTTAACTAGTTATGTTTTATAGATAACATGTATTTATAGGTAAATTTTACATCTGTGATGCTATTTTTATTCACAAAATTTTTATTAAGCAATATTAAAATTATTGATTTATACTTATGAATGTGATATAATGAGCTTTGACTTTGTCATTTGATTTTCATTGCTATATAATTTAAAATATCAATATTTATTAGAGATATCATAAGAAGCAGGGCTTTCTATGTAAGAAACTCTTAATTGTATAAGGCTAAATGTCCAGAGAGGTAGTTTCTTCTTGAATAACCAGAAGTTTATTTCCTCCCAAAAAATCTATTATTTTACTAGAGAAGGAAAAAGTTCAGTTCCTATTCTGATGCAATTAAAAAAAGATCTTATATTAATTTTTCCTCAGTCTTTGTTACATGTAACAGAGAAATAGAAAGTACTTATATTTAAGGTGTGTAAGAGGATGTGATAATGTATATGTATGTATGTATATATATATATATATATGTATTACATAGACATATATAAATTATATATAATTACATGCATGGTTTAAGGTTCACCATATTCAATTTAAATAACATATCAAACACCTCACAGTGTTGGGATCCTTTCTACTGAAAACACCTAAGTTCTATTCTCAGTAACTTTCAAGTATCCAATTTTAAATTTAATATTAAAGGTGCCTATCTAAAATACAATTTTCCTATCTCTCTTCTCTGCCCTGCACATCCATTACTTGGTATAATGTTTTGGTGCAGTGCTTACTCAGTGTATCCCCTAATCAGTTTCTTCTTTTCCATCTCCATTTAAAGGGAATGATTTTTTTACACCTAAGTTCTGAAGCACGCAAAACATCATAAATACATGGCTTTCTTTGCCCTTGGAAAAGTGGAAAGGCTTAAGCAGATGCATCTGGGATAAAAACATCTTCAAAATTCTAAGCGTTCTTTACTATAAATCTTTTAGAGTAATACATTGCATTCTAATGTACTTCCCTCGGAGAAGTGAAACTCCTATAAGTTGCTGTAAGCAGCCCCTAAGGATGGTTTAAGGTGCATCAGAAACTGACCTAAATGTCCCTATAATCTAATATATAAGAAAGACTTGCAGTAATGTTATTTACAACTTTTAATTAAATAGAAAATGAAGAAGCATAGTGTGTACTGTAAATCAAAATTCAGAGCCACCTAGTATCATATTTGCAAATCATGTGGAGTTTGCTCCTATTATTCACTCTATTTGTTCCCCTGAGAATGTCAGGGAAGCTATGAAATCAGGCTTGGTGGTGCATACCTGTAATTTGATTACTTGGTAAAATCGCAGGACCAACTTGAATATATATGTAGACCTGTTCTCAACCCCAGTCAAAATACATAAATAACTACTTCCCCCCTCAAATTTTAGAGTATACTTGGATATTTGTAATGTAAACTACAAAGAAGATGTGACCAAGAAGTAAGTACAGTGTTTAAACTTTTAACCATTAGTCATACACAGGCATACAAGTCTTCTTCTATCTGAATTGAGTGAAAATTATCTTTCTGGCATTTCCTCCATAGGATATAACCTGAACCAACACACAGTGCCATTTATAAAGATCTGTGATTTTGTCACCCATACCCTTAGTGACTATTCTTCATAGATTTTATTCCTCCAATCCTTATCTATTCCCATTAATGTATTTGGTTTTAGTAATTTTCAAGATTATTTTGGATTATATGGGCAATTTAAAACAAGAAGAAGAATGAGGAGAAGGAGGAGGAGGAAGAGGAGGAGGCGGAGGAGGAAGAGGAGTCCTGTAATAGCTTTATCTCCACTAACTGATAGGATTAATTTCAACAAATTACTATTATCTCAGACACAAACCATCTAGAATTGATTTACACATGTCTCTAATGATAAAACACATTCTTTAGTAAACTTGTATTAGTTGATATTTAAAATATATCCCATGATCCATTGCACATTCTTTTAAACACGGTTTCTCAAAAAGAAATTCCAGCCAGTACTCTGGGCCTCAGATAATGAATCCGTACCCATGAAACAAAACTATCTAATTATAGGTTGGACTCTAACATTGTAATATCATGATCTTTGCAGTTATAGGGTCAATTTTTCATTACAAATGTGAATGTGTAGTTAATTCTCACAGCCAGCTCTGCCCCTGTTAGAGCATCCTATTAACACTCAATAAGCCAATCTAGTACTTTCTTCAATACTAAGTTCATGACTCTCCTTTGAAAGACTTTTTTCCTCATAGCTCACAGTTTCCCCTTGAGACATACAAAAGCATATTCTGTCCCAAATATATAACCTCTTTCCCCCAAAGACTTTAGTGTATACTTGGGTGTTTGTAATGTAATCTTCTTTTACCAGAGAAGAATAAAGTTCTTTATAATTCATATGCATTTTAATACTTACATGTGATAATCTGAACCAAAAACAAGTAATTGTATATTTTCCCCTTTTCATGCAAATAAATACCAGAATTTGGATTTAAATAGAATTTATTTATCCTTAATAAATTGAAGTTAATTTTCAGCATCTACACAATATGAGTACTTAAAAAGTAAACTTCAAATCTAGCACAACTTTAGACAGTAGGAGTTGTTAGCATTCAGATACACTCCTTGGAATCCTGGCCAATCAGCAGATAATACCCTGACATACCTAGCATCCTGATATCATCCTACCTTCCTAAGTTCCCTTTAAAGAAAGACACCGGGATCGCCCAATGACGCAGAAATGGATGAGATCTACATGAACAGCCTGGACATGAGTGGGGGTAATGAAGGGCGAGGGTCGAGGGAAAGAGAGCTTTGGGGGACCAGGAGATCCCAGCTGGATCAACAACAGAGAGGGAGAACAAGAAATAAGAGACCGTGGTAAATGAAGACCACATGAGAACAGGAAGAAGCAAAGTGCTAGAGAGGCCCACAGAAATCCATAAAGCTCCTTCAGAGTTTCTTTCTGCTCCCTCTGTCCTGTTCTTGTTTTGTTTTTTCACGGGGGGAGGGTGAACAGTGCCTGGCACACAGCAGGCGCTCAATAAATATTTGTGAAAAAAAAAAAAGAAAGAACTCCTCCCCCATTTGTTCTCTCTTTCTTCCCCTTCCTCCTTCTCTCCCTGTCTCCCTCTTTCTCTCTCCCTTCTCTCTTGCCCCCACCAAATAAAACTCTAAACTGAGCACTGTCTACATGATGTCTCTGTCTCTCACCAGCCTTGAGGCACCTTGGCTCCACTCACCAAGGCCTCTCTCTCACCATATCACAACAGGAGTAAAGAGTACAATAACTGTGATTTACTTCTTATGCCATCATTTATGCTCTAAGATATAATGACTTAAACATGTAATAATAATTTATTGGTAATATTTGAGTAATATAAGGTAAATAGAAAAAGTAGTTATTTTAGTCTATCTAGATATCCATCTATCTATCGAGTCCTTCTTTATACTTCCAAGGTAATCCAGAGTATTTTAGCATCTTCCCAATGTTCCCATTGTCATTTGATCGTGTGATAGTTTGTGGCTAAAAGCACAGAATAAGCACCCCTTGGAGTCTGAATCCCAAGGACCAACATCCATACAATATCAGATGATGAAGCATTCATCATCTAGCATTCAACATCAGATGATGAAGCATTCATCATCTAGTATTCAATATCTGTTGATGAAGGACTTTTTTTGTTCTGGAAAAGAGGTAGCAATAATTGATCATTCATTCACTTTTTGTGCTATCCTGAGACCCTACATTTGAATTATGTCCACCTATGTGGAGAGTGCATAATACTCAGTCCACATACTAAATACATTTTCCTCTAGACTCACTCTCAAAGTCATATCTACAAATAAAGTTTTGTCACATATCTGCAAAATCTCAATTTTGTGCCAAAATTGTCACCAAAATTAACCATTATACCTGGCAACCATAGAATGAACAACAACAAAAAGTTACTTTCACAAAGAATCCATCAATGGAATTAATTACATAGAAAGAAGAATGATTCTATTATCATAATCATGGAGTTTAATACAATTAAGACAGAAAGAATATATAACTTTAAATCTAAAGTATGCAAAAAACATCTGTGCCCTTCAGAACCTGTAGAGTATGTTATATTTCACATGAGAGGCTGAAGTGGCATGTGGACTCCTGGGGTGATCAAAATATCCTTCTGTAATCTGAACAGTTTACATATGTGTATGTTTTCATTTTGGGAAAATAGACAATGACATGTATGCTTGAACTTACATTGTAAAATTTGACAAACTGTTTCAAAAACACTCTAAAATTCCTGTATCAATCAAAATGAACTGAAGAAAACACACAGAAAAGAGATGCATAGTACATTTTTAAAGTATTCCTGAAGTAGCAAGTTTATATAAATAAACTAACATGCATTTAAAATTTGAAGTGTTAATCCAGGCAACTTTATTAAAGACACATTTAAGAATTGAAAGTAAAGTATATAATACAAGAAAATTGTAATTAAAAACTAAAATGATATTTGCTATGTAATATTTTCCATACAGTGATGAAATTAATATGTAGGAAAAATTATTCTTTGAGGGTTTGAATGTTAGACTTTTTAGATACGTCTTTGCCTCTGTGCAATAGATAGCAATAGTGTCCTTAAACCTATATTTTGACAGCCAAAAACTTTTTTAGACATTATGAGTTATCCTTTGAATTACATAATTATAACCATTGGAGAACCAGTGGGCTTTATTAGTGGGATGCAAAATGTATTTTAAACAAAATTTATCACTAGACTTAAAGAGAGCTGTTGTGAAGTATTAAAATATTTAACTCACATTTGTTCTCCTATAAATATTTATTAAGTAGCTATAATATGCTAGACACCAGGGACACAATAGAAAATAAACAGACTTGAGTTCTATTTTCATGGAGCTCACACTGTAATGAGGATCAACATACAATAAACAAATAAATAATTCATTGATCACAGCTGGAAAGGAAAGTAAAATATGAAAGAAGAATGGACATTGATGTGGTGAAACAGTATTTTTCATAATGTTCTTAAAGAGATTTCTTTACTAAGTTGACATTTACAAAAGATACATGAAGAAGATCATACATGGCACAAAGTATTTAAAGAGGAAAACAGAGATTTCACAGAGTGTGAAAGACAAAAGCAGAATTCCCAAGAACAGGAAAGAGAACAGTGATGCTTAGCTAGGGAAGAGTGACTTTCAGAAAGTGGTTATCAGGTCAGTGTTTGTTAACTGGATACAGATTTTAAATGCATAAGTGGCCTGAAACCGACTTAAAATAAATAAAACTATTATTGTCAGAATTTCAAACAAGAATACAACAATCCGTAACTACTGTTAGAAAATTTAGAATACCTTCTTTGCAATTAAAGTTCCAGTTAATTAGCAAGGATTTAGAAAACATGAACAAAATAAATAACTGACCTTCATACAATAGACATATCGCTAAGTAGGAAAAAAGCATTTTTTATTTTATCCTCTTGAACTTTGAATCTTGGGGAAAGTATTATCTAACTCAAAGTATCACTGAACCTAAAGTCTAATTATGGTAGCTTACTCTTTTTCTTCCTAATTCACCTTGCACATTCTTGCAAAAACAGCTTTATTCTATGTTCGTAATGTACTCCTTGACCTTCCATTGTGTTCATGTGGGAGGAAAGCCCAATCACCACTCAGCAGCAGATGACTGTCCTTGTTCTTTTTACTCTTTATTCTTTTGGTGTCCCACCACCCAGCTCCAAAATACGTACACATGGAGTCTTATTCTAAACTTATAAATATCTGGCCTTAGAAAGGCTTGTTTCTAGCCAGCTTTTCTTAAATTAGCCTGTCTATCTTTCAACCATGGGCTTTTGCCATTTTCTATTCCTGTATATCTTTTCTTTATTTCTTACTCTGTGTCTGGCTGTGTGGCTGGTGGCTGGCCCCCAATGTCATCCTGCTTCTTCTCTTGCTCATCATTCTTTTCCTCTCAGATTTCTCCTCCTACTTATTCTCACTGCCTGCCAGCCCCTTACTATTTGTCATTCAGACCTTTATTAGACCAATCAGGTGTTTTAGACAGGCAAGGCCACACAACTTTACAGGGTTAAACAAATGCAACATAAAATAATGCAGCTTCTTGCATCATTAAATAAATGTTCCACAGCATAAACAAATGTAGTACATCTTAAATTAATATTCTACAGCATTACAAAAACTTATTCATGGAGAATAGAAGTTGCCTAACTTCAATTTATCTTCCATTTTCTAAATTAACTTTACAAAACACAACTGTATGGCTTTTGTCTTTGAGTCATTATTGTTGTGATGAAACACCAGGGAGAAAGCAATTTAGGATGGTTTATTCAACTTACACTTCTATATTGCTGAAATAATGTGGGGATTTAACAAGGCAATTCCATATAGTTAAAAGGAGGTTTATTTGGGGGGTAACTTATAGCCAGTAAAGGGGTTGATTACAGGGTCTGGGAGAGGTGAGGTGAAGTCCAGTGGGTTTCTCTGGAGAACCCTGACTTGGTCTGCCATCCAGCATATAGATCAACAGGAACCAAGAGGGCCAGCAAATCCGGAACTCAGTCTTAAGGGCTCCTGTCCCAGCCATGCCCCAGGGGCAGGTCCTAGGTAGGCCTGGCAGTTACCAGCTGCTTCACAGGGGCGGTGCTTCAAGGTCAAAGCTGGAACAGCTACCAACTATACTCTTCATCTGTAAAAGAAGTTAGGACAGGAATGCAAGCAGGGCAGGAACCTGGAAGCAGGAATTGATGCAGAGGCCACGCAGCAGTTCTGCTTACTGGCTTGTTCCCCATGGCTTGCTCAATCTGCTTTCTTATAGAACCCAGGACCGTCAGCCCAGGAGATGCCCCACCCAAAATAGATTGAGCCCTCCCTCATCAATCACTAATTTTATGGATCTTATGATGGTATTTTCTCAATTGAGGTTCCCTCCTTTCAAATAACTCTAGAATGTGACCAGCCAAAATAACTTCCCTACTTCAACCTTTCCTCCAAGACACGGGATTAAGCCCAAAGTTACAGCAATCTCCCTCTCTCTTCTTTTCTATTATCTAATATTTCTATAATGATTCTAGCAAATTCTTTATTTGGGTCTTATTTAAAATTGAAAAAAAAAAAACAACAACATATTACCCTGAAATTTAAATCAATGTTCTCATTAATATTTTATGCTAACTTTCTGAACCTTCTGTCAATTTTTGAGCATATTCATTTATGTTTATAAAGTTGATCACTTAATATCAGTTCCTCATAGCATACTGAAGCTTTCATGACTTTAAGTACAACCCAAGTGGTTCGCTCTGCAAAGCTAGATCAGAGACAGGTTCTCTGGCATCTTTCATGCTGACCCTATGGCCCCCTATGTTCTCTATGCTCACCTAAACCAATTTAATTCAACATTTGACCATGTCCTTCAAAGTGCCATCACCAACCACAGTCCATTATGTATTTTAAATTATTGCCATCAACCACATTCCACCTTGTATAGTAAACAACTACCATTTATTTCACATCTTTGTGTTTTACTCAGGATCTTGAGTTCCCTCTATTCTAAATTTCCTTACCACTCATATTGTTACTCACCCAAACACCTATACTTCTTTCAGTTATTAATTAAATTTTATTCCCTTTAATGTAGTTAGAGTTTTCCTGCCTGGCCCACAGTCAGGACAAATCTCTCTCACCTGCCAGTCCCACAGCTGCTCAGACCCAACCAAGTAAACACAGAGATGTATATTGGTTACAAAATATATGGCCATGGCAGGCTTCTGATAACTGTTCTTACAGCTTAAATTAATCCATTTCCATTAATCTATACTTTGCCACGTGGCTCGTGGCTTACCGGCATCTTCACATGCTGTTTGTCATCATGGTGGCTGGCAGTGTCTCTGACTCAGCCTTCCACTTCCCAGCTTTATTCTCCTCCTTGTCCTGCCTATACTTCCTGCCTGGCCACTGGCCAATCAGTGATTTATTTATTTACCAATCAGCAACACATTTGCAATACAGAACATCCCACAGCACTTTAAATTATTTCAACTTGTATAATTTTTGTGTTCACTCTGCCATGAGCATACTTATACTGTAGTTTGGATTATTTACAATTCAATGTGGGAATGGCATCCATAGAAATTACTCTAGTGAAAATAATCAAATATAAAGATTTCCTAAGTAGTTAATGAAGACTTGAAAAAGAAAACACACAGAAGATATGAGAAACCCTTTCCTTGGTTAAACAACAGTAGTTAATTGTTATAACCATAAAGCTGGAAGAATAAAAGAAATATTATAATTTCCAAATCTTTATAAACTGAAAAAAGAGAACTTTGGGTTGAAAATTAGATGCTTGGGACCTTCCATTCTGTTTTCATGGATGTCACACAGTCTGAGATATTGGAATGGAACACCACTCACTCAGGTTAAAGAAAATTGCTACATTGATGATCAAGCATGGGAAAAAAAATTCATTTTCTTTTCTCTTTCTGCGTTCTACTCTCTGTATATCACTCACTATGAGCACTTACTTAGCTGTGAGCTATATGACCAAGAAAATGTTCTTTTCAAATAAAATAATAAAGGAGACATGCTTTAAAGCACAGAGGAGCTTCAGCACAGCTCTGTATGCTGTAGTGTGTTTATGTATTTTCAGTGGACTTATTCAGTGGATATGTCAGGAGAGTTGGCTTCAGTGTTGAGTATTGAAGACAGAATGGACAACAGTAACTACAGAGTTCATATCTTCATTGTGTTTATATTCCGAGTTTTCTATTACACTAAATTTTGTTCTCTTTTTAAACAATAATTCTCAACTAGAAATTACTCAAATACTCTGCCAACAGGAAATGTTTAGAACTGTGAACCAAGGGCCAGCAAAATTAACTCAGTTCTTTATTATGAGTAAAATTTTCCTTAAAACAGAAGCTCTCATTAGTTATAAATATTTATATATTATTAGTTATTATATTATATATAACATATTATATGATAATACTATTGTATATTAATATTATTACCTATATTATGGTTATTATTGTATATTATATAATATGTTATACACAGTATGTTATTATATATTATATATATTATATTAGTTATAGGTACACATATATATCTTCTTCCATTCTCTCCAACATTAGTGGCTGGAACAGAGATAAAATGACTCTGTAAGTCTAAAGCATTTACTATTTCAACCTTTAGAGCAGCTGTTCTCAACCTGTGAGTTGCAACCCCTTTGGGAGGGAGGATCTAAGGAGTCCTTCAGAGGAGTCACCTTAAACCATCAGAAAACACAGATATTTACATTATGATTCATAAGGGTAGCAAAATTACAGTCATGACATAGCAACAAAAATAATTTATGATTGGGTGCTACCATAGTTTGAGGAACAGCATTAAAGGGTCACAGAATTAGGAAGGTTGATAACCGCAGCTGTAGAGAAACTGTACACCAACTTCTAAAGCAAATAATTGAAATTATATCTAGCACTTAAGAGGATATCATGTGGGATACTTTCTTATATACCTACAAATGTATTCTATTAAAGCTAGGCAGATGACAGTAATTGCATTACTCTTCTAACTGAAATAAATTTTTATAGAATTGGTCAGCTGCTCAATATCATTAGAGTATTCAAATTTCAGTTAATTATAAAATGTTTTCAAAAGCCGCTGAAGAACACTTTTGGGAAATACAACTTTAAGCCAAAGTAATATGTTTTATTAAGTGTTTTAGATTTTATTTACTGTAATTTATGGGCATGAGTGTTTTCCCTGCATGTATATATGTGTACCACCGGAATGTGTGATATCTCATCGAGGCTGATCCCTTGGGAATGGAGTTACAGGTGGTTGTGAGATGCCATGTGGGTGTTGGGAACTGATATAGTCCTTTGCAAAAGCAGCTAGTACTCTTAACAACTGTGCCATCTCTCCCACACTGAAGTATTCTTTTGTCTCTGTGTTTTTCAAATCACTACACTGGAAAACGTGTCTCCTTATGTTGACTAGGTAAGAAACAATTTTTTTTTTGTAGAGAAAGTATCATTTATCACTGAAGACATAACATTTAAAAATGCATTTTGTTTCCTGTTATGTACATTTTTTTCTTCTAAAATGACAACGTGATATTTCTATTTGCACATTAATAATTGACTAATCATAGCATATTACTATAAAAAGCACAAGACAAAAGCATTAATTAGAAACCTAATCTAATAGCAATGAAATTTCTGAACAAAACTAGAAATAATTTAATTTGTCATTTTTCTTGATGCTATTCTGGTCTAAATAACAGATTTAAAGAGGTTGTAGTGTAAGTTAATACAAAACTATAAACAAAGCTAAACTTAATCATATTTAAGCTAAACATAAAATTGTGATTTATATGACTATTTAATAAATACTAATTTATATGTATTTGAAGCCAAAAATGTAAATTTGGACATTTAAAATAACATTCTCATTTTAATTATACTTAGCTAAAATTATTTTACTGCATTGTTCATATTTTTTCATATTTAGTGCATTTAAAAGAATGTTAAAATTTCACTTTAACAGTTTACTTTTAGAATTACTTGACACATATCATTTTACAAAACAATCTATTGATTTTTTTCCTACTTTTAAGAGAAACTACTCACATACTTTTCTGTCCACAAAAGAAATATTTTCACTTTCACAGGTAGCATGAAATGGAAGTACATATCATCTTTGCCCTTTCAAACCAGAAAAGGTCAAAAACTTTCAAGTATTTTTTTTCTAATTGCATGCATTTTTCTTTATTTTCTTTCATCAGTGAAAAATATAGTAATCTAACTGACTTTGAAGCTGAAGCTATTTGGTGACATTTACTAAATCAACTCTATTAGGTCTTTTGGTCATTATATAATTTATTTCACTCCTTCACTGCAAAACAATTGGGAGTATTTTCTACCTGTAGGCACAGTTGAGTCTATATTAGATCTCGATAGTTGAATAGGTGTCATTTTTGCCAGTATTTAGAGCATAGTAAACTGACAAATAGGATGACAAGAAACCTGTGTAAAATATAGTGTATTGTGATTTTTATCTTGAAGAAAATGAGAAATTATTAATTAATTTGGAGCAAAGAATAAATATAACAGAATTTTAGTATAGAAACAAGTGTATTAACAGAGCAAGGATACAAACAAATATCTGAGTGACAGTATCCTTCGGTCATAAAAGTGATCGTAAGAGATGTAGAGGAGTAAAAGTATTTATCTCATAATCACACTGACAATATGCTGCTGACTTGGCAGTAATAGGACAATAGTGAACAACAGAACAACTATTACCAAAGGCTGTGTTAGGGAATTTAATATGATGCATTTCATTATTACACATAAATTTGAAGAAAAATTCAGTGAAGGGTACAAATAAAGGTTTATTTTACAATTTGTGTTAGCAATAGCTAAGATCATGTTATATATGTATCTTCCCCTAAGTGGTTTATGAGTAATAAGAAAGAGCATGCATAATGATGTCATACTGGAGAACATGTAAGTTGATAAGATACCAAAGGAGAACCTTTCCATAAAAACTGACTTAGAAGTTGACTGCACTGCCTGAGAAAGCAAGGATTTACAAATAGGTCATGGTATTACATTGGAAATGGTAATAGAGAATAGAAAATGATTAATGGTGGCTAAATGTGAATGGATGAACAGGTGAATACCAAATGAATGAAAGAGAAAAAAAACAATAACAGAAGATGAGAATGTAGAACTTTTGTTTGATTTCTTTTCCATTAATGGTCAGAATTATGATCAACAAGGAAAGTTAGAAAAACTACCCAAGTATTTTGAATAAAACTAAACTCTACAATCTATCCTACATATAAATGCACAAATACTTTTAAAATACTTGTCTTAAGATAAATATTGTAATAGTATTTTATTAAAAATTCTAAAACATGGAAGGAAGGAATTTTACTTTTTCTTAGGTTTATTTTACTTTGCTTTGACTCAAAAAATTTCATTTTGAGGCTGAGGATGACTTGGAACTCACAATAGCCTAGGCTAAAATTGAACTCATAGCATTTTTTTGTCTCATTCTCCTGTGTTCAAGTATTACATACATAAGCCATCAATCCAGCATCTAACATACCTATTGATGATTGGAGTGTGTGAACAACCTGCAATACCTTCATGTAGTAGAACATTACTCAGTAATGGACATAAATAAAATATCAAACCAGAGAAAAACTGTAGCTCTCAAAAGTATATTGATACATCAGAGAAGCTAGTCTCAAAAGGACACGTACTCTACAAAATCAAGAAAGCAGAATTCTGGGAAAAGTCAAAACTATACAGAAAATGGTCAGTGGATGCAAGAAATCTAAGAAGAAAAAGTATGGGTAAGTGGAGCTTAAGGGATATTATTTCCAGGACACTATTATCAATAATACAGTGATAGTGGAGCAAAGCCACTAACATTCATGAAAAACCATTGAATGAACATTGCAAAGAATTGTTGCTGGAGTTACCTCCAATCCTGCCCAGGCCTGCAGCCACTCAGACCTAAACAAACACACAAATGTTTGTATTATTTAAACTGTTTGGCCTAATGGCTCAGGCTTCTTGCTATCCAGTTCTTATATCTGAAATTAACCCATTTCTATTAATCTGTAAGTTGGCACGTGGCTTGTGGCTTACTGGTACTTTACATCTTACTTCTCATGGCAGCTGGGGCTGGCAATGTCCACTGCCTCAGCCTTCCACTTCCCAGCCTTCTCCTCTCTCTTATCCTGCCTATAGTATACTTCCTACCAGGCTACTAGCCAATCAGTGTTTTATTTATCAATCAATCAATCAGAGCAACACATTCACAGCATATAAAAAGTCATGTGGTCTTCATTTACCATGGTCTCCTATTCCTTGTTCTCCCTCTCTGTTGTTGATCCAGCTGGGATCTCCCACTCACCCAAGCTCTCTTTCCCTCGACCTTCGCCCTTCACTACTCCCACTCATGTCCAGGCTGTTCATGTAGATCTCATTCCATTTCTCTGTCATTGGGCGATCCCTGTGTCTTTCTTGGGGTCCTGTTTTCCAGGTAGCCTGCCTGGTGATGTGAGTAGCAGTCCAGTCATCCTTGTTCCACATCTAGTATCCTGTTATGAGTGAGTACATACCATGTTTGTCTTTCTGAGTCTGGGATACCTCACTCAGGATGATTTTTTCTAGATCCATCCATTTGTCTGCAAACCTCATGATGTCATTGTTTTTCTCTGCTGAGTAGTATTCCATTGTGTATATGTACCACATTTTGTTTATCCATTCTTCAGTTGAAGGGCATCTAGGTTGTTTCCATGTTCTGGCTATTACAAGCAATGCTGATATGAACATAGCTGAACAAGTGCTCTTGTGGTGTGGTTGAGTATTCCTTGGGTATATGCCCAAGAGTGGTATAGCTGGATCTTGGGGGAGATGGATTCCCAATTTTCTAAGAAATCGCCATATTGATTTCCAAAGTGGTTGTACAAGCTTGCATTCCCACCAGCAGTGGAGGAGAGTCCACATGAGAATAGGAAGAAACAAAGTGCTAGAGAGGCCCACAGAAATCCACAAAGATACCCCCACAACAGACTGCTGGCAATGGTCGAGAGACAGTCCGAACTGACCTACTCTGGTGATGGGATGGCCAAACACCCTAATTGTCGTGCTAGAAACCTCATCCAACTACTGAGGGATCTGGATGCAGAGATCCATGACTAGGCCCCAGGTGGATCTCTGGGAGTCCAATTAGCGAGAATGAGGAGGGTTTATATGAGCGAGAATTGTTGAGACCAAAGTCGGATAAAGCACAGAGACAAATAGCCAAACAAACGGAAACACATGAAATATGAACCAATGGCTGAGGGGTCACCAACTGGATCAGGCCCTCTGAGTGGGTGAGACAGTTGATTGGCCTGATCTGTTTGGGAGGCATCCAGGCAGTGGCACCGGGTCCTGTGCTCATTGCATGAGTCGGCTGTTTGAAACCTGGGGCCTATGCAGGGTCCCTTGGCTCGGCCTGGGAGGAGGGGACTGGACCTACCTGGACTGAGTCCACCAGGTTGATCTCAGTCTGTGGGGAAGGCTTTGCCCTGGAGGAGATTGGAATGGGGGGCGGGCTGGGGGGAAGGTGAGGGGGGCGGGAGGGGGGAGAACAAGGGAATCTGTGGCTGATATGTAGAACTGAATTGTATTGCAAAATAAAAATTTAAAAAAAAAAAAAAAAAGTCATCCACGACCAGGCGGTGGTGGTGCACACGCTTTTAATCCCAGCACTCGGGAGGCAGAGCCAGGCGGATCTTTGTAAGTTCGAGGCCAGCCTGGACTACCAAGTGAGTTCCAGGAAAGGCGCAAAGCTACACAGAGAAACCCTGTCTCGAAAAACCAAAAAAAAAAAAAAAAAAAAAAAAAAAGAAAGAAAAAAAGTCATCCCCCACAAGGAATGAATTTTCTTTTACTTTTGAAGGAAATATTATTTTATTTTATTTTTGTTTTGTGGGGTTTTTTTTATATTTTTTGGTCAATTTGTTCTTTTTTTAAGAGATTTTCTATTCATTTTACATATCAACCACAGATTCCCTGTCATCTCTCCTCCCACCGCCAGCCTTTCCTCCCAACTCACCCCCCATTCCCCCTCTTCCAAGGCAAGGTCTCCCATAGGGAGTCAGCAGAGCCTGGTGCATTCAGTTGAGGCAGATCCAAGGCCCTCCTCCCTGCACCAAGGCTGTGCAAAGTGTCTCACCATAACCACTAGGTTCCAAAAAGCTGGCCCATGCACTAGGGACAGGTTCCAGTCCCACTGCCTGGGGGACCCCTAAACAATTCAAGCTAAACAACTGTCTAGCTTATCCAGAGGGCCTAGTCCAGTACCATGGGGGCTCCACAACTACTGATCCACAGTTCATGTGTTTCCACTCGTTTGGCTAGTTGTCTCTGTACTTTTTCTAATCATAGTCTTGATATCTCTTGCTCATAGAATCCCTCCTCTCTCTCATCGATTGGAATCCTGGAGCTCTGCCTAGGACCTGGTCGTGGCCATGGATTTCTGCATCTGCTTCCATCAGTCACTGGATGTGGGTTCTATCATGACAGGGTGTTCAGCCATCTGATCACCAGAGTAGGTTAGCTCAGGCACCCTCTCAACCATTGACAGCAGTCTGTGGTAGAGTCATCTTTGTGGATTCCTGGGGACCTCCCTAGCATTCTGATTTTTCCTATTCCCGTGGTGTCTTCATTAAATTTTTCTCATTCATTTTACACACCAATCAAAGATTCCCCCTCCCTCCTCCCACCCCTTCATCCTCCCCCCTCCAAAAAAAAAAAAAAGAAGGCAAGGCCTCCCATGGGGAGGCACATCCAGTAGAGGCAAGTCCAAGTCCTTCCCCCTGCCTCAAGGCTGCACAAAGTGTCCCATCATAGGTAGTGGGCTTCAAATTACCATGCACCAGAGATGGATTCTGATCCTACTGCCAGCGGCCCCCAAAGCAAATCAAGCTACACAATTGTCTCCCCATGCAGAGGGCCTATGAATGAATCAAGGAATGAATCTTAATGACAATGACACAGTATAGTTAATCGTCAGGTATCAGTTTGTAGCTGTAACCATCTTATTAAATAAGAAACACAGAGCCAATCACAGAGATAAAAGCCCAAGAGGTCAGAGCAATAGTTAAGAGCTAAATACTCTTTCTTACCCTACTTTTTTTTTATGGAGCTGAGGATCGAACCCAGGGCCTTGCGCTTGCTAGGCAAGCACTCTACCACTGAGCCACTGAGCTAAATCCCCAACATACTTTATATATAACTCACATCCGATCCCATACTGGTCTGTCAGGCCCTCTAGCACAAGGTAATGAGGAGATTCATAAATTATTGATAGGAAATGTGCTGGAGGCCTCAGAATTTCATTTAAAAAAATCATTTCAATAGTAAAAGTTTAAAAAAGGATTTTTCCATAACCTGGCAACAAGCCAAGGAAGTTATAAGGAAATTTCCTACTTATTTCTTTTACAATCAGATGCCAATACCAGCAGGATGTAACCCAAAGGGTACTCAGAGGAATGAAATCTGGCAGATGGACGTGTTTCACTTTGCAGAATTTGGAAAACTGAAATATGTACACCATACCATTGATACTTATTCAGGATTTCAATGGGCAACTGCTTTGAGTTCTGAAAAAGCTGATTCTGTAATCACTCATTTGCTAGAATTTATGGCCATCATGGGTATACCTGCACAAATTAAAACTGACAAGGCTCCATTATATGTCTCTGTTAAAATGAAACAGTTTTTTGCTTATTACACTATAAAGCATATTACAGGTATGCCACATAATCCTACAGGCCAAGCAGTTACAGAAAGATCAAACAGAACTCTAAAGTATATGCTAAATAAACAGAAAGGGATAACAAAACCCCCCAGAAATAGACTACATAATGCTCTATTAACTTTGAATTTTCTCAGTGCTAATGAGAAAGGAACAACAGCTGCAGAGAGACACTGGATAATAGAAAAAAAAACTACAGAGTTAAATCAGCCTATATACTTTAAGGATGTGCTGACCTCAGAATGGAAACCAGGATATGTGTTACATTGGGGACGAGGTTTTGCTTTTGTTTCTACAGGAGAAGATAAGCTATGGATACCATCAAAATTGATAAAGGTTCGATTTGAACAAGAGAGACCTCTTAATTAGAGGAAGTGATAGTTCATCAACCAGCATGACCATCCAATTAAAACTAACTTATACCAGTAACACATGCCTTTTCATTTAATCAGATAATAACTTGCTGAAAGGGAATCTCCCCAAAATTAGTCTTGGGGAAAGGTTTTTGTTTTTGTCTTTTAGGAGAATGAAGGCTAAGGAATCTGAAGAACACTAGACAAATGAGACAACTGAAGAAAAAGGACAAATCATCTGTCCCAGGAAAAAGAGTAAAATGGCCTATTGGTATATCATCTACAAAATTTCATAACTTTTCCTAAATGTTTGTTTCTGCTCTTCTTTAAAGAAATTTAATACTATTGGTCTTCTTGTAGTCCCAGTTCAATTAAAATTTTAAGCTGACTTTGGAGTTGGAGAATGGCTCTATCCTTCTTTAAACTCAAGCATGTTTTTAAAAGGAAAATGCAAACTCCCTGTATCATGCCAGAAGAAAGAGCCATCTTCTGATATGGGACAGGAGAAAAACCAAATTAATTAAGGGATATTCTATTACTACTAATCTCAACTCTTTGATTCTATTCTGATTCTTTGAACTTTTCTTAAAGTATGAATTTTATATCAAAATTTACAAGATATATATATATATATATATATATATATATATATATATATATATATACATTTTAAATGTTGTTAAGGTATTAATGCTCATATAGAGTACTGATTAATTCTAGAAAAGAGGCTTCAATTAGCTGCCTATACATGTCTTTGTGTTCGAGTCTCTTATCAGTTTTCTGCAGGAAATCATGGCCAGGTCTAATATCAACTGAAGTCTCCATGAAGAAGATGGGGCCCTACAACAACAAAAATTCCACGTGGACAATAATAATATCATTAAGCTGACAAACATCATCTACAGATCAGTTTTGGACTACAAAGTGCTCAGAGCAATTTTGAGAGGGTTAGCTGAGATGATCCAGTCTCAAAGACTACTTCAATAAGGACTTGAGATAAACCCTAAACTTTGGCATTATGCTCAAACTGGACAACAAAGGATATAGCTACCTTTCTTAGAATTTGACAATTGACCCCAAATTTTTCTTTTCAGAATAAAGATACCTTTGCCCATCCCAAGCAGGAAGCAATTTTAAGAATAAGACACTCTTAGCCAGGCAGTGGTGGCACATGCCTTTAATCCCAGCACTCGGGAGGCAGAGCCAGATGGATCTCTGTGAGTTTGAGGCCAGCCTGGTCTACAGAGTGAGATCCAGGAAAGGCACAAAAGCTACACAGAGAAACCTTGTCTCAAAAAAACAAAAAGAAAAAAAAATATGACGCTCACATTCCCAAAGAGGTGGTGTGGGGCGGGTGTTTTTTTTTTGGGGGGGGGGATCTTTTAATGGGTTTTGGGTCTGGCATAATTTTCATTGTTTAGTAGGGTTGTAGCATGAATCTTAGAAAGTCTTATTAATAAAATCAAACCTGAGGCCAGTTATTGTGGTGAATGCTGGTAGATCAGATGCAGAACAAGCCACAGCTGTCTCACCTTGCCAATTCCTCAGATGGTCCTGTTTCCTCAGGCTGGAAGCCTCTGAGTCCTCATCCCAATGGCTCTCAGCTGAACTGCTGCTCGAAAGCCTGAAGCTTAACCAGCTAAAAGCTTCTAGTTTCTGGTCTTCACGCCTTATATATCTTTCCTTCCCATCATCACTCCCTGGGATTAAAGGCTCGCTTTCTGGGATTAAAGGTGTGTGTCACCATGCCTGGCTGTTTCCAATGTGGTCTTGAACTCACAGAGATCCTGAGGGATTTCTACCCTTGAAATGCTATGATTAAAGGTGTGAGTGCCACCATTTTCTAGCCTTTGTGTCTAGTGGCTGTTCTGTCTCTGACCCCAGATAAGTTTATTAGGGTGTACAATATTTTGGGGAACACAATACCACCACAGATGGTTGGTTACAAGTTGTTGTTAAGGGTTAGGAAAAGGGCTAAGCAAAGGAATATAGATTTAAGGTTCTTGTTTGTTTGTTTTTTTAGTTTTTTTTATTCTTATTTTATTGGTGTTTTGCCTGTATGTATGTCTGCGTGAGGGTGTTAGATCCTAGAGTTACAGACAGTTGTGAGCTGCCATGTGGGTGCTGGGAACTGAACCCAGGTCCTCTGGAAGAGCAGTCAGTGCTCTTAACCACTGAGCCATCTCTCCAGCCCCAAGGTTCTTGTTTTTTTTTTTTTAAAGAAAAAGACAATTACTAGTTTTAAATACTTTACATTGGTTGGATTTTTTATATTGTATACAAATCATTGATATTGTTAGAAAATGCTGTATGTATATTTCTAATTTAGTTCAAGATATTATACTGTTCATTTAACAATGTAATGCAATTTGCTGATACTTTAATGTTATTATTACCAACTATTAGGATATAAAGAAATGAAAAGTTAGTAATTAGACATTATAATAGAACTTGTAGTCACATTAGGTATGTTTTTAAGATTGAGCAGATATATTTCAGATAGACAGGTCATCTTCAAACCCTTCAGAGATCTACAGTATATGGCATTTAAAATGTTTTAATAACTTAGAAAATTTTTTTTTGTTATGACTATGAGACATGTCAGCTCCTGGCAGTACCAATCTACTTCAGAGAAAATATGGATGGACATTGAAGAAACTGCATACGGAGTTACCTTTCATTGTGGCAAAAGTTAGCCACTGGACAACAAAGTATCCTTGAATCAACTGCTGACAAAATGGACAGACAGGACACAAAACAAAGGACTACTGACTTGCCAAAACAAGTATGTTTGTGGCTTTATCAAAAGGCATCTTCTGAGGCCAGGACAATATGGCACCATCCCTGAAGTGGCCTTTGCAATCTGGAAAAGGTACAGTGGCCTTTTCTTCAAAGACAGCTGAACAGGCAGTGGGCTGATGGTTTCTGATGTGCAGTGGAACAGCAGCTATTTTTGAAGAGTAACTAAGCTCACACCTCTCAATAGTAGACTGGTATTTAATAGAGGGATGTGAAGAAGAATGGGATGCCAAGATAAAGCTACCCACACACACAAGCAAAAAAGAATGAACAGCTGAATTTAAAAAAAATCAACAATTTCCAGAATTTAAAATCCTGAATCATGACATGACACTAGTGGAATTCAGGTGTTTCTGTTACATGGACTGCTCTCACCAAATGTGAGGTCAAACTGTTGACCTTGTGTACATCCCAGTTCACAAATGAGTCTGTCAGATACACTAAGCCTATAGGCTGAAAATGATGCCCCAACACTTCGGAGAAGCTTCAGGTGACTGTCCAGGCAGCTGGCTATTTCTGTCAATTCACATTTTTTTTTTGGAAGCTGCTTGCATGCACTTCCTGTTTTTATTTTTTATTAGGTAATATTATTTCCTTCTTTAGTCTCTGAGGGAGTTGAAGATTAGTTAGTTATATGTTGAAGATTAGATATTTATAGTTTTCCTTGTTAAGAATTTAAAAAAAAGCTCACTAAAGAGGTGTAAGTGTATAAATTTGAAAGATGATATAATACAGTTTTGTTAGTAATATAAGTTAGGATAGAAAGTGAATCAGGTACATTTTGGACTTACCAAAATAGGATAGATAATGGAATTATTTTCTCTAAATTTGTCAAATATAAATGGACTAGACATTTTTTAGGTATTTATTGCTTGTATATATGGTGTATAATTATTGTACTTTTGTATATAGTTTTTCTTATATTAGTTATAACTTTTTTCCTTTTTTCTTTTTATTAAAATAGAAAAGGGGAAATATGGTGATATTTTATTTGTACTGAAATGTGATTTTATTTGTATGTTAATAAATAAAGTTGCCTGGGGGTCAGAGCTGATAGAAAGCCATAGCAGAAGTCTGACAGTGGTAGCACATGCCCTTAATCCTGATCACATGACAGGCAGATCTCCGTGTGTTCAAGGAAACCACCAGCATGGAGACACACACCTTTAATCTCAATGCCAACCATAGAAGACCTATAGGTCTATTAGATGGGCAGTGATGAGGAGGTCATGTGGTTGGGTTTACAACCAATGAGAAGGCAGAACAGAAAGTCTATAAAAAGGCAGATACACAGTAAGTAGTACTCTTGCTGAGAGGAAGGACAGCAGCAGCAGTAGGGCTCTGTGCAATTGGCTCTGTGTTTCTTATTTAATAAGATGGTTACATCTACATCAGTTCTTACTAATCATAGAGCCATACTACCTTAATACTAGTTTCAAATCTAGAAACTTCAAAGATGAATATATGTTACAGATAGGAAATAAGGTAACTGACTATCCAAAAAAAAAAAAAAAAAAGAAAGAAAAAGAAAAAAAAAAGAAATATTGTCCGAAGGCTATATATGACCCAATTTAAATTTTAGTGGCTGGTACATTGGTATCTACTGAATGAGTATGAAGAAGTCACAGTATATATGTTCCATTAAAAAGAAAAATAAAAAGTATATACCAGAAAATTAGCCTGAGTACCCTTATTTATTAGCTTAATCAGACAAAGAAAATTTATAGAACCACATTAACAATACCAAGCATTATTTGCATCCTCTTTTCTATGTGCTTTCTCTGGGTATGATGACCATTGACCATGTGTGCAGATGTGTGTGTAAATGTGTAAATTAGAATTGTTCAGAAGCATAAGACATCTTTACTTACCTTTGAATCACTATTTCCTAGCTGAATAACTCACATAGCAACATGGACAGTAAATATTTTCTTACACACATTACAGTAATCTTCATCATCTCAGCTAATAAATGTAAATTTTATCCCAAACGCCTTAATTTCTAAGTGTTGATATCAGCATGTTACAGTTGTGATTACTCAAGATATTGTGGAATCATGGAATTTTCCCAAGAAAACTAAAAGGAGAACTATAATATGACCCAACATACTACTCCTAGGTGTAAACACATGGGATCTATAGATATTACTGCAAATAATGTATCAATAAACACTAGATATTCGTGTTTATTGATACATTATTTGCAGTAACCATGTTATACAGAGTTATGACTGGAGGAAGAAAAGGTGGTACATTTGTAGCACAGAGTTTTGGCAATGTAAAGAGGAAATGAAATAATACTCCACACACACACACACACAAAAAAAAAAACCTCTGCAGATCATCATAGTAAGTGAAATAAATCAGACACTAAAAGAAAACATCCATTTTTAACAAAATAAATAAAACTATTGCATGTTTTCTTTCATTTATCATCTAGTCCTTAAACAGACATGAAAACAGAAGGGGCCATTGAGAAAGAGAAAAATATCTAGTGGGAGTTGTGGTTTCAAAAGGTCATGAAGGAGGAAATACAAACAAATTATGTTATACACATGCTTGAAATTTAATAATGAAACCCATTGTTATGTTTATCATTAACATACACTAATGAATGTCTACAAATATTTATAGTGGTGTTGTCCATAAAAGACTGGTGTTTCTGAAGTGGAATGATTTCAGAATTTGTGAGTTAAATATACACTGCTCTGAAGACTTGAGATACATATTATCCTGTGATTGTTTTGCATTAAGCCAGACTTTTCAAAGCATTGCTTTTTAATATTACTGTAATAGCTCACAAAATTATTTTTGGTGACACCAGTCTGCAAAACACTTAAAGTAGACCAATTGTGGAGTTAATAAAAATAAAATAACCCTTAAGAATTAACACTCTTTTGAAATACTAAAGAATTATTTGCTCATAATTACAGTGAATAGACAAATTGGAAGCATACTGCCCTCAAGCCCTCAAGCACTAGATCTGTTACGTGTATTCTCCTGAATTCATTTTCAGTAGAAATTATATTAATAGCGGGCTTGAAAAGATATCTGAAAATGTATAAAAATGGACATTTAAGTGATATTTTTAATAAGGGACATATAATGAGCATCTTTTAATGATTTCAGTTTATTTTCATTATGAGATGACTATGCCATTAAATTTAGATGTTAGATTCAATTTCATAAGAGCAAAGACATCTTGCACTGAAGAAACAATAATCCATAAAAATACACATGGGATTCAAAGGAAAATCATTAACAGTAATAACACAATTATTTTAATAATATTTTTAATTATAATTACATCATTCTCCACTTTCATTTCCTTGCACTAAGTCCTCCCATAAACCACTCTTGTTCTTTCTCAAATCTGTGGCCTATATTTAATTTCTATTACATGTAAACATATATATATATATATATAATATATGTGCACATATATTCCTAAATATATAAATATAATCTGCTCAGTCTGCCTAACCTATATGTGTATGATCTCAGGGCTGATCACTTGGTACTGGGTAAAAATTGGGGTGCTCTTTCCTGGGGAAGATGGTTACTCCTGCTCTTAGCATTCTCTTTTGCCTATAGTTCTTTGCTGTGGGATGTTCTGTATGGCAAATGTGTTAATAAATAAAATACTGATTGGCCAATAGCCAGACAGGAAGTATAGGTGGGACTAACAGTAGGAGAATTGAGGGAACAGGAAGGGAAGGGGGAGACTGCCTGGAGCCACTGCCAGGACAAAGAAGATGTAAAGTACCAGTAAGCGACAAGCCACGTGGCAAAGTATAGACTAATAGAAATGGGACAAATATAAAAGTAAGAGCTAGACAGTGATAGGCCTGAGCCAATGGCCAAGCAGTTTAAATAATATAAGCATCTGTATGTTTATTTTATAAGTGGGCTAAGGGTCTACCGGAGCTTGGTGGGACCTGGAGAGAAAACTCAAGCAATAGATCTTCGTCTGAATTTGAGGGCAAGTGAGCTTTCCTCCTTCCGTGTTAAGAGTTCATTGAGAGTAACTTGTTGAGGTCTTAGTGGGGCACACATTATGATAAGATTTCATGAGTGTATCTATGGTGATAATTTATCTGTACTGAATGTGATTTTATTTGTATGTTAATAAATAAAGTTGCCTGGGGGTCAGAGCTAATAGCAAGCCATGGCAGAGCAGGGCGTTCGTGGCGCATGCCTTTAACCCCAGCACTTGGTAGGCAGAGCTAGGTAGATCTCTGTGTGTTCAAGGATACAGCCAGCATTGAAGACACATGCTCCAATGTGTGTCTGGAGGTCTGTACAGACAGGCAGTAATGCAGTCATGTGGTTAGTTTTACAACCAATGAGAAGGCAGAACAGAAAGTCTATATAAAGGCAAACACACAGGAAGTAGCTCTCTTGGCTGAAGAGGCTAGCTGCAGCAGACGGGTAAGGCTCTTAGCTCTGATCTCTTGGCTTTCTTCTTTGCATTGGTTCTGTGTTTCTTATTTAATAAGATGGTTGGTTACATCTACATGTATCCCCTCTAACAATTTTAAGAGACACAATCTGACAAAAGCAAACAGAGAAACAAACTTCTTGTTCCTCAGGCATTTACAATAATTTTGTCCCCTCTTATACAATAGTTCCTGAGCCTTAGGTGCAGGAGCAGAGTTGTGGGTATATCAAATGGGATAGGACACCACATGTTTCTTATTCTATGCCTTTTGATCAGGTATAGTTTTCTGTAATGGTCTTCATCTATTGCAAAGGGAAGTTCATTTCATAAGGGGTGATGTAGCTGGAGTTTTCTCCAGTCCTGCCTGGCACTAGGTCATGACTAATCTCTCTCACCCGCCAGTCCCGCAGTAGCTCAGACCCAACCGAGTAAACACACAGAGACTTATATTGCTTACAAACTGTATGGCTGTGGCAGGCTTCTTGTTATCTAGTTCTTATGTCTTAAATTAACTCATATCAATTAGTCTATAAGTTGCCACATGGCTCGTGGCTTACTTTACATCTCATTTTCATGGCTGCAGCTGGCAGTGTCTCTCTGACTCAGCCTTCCACTTCCCAGAATTCTTCTCTCTCCTTGTCCCACCTATACTTCTTGCCTGGCTACTGGCCAATCAGTGTTTTATTTATTAACCAATCAGAGCAACACATTTAACATACAGAACATCCCACAGCAGGGTGAGAACTACTACACATCTGATATTATAAATACTTCATAATTACTTTGTAAGGTTAATACTACTGGCATTCAAATCAACAACTTTTAGAAATCTTACAGAATTTACTATATAAAGACTATTTGAATATATCAACATAGTCCTTTCTTATAACAATGAAATAATTATTGGAATATTGAAAATCCCAAAAAGAAATTCTAGTTGAGTTGACTTGGGCTTACTGTATCCAGTTTAATTATATATAAATAAAAATTAAAAATGGAAAATGAATGACAAGTGTGTGCCTCTAACATTATTGAACACATAAAAGTGTATGCAAAACAATTAACCCTTTTCATCTACTGCATGAAATTCCAATACAGCATTTTCAATCTGAAGTATATAACTTCATGTTCTCATAAAATGTCATCTAAAAATATGTTCTTAAACTATTTTCATTTAAATAATAAAAACAGGTATCAATTTCACTAATCCCACATCCTATAATGGACTTTTTCATTAGGTATTCAAATTTTCCTTATATTTTTATGTACTTTTACTTTTCTAATTTTTTTTAAATTAAATAGAATTATAACACTTCTCACTCTCCTTCCCTCCAACCTCTCCCTTCTTACTTCCTCTCTCATGTCCTTCCCCTGGCTCATAAATTAATAGCTTCTTTTTTATTTGATTATATTTGCTACATATGTATATGTATGCACAGAAATATAAATAAATGGATCATAATGAATCCATTCTTCTTGTTTGTGTGTCTATGGTTTCAAAGCTAACCATGCTATCTTGGACAACAAATAAGTAGGTTCATCCTTGGGATGCAAATCCTCCTTTCCAAGAAGTCAATAGTTGTCTACATTTCCTTGTCTAAGAGTGGGACTTTGTGAAATTTTTACCCTTACATGTTAACACATCTATTGATATTGCTATTGTTCTGGTCTTGTTTATACAGCCCTTTCCAGAATAGACTATTTCACAGCAGAGTTTCTGGTATTTGGGTTCTTAAACTCTTTCTGATCCCTCTTTTTCTGTGTTAACTAAGCCATAGATGTAGGAGATGTAATGTAAATGGGTCTTTGGGGACTGAGCTTTCCGTGATTAATTGACCTCTACATAGTGTCCATTTGGGATTTCTGTGATGGTCTTCATTTGCTGTAAGGGGAAGCACCAATCATGATTTCCCTGCTGCAAAGTGGGCCTCAAGTTCTACTAGACAACTGTTGTTTGCTAACAACATATGAGTGGCACTTGCACCTTTATGCATATCTTTCCATGCTGGTAATTGTCAAATAGAGACAGATTTCTGTTTCTTACCGTCAAGGGGGTGCTACAATTTAATCTTTCAAGAAATGCATATTCTAAAATTAGTCCTCTTGGGTTTTACAAAGTATGAACTTAATAGAGTTGAACACATGTGTTTGTTGTACATGAAGTTTAATATATGGAGAAGATTTCCTCTTGGAGAATTAAAACTACATACTTATTGAACTACTTTCCTCTCCTCATCAATCATAGAAAAAATTGTTTTGCATTTATGTTTCTGAAATCTAACTCTTATTGATGCTTCATGTAAATTGAACCATGCAGTAGCTACCTATATATGGGTTATTTATTTTATTTTAGATTTGAGATTTAATAGCAGGATGCCTTTTTTGAAGGCTGAATAAAGTTTTATATATTATATTTTCTTGAACTGTTAAGACTTTGGTAAATATTTAAGCTGTTTTTACTTTATGGGTACTGTGAATAATGTTAAGATGAATAATAAATATGTATACATCAATATATCTTATCATCTTACTTTCAATTATTTAATTTAAATCCCAGGACATGGATTGCTGGATCATTTATTACTTCTTTTTTCTTGTATAGAGAGAGTTTCTATATTCTGTTTTGGTCAGTTATTTTCCACAGAAGTACAAGATGACATCTCATTATGGATTCCATTTGAGATTATTAATTTTTAAAAATATTTCTTTACTTTTAAACTATCATACATTTGTACCATGAAATATGGTCATATCTAACTGCCTTTTCCTACTACAACTATATATCACCACATCATGCTCCCTTCCAAATTCATGCTTTTTTATTGTTAGTGATATAATAAAATTTTATATCACTTCTGATCACTGTACATTCTTTTTGATAATGTCAGCTCAAGTCCTCTGCTACTTTAAAGGTTATTTGGATTTTGTGTCATTGCTAACTTATATCACATATTGTTGTCTATTTTTATTCTTTTGCATATGCATACCTTGATTTCCTTACATAAGTTTAAAAACAATAACCTTTCAACGTTTTGTGTATTGGCACCCTGATTGTATTCTCTTTCTGTCAGTAGCATTATGCCTCAATTGATACAGTTTGGAATAAGCTTTGCAGTCAGGAGCTACAATATTTTGTTTTTTAAGTTTTAGTTTTTCTTCTCAAAATCAATTTTTTCCACTCAAAATCTGTAGAGATACCATATAAATGTTGGCATTAATTTATCTGTCTGTAAAAATTAGCTGATGAGATTACTGATGGGAATTACATTGAGCGTTTAAATCTCTTCAAGTAATACAGACATTCAGCAATGTGTAGATATTAATTATTTTAATCCACAAATATGAAATAATTATTTCTGTATTATCTAATTTCTTTCAAAAGTAATTATCTAGCTTATAGAATTATCTCATAATATTTAATAATACGTTCTAGTTTCAGAGTATACTTTTTCTCCTCAATTCTTTAAGGTTATTTGTAAAAATTTTATTAGTTTTTTTTTCATTTATAAAGAAATATGTTGGCAGGGGAGAACACAATATTTCTAAAACAATATATGCTATTGCTATTGACTTTTATTGCCATCCAAAAGTCGAAGGCCAGGTCCTATATTTAAAAACAACACGCACTTTTGATGTGGGACTAAGGAACCTGGAGAACATAGGTTTTGGGCCCTGACACAAACAATATTAAACAGATTCAGCAGGTTGTTTTTATATAACTGTTCGTGTTTGTGTGTGTGTGTGTGTGTGTGTGTGTGTGTGTGTGTGTGTGTGTGTATAATAATTAAAGAGAAAGAGGCTAAAAATTTCAGAGGGACCAATAGAAGTAATAGGAAAGGATGAAGGAAGAAGGGAGAAGGGGACTGATATAATTATAGTTACATTTTTAGTTCATATATATATATATTTAAGAAATAAATACAATTTTCTTCTTTGTATATGTACTAGTTGCTTTTCTATTACTGTGATAAAGTGTAGTGACCAAAGAAGTTTTAGAAGGAATGGTTTGTGTGGGCTTAAGTTTCCAGAGGGATAAGAGTCCCTCATCATCACAGTACAAAATTTGGACAGCAGGCAGACATCATGACTGGAATGGAAAATTGAGAGTTTACATCTTAAACTAAAAGCAAGAAACAGAACTAACCAGGAATCAAATCCTGCCTTCAGTGATATATTCCTCCAGCAAGGCTACACTTCCTAAATCTACTCAAAGAGTACTACCAACTGGAGAGTGTGTACTCAGACATCTGGGCCTGGGGGAGATATTCTCATTCACACCAACACAACACCCTTTTCTACTTTATAGCTTTACTCTCTTGAAACATAGCTGAGTTTTGGATGTCAATTTTAAGTCATACAACTTTGGTCAATTTATCAGCTCTAACAAGCTTATTTATATGGATATATGTTTTGTGGTATCTACCTTCAAAATTATGTCATCTGACGACTTATTTTCTTCTTAATTTATTTGATCTTTCTTACTTTCTTACTTTATCTAGAATTTCCAGTACATTATTGAATAAAAGTATCTAATATGAGCAACCATGTCTTTTTTTTTTTGTTTATAGTGGATAAGCCCTTACATTGTAACTATTTAATATGATATTGTGCATTTTTCACATATTATTTATATTACTTTGTGGGAATTATCTTATACTCCAAATTTGTTGTGGGACTTTATTTATGCTGGGTATTGAATATAGTTTCAGACATTTTTAGCATCAGTTGTGAGGATCATGCACCTTTATTTTGAATTCTGCTAGTATAGTATATCATATTGGTTGATATATATATATGTGAATAAATCATATTAATGTATATCATATATATATATATATATATATATATATATATATATATAAAATGATTATTCAGTCACTTGTTATTATGGAAAACCAGGAGTTTGATTCACTAAGGAACCTTACAGTTCCTAATTAGTATGTGAAATAAATGATGAAGGCAGTAGCCAATAGATGGGTAATTTAAAAATAAATTCTGCATTATTTTACTCACCCTTAAAGTTATTCCCATCTGTTTTTTTTTATTATATAGTAGTAATTACACAAAATCCAAGTATGACTTTAATTTGTAATGATAGAAATTGAGTGCTAGAGAATCATATATCCTTATAAAATTCAATTAATAATAGAGGAATATTTACTGGCATAAAAGGCAATTGTAAAGATGTGGCTGAAATGGTGCTATTTAAAATTAATATAGAAAAAAAATTTACTTCATTTTTATTCCTGTGAAAAGAAACAAGACATAGATTAGAAAATAGAATGAAAACATTGCAAAAAATGCTCTATTTTGTTACTGTAAATGCAATAGACATTATATAGCACTGAGGAAAAAAAAATATTACTTTCTTTTTTCTCTTTTTTTTTTAAGGTGTGACAACGTCTCACTACATAGCTCTAGCTGTTCTGGAAGTTATTGTGTAAAACAGACTGGTGGTCAGTTCACAGAGATCTTCCTGCCTCTGTCTTATGAGTACTGGAATGAAAGTCATAGGCCACCACTTTCGGCTGAAAATAACTTTCTAATTGAGTAAAAGTACATTAATTGATGAGTGAAAATTCTACATGTTTTTCAGTCAACTACTTGGCAAGTCTAATGTATAAATATAAATAGTACTATAACTCAATAGAATGCAATTCTAATGGGGATTTGAGTATTTATAGCTTATTTGCAGAATAAAGCCTGAAATATTTCTGAAAAATTCTCTCCCCTCCTATTCTGTCTGTGTAATTCAGCTTTCTTAAAACTGCTAAGGTTTTACAATTTCCTTTCTTTTATATAGATACAAAACAAAATGTTTAAAATTTAGACACATTTCTTACTGTGCATACAACCCACTACTATTTCTTGACTATATTTGCAATAAGTCTCAATAACCAAAGTTCAGTCTAGGTATTCGCCATGAGCAGATGCTTTATATAAGTGGGGATTGTGCATTGTCATCATAATAAAATACTCAAAACATAAGGAGTTAAGTGTAATTGTTTTTGTTTTGTTTTGTTTTACTCTTTGCTCTTTGGGGGCCAGCCACCAAGCTCCCAAATAAATATAAAGATTTTTTTTCTTACTTATGAATGCCTGGCCTTAGCTTGGTAGGTTTCTAGCCAGTTTTTCTTAAATTATCCCATCTACCTTTTGCCTCTGGGCTTTTATTTTTCTCTATTCTATGTGTATTTCTTTACTTCTTACTCTGCTGCTGGCTGTGTGGCTGTGAGACTGGCCCCTGGTGTCTTTTCCTTTTCTCATTCCTCCCTCCTTCTTCTTTAGCCAAGATTTCTTCTCCTATTTATTCTCTCTGCCTGCCAGCCCTCTTATCCTTTCTCTCCTCCCTTGCTATTGGCCATTCAGCTCTTCATTAGACCATCAGGTGTTTTAGACAGGCATAGTAACACATCTTCACAGAGTTAAACAAATACAACATAAAAGAGTGCAACATATCTTTGCATCATTAAACAAGTATTCCACAGCATAAATGAATGTAACACATTCTAAAATGATATTCATCAACAGTTAAGTGTATATGTAACGCTAGAAAATTTGCTTAAAACCCAAAGTTTACATTATTTTTAAATCTCACTGCAATTTACACAGTAATTTTTTTTTGAGTTTAGAAAACTTGATAGTTCTCTTCCATAATGTAAATTTTAAAAACATTGATAATCTTGCTTGGTAGACAGTATATTTGGTGTCTCAGAGACATCAGCCTTCATCAAAAAGCTGTTTATTTTTAATCAAGAATGAATAATTTCAGCTGTAAATTACATTGACCTATTCTATCTCATCTTTAAAAACAAGGAGCTATGAGCAAAGACTAAGAAATATACTTCATCAGAAACCAGAGAGACAAAATGGAACACACTGCCTTTCTCCTTGATTTCATTAGTGATGAAATAAGGCAAACCCAAGTTCTTATTTCTTCTCAGATATTTTGCATCATATTATCTAAAGAAACTGACTACATGAACCTACTGTTAAAGAGAAGTCGGATACTGCTACAAATCCACAGTATATACATTAAAAGTATAACCCTGCCATCCATAAGTTTATCACATAAATACAACCATTGAAAATAAAAACATCCTTACAGATATACTATGCCTCTTGTGTCATTAAAGTAGAGAAATACTTAGCATTATGTCTAGGTGTTCAAACATGCATTTTTCACATTATTCTTTTAAGGAGTCACAAAATATTCTGTACTTGGATTAAATGAACCAAAATGGTCCATCTCCCACAGCCTTCTATATACCTAAGTCTCAAAAGGCATCATGCCACCAGTACTCAGTAGCTCCAGAACATTGCCAAAGGAAATCTTTTGGTGCTTCTTATTGACACTGTGGACCACTACAATGAAAGATGATGTATATAAGAAGGGGTACATAATTATTCCTGAACTAAAGGCTTTGTCTTCAGAAATAAAATGTCATTTCCTTAAATAATAGATTATTTCCTATCACTCAAATGTCTCTCTATTCCTATTACACCTCCAAGAATTGTTTGAGGTCCCATTCTTGACCCAGCCAATGAACAATCATTTCAATACCTGTCCATGCAGCTAGGTGCCCAAGTACAGCTGTTTGTGTGCTCCTGAACCACCACATGGAGGTCCTACTGCAGGTATTCCTGGGCTTGTGAGCCGACTAATTGCCAGAAGCGGTTCAAAGACACCATAGGACCAATAGAAAGGGGTGAATGAGTCACTGGGAAGAGAAAACACACATCATTCTAGTCACTACTATGAGTATATTATTAATATGTGAATACTGAGTACCCTGAAGTCAAACCAAAGCAAATCAATTTTAACTATTTTATTCTAAAGTAACAGGAATTCCATATTATATCCATATATAGCCTCTGCATAATATGTGTTTGAAATGCTTCTCCTTGGGTGGATGAATAGCAGGTAAAGGTACTTATTGCCATGCCTGCTGACTGAGGGAGTTACAATCTCAGACCCATGTAGTGGAAGGGAGAAGTTTCGCACGGGGTTGTCCTCCTATCTCCACATTCATTTATTCATTTATTACTGCATGGGGGTAGGTCATGGCACTAACCTAACCCCATGGACTAACAAATGATGGAAAAACAGAACTTCTTGCCTTTCTTTTTACTAACTAATAAAACTCTCCCAATTCAGGTAGGGTGTTTGTTTGTTTGTTTGTTTTTGCATAGCCACTTGTTTTATTTGTTCTTAATTCCATTAGTAATTGTTCTCATGTTTAATGTATCCCTTTATCTTAAAATCCAGCTCAAACACATGGAATCATCCCCATCATCAAATTAAATGGAAGATTTGTTATTGCACTTAATGTATTAAAAGTATTAACTCAGAAGGATTTTGTCATAGTAGATTGAAATTCCACCATTCAGACACCTTTTCTTTGCTGTGGGATATCTTTCTGTATGGTGTGAATATGCATTGCTCTGATTTATTGACAAATAAAGCTGCATTGGCCTGTGTCGGGGCACGATAATGCTAGGTGGTACATTCAAATTGAAGACAAGAAGAAGGTGCAACGAGATGCCAGCAGACTGGAAACACATGGCCACGTGGCAACATACAGATTAATAGAAATGGGTTGAGTTAAGTTATAAGAGCCAGCTAGCAAGAAGCCTGACCCACAGGCCATACAGTTTGTAAGTAATATAAGCCTCTCTGTGTTTACTTGGGACCAAGCAGCTGCTGGATATGGGTGGGAGAGATTTGTCCAGACAGCATTTGGTTCTTTGTATAAAAATTAAGGTTGGTGATGACAGTAAAGGTGGAACATCCGGGGAAAATTGATTAAAGGAGGGAAAATGACTCCTATACTTTAGAGAGATTTACAAGAACCTTAAGAAACTATGGGCCACCCGGGTGGTGGTGGCGCACGCCTTTAATTCCAGCACTCGGGAGGCAGAGCCAGGCGGATCTCTGTGAGTTCGAGGCCAGCCTGGGCTACCAAGTGAGTTCCAGGAAAGGCGCAAAGCTACACGGAGAAACCCTGTCTCGAAAAACCAAAAAAAAAAAAAAAAAAAAAAAAAAGAAACTATGGGCCTGTTTACAAACTTTGCACAGATCCTCTGAAATCAATATTCAGATTCTTTATGTTTATATTTTGTTAATTTGTTATATTTTGAATTATATTTTTTATTTTATATTAACTCTTCCTATTTTACACTGCAGTCATCAATATATGTTAAATCTAAAATATGTAAAATAAAGTGATCTAGTAAATTCTGTTGGACATTATTAAAATCAGGTGTGTATTTTTCTACATAAACAAATCACATAAACAAAATACATGATTTTTGGTTGACTATGTGGATTTTGGAGACTGAAATTTTAAAGCCAGAAGAAAGAATATTAAATGGTTCCAAAAAGCAATTAATTTAAGTATGTATTATTTTCATATAATAATTTTAACATATTCATTTTTAATTTAATAAACTCAAAATTATGAATCACATATCATGCTTAAGATATACCATATTGTCAAAATTTCTTTAAATCAACATTTTATGAATAAAAGTCTATAGAAGTACTATATACTATTATAATAAGTATATTTAATATAGTAGCATATTTACTAACCTGATTTTCTTTAATGTTTCTTTTGTGTATGTGTGTGGGCAGAGGCACCATAGTTCATGTGGTGGTCGAAAAGCAACCATTGGGAACTGGTTCTTGGCGTCTACCATTTGGGTTCTAGGGATTGAACTCAAGTCATCAGCTGCAGTAAAACAAGCTGCTTTACCCACCAAGCTTAAGGATTATAAATTATTATAATCAATAAATTAGACATTTTTTAAGTCAGTAGTAAAAGAAAATGAAATTAGGTTTGTTGATATTTCTATAAATTGACTTTATATTACGGTTAATCACATGGATTTGGAAGAAAAGAAGACATGTTTTAAACCACAGGCATGGTAATTACTAATTGAATAATCTTGAGCAAATCACTTAACTTTTCTATTCCTTAGTTTCCTCATGTAAACAACCCAAACAGCCTTAAAGGGATTTCTGGAGATTAAGCGATTTGAGTGTTGACCGCATAACAAGCATTATGCAAGGGCTGGTTAAATATGCCTCATTTGTCATGAGATCTATTAAAACAATGCTTAATAAGCCTTTGAAAGAGGGTTAGTTGTATAAAACAAACATACTAACAAAAGAATGCTTACACATAGATTCAATTCATAATCAAATACATTATTCTTACAGTTATGGAGACAGCATTGTGTCCATGTTATTCATGTTACTTATCAAAGCATTCTCTATAGTTGAATGTATGTTGAAACAAATATATATTCAATATAAAAACTGCAATATAAAAATATAGAATATATTTGTTTATATTTTTCCCCAAAATTTAACAATGACTTTTTTTTTAATTTTATTATACCTGGATGCACCAGAAAGGAAAAGCTAAGACAGGTTACTGCAGAGGGTGGATAATTTGCTTTGATTTGAATGTTAACTGCATTACAAAGAAGCAGCTTTCTTGATCTCCTCTCTGTGGACTTGTACATAGAACAATTAACAGATGTTTAGGGAAATATTTAAACAGTTCACATTGGCATAAGCATGAGGCTACAACAAAAATAATTGTTTCTACTCTAGAAATCATGTAGCTATACAATTTCTTAATTCTGTGGAGGGTTTTCTAAATTGCTTAGTTGAAGTCAGGCTCTTGCCTGGATTCATCTCTGCTTCTAGGTATATTCATTTAGAAATGGGAAGCATAAGTAGTTATTGGGGTTAAAGGAAGTGAATAAATGTATTTAGGTCCATGTGTTGTCCAGAAAAAATTGAATGCGCCAATCTTCTTTCTAATCAGAGACTACAAATATAAAAAAAAAATCCTTGAAATGTGACATCTATTAATTATTAGGAGTATGTTTTTAAAATTATATGCTAATAATATATAATGTACATTAATAATAAATGATTTGGAACATTGTCCACAGGTGACCTACCATGTCAACAACATAAATACTCATTTGATAAAGACAACAAGAATTATGAGTTTATCTTATTATATTATTTATATCTTAATGACAAGCTATTTCTGTGTACAGATTTATCCATTATTACATCTTCATTTGATAAATTTCTGTTCAGATCCTTTATGTTTCAATAATGCTATTTGTTCTGTTACTTCATTAATTTTGTATTTCACACATGAATTTCTCGTGTGAAATATATGGTTTAGAAATTATTGCTTTTTGTCTGTATGTACTCTGTTTACTTTTAAAATGGTATCTTTTTTTTTCCTTTATGTTTTCTTATAGGTTCTCATATTTCAGGTCATGATCACTAGTATCAAAAAGGTTAAAGGTAAATAATAGACAAAAAGTGGTTAAAACAGATGTATACTGAAAATTAGTATAGTCATTTTGCAAACAGCATGTAATTTCATTACAATATGTAAACACCACTAACACGATTCAGCAATCCTACCACTGTGAACACATCAGATATATTTTGAAATAAATAACTCAAAGTTGTATATGGACTGAGGCATGTTGATGTAGATCCATAATGTCAGACTTGGAAGGCAGAAACTGAAAGATTGTTGCCTTGTCTAAAACAGAGGTAGCAAATAGCACAGGCATACTTACATACAGATGTATGAGTGAACATTTGCACACACATAAAATCATGCAGTCTTAAAAGAGGAGGAAATATTTCTGTGGCAACATGGCTAGTGCTGAGGACATTTTATGAAATAAAATTTCATAGTCACAAAATAAAAGTGATATTGTTTATCTATGAAATCAGTAACACCAGAACTGGGATGTAGTTCAGTGACAGAACATGTACCTAGCATCCTCTGTGTGAATTTTCATTGGCACTCTCTTTTGTCTAGCAGGAAGAAAATAAAGTTAAAAACATAACAGGTAGAGATTAAGGGTTATAAAGTGTCACTTAAACAGTGTAAGTAACTTTTGAGATTTACAGCACAGCAGATGATGAATTCTCCTAAGATTTGTGATATGTTTTATATGTTTTAAATCATCTAAGAACAAATTGTAAATGCATCACTAGGAAAAAGGTAAATAACTTAAGAGAAGGACACATGAATTAATTTCATTTGACCATTGCACATTAAAGCACATTGTACTCCATAAATATATAAAATTGTGATGTCAGGCAAAATGAAAACAGAGGCATGAATGAAATCTTACCATGTGGCAATATTTGTCCATATATACAATTTGTAATTTTTAAATATTATAACATTTATATATAATAGTATTTAATCTCCACCATAAAACATATTCATTTTGAAAGGTTAAGCTTCCCACTTCTAACGTTTGATGATTTAAAAAATATAAAATTAATTTCTTTTTCATGTCAGTGTTAGTTGTTCTTCACATGATTATTTGTGGACACAGGTTCCACCATCTCCCATTGTTAGTTTCTAATGATCTTGCTTCTGTTCCATTTAGTTCAAGGAGAAGGTAAAAGGAAGACACTCTGAGAATTAAGTAATACTGTTGAAATGACGCACATCACATCTTTGGTGTGAAAATCAGATACATTCAAAGTCAGCTAAAAAGTAAGCAATGGAAGAACCAAGAAACTAACCTGTGTTTATACACAATTTTTCAGCTAAAGAAGAGGCTGAAGACAGACTGGACACTAGAATCGAACACCACTGTGTCATCCATAGAAAAAGGACAGGAGAAATCATACTAGTAGCTTTCTAATCATAGTACATAACATTGTTTTTGAAAAAGAGCATATATTAAGAGTTGTAAATTTCAAACAATGCAAGTAAGGTAATGTGGACGGATTTGGAGCAAAGAAAGGGAAAGGGAAATGGTCTAATTATAATAATCTCAAAAAGTAAAAGATATAGTTTTAAAAAGGGATATTTCAAGATGTTGATGGTTTTAATTTAAAACTATTTCAAATGTACAGAAAATTTGAAAATAGAAAATAAAGGATTCATGTAGCCAGAGTTGTTGTATGTCCTGGCAGCTGGTCCCATATAACCACAAACAGGCTTAATATTAATTATAAATGAACAGCCAATAGCTCAGGCTTGTTACTAGCTAACTCTTACATTCTTAATTCACCCATTTATGTTAATCTACATTCTGCCACATGGCATTATCTCTCTTTTATATTGTACCTCCTGATTCCTCTCTGAGTCTGGCTGGCAACTCCTCTGACCCAGCCCTTCTTCTTCCCCATGTCTTTAGTCTGGTTCTCTCTCCTAACCTTATCCTGCCCAGTTATTGGCCAGTTAGCTTCTTTATTAAAACAATCACAGGAACATATATTTACACCTATAAAGGAATGTTCCACAGATTTATGCAGTATATGCCTAATTTTCTCTTTTTTAGTTTGTTATAATAATCATATATTAATGAAGGATAATTAATCAAAATTAATGAAGCCTGATTCATAATTTTTTCATATTTGTAGAAGCAATGATTAATGAAGTCATGTTTATATGTTTTCTTCTATGTTATCAGGAGATTTTAAGGATTGTATTAGAGATATGATGATGAGTTAGGGAGTTTTGTGATAATGAAGGAAAAAATGTAGCTATATTTGACATACATTAATGTGGGGCAAAGTATTCCTATATATCTGTTTATTGTCCTTCATAATTAAGTCTTAATTGAAGCAAGCAGACATTTAATTACTTGTGATCTTGGAATACCGATAACTGTGAGGAATATATAAAATCTGCCAGTGTTCCCAAACAAATGCTAATTTTGCCTTTCTTTGGATAAGATGCAGGTTTTGAGGAGGGTAAGAGTAAAACTCCCAGTTACTGGAGTGGCCAGTTCATATTCCTGATTCTGTGAGAGATTTAGCTGATCTCCCTTAATTACCTATACAATGTTTCCCTTGCCTGATGAATGACTAGCACTATGGTTATTTTTTATTTTGTCATTTTGTCATGTTCTTAAAATGAATCCCTATGATTACCTTTATGAATAACAAGCAGGTTCTGTTTTTGGCTTTCCTATTATAAAGATGATGAAAGGGAAAAATAAAAGCAAACAGAAGAGTAATGAGAAAAATACTGCTTGTGTGAAATTGAATATTACTGGACATAGATCACATGCATTAAATATTGTACATTACAATAAAAACATAACACACACAAAAATGTTTCTTTTAAATGTACAATATACACATAATTATCATCACTTTAATAAGTATTCCTCAGATATATTGTGGCAGCCCAACTGAGAGACTGGCTCCCACATTTTACCACAGGATACTCTTGAGGAGAGAGGGTTAAGAGATATTAGATAGAAGGATAAAGGGGGAGAAACAGATAGAAACATAGGATAGCTTCAGGAGAGTCTGGATCATTATCCACTGGCCCTTTCTGTCTCTTCTAAAGGGCTATTTATAGAAATGCCAAGGGATGGAGCAAAAGACCTCCTTCTAGCTCAGCCAACTGTAGACCCTTCTAATCACCTTGTAACCACATACGTGGTCAAGCAATCCTCTAATGCAGCTCTGCAGGGTGAAGCAAGCTCAGATCTCACTAGAGAACTTTGGTGGGCCTCCACAATAACGCCCATTATTTGAACAAATTTATACTAGATGACCTTATGCATTCAATCATAAACAATGAGGTGAAAATAATTGTGAGTCTAATGATATCAGAATTACTCAGGAGGAAAATGAATGTGGCAAAGTGCTTAAGAATGTTAAGTTATAGATAGGAGAAACCTGGAGAAACATTAGCTTGAGTGCAGAGAAGCATCCTTCGGTTTTCTAAAGCAGGAGATGATCTCGAAGGGATCCTAGAGAAAAGATTCCTTCCATTAGCATTTGAGTTTCTTTCTTTCAGTAAGTTTCTTCATTTGGAAACATATTCTTACATATGCTCTTTCACTGATTTCTAGAGCTGTGGACATAGAAGTAAAAATTGGTTAGGGCACAACATGTAGTGTTTAATATTTATTTAAAATTATCTTCCCTCAGAATATTTATATTTTGCTATTATTTTCATTGCTTGTACCTCCCCAAAATATCTCAAAATTCTGCTATTTTAACATTTTACTCTTAAATTTTTAATTATAGATATTTTAGTTTGTATTGATTAAAAGTTATCAATTTTTTATTTACCTTTTCATTGTATTCATATGTTGATATTTTCTGCTCAGCTTTGGACACCTCCCATCATCACCTTTCCCACCTATGATTGTCGCTGTAAACACTGAAATTTTATTTTACATCGTTTTAAGTCTTAATTATTATGATTTCTAGTTAATTTTCCTAACATTAACATATAAAACATCTCTTTGTCACTTATTTATATAGCTACCATTTTATCTTTTCAGTTTTGGGGAGACTCTTCCATACCCAGCCATCTATCCTCTGGGGTTAGGACTATTACCAAGCATGTTTATGCACTTATCCTGGCTGGCATCTCCAGCAATGTTATTACCTTTCTGTGTGTCTTTTTCTTGGCTTTGTCTCTTGCTGCTTTTCATTCAGACATTCCCTCATTTGGGAAAATGCATTCTGACTGCCCCCTGCTTTAGGCAAATCAGAACACAGATGGCTTCAGTGACTAGGACTCTAACCAGTACACAGAGGAGGAATTATTACAAACACCAAGAGGCTCATCAGCAAGGGGAAGGTCTACTCAAACTTCTTACTCATTTTATATCTCATTTTTTAAAAAATTTCTACTTCACCGCCTTTGTAGATACAAAGATATTCATGTTTATAAGACACACAAGAGAATAATTGTATGTTTTTGTTTTGTTTTGTATTCTATTTTTTGTTCCATTTTATTGAAAATAAGACCTTTTACCTCTTTCTGGTTTGCCTCGTCCTGCCTTGATACAAAGGTTTATACTTAATCTTATTGCATCTTCATACGTCTTCTTCAGTTGGTGTTACTGGGAGGCCTCTTTTCTGAAGGAAAATGGAGAAACAGTGGATCTAGGAGAGAGGGGAGGTGTGGGGGAAGGTCAGGGAGGAGGGGGAAGGAGAACAGGAGGGAGGGAGGGGAGCCTGCAGTATGGATGTACTGAATGAGACAAGAATAAAGAAAATAGAATCTGCTCTTGTACAATGCATCCAAAAAACAATTCTTCCACTCTTCCCAGCTCTCCACACACACACCTCCCCTATCTTCCTGATCCATTCTCCCTTGATTTTCTCTTCAAAACATAGCAGGCCTCCAAGAGATGATAGCCAATCACCTGATCCCTCCCCTTGGAGATCAGTGAACCCTGTAAAAGAGTGGACGGGAAAACTGTATGTTTTAAACTCAACTATTTATATACCACCCAGCTCTGTTTCAAAGCACATCATTACTATCTTTGTCAAAATAATACTACTTTTTAAATCAATGGATATTGCATTTTTACAGAATCCCAGCTGAAAACCTACTAAGTCGTTGTTAACTTTGAAAATCATAATTTTTCTTTAGTAGTATGAGTAAATTTAACTTTCTGTTAATTCTTATCTGAACTACTAAATAATATTTTAATAAAAACTTTGAAGATTGATTCTTCATGCTTATACCATTCTTTTTGTGGAACCAACTAACATTCTTGAAAGGAAGTATGGAAGTCATCACTCTTAGTAAATACTAAAACAACCACAAATACCAACTAGGTTTTTAAGATGCATGAAGTTCATAAAGCAGAACTTGGAATATGTCTTTGCTTCTTATTACCTATATATCACAGTGGTTCCCCAAAATGATCAATACAACTGGGAAATTCCCAGATGCTGAAAGGATCTCTGAAGTAAAAAATGCCTTTAATATAACATTGAAAATCACCATCCCATTTCATTAGGTTGTCATCTGTGCTCTTGGTGCAAGTGTAGAAAGGGTTAATAATAGTTGCTACGTCAGCAACAGGAAGCTCTTCTGAAAATCATTCTCTTTTTCTCTACTAAAAGCTTGGAGCTAGTTTTTTAAAGCTAAAGTTTCATAAGTTCTTTTAACAATGCCTTTGATAAGGTGATAAAAACTAATTTTACAGAATCTTGAAATTGAGTCTATATATTTTCAATTCTTTGTGTAAATAGTACACGTTAACATAAAGAGTTGCCGAACAATAACTATAGGGGAAGTGTAAAAGTTTTAGCAGCTGAACTACTCAAGTATTCAGTCGTTATGAATTTGAAAAGTAACAAACAGTTAAGTCACTCACACTTGGGTAATTATCAGAATTTTTCTCAATAATGAATGGTCACTTAAAGGAAAAGAAATATCTGATAGCAATGGAAAAAAATCTTTATTTACAATTTAAAAGAGAAAGTTGGGGAAATTTTTGTGCTTCAACCTTTGATATTTAAATACCTGCCAGAATTGATCACATTGATGATGGTAACTTTTATTTCATTTTGAAGTATATAGTTATCCTGGTAGAGTGATTTCTTATGACTTTTTTAGAAAACCTTACTATTATTTTACTCTCCTTTTACTGTATTTTTTTCTCCCTCCTCCTTAATTAGAGGCCCCACCTATGCCCACTTTTCCCTTTCAGATCACTTCTACTGTATCTCTCCTCTCTGTTGTTCTTCCTTCATCCCTGAAATCATCTCTTGCTACTTTCCTAGATTGCTCCAGGTTATATACTGACATCTGAAGATATGCAACTAGGAAATTCAAATGGCAGGAAACATGGGACATTGTTTTGATATGTCTGAATTATTTTCAATAATATGATCTATTCTCATTCCATTCATTATGTTTCAAAATTCATGATTTCATGCCTTATATACCATTCTCCACCCAGCCATGTCACTTCCTGGGATTAAAGTCATATATGCTTTCCAAACAAAGACATGAGATCTCAAGAGCTGGAATTAAAGGCATGTGCCACCACTGTCTGACTCTGTACCCAGTGTGGCCTTGAACTCACAGAAATCCAGACAGTTCTCTGTCTCCCAAGTGATAGGATTAAGTGATAGGTGTGCCACCACTGTCTGGCCTCTATGTCTAATCTAGTGGCTGGCTCTGTCCTCTGATCCCCAGATAATTTCATTAGGGTACACAATATATTGGGGTTACACAATGTATCACTACAACTACTCCTTTATAGAAGCTTGCTGTAAGATAATGCTCTTGTACACTGTAAAGATTTGTCACTCCTATTGGTTTAATAAAACTCCGATTGGCTAGTAGCCAGGCAGGAAGTATAGGCGGGGTGACCAGTGTAGGAGAATTCTTGGAAAAGGAATGGTGGAGTCAGCAGTTGCCAGCCAGACACAGAGGAAGCAACATGAGAATGTCGCACTGAGTAAAGGTACCAAACCACATGGCTAAACATAGATAGGAATTGTGGGTTAATTTAAGTGTAAGAGTTAGTTAGTAATAACTAACCAGCCAAGCATTTATAAGTAATTTTTTTTTTCGGTTTTTTCGAGACAGGGTTTCTCTGTGTAGCTTTGCGCCTTTCCTGGAACTCACTTTGGAGACCAGGCTGGCCTCGAACTCACAGAGATCTGCCTGGCTCTGCCTCCCGAGTGCTGGGATTAAAGGCGTGCGCCACCACCGCCCGGCGCATTTATAAGTAATATTAATCCTCTTAGTCAATTATTTGGGTAGCAGTTGCTGGGTTTTTAGGAAAAGGCAAGGAGAGAAATTTCCCCTACAGAGGTTTCCGTGTTTAAAATTGCTGAATAAAATGTATATTCTTTAGTGTTAGAGTAGAATGTTCTATAGATATCTGTTAAGCTCATTTGATGTGTAGTTTCATTTAATTCTGATGTTTCTCTGAATATTTTTTTTTAACCAGATAAGCAGTCTTTTAGAGAAAGTGGTTACGGAAAGTGCCTACTGTTAGTGAGTTGAAGGGTACACCAGTGATTGTTGCATATATGTTTAGGATAGTAATGTTTTCTTGGTTAGCTTTTCCCTTTATTAGAATGAAGTGCCCCTCTTAACTCCTCTGATTAGTTTTAGTTTTAATTCTATTTCATCAGATATTAGGAAAAGGATGCCTGTCTGTTTACCAGTCCAACATGATTGAAAGATTTTTGTCCATCCTTTGAATCTATTACTGGTTCCTATCTCTAAAACTAATATGTATTTCTTGGAAAAAAAAAACATATAGATGGACTTTGTTGACCCAATAAACCAGTCTATGTCTTTTGAATGCAAAATTGAGACCATTAATATTAAAGCTTATTATTAAAAGGTCTGTGTTAATTACACTTATTCTGTTGTTGATTTTTGGTACTGTTTCTGTTTTCAGTGGTCCTTTGTGTTTCAGTAACGGTGGCTTCATATTTCTTTGTATGGTCTCTATGCTACGGTCATTCCCTGCCTTCAACCTGAAACGTTGGAGAAAGTTCTGAATGTGAAAAAATCATATCTGTCCCTAGACCAAACTGTTATAGAATCTAAAATAATCCACTGACTCTATGATTGCATTAGATAACAAGATATGTTTTCCTACGAGTGGTTTTAAGTATAGTTAGAAAGAAGGCTCAGCACAGAACACAGAGTAACTTAGGTGACCTGAGTTCCCTTCCCAACATCCATGTCAGGTGATGAATAACTATTCCAGCTGCAGAAGACACTGCTGCATCTGGCTTCTGGGCACACCTGCAATCATATACACATACATACATGCACACACACACACACACACACACACACACACACACACACTACTTAAAGATAATAAATAGAAACCTAAAAATTGTTTTGTATGTATTTCTATGATCTACCTTATATAATTGTACTGATACAATAAAATTAACTGTTTTTAGGTAAATCCTGCAGGAAATGTAAAAGAGAAAGACAAGTTTGTAATGCTATTATGATAGTTTTAAGGACAGCACCAATTTTATAGTAGACAAACAGCATAATTGAAGCAGTTGGACTCAATTTCTGTATCAGACATGCCTAATTTATTAGACTATTTTCTTCCCCAGTAACTTCATGGACAAATCTGCTACAAAAATAAACATCAGTTAATTGATATAGAAATTACAATGAAATAATAATGTAATACCTAATTATCTTTAGTGTGAACATTTATGATGAATGGAAAAGGATAATTTTGGTATAGTGTATCATTAGTTGTTAAATTTTCTAAATAATGAATAAAAAGTACCTTGTAAAAATAGTAAAGTAGCAATATATTGTATGACAATTTTAAAGTCTGGATTGCTGCATTCTAAAATATAAGCACGGCAGTAAGATTTTCTAGAAAGTTGATATCATTTATTCAAATACAGTACTGCAAATATTTTTCTTTTATTCACTTATTTCACTGTTTCAAATCTCCTGCTGTGTTTTAATCATTTATTTCTCCAAGTTATGGTAAGATGAGTATGATATACTGCACTTTGTGAAAATTGGTAAGAAAAAGTAAAGTTTTTCCTTTATCTGCTTACTATTTTAAGATTTTTACCTATTTTACAAGAAATCCTGATGTTTTATTTTATGTTCATGAAAAACTTATGAGTCCCACAATGGACATAATATAGCTACATATACATATATAATTAATCAGAATAAAATTGGGAATAATAAAACATAAACATTATACCATGGTTAGAGCAAATACATTAATTTTTTGAAGTATAAGGCATTGTGTTTATATTTTCTTTTTATAAAAATTGTCAATGGCAATTACACACAATCTTTTAAGCTTTAAGGGTATCTTCACATAACATAAAGTGGATCATTGTTGGTATGATATTTATTGACACTCAATACATTCACAAAGTACTATCAGCAGAAGCTCTGTTTAATTTCAGATGTTCTTTCTTAAACACAAGATATCCCTTAAGTAATTATCCTAACCTTTGCCTAACTCCCTGACATATGAGCCAGTACCCTCTGATGTGATTCCCATTTCTCCAAAGATTTCTGAAGTTAAATTTGTTATGTAAAATTAATCTCCCAGATAGTATTTTATCTAACTTTTCCATATACCCATTATATCTGGGTTTATAGAGGTCCTACTGTGTATCAGGACATTGATTTTTTTTTTAAATATCTGAGTAACATTCTATTCTAGCTATGCATTGTGTTTGTTATCCATTCATCTGTATATAGGCACTTAAGCAGTTTTACCTTTGGCAATAGTAAATATGCAACCAGAATAATTTTTTTTTTATAAATTGCTATTTGTACACAGTACCTTCTTATTTGTATTAACTCATAAGAATGTAATTTGTAGATATTTGATAATTCCATGTTTCTCTTTGAGAAACACTATATTTTTTCCTATAGTAAAGAAAATTTTCACTTTTCCACTATGGGTGACCAAGTATTGCTGTATTTCCATACCTTTTATAGCACTTAATTTTCATTTTTATTAAAGTCATAGTCATGTCAGAAGTGATAATATATTGCTGTTTTCACTTTAATATTATTAATACCAATGACACTATCTTTTCTTGAGCTTTTCACATTTGAATACCCTTCTTGAAGAGGTATTTATCCTTGTGCCAGTGCAGAAGGTTGACATGCTATTGAGTTTTGCGTTCTTTACATATTCTAGTTTATTAAGCACTTGGACATATAGCTACAGATACTTGTCATTATGTATGGTGTATCATCATATTCTTGATAATCTCACTTGAGGAACAAGATGCTTAGTTTTGTATAATATGATTTCATAATCCATGCTTTTAGTGCTGATTTTAAGAACTTATTGCCAAATATGAGATCATAAAACGTTAGCACATTTTCTTCTAAGAACATTCTTAAAAATGTCATGTACAAATAATTTCATTATTTTTCAGGTTAAAAGCAATTGGTTTGTCTTGTTAACCTCATGTCTATTAAGACTTCTTATGCAATGATTAAAATGCTTTCACTAATGAAAGCAGGTATTCTTCTCTTGCATCTGATCTTAATGTGAAAACATTCACCCTTTATTGAAAATAATGACAGCTGTGGGAAACACACCTCAACATAATGTATAACAAGCCTATAGCCAATATTGAACTAAATTTAGAAACATCCACAAACATTTGGGAAAAGGTGAGAGAGTCAGCTCTCTCTACGCCTATTGAATATAGTTTTTGAAGTATTAAGTAAAACAATGTAACAGAAAAGAAAGAAGTGAAAGTAATGGAAATAGGAAAAGAAATCAAGATATTTCTATTTTAAATTATATTACACATTATATAATATAACCTAAATTCTCTAAAAAAAAAAAAAACAAAACTCTTATAACAGATAATTTTAAGAAAGGTGCAGGATACAAATTTAGAAAACAAAATTAGGAACCTTATTTAACATTCACTAGTATACTGAAAAACAAACCAAAAATCTAATTCCTTTCAAAATATCCACTATTTAACTGACACAGGAATAGTGTATAGAATATATAAAGAAGTAAAAGGAAAAGAAAAAGAAAAAAATCAGGAGAACAACAACTAAAAAAACTGATCATCACTTTGGACAGAATTGCTAAGAAACACACACACAAAAAAAATTTCAACCCTATAAGGTGCTAGTGAAATATAAATGACAGCGTCTTTAAGATCATTATCACTACAGTTGCAATAGTCAACTCAAAGGGACAAATCACCTGCATACACAATTTCTTGGAGTGCATACTAGTGCAAACTATTTGGAAATCAGACAGGGGACTTCTCAAATTTTGTTAAGAAGGTTTTGACTGGTGATTTAATGTGTTTATGGAACATAGATTTTGTGAGACCTTGTGATTTTGGTTAGTTTGTTTATTTATAGTGGCTGGTAGTAATTGTACTTATTAATGAATTCAGTGCAAATTTCAAAACATATACTGACTCAATTAGAGTTAGTATTATCTTCTCATTAAAATCTTTCTATATGCAGTTCCTTCAAGCACTTCTCCTCAGAGTTGTATGGTCACCTGCTTTTTTATTTTATTTTATTTTATTTTTATTTTTATTTTTTTTTACAAACAGGCCAACAATACATATTGTGGAAAAGAAAATGTTCAATATATGTTTCCAAACACACAAAATGCCTGTATATAGAATAACGAAACTAGATTATTTGCTCTCACCCTGCAGAAAACTCAACTCCAAGTGGATCAAGGACCTAAACATAAGACTCATATAAGTCAGGAATTAAGATCAGTAATAGACAAAAAGAGCTCATGAAAATGAAGAAATTTTTCAGAGCAAAGACCACAATCAACCAAACAAAGAAGCAGTCTACAGAAAGGGGGGGAAATCTACATCTATTTGAGGGCTAGTGTCTAGAATGTAAAATAGACTCAAAAACAAAGACAGCTTTTGGAAGAAAAAATACAAATGGCTTAGAAATAATCTTTAAACTGGTCAATATCCTTATCTATTGGGCAAATGAATGTTAAATTACTTTGAGATTTTATCATGCCCTAGTCAGAATGACTAAGGATAAAACCAATGGTAAAAATGCTTGTACGGAAGTGGGGAATGAGAAATACTTATTTACCATTTATGGAAGTGCAAACCAGTTCACCCACCAAGGAAATTAACGTGGAGTTTCCTCCAAAATCAGAAGTAGTCTACCATATTATCCCATTAAACCACTACCAGGCAATTGTCCATATTATCCCATTAAACCACTACCAGGCAATTGTCCACATTATCCAACTAAACCACTACCAGATTACCAAAGTAATGAACAGTCTTACTCAGTTTTGAAACGGTGAATTACAATAATGACTGGCCTGGCACATAAGGCCAGTATGCTTTCAGTAGTACTTTTATTGTTCAGTGTTGGGTTAACCTGACTCTTTTGTGTTGCCATATGTATTGTAAGAATATTTTTCCAATTTCTGTGAAGAATTTCATTAAAATTTTTATAAAGAGTGCATCAAAGCTATAGATTGCTGTAAAAGGTTGAGAGAGCATAAATTATTAGCAGCAATGCATTTAAGGGTCTTAGAAAAAAAGATCAATGACAAGCTACACAACATGATAAAATAGAAAATGTGTAGATATAATAAAGAAAGAGGATGAATTTACTGAGGTAGAATTTTAAAAATCAATGAAATAAAAAGTTATTTTACTATGAACATGAACAAGATTGACAAACATTTAGAATAATGAACAAAAAGAAGGGAGAAAGATCCAAGTTACTAAGATTAGAATTCAAAAAGTTGTCATCACTACAGACAACTCAGAGTATCCTGGGAAGATTTTTGAAATTATAATATTTAAATTTTATGCTATTTTAAGATGAGAACTATATAAAAGAAATACATGAATATTTAGGTGATTTGACTTATCAAAGTTATATCAACATGAAGTAAATAATTTTAAAGATCTATCACAACCAACCAGATATAAAAGCAGTAATTAAAATTTTCCAGTGTTAAAAAAAGCCCAAGTCTTGTTTATTCAGTGTACAGTTTTACCAGACTATCAAGGAAGAATTGATGCCAATACACCTCAAATTATACTGTAAAATAGAAAATGAAGAAAATTATTTATTTATTTTCTACAAATCTAGTTATTACTCTAATAACAAAACCATGAAATACCTAATAAGAAAACAGAAAGAAAGTTACAGGTCAATTTTCTTAGTATAGGTGGACATCCAAAATTCTCAATAAATTGTTATGAAAAAATTCAACTTCACATAAACAAGAAAAAGTACACTATTCAGTACAAACCATCCCAGAGATGCAGGTTGGTTCAACACTGGTAATAAATAAAATTAATCCACCCCATAGGTAGATTCAAGGAGAGAGAGAAATCAAATGATCATCTAATTATTTATATGCAGAAAAGGGCTTTGGCAAAATCCATTATCTCTCATAGTAAAAATCCTGGAGATCTTAAAAACCAGGAGGTGTATCTCAACATCATAAAACCAACAAATTAAAAATCCACAGCCTATATCATAATAAACAGAAAATTTCCAAGCATTCCAATAAAATCAGGAACAATACAAAGATGTCTTCTGTACTCACGGCTTTTCAATGTAGTGTTTGAACTGTGAATTAGAGCCATTATATGAGGAGTTAACAGAAACATATAAGAAAAAAGAAAGTCAAGTATTATTATTTGATGTTGACTAAGATATAATATAACAAATTAAAAAACCTAAAATATTTCACCAGAAAATTCCTACATCACAAAAACACAGTCAGCAGAGTAGTAGGATACAAAATTGAGAATAAAGTATCAGTCACTTTCCTATACACCAGCTACAAACATATGGATAAAGAAATCAGAGAAAAAATACTATTTATGATAGCTTCATAAAACAACTTGGAACAAATTTATCCCAGAAAACATTAAGACAATGAAAAGGAATTTGAAGAAGTTACCTGACAATGGAAAGAAGTGCACTAGTCAAGAAATGGATGAATATTGCAAAAATGGCCATCTTTTGTTTATCAACTTTTAAAAATTATTTTTGAATTAGCTTTTGAAATTCAAATTTTGAGAGACTTTCAGACTAATTAACTCCAAGTTTATTCTAAAGAAAGTTATCTTTTCAGTAACTCTCCCTTGGTTTAATGTCTTTATGTGTTTCACCTATATGTATTCTGAGTGATAGTTTCTTCTTATTGTTTGCTTTGCATTGAGTTTTCTGTGTTGTTTCATCTTTTAAGGAGACCAGTTTAAGATCAATGTTTCTATTATAATGTTGAGAGGAGTAATTTCTCTGAGTTGTCATGCTACACTATTATTTTTTTAATCTCCATTCATTTTGCAATATTTTTCTGTTTTTTTCTTGGAATGTCTGGCTATTCACTAGTGTCTTACTTAATTTTTATGAATTTATGGTATTAATATATTATTTTCTTTTTTATTTCTAATTCAATTAAGTTACTGAAAAATATAATCAGTGTGATTTAACATCTCAAGACATATAAATGTCTGTTCTGTGATCTATATAGTATAATTTTCACTTATTCCGTAGAAGGATGTCCTTTGCTTCTTATCATGAAGTAACTTGAGTACTATGTTGACATATGTGGCTTATAATTCCACTCAAATATTCCACTTTTCTTATTGCATCAAAGTAAGGAAAAAGATCTTTATCAGAAGTCAAGTATACTGCTTGGAAGAGATGAGATCTTGTTAATATGATGAATCAAAAGAAAACATAAACTTCACCTCTCCAGATATTATATGCTGTCAACTTGGTTAGTCTTTGGTACCCAGTTGTTTAAATAAATACAGTCCTACATGTTATACTGAAGGTATTCATCACATATGACTGACAATTAAATTGTAGGCTATAGTTGTGTGAATGATATTTACTCTCTGTGTTACGGATTCATCTCAACAAGTTACTGTAAGTCTTTAAGAATATAAATCTGTGATCCTAGAAATAGAAGTTGACCTCAAAACAGGATTTTGATCAAAATGTCTGATAACTAGTCTATCAGCTTTCCCTGGGATTTCAGTTTCATAATTGCAAGAGCCAGATTTCTTTTATCTATCTATCTATCTATCTATCTATCTATCTATCTATCTATCTATCTATCTATCTTTTAGTAGCACACATCTTCTTAAGTTCCTTTTTCATTTTTCATACCAACCACAGTTCAACCTCCTTTCTTCCTCCTGCTATCCCCTATCTTCTCCCCACCACCCCTCCACTCCACAGAGAGGGAAAGGCCTCCCATGAAGATTTAACAAAGTCTGACAAATCAAGTTGGGAAAGGGATGGTTGAGTTGGGGAAGGACAGAGAGGAAGAACAAGGAACTAGTCATATTTCTAATCTCTCTCTTTTCTCTGTCTTTCTATTTCTTTGTGTCTCTGTCTCTATCCACTCGGATGCTTTCTGAGTCTGTTTCTTTCTCCATGTTTTTCTCTACCTTTATATAGACATAAACACACACACACATACACACACACAGACACACACATACTATGAGAGATATGTGTACTTTGTTGTTCTCTGGAATATAATGATTAACTATTAAAAGCTATTTTTATTAAATAAGGAAGAAAATAAAAATGTTTCTAACTTCAAAATTTCTCTTAAACTCCCTACAAACTTCTAGACATGAAATAATAAATGTTTAAAAAACAAAGTGCTAAAAATGTATTGTTTTCACAGTTTTATAATGACTTATTACAACAAACTTATAAAATAAAAACCTGAGAAACATGACAACTCTCTTGAAATAACATGAACAAATGAGGATGAGACAAATGATATTCAGTGAAAAATATACTTCGCATGTTATAAATATATAAAATCTATTTCTAAGATTAACAGCAGACTTATTTATAAGTAGATTTTTTTTGGTGGGGATTTTTCAAGACAATGCTTCTCTGTGTAGTTTTGGTGTCTGTCCTGGATCTCTCTCTGTAGACCAGGCTGGCCTCGAACTCAGAGATCCATCTGGCTCTGCCTCCCAAGTGCTGGGATTAAAGGCGTGTGCCACCACTGCTGTGCAAAAAAAGTAGATTTTTGTTTTTGTTCTTCAAAATTTTCTCTATGTCTTATTTCCAAGTACATCTATTTTCAGTTGTCTTTTGATTGCTCATTATTTCCATGTTGCTAGATGATTATAATATTAAACCACTCAATATTGTAAAAGTCTAATAAAGTGTAAAACATCTATTTCAATTAATAAATGTATTTAATTCATTGTATACAGACTGAATTATGTTTTTAAATTTATAATTCATTTCATTAGGCAGATCTTATCTTGATTTCTCAGGATTACAAACAAAGCAAATATCACCAATTTTAGTTCAATAATTTTTCAAGTGCTTTTGTTTACTTCCATAAACCCCCTTACATTTTTGCTAATAGGATGAGAGATTATTTTCCTCTTCTGAGTGCATATCACATCTTGTTGACTAGCAGATGAACACAAAAACACTGAGTGGGATAATAGCACTCTTAATGTAAAGCAGACTTGTCTCAGCTTCCTCCACTAATTATACACCCAGTTCCATATGCCATCTAGAAACTTCTAAAGTCTCCAACAAAACGGTATTCAAAATATAATATGGATAATATATCTAAACAAATAACATTGTCTGGTTTTAAATGATGAGTATATAGATAGATAGATAGATAGATAGATAGATAGATAGATAGATAGATAGATAGATAGATTGTAGCTTCCTGAGTGTGAAGAGTTTCAATATTAAACCATTTTAGATAAAAACATAAATATAAGGCATTAAATTGCTAAGTTAAAGGTCAGAGTGTGACTAATGCATACTGTTGAACATTAGTATATAATAGTTTATTCTTATTCAAAAAAAGCTTATTCACAAAGTAACTTATACAATTCATTTTATTTTAATAAAACATAGATACATTTGTTTTATATTAGGAACAAAAAGCAATTCAGAAATAGTGCATTTGAGATTTCATAAGTGAAATCAGATAAAATAAAGTCAAAAGTTGTTTCTACATCAATTTCCTAAGAAATACTGAATCTATAATTAGCTGTTATTACTGAAAAGTGCTTCCAAAATCAAACTGTGTATGCCAGACACAAAACATGTATCTTTATTGGTATAAATCTGAACATTTAAAACATTAGTTTAACAACTTTTTTAAAGGACATGGGATTACATCATTTTAATCCTTCCCTTTCCTTCCTCCTTACCCTCCCAGCTTTCCTTCCTCAATCCCCTCCCACATCTCCCCTATACTCTCAAGTTGACAGCTTCTTGATTATTCTTGCTACATACATCATACATGCATACATACCTATGTGTGTATCTAATCTGTCTGTGTGTCTGTCTACCTACCAACCTACCAACCTACCAAGCTACCTATCTATCTATCTATCTATCTATCTATCTATCTATCTATCTATCTATCTGTCTATCTATATGTAAGTACAAATTTACATAATACAATCTGCTTTATCCATTTTTGTTGTTTGTGTGTATATTGTTTCAGGGCTACCCATTATGTACTGTACAACCAATGAGAAGGCTCTTCCTTGGGAAAGGCTGAGTCTCCTCCCAGCACTCTTTAGTTGCCCGTGGTTCAAAATGACCATTCAAAAGGATGGAGCTTGTTTGTATGTTTGTTTGTTTTTTACCTGGTACTAGATTTATTTTTATTAATCTCTGGTTGTTGTGGGGAAATTTTTCACATTGTCAGCCCAAGTGGCTTTAATGTCCTATGTGTGTGAGTGTGTGTTTTTGTCTGTATGGGTATCCATGTATGAGTATTATATACATGAATATACACATACATGTGGACATTGTATATAAGTGACATATATATGTATGTATTTATATGTGTGTATATGTATGTATACAAATATAATTTCATGTATTGTGTATAATTTTAGGTAACTCTAAACTGATGTGATTCCTTGAGGATTCATCACACAACTTGAGTGTTATTTGTCCCTCATCTTCCTTTCTCCTTTCTGAACTTCCCCCCTTCTTTTCAGTGAGAGCTCTCTACCCATTCCCCCACTTCCCACTTTGTATCATCTATACTCTGTCAATCCACTCTCAAGCTTTGTGCTCACCTGAGGCCCGTTTTCACATTCCTGGTTTTCATGTTGTATATTCACATCTGAGGATATAGTGCTAAGCACAGGAGAAGAGATAGAACGTGTGTCGTTGGTGTTTTTGGGTCTGGGTGACCTCACTCATTGTAATCTTTATAGGTCCACCCATGCACCTACAAATTCCATGACATCATTTCTCTTTATGGTTGAATAGTAGTCCATTGTATTTATAGACCAAATTTTTACTATCCATTTATCTGTTTAGAGCATTTTGAAAATGGTATCAACTTCTTATTTTGTTATTTTAACTTTCAGACAAATTGCACCAAACAAAATATTGGCAGTTTATGTGCATTGCTTTAAAAATGAACTAAAATATACAAAAATATTGAGCTTAAAATGTGCTAATCATATTTTAATGTTTCCACATTTACACAATTTTATAAACAGATCTTCTAACACATATTTTCCTAGTATGTCTACCTAATGTACTCTGTTTCTGTTTCTGTTATTTAGATTTTTTTCCAATCTGGGCAGTTCAAAGGCCATTTTTATCAAGTTTATAATGAATAATCATTGAAGTAACTAAGCTGAGTATTTTCATTTTACTGAACCAAATATATAGTGTTAGTTCAATGTACAAAAATACTTGAACATAAAAACTCTCATTAATTAGTACTATAGATCAGGTATCTTCAGGAGTGTCATAAATTTTAATAATGAAAAAAATTTGAAGTACTTTTTGACATACTTGATTTTTTTTTCTTCAGAGAACTAACCAAAATAGTGTATGCAATTATAGTGATCTTTTAAGAGCAGAAAAAAAAATCTTCAGAACTCAGAGAATGGTTTCTAACACATGGAGTTCCATCTGCTGCCTGCTCCACTTTTAAAGTACAGAGCCCACATCATGGAAAGTCACTAAGCTGCATTCAGAACCAGAGAAGAGCTGAACTTTGTTTTTCTGCAACAAGTAGGTGCATTAATCTAGGGAAAGGGAATTGCTTACACTGGCCATCCTCTTCTATTAACCAACAAATCTGCATTAGGAGCTTGCTGCAAATGAGTATGCATACATAATATTTTGGGAAAAAGTGTAAATATTGCAGGGGGCATCCATAAAAGTAATTATCACCTGAATTGTACACGTCACTATTCAGTACTCAGACTAGCCCAGTGATCCTTATAGTTAAAATCTTTGAAGCCCTTTAGATACTTCTGTTTAATAAACCTCTAATCCAAAATAATACATTTATATAGAATTATAATGAATTTTAAAATGGCAGTAATAAATGCATGTTAATATATCAGCATATTTTAATGAAGACCAAACATAAATTTGGTAAATCAAATTAATTCAAAGTAGCAACAAAACATTACATGTTAACATAAATAGCATGTATTAATAAAAAAAATCTGCAATGGGTGTCATAGTTTGTTTAAAGCAGTCTACTGACGTAGGAGAGCTACATGTTCTATCTTATATTAATACACAATACAACATGCTGCGTTGGGAAAATTTGACCTGGCAAATGTAGTATGATGATAGTATGTTTTAAAGGATATGTATTATGACCAAAGGTTCCTGAAGATGTGAGTAGACAGTTTGCAACAGCTATTGAGAAAAACGGAGGTGATAGGGAGTCCTAAAGCCAACTGACAACAATGTCACCAACTTCCTGTGAATTAGCTCTATCAAATGAATTGCTGATAGCTAAAACAGGAAGCCATCTCCTTGCTTTTTTTTTTATTAAGTGTATTTGTTATACTTCAATTGAAACATCAGACTGAAATTATGATTGTGCATCTCAACAAACGTGTCCTAAACCAGTATCATCACAGGAAAATGACAACACTGGATGCAGAAAACCATGTCACACAGCATAAACTTGTTTCCCGTCCAGTGAACTAATCCTCTTTTACAACATGGCAAAGCGCTAGTCCATAAAGGCAAAGAATAATTGTAAATAACTTCTTTCTTTTAGGTAAATACTATCTCCTTTGAATTCACATGTTGTATAGGCTAATGTAGAAGAAATAATTCAGGCACTGAGAACCAATAACTGTACATCTTAACATTTTATCACCTCACTTTATACTTGCTTTATTTACTAAACATTTCCAGGAACAGAGATGTAAGTTAAATTTGCAGTTGTATAGTTTGCCAGTACATTTGAGATACATTGTTGACAAAAGTCAGAATTATTTGTTTAAATATTTTACTTTTGTATGTATAACTGTACTTGGATGTATTAAGAGTTATTATTCATAATATACCTCATAATTATAATAAATATATTGAGCATAATTGAGCATAAACTCCTATGGAAAATAAAATGTAGGGCTTGGGAAGGTAACTCTGTAAAGAACTTGCTAATCAAGTTAACAAACTGGAGTTCAGATCCACAACATTTACTTAAAATGTTGAGTATAACAGTCTATAATCCCAAGCCTCAGAATGCAGAGATAGGAGGATCCCTGCACCTCACTGGGTAGGTGTTCTTGCTGACTTATTGAGCTCCAGGCTTAGCAGGAGAACATATCTATACAAAAGAAATGAAAAAGAAAAGAGTGGATAATGATAAAGGAGAAGATGACCAATTCCAACTTTTGGCCACCAGATACATATACAGAAACACACAATTCCCAAACATGTGCACATTTATAAATCTGTACATATATACAACCCACATATTGTACACACACATATATATACACACATACAAATTGTGTCTCAAATATATCATTCTACAATTGTAGTCAAATTCTGTATCTTATAGCTTTAAAAGATTTGTATGAGATTACAGAATGAATTTAAATCTTACACATACAGCAATGATTTCAAAATTTAAAAAAATACTCATTATGCTATAAGAGATACATAACAAAGAGAGATGAGATGGTTTGGTAGTCAAGCATGCCAATTGCCCATACAAAGGGCTTGAGTTCAGTTGAAAATACACATTTCAGGCAGCTCACAACTACCTGCAAGTCCGGCTTCAGCAAGAATTAGTCTCTGTGGTACATGCTTATGTATAATACAAACATATACACATACACTCACAAATGTGCACACACGAACATGAGCATGCACACACACACACACACACACACACACACACACACACTTATATACAGTGAAAGTTAATAAATCTTTTTTTTTTTATCCTTGACTGTTTTATTTTTTTATTTTTTCATTTATTTTACAGTACAATTTAGTTCTACATATCAGCCATGGATTCCCTTGTTCTCCCCCTTCCCCCCAACCCACCCCCCATTCCCACCTCCTCCAGGGCAAAGCCTCCCCTGAGGACTGAGAACAACCTGGTAGACTCAGTCCAGGCAGGTCCAGTCCCCTCCTCCCAGGCCAAGCCAAGTGACACTGCATAAGCCCCAGGTTTCAAACAGCCAACTCATGCAATGAGCACAGGGCCTGGTCCCACTGCCTGGATGCCTCCCAAACAGATCAAGCCAATCAACTGTCTCACCCATTCAGAGGACCTGATCCAGTTGGGGGCCCCTCAGCCATTGGTTCATAGTTCATGTGTTTCCATTCATTTGGCTGTGCTTTATCCAACCTTGGTTTCAACAATTCTTGTTCATATAAACCCTCCTCTTTCTCGCTAATTAGAGTCCTGGAGCTCCACCCAAGGCCTAGCCATGGATCTCTGCATCCAGATCCCTCAGTCATTGGATGGGGTTTCTAGCATGACGATTAGGGTTTTTGGTCATCCCATCACCAGAGTAGGTCAGTTCAGTCTGTCTCTTGACCATTGCCAGCAGTCTATTGTGGGGGTATCTTTGTGGATTTCTGTGGGCCTCTCTAGCACTTTGCTTCTTCCTATTCTCATGTGATCTTCATTTACCATGGTCTCCTATTCCTTGTTCTACCTCTCTGTTGTTGATCCAGCTGGGATCTCCCGCTCCCCCAAACTCTCTTTCCCTCGACCCTCGCACTTCATTTCCCCCACTCATGTCCAGGCTGTTCATGTAGATCTCATCCATTTCTCCATTATTGGGCAATCCCCGTGTCTTTCTTGGGGTCCTGTTTTCCAGGTAGCCTCCCTGGTTATGTGAGTAGCAGTCCAGTCATCCTTGTTCCACAACTAGTATCCTGCTATGAGTGAGTACATACCATGTTTGTCTTTCTGAGTCTGGGTTACCTCACTCAGGATGATTTTTTCTAGATCCATCCATTTGTCTGCAAACCTCATGATGTCATTGTTTTTCTCTGCTGAGTAGTATTCCATTGTGTATATGTACCACATTTTATTTATCCATTCTTCAGTTGAAGGACATCTAGGTTGTTCCAGGTTTTGGCTATTACAAACAATGCTGATAGGAACATAGCTGAGCAAGTGCTTTTGTGGTATGATTGCTCATTCCTTGGGTATATGCCCAAGAGTGGTATAGCTGGATCTTGGAGGAGATTGATTCCCAATTTTCTAAGAAAGCACCATATTGATTTCCAAAGTGGTTGTACAAGCTTGCATTCCCACCAGCAGTGGAGGAGAGTTCCCCTAGCTCCACATCCTCTCCAGCACCCTGACATTAATCCGCACACCTATGAAAATACAATTTTTGACAAAGAACCCAAAACTGTACAATGGAAAAAAGAAAGCATCTTCAACAAATGGTGCTGGCATAACTGAATATCAATATGTAGAAGGCTGCAAATAGATCCATATCTGTCACTGTGCACAAAACTTAAGTCCAAGTGGATCAAGAACCTCAACATAAATCCAGCTACTCTGAACCTGCTAGAAGAGAAAGTAGGAAGTAATCTTGAACGCATTGGCATAGGAGATCACTTCCTAAATATAACACCAGTAGCACAGACACTGAGAGAAACAATCAATGGGACCTCTTGAAACTGAGAAGCTTTTGTAGAGCAAAGGATATGGTCAACAAGACAAAGAGACAGCCTACAGAATGGGAAAATGTCTTCACCAACCCCACATCTGACAGAGGACTGATATCCAGAATATATAAGGAACTCAAGAAATTAGACATCAAAATGCCCAACAGTCCAATTAAGAAATGGGCTATAGAACTAAACAGAGAATTCTCAACAGAGGAAACTCAAATGGCTGAAAGACATTTAAGGAATTGCTCAACATCACTAATCATCAGGGAAATGCAAATCAAAACAACTCTGAGATACCACCTTACACCTATCAGAATGGCTAAGATCAAAAACACTGAAAGATAATAAATCTTAAAAGTATTGTTTGAGATATCATTTTAAGTTAGAAATTAATATGCAATTCAGATGGCTTTATTCACAACTAAAATGAACAAGAAATGTGTTCGCTTTCATGGAAAAGTTCAAGGAAGATACAATATATTAAAATTATAAGATGAAAAAAGGAAATGGATAGAGATAATTGGCTATTAAAAATAGAATTTGTTCATTCAAGGTAAACACAACAACTGTCACGTGATTTACTTTGTCAGACATGTCTTTAGACACAGCAACAGATTGCACAATGGTAATACTAATTCTGAAATAGCTTAGATGATTCCTATATTTCTGTGAAAGTTTTTTGTATTGTCCTTTTGAAACAAAGCAGCTGTTGTGTTGTCAGGAGGCTAAGGTCTGTGGTGGCCACCCAAATAACCTCAGTTTATACAGTCTCTGAGGTCACTAAGGACAACACAGAAGGGACAGGCATTTGTCCATCTGTTGAACCTCTATTGTACACCTGTAAAAAAAAAAAAAAAAAAAAAGAGACACCATAGGAAACCTAATGCCCTTGTAAGAGAAAATGGATTTTTTTTTGAGGTCTCACCATCATTAGTGAAGGTATTTAGAACATGTGAGCCATTGCAAGCAAATTCTTCACATTCCAAGGCCAGCCAATGGCAGACGTCAAACTACTTCTCTTCTGTAGATTTCTGAAACCTGAAAAGCAGACTGTGTGCAGCTTAGATGTGGAACATGATGTGAGACATTTGATGAGACTGTTAGCATTTGTATTTTGATAAAGAATATTATGGGATCCTTCTGGCTTGATGGTTGGTACTTGATATTAAAGAAGTAATTCATCAAAAAGAATGTAAAGCAATAATTTAAAGAACTTTTGCTAGAAATTATGGCTGATTCAAGTAGTGGAGTCAGTGATGTTTTAAATGTCAATCTTTTTCTCACATGAACTTAACTCAGCTTTACAAGTATTTCCATTATTACTACTGTGGTTAAGGCTATAATTTGAGAATGCATGATCTTTGGGGTATAGAATCCAACCTGAATATCATTGTTTTGTTTCCTAAGGTTGGAAAGAAAAGAAACTTCAGGACTAATACCATCATTCCCATTTTTCACCAGTTTTTTACTCTTTCCCATATATTTCACATATGGTGCTCCAAATTTTAGCAACTACGGTGAAGGTAGTGAATAGTTACAACAGGTGTTCATGAATAAAACAGAATAAAAACTTAACAGCTCTTCAATTTTATAACAGCGTAGTTGCGCTACTGAGCTTTCTAGGCAGAGCATGAAGTTTGTTCCCCACAGTAATTAAGTAGTACAAACATGTGAACCCAAATGACAGTCTTACATGTTGCAGTCTACCAGCTCTTGGAGACAGTATTTATACCATGTTTTCTCTGCACCATGTTCATTTACATATATTTAGTAACAATAAATAGTTTACTAGTCTCAGATTTAACCTAGTTGTAGATTTCTAGACATTAAACTACCAAAATTAAAATAATGTTAATAAATATAGAAATTATGTATAAGCCTAAGTCATTTTTCTGGCTTTATTAAATAATGTTTACTCACCTATTTTGCTCATTAAGTTTGAATCAAGAGATAATAAATGTAACTAAAACTTGTAAAAGACATTCCACATGAACAAAGTGGACTGCTTTTAACAGCTGTAAATATCAGTAACAACAACTATTCCCAAGTTAGGGAATGTGAATTTTTACTTCTTTGAAATTGACTTTCTATCTGCAACACACATCCACACTTCATATTCTGTGGGTGGGGATTGCTTTTGTTTTAGTTTGTTTTCTTTTTCTGTTGTTTTTAACAGATTCACTATAAGAAAAATGCATCTCCCACAAAGTCTTAACTCATGAAAAGTGGGCCTTCTATTAATTTTAAAAAGTGTTTACATTGTTACATATGTAATAATACTTTAAAGAGACATTTTTAACAAAATGTAGTAAATATTTAAAATGTGATTTTAAAAGTTGACATGTCCATCCTAACTTATATAAAAAACACTAAACTATTTCATGTTTAAAACAAAATTAATAAAGGCATGTAGCTAGAGTTTTTCTGCCTGGCCCACAGTCAGGACAAATCTCTGTCACTCGCCAGTCCCACAGCAGCTCAGACCCAACCAAGTAAACACAGAGACTTATATTGGTTACAAACTGTATGGCCGTGGCAGGCTTCTTGCTAACTGTTCTTATAGCTTAAATCAATCCATTTCCATTAATCTATACCTTGCCATATGGCTGTGGCTTACCGGCATCTTCACATGCTGTTTCTCATCATGGCGGCTGACAATGTCTCTCTGACTCAGCCTTCCACTTCCCAGCTTTATTCTCCTCCTTGTCCCACCTATACTTCCTGCCTAGCCAATGGCCAATCAGTGTTTTCTTTATTGACCAATCAGCAACACATTTGCCATACAGAACATCCCACAGCAAAGGCATTTTAGACAGACCACATGGATTTGTGGGAAATTAATCGTTTACTTTTGCTACATCCTTTAAAAAAAAATGACTAGTTTTATTCTAAACTGGCAAGGGATTTATGTGGAGTTACTTTCAATAATGAAAATACAAATTCAAACATCTTGGGAATACCATCTGACCCCAATCAAGATAACTAAGATCAAAACTACAACTAACAACCCATTGTAGTGAGGATGTGGTAAAAGGGAAACCTTGCAAATTTGTCTAGCCAGTCTGGAAACTGATGTTATGAATTTCCCACAAAACTAACAATAAATCTATAACATAACTCAATTATACCAGTCTTTGGAATATGTCCAAAGGACTAGAAAGTCTACTCCACAGACACTTGCTCAGCCAAGTGTCTGAAAAAAACATAGAAAACAGAAAAGTAAAAAATGTCCAAAGGGGTAAGTAAAAGAGCTCTAGAGCTCCAGAGAGGAGACTAGCAGGGTGCAGGTGATATGAAGAGTGATGGGAAAGCAGGAATCTATATCTATATCTATATCCCCTTTCTATCTAACTTTACCATCTATATATCTATATCATCTATCTATCTATATCTCCTTTCTTTATCTAACTTTAGCAACTGAATATGAAAAACAAAAAGAAGAGGCACAGAAGACGATAAGAGATTAAATTCTTTTGATTTGGCCAAGCCTGAAAGAATCAAAAGGAATTCACTAATTCAGTTTAATATAATTCATTTTCATTCAACAGTGACTCCCTCTTATACAGAACATTTCTGTCTTCCAACCCTTACAACACCAATGACTACATTTTTCAGCCTTACTAGAATTTTATATATGAAAAGGTAAAATTTTAAATTATATTAATTTTTGTGAAGTATATAAATACTTACTCAAGTTTCTTTATTTTTCTCACATATGAAACTGGCCCTACAGCTTGGTATGGTGGTGCACATATTTGACCTCAGCACTTTGGAGACATGGACTGGTTGGTTTTTTTGTGATAGAGATTCCAAGGCCAAAGAGGGTTACATAGTGATCTTCACCAAACCCACATCTGAGAGAGGATTGATCTCCAAAATGTATAAAGTACTCAAGAAAGGAGACTTCAAAAAACCAAATAATTCAATTAAAAATGGAATATAGAACTCAACAGAATTCTCTATAGAAGACTCTCAAAAGGCAGAGATCATTTAAAGATATGTTCAGTGTTGGAGCTCACTGTTTCCCAGTGGCTGTACCCAGCAGGACTGCATAAAAAGTTGATTGGACCACGGACCTGGATACCAGGTGGCTGTAACTAGCAAGGGAGGGATATTTTGCTCCAACCCTTGTCATTGTTATAAATATCTGGAATAAAGTTCTGGGCCAGTGAATAAAGATCCAGGCTCACCCAAGTCTATCCTATGTTTTCTGTCTGTTTCTTTACTCTCTATTTCTAACTAAGTCTCTTATCCCTCATTCCTCAAGATTTTGTGAGATAAGCAAGTGTGGAGGCTGGTCCCCTACAGTTCAACATCCTTAGCCATCAGGGAAATGCAAATTAAAACAACTCTGAGATTCCATCTTACACCTGTCAGAATGGCTAAGATCAAAACCACAAATAATAGCTTATGCTGGAGAGCATGGGAAGCAAGGGGAACACTCCTCTGTTGCTGGTGGGAGTGAAAACTTATACAGCCACTTTGAAAATCAATATGAAGGTTTCTCAGAAATTTGGGAATCAATCTACCTCAAGATCTAGCTATACCACTCTTGGGCATATAACCAAAGTATGCTTAATCATACCACAAGGACACCTTGCTCAACTGTGCTCATAACTTGGAAATAAGATACATGCCCCTAAACCCAAGAATGCATAAAGAAAATGTAGAACATTTACTCAATGAGGTATTGCTTAGCTGTTAAAAAATAATGACAGGAAATTGGAAGGCAAATGGATGGAACTAGAAAAAATCATCCTGAGTGAGGTAACCTAGACCCAGAAAGACAAACATAACTACTCATAAGTGGATTTTAGCTGTAAAATAAAGGATAACATGCTATAATTTATAGACTCAGAGAGGCTAGGTAACAAGAAGGGCTTAAGGGGGTATGCATGGATCTCCCTGGGAAGTGGAAAAAGAAGAGATCTCTTGGGTGGACTAGGGGTAGGTGGGGATGGGAACTTGAGGGATCAAGTTAGGGGTGGATGGAGGGGGAGAGTACTGAAAGAGATAACAGTAAGAAGGGGTCATTTGGGGATCAGGTAGAAACCTGATTCAAGGAAAACTCCCATGAATCTACAAGGATGACCCAGGTAAGACTCTTAGCAATATCAGACATGTAGCCTGAACTGGCCATCTTGTGTGATCACATTGGTGACTATCCCAATTATCATCAGAGACCCTTCATCCAGTAACTGATGGAAACCAATTCAAAGACCCACAGCCAAACATTAGGCCAAACTTGAGGAATCCTGCTGAGGAGAAGGAGGAAGGATTGCTGGAGGCAGAGGGATCAAGAACACACAAGAAAACCCACACAAACAACTAACCTGACTCATAGGAACTCACAGAGTCTGAACAAACAACCAGGGAGCCTGAATGGGATGGACCTAGGCCCTCTACATACGTGTGACAGTTGCATAGCTTGATCAACTTGTGGGACTCCTAACAATGGAAGCAGATGCTATCCCTAACACTTTGGCTGGCTCTAGGGAACCTATTCCTTATACTGGATTGCCTTGCCCAACCTTGATACAAGGGGTGGTGCTAAGTTTAACTACAATTTTATATGCTATGCTTTGTTAATACTCTGGGAGGCCTGCTCCTTTCTGAACAGAAACAGAGGAGGAGGTAGAGGAAGAAATCGGAGGGAAGAAGGAAGGGGAAAGTAAGGTTGGGATATAAAATAAATAAATTAAACAAATAAAAAAATGAACTAAATTCCTTTGGCCCTGGTTAACATGGCTGCTCAATATCGCCTGACATCATGATTGCTATTTGAACAAATGAATCACTTGTTGTTGCTTTTGTAGTATTTTACTTAATTGACACCTAAAACATCCTTCTTTTCCTTCCTTTAATTTCAATAGCTTATCTCATTGTTCTTTTCTGCTTCTCACAGAGTCTTTTGTTTCTAAAGATTAAGAGGTATCAGGACTCTGATCTCCTCTTCTTTTCTATTTATTGCCCTACCAGGTGTTTTTTGTTTTTGTTTTTGTTTCATTTTTTATACTAGATAAATTCACATATTTGTAGCAGCCCTGTATCTCAGATGTCTCATTTGTACATCCAACTCTATGTTTGACAGATCACTAAGTATCAGTTGCTAAAATTCCTTCCCAATAACAGGTGTAATCAACTTCCACCTAGTCCTTTTCCCAAAGGACAAATAAAAAACTGTAGTGTGGTTGACCAAAATTCACTCTCAAAGACTAATGAGTTTATTGGGCCTTCTTCAAGAGAATAGGTAAAGGGTTACTTTAGGGGTGCTGGGGGTCTTTCTCAGCCTCTAGAACAGATCATACCTAGAAAGTCTTTAATCAGCATAGATGAGTGTTTCCAAAAAAAGATCCCCTACCCCCAGTGACCCCACGCCTATATACTCTAGCTTCTCCCCAAGGCCATGTACATATATCATGTGGTATAGACTGGTCGGATATTCAGGTGAGGGTTTCATGGCCCTTTTTAATAATCCATGAGAGGGTATAAATAGTCAATGTCCTAGGCTTGGGTAAGCCTTTTGCAAGTGTGTGCAACTGAGCTCCCCAAGAAGATGGTCACTTGCCTTGGAGGACAGTCACTGACAAGATCCAGTAGTGCACATTATTTAAAGAACTCATTTGTTATTTCTTCCTTTTTTCCCCTAGTTTTAGTTCATGGAAAACTCACTTTTGTAGACACTAGGGCAAAAACTTCTGAGGCTTGTTCTCTGTCCTTATCATACTATGTATCAAATCTCTTCACTAATAGTATTGGTTCCACCTAAAATGTCTAATCCAAGGAACAGTTGTTACCTCTGTAGAAGGATCATAACCTATTACCTTGAATCACTGAAGCTTTCTAACATGTAGCTTCCATGTCATCACATTCAGTTTATTCTTTACAGAGTAAAAATTTGACATTTATATTAAGTTTACACAAGTAAATCACATAGATCTCAGTGTACTATTCTCTGATGACCTTTGACCAGTCACCCTTCATTCATATACCCATGTATTTAATGTATTCTGTTTTCGTAGAGTTTCGCCTCATTTTGAACTTTATGCCTAGACTAATTAATATGTACAACTGTGTTTGACTTATTTTTCTTTTCCATAATTTTTCTGATGTTCATCCATGCTATTTTTATAAATTAAAAGATCATTTTCCCCCTTACTGATGATTCATACTACCTAATATAAGAGTCAGTCTCCTGCATTGAATGACAGAATATACGACAGAAACAACTTAAGAGTAGAAAGGGGTTTATTTTGGCTTATGATTTCAGAGGATTTCACTGTGTCCTGGCTGGGAAGCCATGACAGCAAGAATGGAGTGATCCACAGCAACAGGAGCATACAGCCTAACTCCTCACAGAGCAACCTAATTAGGGAGCAGGGTACGTTAGTCAGGAATTACAGATGAATATAAGCCTGGAGGTGCACCTTCAGTGACCTATCTCTTCCAGTGAGGCCCATATTCAAGAGCTCCCAAGGCTTCCCAAAGCAGTGCAAATAGTTGCAGACCAAACATTCAAATACATAGGAGTCTGTAGAGGAAATTTCACGTTCAAATATTTATGTATGAATATGGGAGAATTTATGTAACTATATTATCATAGATGGGTATTATTTGGACTATTTATGTTTTGAGTCTATAATGAATAAAGTTTTTAATGGAGATCCGTGTACATAGTTGTTATATAAATTAGCTTTCATTTCCTTTGGATAAATCTCTAGAAAGAGAATTACTCAGTCTTCGGTTTTTTTATATTTGATTTCCTAAAAGCTATGAAGCTGTTTCAAAAGGATGCACCATCTAATTACTTTCCCAACAGCAATTTTAGAGATTTTGAATAGTCTTGTATCACCAGTATTGGTTTAATTTAGTCATACTAAAGGATGGTAAATGGCATCTAATTGAGATTGTAATATTTATTTCCCTTATGGCTAATGAAACCAACCATCTGTGTTTGCTTTTGGCCATATATGAACTTTTCTTTGCTAAGTATCTCATCAAGCTCCTGCTTTAATGAGCTATTTTTCTTTTGTTATTTATATGTTAGAGTTTTGTCAGGGAGTTCTTTCATTATACTGTACTTAACCATTAGAAAATAACCATCTGTCTTTCGGTCTTAATTTTATAAATCCACCTTCAGTACAGTAACATGTTTCAAACTGCATGTTGAGTCTTTCCATATTTTAAGGTATTAATATTTTTGTAATACAAAAATATGTTTGTTCAGCCATTCTGCCTAGAAACAATGTTCTTCCTGTGTTCATATCCAATTCATATTCTTGCTCTCACCATGAAGGTTGATATTATTATTATTATTTGATATACCCATACATACCATGTTACCTTTTATTCTCCATCCAGAAATGACTTTATGTAAGTATTAAATATATAGAATTACATCAGTTTCCCCATTGCTTCTCTCCATTTTGCATCTCCAACATTCTCCACTTTCAAGTGATAACATCTTTCCCTTTAATGATTATTGTTACACTCACACATATACATAAACATACATACATATATGTACAAAAATAAACAAATACAATCTGCTGAGTCTTCTTTTGTTGTTTCTGTGTCTATGGATTCAATGCTGACACCTATACATAAAAGCCATGAGGAAGGGCTCATCCCTAGGGAAGATCTTTTTTCTCTCAGCAGTCATTCCTAGGAGAGATTGTCTCATGGCAGACTCCTGGTATTCTGGTTCTTAGAATCATTCTGCTTCTTCTTCTGCAATGTTCTCCGAGCCATATATGCAGGAGTTATACTGTAGATGTGTCCATTGAGGCTAGATTACCCATAATAAGTTAGTCTCCGGATTTTGTCCAATTGTGGTTTTCTGTCATGTTATGCAGTTGCCTTAAAGATTTCTTCATTGAAGAGGGGTAGTTATCTGAGAGTAAAAGACAAAGATTTAAAATGTAGTAAGGGATTGGACTGGTTATGATGAGTTCTTTACTAATCCAGTATCCACAGGAATCTGGCTAGGTTTCCATAATTAAGCATGATTTCCCTTCTGTTGAATGGGCCTTAAATCTGATTAGACAGCCACTGGTTGCCACCAATATGTGAGTGCCACTTTTTTGCACTTTTACAAATAATTTTCCATGCTAGTGACTGGCATGATTCATAGATATTGTTGCTTCTCTTCTCAGATTCCATGGTCCTTTCTGGCTGGACAACAGGACGCAATTTTTCTGGTCACATCCAGCTCAAATCACCTGAATCCTTTGTCCAAGGTGTGCAGAGTCTTCAGTAATAGAGATACACCTTAAAACTTCAACCCCTGAGATGCAACAAATGGCTACAGAATTAGTCTACGTTGTGTGGAAAGTCATATGGACTATGACATTCACCAACTACTCAAAATGCAGTTCTTAGTGTCTGCTTTGGGGAGGGATTTTTGTTAGTCTATAGTTATGGCAGAGAGCACTGTGAGCCCAAGTGGCATAACTTCCTTTAAGATACATGCATACACTTTCCTTCAATTTTCTGCATCCACTTGAGCATCCATATGTATATGCACAGTATAACTTTATGTATCTATAAATTCTTTTAGGTTTTTTTTGAACTTCAAACAACCTTTGGTGTTGTGGTGCTCTCTTTGTCCTTCTGTATTTACCTTCTCCTCTTCTCTGTGGAGGTCCAAATTGCTCAGGGTCCGAGAATCTGAGCTTGCTTTAACCAGCAGGGCTGCATACAGAGATGATTTGGCCATGGGCGTGGTTACAGGTGTTTGGAAGGGTCTATACTTAGCTGTAGCATGTGCTTTGATCTAGCAAGTGGGAGGTCTTTTACCCCGCCCCTTGGCATTGTTCTAAAAAGCCCTTTTGAAGAGGCAGAAGGGGCCATTGGGTATTGACCAAGGTCCTCCCAAAGCTATCCTGTGTTTCTGTCTTCCTCTCATCGTCTAGGTCTCTTTCTACCTAATATTTTTTATCCCTCTCCTCCTCATAGGAACACTTGAAAAGGTAGGAACTGGCCTCCCACACTTCTCCCAAGCTGAAACAGTTTTCCTTAATTTCTTTTTCCTATTTCCTATCACCTGTATTCTGCTAGTTCCCTCTCAAGCTCCACTCCACGTAGTCTCTTAATATTTTTCTCTTTTCAGTGTTTACTTCATGTTATATGCTCACATCTGAAGATTTGGAGCTAGAAACTGCAGATGAAAGACATCATGCAGTATTTGTCTTTCTGTGTCTGGGTTAACTCACTCCATATAATCTTTTATAAGTCTGTGGTAGTTTGAATGTAATTGGCCCAATAATATCATAGGGAATGGCACTATTAGGAAGTATGACTTTGTTGAAATAGGTATGACATTGTTGAAAGAAGTGTATCACTGTGGTAGCAGGCTTTGAGTTTGCCTATACTGCCTCTTATCTGAAAAACTACTTCCTTTTGCCTGAAGATGTAGAACTCTCAGCTATGATGATAATGGACTGAAACTCTGAACTATGAAGCAAACCACTCCAATTAAATATTTTTCTTTGCAAGAGTTGCTGTGGTCGTACTATCTTAATAAGAACCCAAACTAAGACAAAATCCATCCATTTTTCTGCAGTTTTCATTATTTCATTTTATGTTACAGCTGAATAGTATTTCATTTTGTATATCTATTACATTTTCATTACTAATTCATTTGTTGAAGAACATTTAGATTGTTTCCATTTCCTGGCTATATTGACTAAGGCAACAACAAACAAAGCTGAGTAAGTTTCTGTGGTGCAGGACACCGAGTCCTTTGAGAACATGCAGAGGAGTGGCATATCTGGGTGATATTGAACATTTTTTAAAATGTTTCAGGAGTTTGGAGTATTCTTCATATTGATTTGCAGATTGGCTGCACCAATTTTCATTCCCCCCAACAGTGAATCAAGGTTCCCTTTCACCACAACCTCGTCAGCGTTTATCAGTTGTTTTATGGATCTTAGTCATTTGAACTGGAGAAAGTTGAAATATAAAAATTGTTTTAATTTGCATTTCTCTAATTACTGACTATGACTTTGAGATGTTTATGTTCCATTTTCATGTCATCCATTTATAACTCTCTGTTTAGATCTCTCGCCTGTTTTTAGGTTGGGTCATTTGTCTCCTTGAAACTTTGTTTTTGAAAAGTTTTTTGTTTGTTCGTTTGTTTGTGTATTCTGAATAGTAATCCTCTGTCAGATCTGTAACTGGCAATGTTTCCCAATCTCTTGGTTTTACTTTATTCTGTATCATTTCCTGAACTGAACAGTAGCTTTTTAGTTTTATGAGGTCGCAGTTGTCAACTTTTGGCTTTAATTTCTGGGCAAATGGAGTCATGCTCAGGTTTCAAATTGACGTATTTGATGCACTTGGATCAAATTTTTGTGCAGGGTGATAGATACAGGTCTAACTTCATTCTTCTGAATGTGGGCATCCAGTTCTCACGGGAGCATTTATTGAAGGTGCTGTCCTGTCTCCAGTGTATGTACTTTTCCACTCAAATGTCAGACAACCGTAATCGTGAGTGCTCACAAAGGTTTTCCATTTGGTTTCATTTTTCTACATGTCTGTTTTGTGCTATTATAATATTCCTTTTATTTTGCTATAGTTCTATGAATATTTAGAAGTGTGTTATAACAATTTTTCTAGTATTCTCGTTGCTCAGTAATGTTTTGGCAATTTGGGATCTATTGTCATTGCCTTCAAATTTTAGGATGCATTTTTCCATTTCTGTGAGCAATGCTGTGGGTATTTTCTAATGTGATTGCTTGCGTTGAGTGTGAGTTGTCATTGTACAGATTATTCACTTCCTTGGTTATGCTCATTCCAATATATTTCCTTTAAGGCTATTGTAAAGGAGAGTGTGTCTGTGACCCTTTCCTCTGTTTATTTGTTGCTGTTGTACAGAAAAGCTCCTGATTTTCATACATTGATTTCATAGCCTGTCACTTAACTAAAACTATCTACTGTATTGAATAGTTTTCTGGGGAATTTTGGGGGAATCTCTTATGAATAGTATCAGATCACTTGTAAATAAGGATAACTTGACCTCTTCTTTTTCTATCTGTACCCCTTTTACTTTCCTTTTTGTGCCTCATTGTTTTACCATCAACTTCCAACCCTACATTGGGAAGGGGTGAGAATGGGGGGCAGCCCTGTCTCATTCATGACTTTAATGTGATTGTTTTGAGTTTTTCTCTGCTCAGGACAATCACCAATGTTGTGGGTGATTATGTTAATATGTTCCTTCCAGTCCTATTCCAAGATTTTTATCATCCAAGTATGTTAGATGTTTTTGTAACTTTAAAGTGTTTTGTTCTATTTGTTTATTTATATATATTTGTATGTACTTGGCATACATGAGCACAATATATTTTTTTTAAAACATTGTATTTTTAATTAATGTATTTGTCCATTCTAGATTTTATCAAAGGCTTTTTCAGCATCTATTGAGATGATCATATGAGTTTTGTGTTTAAGTCTATTTACATGATTTATTATGTTTATTGACTTACATATGTTGAACTGATCATGCATTTGTGGAGTAAAGTCAACTTGTTCAAGATGCGTGATAATTTTGATACAAGCTTGCATTTGGTTTGGTTGTACTTTGGAGGTGATGTTTGCATCTATATTCACCAGAGATAGCAGTCTGTAATTGTGTTTTTCTTTTTTTGACTTTTTTTTCTGTATGTGTGTCTTTACCTGGTTTTGTGAATTAGAGTGATAGTAGTTTCATAGAACTAGCTTGGGAGTGAGCCTTCATTTCTATTTTTCTTGAAGACTTTGAATAGGATTAGTTGTAGTTCTGTGAACACCTGGTAGGCTTTATCTGGGCCCAGATTTCGTGAGTCAGAAGGCTTGTTATTAATGTTTCACCCTCTTCCTTTGTGATGGATTTGTTTATGTTGTTGTTCTCTTCTTGTTTTATCTTTTGAATTTTGGATGAATAAAAAAAGTATCCATTTCTCTTAATTTTTTTCAGCTTAATTGAGTTCAGATTTTTAAGGTTTTTGCTTATAATATTCTGTATTTCTTTGTTGTGTGTTAAGATGTTTCCCTCTTCATTTTTGATTCTGTTTGTTTGGGTCATTTCTTTCTTTCTTCTGGTTAGTTTGGCCAACAGGCTGTCAGTCTTGTTTATCCTCTTAAAGAGCCAGATCTTACATTCATTGATTCCTTAAAACATGTTTAGTCAGTGACTTTCTGTTTCCTCTTCAAAGAAAGATTGACATTACTTCTTGCATTAGCTGTTTTGCTCATTATTTCGACAAAACACCTGACAGAAGCAATTTACAGGCAAACATATTGAGTGTTGCTCACAATTTCCGAGTATATAGCTCATTAGAGTGTGGAAGACTTGCAAAATGTGAGTGGCTTCATCAACTGTGGGGAAAACATAAAGTGACACCACTTCACATATTGTTTGATCATGGAGAAGAATGCGAATCAAAAACTGGTGGGCAGAGGAGTGTCATCAAATGGCCTTCATTTATTGACTTATATCTGACAGCTGTACCTTATGCTACAAAGGGGCTGTAAACTCCCAAATCAGAGGCACTAGCAGGAGACCAAGTATTCAAATATGTAATCTGTGTAGAACATTTCTGATGTGTAATAAAACATCTCACAGAGAGTCCTCTTTGAACAAAGTAGTTCATTCTTTCTCCTGTCTTCCTTCACAAATGTACAGCATATATTTGCATATGCCAGCTTGAAAATATTACTGTGCACTTGTTTTGGTCATATATTTATTTTCTTTTACTTTGTGACACCACTACTTGTTAAAAACACCTTGGCTTATAATGGACACATATTACTGTCTTCTTTCATTTTATTTTTTTGTTGTTATTGTTATGTTATCTGTGAGAAAACAAGTAAATAGTTTATTTTAGGGCCTCTTACCTTAGCTTCTTCAAGGTTGTAAAAATTAGGTGGAACAATTAATTAAAATATTAACACTATTTAGTAGTTTTAAATTTTGGGTGAAGCACTTATGATTACATTTCTTTCAAAGTCATTTTAAACATGTATTTATACCTCAACATACTTCACTAGGAATTTGTTAGTGTGATTAGAATAGAAATTTCCAAGAAATAAGCATTAAATCTGTCACTAAGTTTCAGACAAGTGACATATGAGATGTATTTCTAAAGATAATAATATTGACTATATTCTGTTTGGTAAAGAATGGATGAATGATGCCTTTAATTTACAACATTTTAACTGATGAAATTCTCTTACTGTGGAATTGTAGCTGGAGTTTTCTCCAGTCCTGCCTAGCCCCATGAACCCCACAACCACTTATAAAGTAATCACTCAGAAGCTCATATTAATTAAACTGCTCAGACATTAGCTCAGGCCTACCATTGTCTAGCTCTTACACTTAAACTCAGCCCATTTCTGTTCATCTATGTCACCACATGTTCCGTGGCTTTACCTACTGCCTTTACATGCTGGTCCCTGGACGGCAGACTGGCATCTCCTCTCCTCAGCCTTCCACTTCCCAGACTTCTCTCTCTTTGTCCCTCCTGTACCTTCCTGCCTGGCTACTGACCAATCCGTGTTTTATTTATCAATCAATCATCCAGATCATACTTTGGTTAAATACTTTTAGATTCAGTAAGAAGTGGTTACACATGTCATAGATGTTAATGTGAAACCAGGATTGAAGTTATGCTTTGAAAATACAGAGTAATTGCACATGACACATGCAAGGCACCCTATACTACAAAAAAATTCAAAATTAATAATTGCTACCCTTTCCATAACTTACTAATTATAAAACAGAGAGCCAAATAAATCAAAGGAATAAAACGATTTAAAATAAATTTCCAATGAAGGAATATTTTATATCTTAACATTAAGGAATAGAATACAATTTTATCTTTTAGTTACAATTCCCAATGAGCTTTGAACCAGAAGAGAAATCTTTAAAATGGTATAATGTTGTTGCTGAAAATTCAAAATTCTTAAATCCAGAAGTTCTATACAAATGTTAAATCTTCTTTTCAATATCTGAATTGTGTATAAGGATTTCAAGGCTGCCATATTTATGATACTTAGTGGAAACTGGAGTCAATACTGTTTTAGTAGTGTCATCCAAAAAGAAAAATATATTTTTCCACCTAATATCAGTACATATTGTAAAACTTTTTCACTGAGAAATCCCTACACCTTCAAAAAGCATAATCTGTGATAATTTAAGAATCATTATACAACATATGATGTGATGGTTTTTCAGCTACCAATATTTTGTGCTTTTCTTGCCATAATGATGCTTTGAAATGTCAATCACTTTCTATACATTTGTTACTTTTTTTTTTATTTCTCATCAAATAGATCACCACTCTTCTTAGTAGTCAATTCATAAAGTGACCATTTTCAAAGCAAAGTATCTACTACATTTGGGCCTTCTTGCTTACTATTGTGAATTCACTATATTAGTGATATGGGCCAAAATTTCTGTATTTTTGTCAAAATTGCTAAGGTTTTACTTCTGTGTAGTTGTAGAAGAGACATGTATAATAATCATTATCTTATATATTTTTGCACTAATAGAAAAACAGATGATAGAATATGTGTGGATTTGAAGCATATTAAAAACATATCTTAAATTTCCTTCCTACCATTAAGATTCTTGTTAGATTTTTTTCAGGCAAATATGGGACATTCCAGAGGATATCACACAATAATGCCTCCATTACCATTGGCAGTGCACACATGTATCAAAGGTCCTCATACCCTGGGGATATTTAGAATCTCAGCTCTTTTGGGGTACACAAAATAATCACAGATAGAAGAAATGAAATGGAAGAAACCAAGACATGTTCTCTGTGGTCAAATGTATCCTTATGATATGATTTTCTTTGCAGTATTTAAGAAAATCAAAATATTCAGATCATTCTTGCAATGTTATAGCCTCAAACGTGCAGTCACATTTGATATTTAAGAATATATAAAGGTACTTCATCATTTCAACATAGTAAGTACTCTGTAATGTATTAGTTGAACTAAATTTTCTAGTAAATCAGGGGATAAAGTAAACACACAAACAGGGCCAATGTCGGTTTTCAAAAATTCAACTCAAAGTTTTTATTTTAAATTTTCAAAAATCATGATTACATTGTATTGAGGATGGCCACAGTTTCATGCCATCCTGAATTTAGTTCAAAGATCTAAATGCATTGTTTTTGAGAGAAAAAAGAAAAGATATGTACAGCTGTGTATATGTGTATGTTATTGACGCACTTGCAATAATCCCTAACATTATACATGATTGTATATATTTATATTGTCATATAAAGTTAGACAACAGCTGCAACGGCTGTCTATGTGCATGTCCACTGCCTGTGTTACCACAGGAGCCCATACAAATCATGTGCTGAACCATGTATTGCAGTAAAAGAGCCCGCTGAGATGGCCCCACCACACACTGACACAGAGCGACCTACCCCCTCCCTCACAGGAGAGCTGACCCTGAACCTCCCCTCCCCTGGAATAATTAATGTACCCTGATGACCCTGGCACCTGAAGGCTGACCCCTTCCCTAATAGGAGAGCTCACTCCCACACTTGGAAAAGCTCACCCTGTCACCTACCGTGGGCCAGGCAGAGTTGGCTCTGCCACTCACCTGAGAGGAGGGGTCCCAGCAGCCTGGACTGACCACCTAAATCGCCATCCAGGCTTTGATGTGGCACAACCCAACATCTACCACATCTATGACCTGCTGGTGTCTGTAAAGGGACTGATCCTGTGTAACCATAGCTGCAGGATCTCCATGACTCAGGGCAACAGGAGGATATTGGAGAGGAATTTTGGTAAGAGTCCAGTATTGATGGTAAACCAAAACCAGAGGCCTTGAACCAGACCAAAAATTCAGTACACCATGAACACTGGCAAGCAATGTTGTTTGGACAAAACAGTATATTGCATGATACACACACAGCAGCTCCCAATGTCATTAGCATGAGTAAAGAGGTGATGGAGAAGTGGGAAAGATGGAGGAGCAAAGTAGTTTTCTTTTTATTGGTTATTATTACTCTTTTTATTCTTTTATAGCTTTACATTGGGGAGGACACTGAAAGAGGGAGCAGGAGATAGACTGAAAGATGAGTGGGATTGGGGCACATGATATGAAATTCTCAAAGAACCCTTAAAAAATGAAAAAAGAGAAAAGAAAAAATAAGACAACAAAGCTTTCATGATAGTGCCTGTGTATCTACGTTTGTAAGGCTGGTGGTAACCATTTACAACTAACTGAACCTTCACGTAATCCTAACTCAATGAGTTCAAATTAATTTAACTTGTAACCATGAATATAGCTTCCCTAATAACATGTTTGACAAAATATGTTCAGTGTTGACTTGTGAAGACAAAAGTGGGTTTCATTAATCAGAAACTCTCAGAGTGCAATTAATGAACTATTAAGGTACCATTGATATATCACTATTATGATATGAGGCAACATGCTATGTTACTCACTCTGGCATATATACCAGCTGTACTTATAACAGAATCCTTAACGTGTTAAATAAGCTGAATGATACCAGTTTCTCATTTTTAAAGCATTTATTACCACTTGGCATCTGCCTAACGGTCAAATTGACAAACTATTTCTTAAATTTATTATTTCTCATCATTTTTTAACAATTTAGAATAATTTTACTTAAATTAATAGATTATTAGAATAATTCTATTTAAATTAATATATTAATAATAGTTATCTATCTAAAAAGCTTGCTCACTAACTTGACTGACCTGTTTTTGCAATAATAGTAGTTTACTACTAGATTTTACAATCTGTCATATTAAGGGCTGCTGTGGGATGTATGGCAAATGTGTTGCTAATTAATCAATAAAACACTGATTGGCCATTGGCTAGGCAGGAAGTGTAGGCGGGGCAAGGAGGAGAATAAAGCTGGGAAGTGGAAGGCTGAGTGAGAGAGACACTGCCAGCCGCCACGATGAGAAACAGCTTGTGAAGATGCCGGTAAGCCATGAGCCATGTGGCAAGGTATAGATTAAAGGAAATGGATTAATTTAAGCTATAAGAACAGTTAGCAAGAAGCCTGCCACGGCCATATAGTTTGAAAGCAACATAAGTCTCTGTGTTTACTTGGTCGGGTCTGAGAGGCTGTGGGACTGGCAGGTGAAAGAGATATATCCTGACTGTGGGCCAGGCAGGAAAACTCCAGCTACAAATGGCGTCCAACGTGGTGGCAAGAGTTTCCACCTAAAACCTGAGAAAAAAGATTCTAAAATGGAGCTAAAAACAGTTCCTAATTGTCTCTCTCAAATGAGCGGCAGCTGCTGGTTTGAGCTACTGGCGGGTTCCTAGCATATGTGCTCAACCTGCGGTATGGCAGGAATGAGACCTCTGCAAATGGCACATTAAGCTGCATGGTGGATTTAGACTTGCTAGTACAAAACAAAAAAAAGAGGTTTCTCGGCTACACGCTGCTTGGATAAAAGCATAGACCCATGATAGCTCCCAGAGCTGGTGGTAAACAACCACCGCCATGTTGGGAAGCTGAGGTGGGCAGAGCCAGCAGCCACAGCTGCTGCAGTTTAAGGCAATAGATTCACAATAAGACAGATTCAGATGTAATAGTTTACAATGTGTGTAAAAGATACGTAGGCTTGAAAGAGACAAAAAAGGTGATATATAGAATTATAGAAACAAATACATAGTTTTAAAAAATAAAGTCTTTAAAGAGACAGTAAAGGTAGTATAAAAAATAAGCCACGTAAAAATGGATATTACACAGAGAATCTGGATTGTGTTGTCTTTGGGATTTTTAACTGCAGAAAAACATTTGATTGTAAAAGCTGTTGAGTTATGCCAAAATGTATATTTTAAAGATACCTTGACTTCAAAATTTGAATGTAAGGATATGTTACTTTGGAAAAGAGACTCTGCTTTTGTTTCCACAGAAAGCCAGAGGCTATGGATTTCTTCAAGATTAAGATACATCAGGTTTGACCAGCCAAGACCCCCTGAAAGGTCTCCAATGACACCATGGCCCAGATGATCCAACATCCAGAATGGTTTGAAGGCATCTGGCTCAGATGATACAGCCTCATGGACTATTCCATAATTCTAAAATTTTCTTTGTTTCCCCATAAGATACAGCGCCCCCCTCCAGCAGGAAGTAGTAAGAGAAGCTACGCCCAAATTCCCAAATTATATGTAATTTTACTTTGTTAAGGTTAAAACCTTCCTTTTTGAAAAAAAAAAAAAAAGGGGGGAAGTGCTGTGGGATGTATGGCAAATGTGTTGCTAATTAATCAATAAAACACTGATTGGCCATTGGCTAGGCAGGAAGTGTAGGCGGGGCAAGGAGGAGAATAAAGCTGGGAAGTGGAAGGCTGAGTGAGAGAGACACTGCCAGCCGCCACGATGAGAAACAGCTTGTGAAGATGCCGGTAAGCCATGAGCCATGTGGCAAGGTATAGATTAAAGGAAATGGATTAATTTAAGCTATAAGAACAGTTAGCAAGAAGCCTGCCACGGCCATACAGTTTGAAAGCAACATAAGTCTCTGTGTTTATTTGGTCGGGTCTGAGAGGCTGTGGGACTGGCAGGTGAAAGAGATATATCCTGACTGTGGGCCAGGCAGGAAAACTTAAGCTACAAAGGGCCATACATTAGGTGATCAAAAAGTAATTAATACACATCTGCAGAATTATTTCCATAAAACTGTTGCCACATTTTTAAGAAGTATCAAAATGGCCTGAGGTCTGTCTTTATGCTCAAAAAAATGCTTATCAATTAGTATATCTTTAAATGATTTTTATTATTATTATTATTTCATTTACATTGTGACCACAGTTTCCCTTCTTTCTTACCCTCTCAGTCCCCTCCTGCCCCAGCTTCTCTTGTGTCCCCCCTAATCCACTCTTCCATTTCTGTTTGGAAAAGGATAGAACTCCCATGGATATCAACCAAACATGGCACATTAAATTGCAGTAAGGCTAGGCACTTCCCCTTGTATTAAGGCGGAACAAGGCAATCCAGTATGAGGAATAGGGTCTCCAAAGTCAGCCAAAGAATAAGGCCTCCAATGGGGATGCAACAAGGCCTGACAAGTTCAGTTGAGGCAGGACCAAGCCCCTCCCCCCCAAATAAGGCTGGGCAAGGCATTCCACCATACAGAATGGGCTTCAAAAGGCCAGCTAACGCAACAGAAATAGATCCTGGTCCCACTATCAGGGTCCCACAAACAAATCGTGCTATAAAACTGTCACCCACAAGCAGAGGTCTGAGTTTGGTCCCATGCAAGCTCCCCAGCTGTTGGTCTAGTGTCCCTGTGCTCCCACAAGTTTGAGTCATCTGTCTCTGGGGATTTCACTGTTGTGATCTTGACCTCCCATGTTCCTATAATCCCTCTTCCCCCTTTTTCACTTGATTCCCTTGTATGGAAAATGAATTAAAAAATAAAAATAATAAAGAAAGTTACCTAGGCAGAGGGCATGGAGCAAGCCAGTAAGCAGCTTTCTTCCACAGTTTCTGCCTCTGATCTGATTTGAATTCCTGACCTGACTTCTCTTATTAACGGCCTTACCTAGAAGTATAATCCAATAGACCCTTGCTTCTTAGGAGGCCAGAAAGGAGAAGTCAGCCAAAGAGTCAGAGATAGCCCCTGCTCTCACTGTTAGGAGTTCCACAAGAAGACCAAGCTACATAAGGGTAGCATATAGGCAGAGGGCCTAGGTCAGTCCCATGCAGGCTCCCTGATTGTCAGTTCAGTATCTATGAGTCCCTATGGCCCAGATTAGTTGATTCTGTGTATTTTCTTGTGATGTCCTTGACCTAGCTGGCTCATTCAGTCACTGAACAACATATTTTTGAAGTCATGTGGAAATATTTAGCACACAGACAATTGATATATCATATATATATTGTATGTATATATATATATATATCTTATATATAAAGATATACATTATATATATATATCAAGATATATCTTATGTCCTACTATTTAATTACAAAGTGTCACAAACACACAGCTATCTTCCATGTGCTTTTATTCTAATGAGATGGAAATAACCATTAAACAATGAGTACTTCCCTTGGTGTTGATACTTCTACACACCAGAAGTTTAGGTCTTGGCTTTTGATTACAGAGAACATGAGGACTAGGATTTCCAATGCCAAAGACTTCTGTAATCACGACATCAGTATTCAAGACTCTGCAGCATAGGTCTTCCATGTAAATAGTCTAGCACCTAGAAGTTAGTGTAATAACTCCAAGTCTAGATCCTGCAGATGCTAAACCCTTATATGTAGCCTAATTCTGAAACATTTATGTGACTAAGGTATGCATTCCATCATTCATTTCTTCAAATTTCTTGTGTTGTCATGCCCTGTGCCTTTTTCAAATGTCTAATATTTCTATAGGTCCTCATTGTCTCTGCAGTCCTCACTTTTACCCTCTCTCCTCAATGTTTCAGTTACCTTCAATTTGCTGAGTGACTCAACACTGTCCAACATAAGAGGACCAAGTGTTTATACCCAATGAACACTCCAGCCACCTGAAACTGCTGGCCCCCTGTGCCTGTGGGTGGAACACCAGATTGTCTGCTCTTACTGTTCCTTGTTCTGTCCATGAAAATAATTAAGCATATACAACAAAATGGAGTTCAACAGATTCTTTTATGGACCCTAATAACAGTACAGCACTACAGGCAGTGGGCAGTACACAGGAGAGAAGCTCTTTGCACTAACTTGTACAACGTGGAGAAAGAAAAAAGAACAATGCATGTACAGTTTATGAGATTGGAATGCTTAAACCCTGGAATGCTTAAACCCAATTTCTATCTACAACCACAACAGTCTCCTTAAGTCAAGGCTTCTAGTTCCACCAATCACAATTTTCACATCTTGACCAAAGTTTTTGTTGAGTCAGGAAGAATTCTGCCTCTAGTCCTGTGTGAAAGGAGCTGTAAGTTGCATGGGTCATTTACAGTTTACAGAGCCTTATCAGGGATTGAGGTAGTCGTTCCTAGCCTATGTATGTTGCTTATAGTAGTAAGGCTAGAAGAAAGGCCCCTAGTAGCAGAAGTCATGACTTTGTGTTTACAATATTTTTTTGCAAATGAAGTGGTAGTGTCCTTGAATAACAAGGGAGTATCCAAAGCAACTGTGCTGTCATGGTGACAGTCTGGCTTGACTGACAACTCCCAGCTAAAGGCAGACAGCAATAGGATATCCTGGGATCTGCCAATCATAGCTTCAAAAAAAAATTCCAGTCCCTAAAAGTATAGTTTATTTGAAGGAGTGATTATAGTTTGTTCTGGTGGTACATGCTTGTAATCATCACACTTGGATGCAAAAAAAAAAATTAGGAGTTCAAGTCCATCTGTACCTATACAATAATTTTGAAAGGAGTCTTGGCTACATAGAACTCAATTTATATTCCCCTTCTCCCAATAAAATGATATGCTCTTACAATAAAAACCTGTCAATCATGACATTAACAGTTTTAACAGTACTTTATAATGCTTAACTACCTCCAAATATACTTAGGGAAGTTATTTACCTCTGATTTTTCTAAAAAAAAAGCTCCATATTAACTAATCAAACTATTTTTTCTAAGTGCTGTTTTATAAAATTATATTCTTGAATTTGTAATTGCTCTAGGCTATTTCAGTCAAGTTAAGAAATTTCTAGTCTTTGCTAAAAGTTGATTGTTTTCATCGTAATGTTTCATATTTTCATAACATTAATTTTATTTTATAGAAATAACAATGTTAAATAATATATCTTTTAGGGATATAACTATGTTAAATAATATATCTTTTAGATTATTGTGGTCACTTTTCATAATTTATCATTGAAAGCAAATGCCAAGTAAAACAATATATAAAGTTGAAATAGATCACCTGGCTGAGGTTCCACTCTGAAAGGAAGACAGAGAATTAAAATTTACACCAGAAATTTAAAGGGAATTTCAGCCAAGTTTATTGCAAATTTGCCTGAACAGAGGAGGAAGGAACAAAGTCTAAAATAAAGAAAAGGAAAAAAAAAGTCTGCATCAATTGTTTTGTGATATCAAAATCAGAGCATTGAGGTCCTTGGGGATAATCCAGCCCACTCTGTCAATCAGGATGATAGAAGCTGATCCTCTCAGAGTGGTTTTTCTGTCCAGTGCCTCTTGGGAGATTCTCTTCCTTATCACATTAGTGAGATCTACAGATGCCAAGAAAACATAATGTCTCGAAGCATATCCTAACCCAGAGGGGCAACTTGGCCTTTCCCACTTTAGCTCAAGGCCTACTTTGAAGCTTCATTTCTGTGGGGTTTTGCCCTAGGGCATCAGAGTTGAAGAAAACCAATAACAAGGAAAAAATCAGTTCCTAAGTTATCTCACACCACCTGGCAGAATGAAAAGCTAAGATTAAGAAAACCTAGGGAGTAAGCACACACACACACCCAAAAATGAAAAAGAAAATAAACCAAAGACAGCCAGAAAACAGTATCTTTAATTTTTTACATAAAAGAAGTTATGTTTTCAATAATGCATTCATGAAGCAAAAACATAAATAATGCTAGCTATGGCATATCTACATTAGTACAAACTTGTATGTTTCAGATTTTCATTGAAAAATAACTAATTATTATTAAAGTATGAATTTTACAGTTGAAAAGATAAGACTAAGAAAGGACTACAGAGAAATGATATGTTGAAGTGTTTAACTTTGTATATACATATATATAATATATATCAAAATACTAACACATTGCAATAGTCATAAAAGTATTGTTCAATAAGCAGGAATACATGGAGAACAAAGGCATATTCTTTGAAAAATAGGATGTGCTAATTATTATAGAAATATCAAAGAGCATTCTGAAACATACTCATGTGAGTAAGAATAATCTATGGTCATGGAAGTCTAATTAGAGTTGAAAGAAGGTGGACAACTTGTAAGTATATGTGAAGAAATCCACAAATGACATGTGTATCACACACACACACACACACACACACACACACACACACACACACACACATACAATAATGGAATGAATGAAATGATGGAAATTGTTTAAGACATGAAAGTTTAAATAGAATCTATAAGAACACCCAAACTGGAAAAACTAGAAGTAAAAAATTAAGGAACTCAAACAGAAACCTAAGAGGAATGCCTCATCAACAGAATATAAGAGATGGAATAGAGAATTTAAGCATTGAATAAAAGAGTATTTGTAAGACTTTTCCCTATCAATTACTTGTAGAAAGTTGATGATTACTAATGAACAAATGCTATGTTTGATAATTACATTTTGAAAACTATACTTATTGTACCAGAAAGATTATTTTGTATGTGTATTGGGGATTCCTATAGATGGGCAGGCGTTTGCTCGAACTTTTATATGTACTTGCAAAGACCAGAGTATGGCATGGCATAAAGTGTCTTCCTCTACTGCTCTCCAAGTTTTTCCATGAGACAATGTCTCTCACTAAAATGGAAATTCACCATCGTGTTATCCCTAGCTGGCTAGTGAGCTCTCTGAATCTGCCTGACTCTGCCCCTTAATACTAGGGTTACATGTATTCACAGTCAACCATAGTTTTTTTTTTTTTCATTATTGAAAACTCATACAGTGTATTATGTCTACTGTTTCCTCTCACCCATTTTCTCCAGATACTCTGCAACTCCTCACCCATCAAATTACAGGCCATCTTTCTGTCTCTCTTTAGAGAATAAACAGCCAAAAGAAAGTAGAAGAAAAAAAGAAAAAGAAAAGAAAAAGAAAAACAGTACTACACACACAAAAAAAAAAACTATTGAAAACACAAAATCATAATCCATAACATACAAACAAAAAAAGAGTAAGATTTAAATAAAAAAGACCTGACAGCAAAAAAAAAAAAAAAAAAATATGAGCCAAAAACAAGTCTACAAGGCATGAGTTCATTTTGTGTTAGTCATCGACTTCTGGCTATGTAGACTGCCCTTAAGCCTGGTTTATATCCTTACAGAGACTCCACTAAAGAAAACTAATGTTTCCTTTGAAAGCATTTGTCAGTTTGGGATAGTTTCTTTTTTATAATTTTTAGATATATTTATATTTACTTTTTAAATGTTTCTTTTCTATACACTCTATTCTGATTTTAGTTGCTTCTTCCCCAAATCGTTCAAGGTACTCCCTTCCTCCCAGCCACCCATATCCACACCGTTTTTTGGTCTCTCCCATTAGAAAACAAACCTCTTCAATTTTTTTCTTTAGTGTCTTAAAGGTTTTAATCATACCAAAAAAATAGGTTATTTTTTTGAAGCTAGTGTTAAAGGTGTTTTTTCTATGATTTCTTTCTCAGTTCATTTGATATATATATATATATATATATATATATATATATATATATATATGAAGGCTATTGGTTTATTTTTTAATTTTGTATCCTGCTAGTTTTCTGAAAGTGTTTATTAGCTGTAGGAGGGTCCTGATGGAATACTTAGGGTCATTTATTTGCAATCATATCTGCAAATAAAGATAATTTGACTTTTTCTCTTCCTATTTCTCTTTTCTTTTTCTCCTTTGGTTGTCTTACTGCTGTAGCTAAGACTTCAAGGACTATATTGAATAAGTAAGGAGAGAATAAACAACATTGTCTTGTTCCTAACTTTAGTAGAATTGTTTTGGTTTTTCTTTCCATGTAGGTTGATGATAGCAGTGAACTTGCTGTAAATTGCCTTTATTACGTTGAAGTTTGTCCATTGTAACCCTACTCTCTCCAGGACTTTTATCATGAAGGCATGATGCATTTCATCAAAAGCCCTTTCTGTATTAAATGAGATGATCATGTGTGGTATTGTCTTTCAGTCTGTTTATACTGTGGATTACATTTATCTATTTGCATATGTTAAACCATCCTTGCATCTCTGAGATAAAGTCTACTTAATCATGGTGTATGATATTTTTGATGTGTTCTTGAATCAAGTTAGCAAGTATTTTATTGATTATTTTTGCATTATGTTCATAAAAGAAATTGGTCTGTAATTCTCTTTCTTCGTTGGGTCTTGTGAGATTTAAGAATCAGATTAACTGTGGCCTCATAAAAAGAATTGGGCACTATTTCTTCTGTTTCTATTTTGTGGAACATTCTCCAAATACAGAATACTTTGTAAAGTATCACCATTAATTCCTTTTTGAAACTGTATAATTTTGTGTTAAAACTGTCTGTTTCTTTGATTTTTTATATTGTTTGTTTATATTGTATTAATTTCAGCCATTAGTTTGATTATTTCTTGCCACCTAATCCTTTTGAGAATAAATTCTTCTTTTTATTCTAGAAATTTCAGATGAGCCAGTAAATTACTCACATAATGCCCTCACCAATTGTTTTTTGTTGTTGTTGTTGTTGTTGTTGTTTTTTATTTCTTTTTTTTTTTTATTTTGCAATACAATTCAGTTCTACATATCAGCCACGGATTCCCTTGTTCTCCCCCCTCCCGCCCCCCTCACCTTCCCCCCAGCCCACCCCCCATTCCCACCTCCTCCAGGGCAAAGCCTCCCCCAAGGACTGAGATCAACCTGGTAGACTCAGTCCAGGTAGGTCCAGTCCCCTCCTCCCAGGCCGAGCCAAGGTATCCTGCATAGGCCCCAGGTTTCAAACAGCCAACTCATGCAATGAGCACAGGACCTGGTCCCACTGCCTGGATGCCTCCCAAACAGATCAAGCCAATCAACTGTCTCACCCATTCAGAGGGCCTGATCCAGTTGGGGACCCCCCACTGAGCCATCTCTCCAGCTCACCAATTGTTTTTATGCAGACTCTCAGTGCTATGAACTCACCTCTTTGATCTACCTTTATTGTGTCCTATAGCTACTTTGTATTTCATTTTTATTCAGTTCAAAATAGATTTTCATTTCTTTCTTGATCCATTTTTCATTCAATTTGTGAGATATTTATTTTCCATGAGTTTGTAAGATTTCTGTTGTTTCTGTGATTATTGATACCCAGACTTAATCTGTGGTGTTTAGATAGAATATGGGGAGTTATTTCATTTTTTTTTAATCTACTGAGACTTGTTTTGTATCCAAATATGTGATCAGTTTTGGAGAAAGTTCTAATTAGTGCTGAGATGAAGGTATATTCTTTTGTGTTGGCCGAAATGTTCTGTAGATATCTATTAAGTTCATTTGGTTTATGATGTCAGTTAGCTTCAGCATTTTTCTGTTTAGTTTTTGTCTGGATGATCTTTCTGTTAGCAAGAATGGTGTCAAAGATACCCACTATAACTGAGTGAGAGTCAGTATGGGATTTCAGCTGTAGTCTCGTTATTTTTATAAAGTTGGGTACCCTTGTATTTGTTGCATAGATATTTAGAATTCTAATATCCTCTTGGAGGATTTTTACCTTTCATGGATAAATAGTGTCCTTCCCAATCTTTCCAATTTCTTTGGATAAATTTTGACTGAAGTCTATTTTGTCAGATAATAAAATAACTATGTCAGGTTGCTTTTTAGGTCCATTTGCTTAGAACTTCTTTATCCATCCTTTTATCCTGGGATGATATCTTTCCTTGATGTTAGGGCATATTTTTTGGATGCAACAGAAGATAGATCCTGTCTTCATATCTGTTCTGTTAATCTGTGTATTTTTATTGGATATTTGAAACCATTGGTATGTAGAGGTATCAATGAGCAGTGTTCACTAATTCCTATTATTTTGTTATTATGTTGTGGGCTTTTATCCCATCACTTTTGATTTGCTAGTCTGAGATTACTTATTCCTTGTATTTGCTTGGGTATTGTTAACCTCTTCAGGTTGAAGTTTTCCTTCTAGTGACTTCAGTATGGCTGGATTTGTAGAAAGAATATGCTTAAATTTGGTTTTATTATGGAAATTCTTTGTTCTCTCAGTGTTGTGATTCAAAATTATCCTGGATATAATAGTCAAGGCTGTAATCTGTGGTCTCTGAGAGTATATAGAACATTGGTCCAAGCCCTTCTGGCTTTTAGAGCCTCCATTACAAGCCAGGTGTCATTCTAAGAGGTCTGTCTTTATATGATACTTGGTATTTTCCCTTGCAGTGTGTATTATTATGTTTTGTTCTATAAATTTAGTGTTTTGATTATTACTTGACACGGTAAATTTCTTTTCCAGCACAGTCTATTTTGTGTTCTGTATCTCTCTAGTACCTTGATAGGCATCTCCTCCTTAAGGTTAAGAAAACTTTTTTCTAAGATTATGTTGAAGATATCTTTTGGATCTTTGACCTGTTTCTTCTCCTTACTCTATTCCTATTATTCTTTGATTGGTTCTTTCCATAGTGACCCAGATTTCCTGAATGTTTATTCCTGCATTTTTTAGCCTTAACATTTTCTTTGATCAATGTATCCATTTCTTTTGTCTTTTATTCAATGCTTAAATTCTCTATTCCATCTCTTTTATTCTGTTGATGAGGTATTCCTCTTAGGTTTCTGTTTGAGTTCCTTAATTTTTACTTTTAGTTTTTCCAGTTTGGGGTTTCTTATTGATTCTATTTCAACTTTCATGTCTTAAACAATTTCCATCATTTCATTCATTCCATTCTTTTTGTGTGTGTGTGTGTGTGTGTGTGTGTGTGTGTGTGTGTGTGTGTGTCACATACACATGTCACTTGTGGATTTCTTCACATACACTTTAAGATCTTTGATAATGTTCATCATAGCTATTTTTGAAGTTCTTGTCTTATGTTTCATCTCTATTGCATTTCACAGGGTCTACTGTGTTTCTGGACTCTAGTAGAAACATATTGCCCTTCCTGTTGTTATTGCTTGTAATTTTATGCAGTCTTTTAGGTATCTGGGTTTGGAATTATTGTGATTCTGAGTGTTTATATCTGGTTTTTGTTTGTTGCATGGATTTTCAGTTCTGTTTTCCTCTCTGTATTTTAAAAGTTTGCTTTCTATGTGTTGCATAGTAGGGTGTGGTCCTAAGTTCCTGACAGATATGAGATCTTGGAGTCCCAAGTAGAACTTGTTTCTAGATACTAAGAGTTGAAATAGAGAATGCAAATGGGCTAGAAGGGCAGAGGATGAGAAGGTTCACAGGAAGAAAGGAATTTGGGTCTGCCATGAAGAGCTGATTCCCTGCACAGATTGACTAGCAGGTGTCCAGAAAGAGAGTCTGTGGTGTTGGTGGGTGAGACAGAGGGATGAGGTTAGGAAAGAAAGCTGTAGGAGAGAATCATCTTAGTTCCCTGAGAATAGGATCAGAGAGGAAGGAGACGCCACAGTTGGTGCTCTGCTACCAAGCTGGGGATAAGACTTGGCATTTTGAATTGGAGAGTTACTTTCAATGAAAGTTACTTTCCTGATTCCCTGGACTATATGGCCAGAGGCTTTTCAGTGAGATGCTGCATTTGGTGGTGCAGGATGCATCAAAGGGATGCTTGAGGAAGGAAAGTTATAGAAGAAGATATGTTCTAGGGTAGCTTCTATGTGGATAATGGTAATTCAAACTCATATCAGTGGATAGAACACTACCATAAACACAAGTAAATTATTTGCTGTGTTACTCATCTGTGTGTGTAAATACCTTCAGTATCAATACCATCTTTGCCATCTGCTTGGAAAAAGGAACTATCACACCTTATGCATGAATGTTGTCAATCCATTAATGCTAAAACGGCATCAAAACTAGATTAAAATATCAGCTTAATAAAATTAAAGATGAACTAAAACTTTACCATTTTGTTATATAAACATACATTAGAAATGTTGAATTCCTACTGATAATCCATTACCAATTACTAATAGAATCTTATCTCAGAGTTTTATATAGCTTGTCATAATTGTATAAATTCATATCTCCCTCTATTTATTTTCAAAAAATCATTCTATTGCCTTATTAAAACCTCTAAATAGTTACTAAGTGAAAGATAAAGATATACAGTACATTAGTGTCACTCTAGGGTTATGCAATCTGAATGAATCTGACCCTGGAGTAGCACTTTACTATTTCTGCTTTCCTTTAGTAAATAGAAAGTATTTCACATGAAAGAACACATTTGTAAATAAATGAGACCATCAAGAGATTATCTGAGTCCATCGCCTCTGCCCATCCACTTAATCTCTTACAACGTCCAAGTTTCAACTTCATTTCTGTAGTCTGAAATTGACTGCATTCTTCTTAGTTTATTTGTAAACCATCTGAGTACATTAAGCTAAAATTTTCCTTCATTAAATTTTACCTTCCCATTATGACGTTTTGCATTTGTTAAAACGCTTTCTGCTCTTCTCTATTCCAAGACATTATTTCATCAACCAATTTCTCACAGAATTAAATAAAACTTGTTAAAAAATCATTTAAGATCTCCTTGCCTTATCTCCAAACTTATTTTCCAAGTTGCCCGTTTACTTAAACTAAATACTCACATTTGGTAATCACCATATGTTACAAAGGGCTGTTTCCTCTCTGAGTAACTTAACCAGGTTTTAAGTTTTAACTTTAAAGATCATTCTAATTGCAATCTGGAAAATAGCTTAGACAAAAGTAATGCTCACAGTAAGAGAACTATTGACAAGATAGCTGTAATCCAAGGGAAGAAAAATAAATTAAGAAAATGCTAGTGAGAGTAATAGCTAAGACAGTAAGATATCTGAGCCCTATGTGTCAGCTTAACTTTATTCACTTTTCCTCCTGAATTTAGTGTTTATTTTTTTTATTTTTAACTTTTAAAATATTTACTTACTTTGAGCCCATGTTTGTATGTCTTCTGCCCATGTTATGTTTATAAGTTAATCAGCAAGAATCACTTATCTTTTCATTTTATTTCAATCTCCATTCCACCATCAACTTTTGATGATCAATATTTTCCCTTATTTGTTTTATGAATTTTATATAAATATAAAATATTTTCCTCTTTGACCCCTATCCCCAAGTGATCACAAAGGTCTTCACCAACATCCCTTTCTCAAACTCATCCCTTTATCCCATGCTCCAACACCAGCAAGGTGGTGAACTTCACTGAGAACACACCAGCTAAGCACATGGAAAGAACCCCGAATTCCAGAAGGAGCCCTCTGCTCACCCACAGGCCACGCCTGCCAGAAAACCAGATAGGCTACCAATAGACTTTATTTTCTCTCTCTGTTCCCCAAAATTTAATCCCCCAGTCTCATCTACAGTTCTGCAACAAACACTAGTAGAAGCCTTCTGTACATCTCTACTACCATATCCTGTGAATTTCACAGGTCTTCCCCTTCTAAGATTCATCCCACCACTTGTTGCTATATCCTAGACCCAGCAGGCAGCCCCTGCTAATACAAGGGCTGCTCCTCCAAGATCAACATTAGCCTGAAGTCAAAGACCCATGTTCCCTACTGTTCCTTAGATATACCCTGCCCCCAGTTTTACCACCAGCAGGAAAACCCCTGACTTTCTGTTTTCTCTCTGTTCCCCCAAATCCAACCCTCAATTATCATCTCCGGCTCTTCAGCAGAACACTCATTGCATTCTTCTCTGCCCTTCATCTTCTATGGATCCCACAGATTTTTCCGCTTCTACACTTCCTTCTCCATCTTTTTTTCTCTGTCCCAGACTCCAGCCTAAGCAGGCAACCCCTGCTAACTCAAGGACTGCTCCTCCCATGGCAACTAGTGAGTTGAAGGTGAACTCACACTGTTCCTACTGTTCCTGAATTCCATGCTTCCCCCAGGCTTATCCCCCTTTCTGTAGCAGGGAAACAGGTTTTGTTTTTCCTTTCCTCAATGTAGCATAAAGTTAATCTCCCCCAGTCTTCCTTTCCAGAACTCACTCCCTTTCCCCAGCCTCCAAAACCAGCAGGCACTCACTGTAAACACACCAGCTAAGCAGAACAGAGAAACAGGTAAGCTAACTGAAGACCCTCACCACTCCCTCCTCCCCTCAAAATCCAATTACCCAAACTCATCCCTAGCTTTGCAACAGAATACTAACTACCACCTTCATCCCCCTCTACCCACATTTCCTGTGGATCCCACAGATTATTTCCTCTCACCTCATTCCCCAACTCTTCACTATATCCCAGTCCCCATCTGCAGCAGGCCGCCACTGCTAAACCACAGGAAATATGCTGTTGTAGCCATTTTAACATCTAACTCAATAGATTTCAAAAAAAAAAAAAAAAGAAAAAAACCTAATCAAAAGATAGAAAGAACGAATATTTCACCAAGATGACATTTCAATTCTGAACATTTATGTCACAAACACAGGGGCACTCAAGTTTGTTAAAGAAACTTTACTACAGCTTAAATCACATATTGACCCTCACATACTGATAGTGGGGGACTTCAATACCCCACTACCATCATTGGACAGATCATCCAGACAAAAATAAAACAAAGACGTTAAAAACTAACAGACATTATAATACAAATGGACTTAGCATATATTTACAGAACATTTTATACAAGTACAAAATAATATATCTTCTTCTTCTTTGCACTTCATGGAACTTTCTCCAAAACCGATCACATACTTGGACACAAGTCAAGTCTTAACAAATACTAGATAATCAATATAGATTCCTGTATCTTATCAGGCCACCACAGATTAAAGCTAGATATCAGCAACAGAAACAACAGAAAGCTTGCGAACTCTAGGAAACGGAACAGCTCTTTACTGAATGAAAAATGGGTCAACACAGAAGTAAACAGAGAAATTGAAGACCTTCTAGAGTTCAGTGAAAATGAATACACAGCACACCCAGACTTATGGGACACAATGAAAGCAGTATTAAGAGGAAAGTTCATAGCACTAAGTGTTTACATTAAAAAAAATGGAGAGATCTCATACTAGCAACTTAACAGCACCCCAAAAACACTAGAACAAAAAGAAGTAATCACAGCAAACAGTTGTAAAGGACAAGAAATAAGTCAAACTGAGTGCTGAAATCAATAAAATAGAAAAAAAAAACAGAACAATACAAAGAATCACTGAAATGAAATGTTGGTTCTTTGAGAAAATCAGTAAGATAGACAAACCCTTATCCAAACTAACTAAAAAGCAGAGAGAGAATATCTAAATAAACAAATCTGAAATGGAAACAGGGACATAACAACAGACACTTAGGAAATCCAAAGAATCATAAGGATACCTTTTAAAACCTATACTCTATCAAATTGGAAAGTCTCAAATAAATGGATAATTTTTTCAATAAGCACTTTTTAAGAAAGTTAAATCAAGATCAGATAAACAATTTAAGTAGATCTATAACTCTTAGATAAGTTGCAGTAGTCATTAAAAGTCTAAAAAAAAAATCCCATGAACAGATTGTGTTAGTAAAGAATTTCAGTATACTATCAAAGAAGAGTTATTGTCAATACTCTTCAAATTATTTCATCAAGTTGAAACAGAGGGAACAATGCCAAGTTCATTAATGAGGCCACAGTTACCCTAATACCCAAAGTGCATAAACACTCAAGAAAGAGAAGTACTGACCATTTTTCCATATAAACATAGAAGCAATAATATTCAATGTAGGAAGATAAGGCCTATGAGGCCAAGAGATGAGACAACCTGGAGTCTGCCTGAGGGCCTAGCAACAGGCACTGTCAGAGGTCTTGATTATGCCTAGACAATGAGGAGACACCACACAATGTCACCAGAATGGGACACAGCCTGGCTGCTGGGAGCAGGGAATATAAGGATCTCCCCATTTCTGAATAAAGAGTCTGCTGTTTGCCTTTTACCTGACTCCTGGTGTCTGTGCCACTGATGCTGTGCCTTCTCATGCCCTCCCCTGAGGGAGTCATTAGGACCCAGCAACAACACAATTAAATACTTATCCAAACACATCAAAATGATCATCCATCCAGTCAAGTGGGCTTCATCCCAGAGATACAGGGATAGTTCAGTATATGAAAATGAGAAAAAAATGTAATTCACCAAATTAACAAACTAAAGGAGAAAAACCAAACGATCATCTCATCAGATGCAGAAAAGTCCTTTCACAAAATCTAACAACTTCATAACAAAAATCCTGGAGACATTAAGGATACAAAGGACACACCTAAGCATAGCAAAGGCAATTCACAGCAAGCCTATAGCTAACATCAAATTCAATGGAGAGAAATTCAAAACATTTCAACTAAAAATAGGAAAAAGAAAAGGTTTTCCATTCTTTCCATATCTATTCAATATACTACTTGAAGTTTTAGCTACTGATAAGACAACTGTAGGTGATGAAGTGTATACAAATTGTAAAGGAAGAAGTCAATGTATCCTTATCTACAGATGCTGATAGAATATGTGTGCATGTGTGTATATGTGCGTGTGACCCTAAAATTCTACCAGGGAACTCCTATAATTGATAAACACTTTCAGGAAAGTAGCTGAATAAAATATTAACTGAAAAAAATCAGTAGCCCTCCTATATACAAATAATAAACATACTAAGAACAAATTAGGGAAGCAACGCCTTTCACAATAGCCTCAAATAATATAAGATATCTTGAGGTAACTCTAAACAAGCAAGTAAAAGCCTATATGTTAAAAAAACTTCAAGTCTCTGAAAAAAGAAATTAAAGAAGTTATCAGACTATGAAATGATCTCCCATATTAATGAATCAGTAGAATTAACATAGTGAAAAATGGCCATCCTACCAAAAGCAATCGACAGAATCAATGAGACCTCTATAAGAAACCCAATACAATTCTCTACAATCCTTGAAAGGAGAATTCTGAAATTCATATGGAAAAGTAATAAATCTAGGATAGGTAAACAATCCCAAGCAATAAAAATTGCTGGTGGCCTCACCATTCCCAATTTCAAATTCTCTTACAGATCTATAGTAATAAAAACTGCATGGTATCATCATAAAAACAGACAAGTTGATCCATGGAATCAAATTGAAGATCCAGACATAAATTCACACACGTATAGACACTTGATTTTTTTATGAAGCCAAAACTGTATAATGGGAAAAAAGTATCTTCAACAAATGGTACTAGTCTAACTGGATGTCCATGTGATAAACAAGCTACAATGTGTAGACTCAGGAGAGGTTAGGTGAAGAGGAGGGTTCTAGAGAGGATGCATCGATCTCCATTGGAGGGAAGTAGAGTAGGTTTGTAGTGGGAAGTCTTGGGGCAGGTGGAGACAGGAGTATCAATCATGTGTATAGGGTAGGGGGGTGGAATAGAGAGAGGGAGTATGGGGAGAGATGCCTGGGATTGAGGATCATTGAGGAATGCTATATTAACCTAGTAAAGAGGAAACTTCCTGGAATATATAAAGTTGATCATAATGTGGAGTGCTAATAATAGAGAATATGGAGTTGCAGCTGACATTCTTTTGTAGCCAAGCAAGGCTTCCTGTAGTAGAACTGGATGGCATCCAGTTGAGTTGTTGGCCAAGGGAGTTGCATTGAAATCCCAAACACCTCATGCTCTTGCTAACACCAAGGGGCTCTCATCAAACTGACAGAAGTACCCCATTACTGAGGACAACATCTACACAATTCATTGAACATGGCAAAGTAAAGATGGTGTCTATATGGAGACTTCACCTTTATGTTCTAGACTTTTTGTTGGGGGATGAAAATCTGCCAGAAACTGGAAGAGAAACATGGATGACAACTCTGTCACAAAACCTTTAACTTACAATCTGTCCTGCATACAAAGCATACGAGGGCAATGGTGGCATAGAACTTGTGAGAGTAGCCAACCTACTCGTGATTTTATTTGAGGCCCACTCCATGAGAAGGATCCCATACCCAAAACTGCTTGGGTAACCAAGAACCAGAGACGGGCTAGCCCAAAGACTTAAGGTAAAATAAAACACTACTGCTCTAAAAAGAAATTAATAAAATGACTCTTAATGATATTCTGCTATACTCATAGATCAATGCCTTTTCTAGTCATCTTTAGAGAGCTTTCCTCTGAAAGCAGAAGGGAACTGATGCAAAGACCCACAGCCAAACATCATGGGAGGAAAGGGTCTAAATGGAAAGTCTTCATCAAATTCCTCCCCTCAGACTCAAGGAATCTCACAGAAGAGGAGGCAGAAATATTACAAAAGTGAGGGTGGGTGGAAGACACCAGGAGTATAAGTCCCTGTGAATCAAATAAGCATTGTGCATTTGTGTTCACACAGACTGAAGCAGCGGGCACAGGGCTGTACATGAATCTGGATTAGGTCCTTGGTCTCTATAGTATAGCCATTGGAATCATATATTTATGGGAGTCCTGACTGTGATAACAATTGGGTCTCTGACTCTTATTCCTGCTCTTGAGGCCCTTTTCCTCATATGTCCAACTTTGATAAGATAGTTTTTGCTTCATCTTATTATGTTTTGCTTTGTCAATTTTAGTTATTATTGCATAGAAGACTGTACTCTGATGAAAGGCAGTAAAGGAGTGGATAGGGAGGGGAGAGGAGGTAGGCAGGAACTTTGTGGAGTAAAGGAAGGGAACATTGTAATCAGGATGTAGTGTATGAGAAAAGAACCTGTTTCCAATAAAAGATAAAAACAGACTAAGAAAAGAATTGGTGGCTCTCAATAAAACAGTATGTAAATACTACTCTACTGATATTTATATATGCATATTACGGTTTTTTCAATTAACCTAAAATGAACACATGTTTATGGGTATAGTACAATGTTTCCATACCTGTGTATTACAAATAATCAGATATAGGAAATTAGAATATCTCCTCAAGCATGTAGTATTTAGAGAAACATTCAAAGACATCTTCTATTTTGAAATGTGCCATAAATTATTATCGGCCATAATGAACCTACTGTGCTAAAGAGTGTTCAAAGTCATTTTGTCTATCTAACTGTAGTCCTGCACCCTTTAAGCTTTTTCTCTCACTCTCTCTTATATGTACTTACCAGACTATGCTTAGAACCCTAATATTCACTCAGCTTCTATGATAATTATTTTAGCTCATACATGTAAGTAAGAAATTCAGTATTTGTCATTTTAATGCATCTTATGAAAATTCCCCAGATACATCAAAGTTATAGAAATTTTTATGCTTTGAAATATGGAGATGAAAAATTCAGGAATGGTTTTAGTAATGTACTTACGGCTTTAAGATCTCATTATTAAATTGTAATATTTTAAACTCTTCAAAAGTAGCCCCAATGTACTAATATTTTTATAATAATTGATTCCAGAGTCTTTAACCTGGATTAATGCAATAGCCTCTGACTCGGTTTGAAAATTATCATTTTTATTTTATGTTATTTTCCACACTGTAGCAAGGAAACCTCCATAAAGATTAGTATTAAAATATTCAGTAAAATCATGTGAGTAGCAGCACAAACCAATGTGTTTTGATGAAGAATTAAATGAATGGCATTGCCCATGGCTTTGTGTTCACGTGACATGGGCAGTTTAATGGTGCCTCATATTTACAAGGGTCCTGCATTTGTTTGAATGTCTAGGTTTTGTCATTGTGACATTAATAAGTTTTAAATGAACAATCCCACATTTTCATTTTGCATTGGGCCTTATAGATATAACCTTTCTTCTTTACAGGGTTAGAGTAAAAACTGAGGGGAACTAAGAAAGTAATGTATTCAGAACCCTATCTCATAAATGGCAATCCCTGAATTAATACCATTTGTCAGCTCTCTACTACAGTTACTCTTATTATTAATGCTATGAGTATTATTAATCAAACTCTTTTAATTTAATAGCACCTAATTATGCCATGTTCATTATTCACCCTTTCAACAACATAGAAGTGTTGATTTCTTATTGTGTATTAGATAATTTTCTAGGAAAGATTTTGAAATTGCTCATTTATCTATATTCTTTAATAGACAAATATTATTTTTGTGGCCAAAGAAAGCTTATTATGCCCATTTTAATAGTCTCATGTCTCTCAAATAGAGTTACTCCAAAATTATTTATTGGAAAATAAATTATGTAATATTTTAAGACTATATTTTATTTTATATCATATGAATTTGAAATTATATTCAGTACATTAATTTCAAAAATATATATGAAGTACATTACTATTTAAATATTGTCATTCTAACCACATACCCAGTCTCTTGGCAAATATTTCTTATGAAAGTAAGGTATTTTTAAATATTCTGGAGTGTCATATGTAGTACATTAGGAAGTAGACAAAATTTCTGAAATGTTACCATTTTAATATTGACAGATTGTACTGCAATTGGTCACTGAAGCTGTTGCAATATCTTGCAGTTTTTACCAGTAATGAAATGCCTTAATTGTCTCCTAGAAACCCATTACTCTGGCTAATAGCATGATGTCATGGTTTCCAATGATACATGAAATTTAAGCAATTATAAATTTGAGACATCTTTTGCCACAATGTACAAATTGAACATTATAATTATGCTAACTGCTTTCAGAACATGGCTCCAGTACAGCAAGGGAAGAGTAGAAGGTCATTTTAACTTAAAGACATTTTCTGGTTAGAAACTCAAAATGTAATTACAAATATCCCTCCTTGGGAAATGAGACCAATTATAGTGAAGGTTCTTTGGAAATCATATGTGCAGTAGATACCTGGAGACTACTATCAAAATCTCAGAATTTTTCCTTCTAGCTTTTCAGAATCCACAAAGTTGCAAGACTGTGAAAATTTACATTATCCTTCAATTCTCTGATCTTTGAAAATGCTGTAGCTTAACATTGTGGACTTTGTCATTTGAAGAATCTTTATTAATCTAACAGTTTTTTTTCTGCAATACCACAGAGTATCTGTGGATTTACCTTGAAACTAAAGCATAATTGAACTTTTTGTTCTGGATCAACAGCTCTTTAGATTTTGTAGCTTCAGCAAGTTGATGGACCACTTAGAGCTAACGCCCTCACTGAAAAAAAAAAAAAAAAAAAAAAAACTACAAATAGTGGTGTACACTACATAGAGTTGTTGCAAAGTCTAAGTGGAGTGAAATATTTAAAAGGTTCTAAATAACATGCTTAACATGGGTGATGGTTGGTCATCACCTGTGGTAGCAATAATATTATTTGCATTCCATTCTTTATGTAAAATATATTAAAGAATTTAAGAAAACATATAGAGATTATAAAGAAGGAAACCACTTTTCTGAATTCATCTAGCATAACTTGATACTAAGGATCTGCTGGCCTTATATGGTGCAGCCAGACTGGAGTAAAAATAGTTATAACTAACATTTCCAAAGACATACACTGCACTACACTAACTCTTTTATCTTTATTGTTAGCTAATTGTCTCACAGCTTTGTGAGATAGCATGAAAGTATATATAAAGAAAGGGAAAATTTAAAATTATTCAAATTTCAAAATGCCAGTTGGAGAAATTCTAGAGTTACTGAAAATTTAGTCAACTTGACAATCAAGTGAACTGACTTGAAACTTAAATGTAATTTTACACATTTGCATTCAAAATTTATTTAGCAAATGATGAAGAGGACATATGAAACAGAAAATATTTTTATCCTCCTGAGGTTGGATGTAAATAAATATCATAGACATAAATTATGGTCAAAATCTTGTAAAACTGGAAAGTAAATAAAGTAGAGCTGGAAGATACAACTTTTATTAGTTTTATTCATTTAAGGGAAATGAGAGAATTGAAGATTGTAAGCTGATTGTGATGAATAATATAATTAGAACATTGTGGCTGCACTCGTTATTGTGATAACACTAATTCTTCTCTTGGTAGAATCTGGAATTATCTAGGAGGTAAAGATCAAGCCTCCTACTTTTAAGGATTATGTTGACCAAGTTTAGCCACTGAAAATGAGCTTGTGATGTTATACTAGTTGCATTCAACATGTTAGGAAGACCTGCTCATTGTGGGTGGTGCCATTCTCTGGCTAGAATCCTTGACCATAGAAGTAAAGAGACAAAGGTGAGCAATAGCTGGATTCCCTGCTTTCACTTCTTCCTCACTAAAGATGGATATAAAAAGACTAGCTAAATCAAGTGTCCACTGTAAGGTGTAATCCATCATGATTACAAGGATTACACCTTACACCTTGAAGTCTAAAACAAGAATAAGCCTTACAGTTTTCCTTTCTTCAATTTCTTTTGTCTGGGTGTTTTATCATAGCAACAGAAAAATTAAGTTAAGAAATATATATCCTCAAAATCCACATTATAAATATTTAGACAGCTGGAACCAACATGTGGAAACTCCACATTAGCCCAATATAACAGTAAGCAGCAGCATCTTCTCTCATCTGAGTACTCTGTCCAGTATATGTTTTCTTGCAAACTTTCATGCTCGAAAAAGGTCATTTAATTTATAATGTATTTGTAATTCTGACTGTTTTGATCATTGACGTTTCCCTATTTCTTCACCATATTCACAGGTCAGCAGCCCTATTTTAACTTCATGCAAAGAACATGAGCTGCTGACTTTCCATGGGAAAAGAAGAATTCAAGACCATTCAAAATCTCCCATTTCATGTGAAATGCTTATTCCATCATTCAATAATAATGTTCATTTCCCTTCAAAAAAAGTGGATGTATCTGAGGTTTTTAAAAGATCACCATGGTTATCTCTCTGGGGGAAGACTCTGTAGTGTATTTGCAGGAACCTCAATGAATGCCCAGACTTCTTAACAGATCTGCTTGAAAATTTTTTAATGTGATGTTTGTAAAGTTTCTTTTGCTTTAAATTACTATTTAAAAGATAATTCCAAAACATGTTTGGTTCCACAAAATATGAATGATAATAAATATGTGTAATCACAAACATTGTGCTGTATTACATTTACTCATATGAGTAATGAAGATTAGCACATTTTGCTTAAAGATAAGAAATGAATTTCATTGTCTTTAGAAGCAAATATCTCATCAGCAGAAAGTAAGGGTGTTAACTTCCTGTGTATTAAGAAGAAAGGTGCCAGGCATGCGGCGGTGGTGTCATATGCCTTTAATCCCAGCACTCGGGAGGCAGAGGCAGGTGGATCTTTGTGAGTTCGAGGCCAGCCTGGTCTACAGAGCAAGATCCAGGATAGGCACCAAAGCTACATGGAGAAACCCTGTCTCAAAAAACCAAAAAAAAAAAAAAAAAAAAAAAAGAAAGAAGAAGAAGAAGAAGAAAGGTAGCTTTCTATATTGACACATTTTTAAATTTTCCAAATTTTTGAAGCAGAATCAAACAGTAAAATGTGTACCTGAATAACAACTATAAATTCATTTCTAGAAAAATAATTATAAATGTTCTTTAACTATTTTCTGAAACAAAGATTATTTTCCAAAACTAGCCCAACTGCAAAGTTCCCGATTCTTGTATCATTTGCACTGCAAACGTCATGAGTCATTATTATTTATTTTACATTTGTCAAGTAAATACAGACAATCCTTGCTTAATAGTAGCTTGATTTACAGTTTTTAATGTGAAATGATGTAAAACTATCTTCACTCGGTACAAACTGCACTTTCAGTTTTAATGGTTGATAGATAACCTCCCTGGGTAGTGTTTGGTTTGTGAGGAACTATACACTAAGGACAATTATCAGCTAGGAGATAAGAAGGATAAATTGCCAGTTCTCTGCTGTTTTCTGTATTGCAATGCTGTGCAACACAGGTTAGAAGTATTAAATATACACTCCCTCTCCTGGGCTCCATACTTTGAACCAAATCCCTGGCAGCATTACAGAAGGCCAGGCTGGTCCTGGGAACCCTGGGGAAGACAACACCCACTACCCACTAAACCCCTTTGGTACTTTGGGTTTGGAAAGTGGTGGAATGCTTTAAGCACTGCTTACTGGGCAATACTAGCAGGACCATGGAAGATATTGGTGCTAATTGTTATTTGAACTATGGAGGGTTCACTCAAGAGATTTCAGAGGAGAAGAACTTTAGTATGTTGCCAAGAGATCTTTCTTGTGATATTTTAGTGAAGGAGGTAGCTGCTTTTTGCCCTTGTCCAAAGAGTCTGCCTAAAGCTAAACTGAAGAGTTTTGGATTAATTCCATTGGCAGAAAAAAAAAATCTCAAAACAGCCTAGTATAGATTTGCTCATGTGGATATTAGTGATTATTATGACTAATATCATATATATATATATATATATATATATATATATATATATATATATAATATGTGTGTGTGTGTGTATGTGTGTGTGTGTGTGTGTGTAATGAAGATATATATTGAATAGGAATAAGCCAAGCAAGGAAAAATATTTGAGGAGAAAATGGGTACCGGAAAGTGGAATGGAGTTATATCCTTTGTTCAAAGAGATAAATGTTCAAGAACTGGAGTAAAGGGAATGGTGACCTTGGGGCAAGATCCCACCCAGCTAAGTTTCTAACTTGTGAAAAGGAACTGAAGTAAAGCTTAGAGCCAGGTGTGGTGGGGCACACCATTTTTTCCCAGTACAGCATTATTTTTATTAAGAAATTTTTTATTCATTACACGTACAATCACAGATCCCCTGCTTTCCCCCAAACCTACCCCCCATTTCCGACTAGTAGAAGGCAAGGCCTCCTATAGGGAGTCAGCAGAGCCTGGTATATTCAGTAGAGGCAGATTCAAGCCCCTCCCCCTGCATCAAGGCTGTGCAAGGTGTCCCACAACAGGTAGTGGGTTCCAAAAAGGCAGCTCATGCACCAGTGATGGATCCTGATCCTGCTGCCAGGGGGCCCCTTAAACAGATCAAGCTACACAACTGTCTTGCTTATGCAGAGGGCCTAGTCCAATCCTGTGAAGACTCCACAGATGTTGGTCTAAATTTCATGAGTTTCCACTAGTTTGGTTTGGTTGTCTCTGTAGGTTTCCCCATCATTATCTTGATGCCCCCCTTTAATCACAGCACTAGGAAGGTAGAGGCTGGCAGATCTCTGAGTTTAAAGCCAGCCTGCTCTGCAGAGCAAGTTTCAGGACAGCCAAGTTTAGGTAGTGAAGGAGGGAAAGCTGGTGAAGATATAATTGAACGAGGGGACAATCTTACAACTCCAGTAAGCACCAGAATTTGGCAGCTTCAGCCACGTGGTTGTCACTTCAGAGTTAAGGATAGAAGAACAAGGTTATGGAATTTGCCTCTATACCTAAGGAAAGTCTCTGAGGCAAGGCATCTCTAAGTGGTTTTCCTGAATGGTGGCCTACTAAGAGAGGCCATTGCATAAAGTTGTGAAGTTGAAGCCTGGATTGCCTTGGAGACCCAAAGATGTTAGAGTTGCAGAATAAAGCTATTAACAGTGAGTGGACCCAGCTGAAGAAAAAGAAGTGTGTTGCAGTCAAAATGCTGAATAGAGTGGGAGATTTGAAGAGTATTTTGACATCAGACATGGAGATGCAGAGTTTGGCATTTGTCCAACTTGTTTTTGGTCTTACTTTGGTCCAGTGTGTCTTTACAATGCTTCCTTCCCTATATTTTGAACAGAAATGTATATCCTGTGCCAATATACATTGGAAGTATGTGATCAGTTTTATTTTTATTTTTATTTTTATTTTATAGGGGATTACAGTTAAGAGACTTTCAAGAATTTCAGAAGAGGCTTTGAAATATGAACTTTAAAACATTGTTGAGACTGTGACAGACTATGGGGAATTTTGAAGTTGAAGTTAATGTAATTTTTGTGCTTTATGATATGACTATAAACCTTTGGGAGCCAGGGGGTAGACTGTGGTGGTTTGAAAGAAAATGGCCCCAAAGAGAGTGGCCTTATTAGGAGGTGAGGCCTTGTTAAATTGGGCGTGACCTTGTTAGAGGAAGTATGTCACTGTGGGGGTGGACTTTGAGGTCTGTTTTGCTCAAACTTCCCTCAGTGTGACACTGAGTCTTCTTTGTGTTGTCTTCTGGTCAAGATGTAACCAGCACCATGCCTGCCTGCACACCACCATGCTCCCTGTCATGATGATGATGGACTGAACCTCTAACCTGTTAGCCACCACCACAATTAAATGTTTTCCTTTATAGGAGTTGCTGTGGTCACAGTATTTTTTACAGCAATAAAAGCCCTAACTAAGACAATTCTTAAATTGGAAAAAAAAAAAAAACCTTAAAGAAATTGAGGAAAAGATGAACAAAAAAAATTGGAGGAAATCAATAAATCCCTTTAAAATTCTAAGAAAGCCAAAAAGAAAAAAAAAGAAGGTGAAGAAAACAGTTCAAGACATGAAAATGGAAATGGGAGTAATAAAGAAAACACAAACAGAGGGAATTCTGGAAATGGATAATCTTGGTAAGTGAACATGAACTACAGATAAAAACATCACCAATAGAATAGGAGAGATGAAAGAGAGAATATCAAAATTAAACACAGAAAGGAAAAGGATGACCTAACAACAGACACTGAGGAAACTCAAAGAATCTTTAGTTCATATTACAAAAACCTTTACTCAACAAAATTAGCAAATCTAAAAGAAATAGACAACAAATTTCCTGATAAATACCATATACCAAAATTAAATCAAGGCCAGATAAACAACTTAAATAGACCTATAATCCCTAAGGAAATAGAAGAAATCATTAAAGGTCTCAGAAACAAAACCAGACCAAGGCCAGATGGTTGCAATGTAGAATTCTACCAGACCTCTAAATAGAACAAATATGAATACTTCTCAATTATTCCACAGAATAGAAGCAGAAAGAACATTATTAAATTCTTTTTATGAGGCCACAGTCACCCTGATACACAAACCACATAAAGATTCAACAAAAATGTGATTTATAGACCAATCTCCCTTAAGAACATAGATGATAAAATATTCAACAAATTAGTTGCAAACTAAATGCAAGAACATATCAAAAAGATCATCCACCACAATCAAGTAGACTTTGTCCCAGAGATGCAGAGATAGTTTAATTTATGAAAATATGTAAATGTAATCCACCATATAAACAAACTGAAAGAAAAAAAATCCACATGATCATCTCATTAAATACTGAAAAAGCCTTTGACAAAAATCTACCACACCTTCCAGATAAAAGTCTTGGACAGATTAGGGTTACAAGGCACATAACTAAACCTAACAAAAGCAATATACAGCATGCCAGTAACCAACATTAAGTTAAATGTAGAGAAACATAAAAAAATTCCACTAAAATCAGGAGCAGTACAAGGCTGTCTACTCTTTCCATACTAATTCAATATAGTACTGGAAATTCTAGCTAGCGCAATAAGACAACTAAAGGAAATCAAGGGCATACATATTGGAAAGGAAGAAGTCAATGTGTCTCTATTTGCAGATGATATGACAGTATACATAAGTGACCCCAAAATTCTATGAGGTAACACCTACAACTGAAAAACACCTTTAATGAAGATACAAGATTGATTAAATAATCAGTATCCCTCCTAAATTCAAATGATAAACAGGCTGAGAAAGCAATCAGGGAATCAACCCCCTTCACAATAGCCTCAAATAAGGTAAAATGTCTTGGTGTAACTCTAACCAAGCAAGTGAAAAACCTGTGTTACAAGAACTTGAAATCTTTGAAGCAAGAAATTGGAAAAGATATCAGAAGATGGAAAGATCTCCCATGCTAATGGATCAGTAGTATTAGCAGTAAATATGGCCATCTTATCAAATCAATCCACAGATTCAACACAATCCTCATTAAAATCCCAACATAGTTCTTTACAGACCATGAAAAAACTATATTCAACTTCATATGGAAAAACAATAAACCCAGAATAGCTAAAAACAGTACTGTATAATAAAAGTACTTCCAGAGTTATCACCATCCCTGACTTTAAGCTCTATTATTCAGCTATAGCAATAAAAACTGCATCATATTGACATAAAATCAGACAGGTGGATCAATGGAATTGAATCAAAGACCCAAATAGAAATTACAAACCTATGGACAATTGATTTTTGAAAATAATCCAAAATTATACAATGGAAAAAAGAAAGAATCTTCAACAAATGATGCTGCTATAACTGGATGTGGGCATGTAGAAGAATGCAAATAGATCCGTATCTATTGTCCTTCACAAACTTAAGTGCAAATGGATAAAAAATACCAACGTAAACCAAGATACAATGAAACTGATAAAAGAGAAAGTGGGAAATAGTCTTGAAAGCATTGGCACAGGAGATAAATTGTGAACAGAAAGCCAATAACAAAGTTACTAAGATCAACAACTAATAAATGGGACCTCATGAAACTGAAAAGCTCCTCTAAGGCAAAGGACACTGATAACAGGTCAAAATGGCAGGCTACAGAATGGGAAAAGTTCTTCACCAACCCCACATCTGATAGAGGGCTGATTTCTAAAATTATATAAAGAACTCAAGAAACTAGACATCAAAAAAAAAACAAACACATAATCAATTAAAAATGAGGCACAGATATAAACAAAGAATTCTCAATTAATGAAATTATAGTAGCTGAGAAACATTTTAAAAAGTATTCAGCATCCTCAGACAGCAGGGAAATGCAAATCAAATGACTCTGAGATTCCATCTTACACCTCTCAGAAAAACTATTAAAAAAAAAAAAAAGACACAAGTGACAGCTCATGGTAGAGAGGATGTAGAGCAAGGGGAACACTCCTCCATTGCTGTTGGGAGTACAAACTTGTACAGCCACTTTGGAAATCAATATGATTGTTGCCAGATGGTGGTGGCACATGCCTTTAATCCCAGCACTAAGGAGGCAGAGGCAGGTGGATCCCTGTGAGTTCAAGGCCAGCCTGGTCTACAAATTAAGTTCCAGGACAAGCTCCAAAGCTATACAGAGAAACCCTATCTCAAAAAATCAAAAAGAAAAAGAAAAAGAAATCAATATAATTGTTACTCAGAAGATTGGGAATTATCAATCTACCTCAAGACTAAGCTATATCACTCTTGGGTATAAAGCCAAAGAATGCTCAATCATACCTCCAGGACATTTGCTCAACTAGGTTCACTATATCTTTATTTGTAGTATGCAGAACCTAGAAATAACCTAGATGTCCCTCAACTGAGTAATGGATAAAGAAAATGTGGTACATTTACAAAATGGAGTATTACTCATCTGTTTAAAAAATGACATCATGAAAATTGCAGGCAAACAAATGAAATTAGACAAAAATATCATTCCCTGTGAGGTAACCCATACCCAGAAAGACAAGGATGGCATGTACTCACTCATAAATGGATATGAGCTGTAAAATAAAAGATAACTAAGCTAAAATTCAGAGACCCAGAGATACTAAAAAACGAGGGTTTGAGGGGAAAGCTTGGATCTTCCTGCGAAAAGGAAATAGAAGAGATTTCATAAGTGGATTGAGGGCAGGTGGGGATGGGATCTTGACCAATCAGGTTGTGGAAAGGTGAAAAGAGGAGACCAGAAAGGGGGTGGCATTTCTGGGTGAGGTAGAAACCTGGTGCAATGGAATCTCGAGGATGACTCTAAGTATAACTCCTATCAGTAGTGGACATTTCAACCTAAACGTGCTATCTCCTGTGGCTAGGCAATACTTCCATGGAGGGATAGAGATACCAACCCAGCCACATAACCTTCACACTGCAGTCTGTCCTGCCTGGGATGTGCTAGAATAAGGGTGATTTTCCTTTAGAGATTGAGGGAACAGCCAACCAGTGAGTGTTCTAGCGTAAAACCCATGCCCTAAGGGTAAGCCCAGCCATGACACTGCCTAGAGAGCCAGGACCCACAGGCTAGATAATGCAGAGACCTAGATAGAACCAAACAGTACTAGAGGAAAAAAAGTGAATGTAATGATACCTAATGATATTCTGCTATACTAGTAGATTGGTGCATAGCCTAATTGTCCATCAGATAGGCTTTATCCAGCAACTAAATGGAAACAGAGACAGAGACTATCATATAGACATTAACCTGAGCTTGGAGAATACTGCTGAAAAGAGGGAGAAATGATTGAAACCAGAAGGGTCAAGGACATTACAAGAAAACCCACAGTATCATCTAACATAGGCTCATAGGAGCTCACAGAGTCTGAACAGTCAACCAGGGAGCCTGCATGGGACTGACCTAGGCCCTCTTCACACATGGGACAGTGTGCAGTTTGGTCTTCTTGTGGAACTCCCAACAGTGAGAGCAGGGCATGCCTCTGACTCATTTGCTAGCTTTTGAGACGCTATTCCTCACACTGGTTCTCTGTCTTAATACAAAGAGAGGTGCTTAGACTATACTGAAACATGATATGCCATGTTTTCTTGATATAATCAGGAGGCCTACCATTTTCCGAGCAAAAATGGAGAAAGAGTAGATTGGGGTCCACGTGGAGGGGTTGTTGATAGAAGAGATATTGGGAGGAGAGGAAGGAGGGGAAACTGAGTTAGGGATGTAAAATTTAAAAATTAATTAATTAACTAATTAATTAATTAAAATAGAAGTATCAAGTGCATTTGAATTATGTTTCCTGGGACATAAACTAGTCATAAGCCAGGGAGTATCCTTACTAGATGACAGATTTCATCATAAACATTAAATACATGAAAATACATTAGATATTTTTGCTTTTTCAGTAGACTTTTCCTTAAGAAAAGGAAAATGAAGGCATGAAGTTTAGCTCAAGAACAATATGACAAACCTTAACAAAGACAAAAATTAAAGCAAGTAGAGATGCATTTGTAGAAATCTGAATTTTGCTTAAGCCTGTAACAGAGGAATCAACTAAATAACAAGTAAAGGAATAATTTTGATTAAATAGGCTGCCAAACATCACAAGAAATTGCACTGTGAGGGAAAGTTTGAAAAAAACAATTGCAAAAGCAAATAAACCAATTAATAGCTCAAAGGGGAAAAAGTCAGATGTCTTTTTAATGGCTAATCACTGTCAGTGTAGGCACTGGGGAGATTACTCAGCCAAAGAAAGTGCCAGCTGCCAAGGCCAGAGCAAATCAGTTCCCCAAGAACATATACACAAAACCAGATGAAAGTGATGGGCATACACAAACCTAGCACTCCATGCAGAGATGGGAAGCACACACAGGAGACTCTTGTGTAAGCTCTCAGACTAAAGTACAGAGCCCAGCACTAACAAGATGGAAGGCAGTCACAAGTCACAAAAGTTATTCTTTGTGCAAAATGAGATGAGGATTTTGACTGGAATTCACAGATAATTGTACTTCTCTGCTCTCATCAAGAAAACATCTTTTTGCAGCAAACCAAGAACATTACAGAGAACCATAACTAAAATAAATAATTCAGAGTTGTGAAGTCAAGTCCTAGATAAATCTAAAACACCACTCATGGACTTAAGGCTCAAGAAGCATTGCAGAAGAGGGGAAGGGATAATGTAGTATCCAAAAAAGTAAGTGTGTTGTAAGATTGTGTCTCCTAGCAATACTAGAAGTTCTACACATGAAGTTTCACCAACACAGCTGCCTAATCACGACTTGAAAAGTGATGATGCCAATAGACATACTAGCAGGGACATGGGAGATATCACAGGTCTCTAGTAGTAACAAAGAACTACAGGCAATTAAAAATACTGATTTCCAGATAAATCATTCCTCAGAGAAGAACAAACTGATTCATTATCTAAAACCAAAGAGTGAGCCATAAAAGCAAATAAAGATAATTAACAAAATACAAACTGATCAACTTGTGCTATGAATTAAGGTACACACACACAGAGACACACACACATATTCAAACACACATGCATTCCAACACACACAAATACACACATATACTCTTAACAATGATTAAAGAAAAAGAGATGTTAAAGGATATTAAAGGTAGAAAGGGAAGGGTAAACCTTGTAATTATATTATAACCCCCCATATAAAATAACTATATTTTAAAAAGGTGTCCTCTAACATCCACACATGTGCTATGGCATGTATAGACCCCACCACACAAATAAATAAATATTATTAATAGAAAATTATGCAATTTTAGTAAAATTCATATTTTTCTCTACTTTTTTATAACAGCATTCCTAATTTCCTTCAGCTCTTCAAAGACTAAATTTTTATATTGTTGCTGGGCGGTGGTGGCACACGCCTTTAATCCCAGCACTCGGGAGGCAGAGCCAGGCGGATCTCTGTGAGTTCGAGGCCAGCCTGGGCTACCAAGTGAGTTCCAGGAAAAGGCGCAAAGCTACACAGAGAAACCCTGTCTCGAAAAACCAAAATAAATAAATAAATAAATAAAACTATGTATACTTCTTAACTCTCTGGATGATGGCTCAGTATAAAAATTTTCCCATTGTTATAATAAACTTTTTACTTTGCAAAAATATTTCCCAGATATGATTCTTTTAATACAGATTAAGATTGACCTATGTCTAATAAGTTATCATTGATACTCTTGGGAACAATACACATATACATTTCTTTCTTTTATTCAAAATAGATTTTTTTTCTCATATATCCTAATTATGATTTCCCCTTCCTCTACTACTCCCAGCTCCCCCCTACCTTCCCTTCCATCTGGAATCACTTCTTTCTGTTTCTCACTAGAAAACAAACATTCTTCCATGGGACAACAATAAATTACAATAGTATATAATATATTAAAATATCATAAGATGAAACAAAAACTAACACTATCGAACTAGACAATACAAATAACCACAAGTAAATGAGCCCAAAGGAAACACAAGAAACAGAAACCTACTCATTCACAATCTCAGTAATTCCATAAAAACACAAACTGGCAGCCAAAATATATATGCAAAGAACCTGTGGCAGAGAAAGAGAGGAAAAAATATATACATAGATAAAAATAAATAAGATAAAAACTTTTTTAAAAAGAGCCCTGACATCACACTATGAGAGAAGGTCACTATGTGACAAGGAACCTCCAAAGACCCTAGTGAGTTCATTTTTTGTTGGCCATCTATTGCCGGGTGCCTATCACTGAGAATAGTTTGTTTCTTCCATGAGACACCTTCAGAGGAAACTAAGTTTTCATTTGCAAGTGATTGTCAATTGGAGATTTCTTCTGGGTAAGAATGAAGGCATGTGTCTACTTCTTTCAGCTCTAAGATCTCAACTGGGGCAGACTTCACAGGCCTCCCACATGCTTTCTCAGTCTTTGTGAGTTCGTATGTGTGTCTATCACACTGATTTAGATGACCTTTTGTTCTTGGTGATCTCCATTCCCTTTGGCTCTTACACTCTTTCCCCCTACTCTTCTGTGGGGTCCCTGATCCCTGAATAAAAAGATTTGATGGAATCATCAGAGTTGAGGCTGGGTACTCCAAGGTTTCTCACCCACTGCACAATGTCTGGTTGTGGATCTCTTTTATTTGTTCCTATCTGTTGCAGAAGAAACCTTGTATGATGATGTCTGAGCAGAATATCATTAGAAGTTGCAGGGTCTCCCTTTTTCTTTTGGTCCACTGGCCATCAGGCTATGAGGCCAAAGGGAGCAAAGGCAGCATGCAGGGTTATGCATGGCCTGTGAGTATCACAGAAATAACCTTCTGGGATTCTGTTTCAGTGATATAGGTCACCTTCATTCCAGAGTAAAGGGAACATATATGATGGTGATAACAGCTGGGGTATCACTTAATTTGTATTTGGCACCACTGTCATACAGCTGAAGCATGATATCTAATTATTAAATGGACAGAAAGGGGGAGCATTTGCAGGAAACTATGTCAAAGGTCACATTTAAGATAAGTCAGGCATCCAGGCTCAGAGATCGCTTCCAAATAAGTTTAGACATCAAGAACTAGGGACGCTATCCAAATGCGGTAGGCAGATAACCCTGTTGCAAAGCGAGTCCTCCAGATTATGCCAAGTTTAGAGAGCTATTAGACATTGCAAACTGCAATCTTAAATGCAGGGTACTCCAGCATCTCTCCCTGTTCTATTTTATGATGGAGAGGTGTCATTGTAAGCCTTGAGGAGCTTGTCATCTGTATCAGAGGGCTCTAGTGTCTGGTAGTGAATCATAACATGATGGTTGGTGCTTCTAGCAATGGTGATAATCTGCCACTGGAGGAAATGAATTAAGTCAAGGGTCAAGCATCAAAATAAAACATGGTGTACTTTGGGGACTAAAAAGGGTAGGACCAAGAAAACAAAAGGTTTTAGAACCAGCATAAAGATTGGGGCTGATACTGGGCCAGGAGATCCTATGGGTTTAAGGGTCTTTAAATTTCATACCACTGAATTGGACTCCCTGACAAAGAAACATTTTTCTCCCAAGATTATACAAGCTCCCCTCCCTGCTATCACCCAGTTATTAGGTCAAGGGTTTTTTGATTCTAGAGAACCATGCCTGCAAGAGAGTTCATTGGTTTTTGGAGTGAATTGGAGCTTTCAGTCATCGGTGTGATGGCCTGATCAATTTGTCCCTAACATCTCTTGCCAAATGGCAGCAGATGCAGCACCCTCTGCACCTAGAGAAAAGTAAACCCAAATCCCACCAGCAGAGGGCCTGAAAGAAAAAAATGCCAGTGGTGGGTGTTAGGTTGAGAATTAGGGGGATGAGCAGTGGCAGAACAGGCTTGTAATTTAACAAATACTGTCACTAAAATATTAGAGAGGGAGGCTTGGGCAGGGCACATGGCTTGGTCAGTGGCCACCAGGTCATAGATGTTCCTCCAGGAACATCTGGAAGGGGTGGTATTATTTTCTGTCCCTCAGCAGTCAACAAGAGATGGGCCATCTCTCTGGTCTGAAGGTGATGCAAGACATTCCTGGCTGGGACCGAAATAAGCCTAGGTTAGTTCTATGTTAAAAACACAAGCAAAAAAAAAAAAAAAACAAACAAAAAAAAAAAAACCAACCAACCAACCAAACAAACAAAAAACCTTTAATATTGTGAGTATTGTGAGGAGGATGCCAGGTCCCTTCCATGTTCCATCCAGGGGGTAATGTCATTGTACCAAGATGGAAGGGTGCTTTGAGTTTTTGTAGATATTGAATATATTTAGGGTTGCCAGGGGAATTGCCAATTGTATATTAGAGAAGTAGATGCTTGATTTTTGTCTGTTTTTTTGTTTTGTTTTGTTTTAAAGTTGAGCCTTTAGAGTCTGGTGTATTTTTTCTATGATCCTTTGGCCCTGAAGATTATAATGAATCCCCCATGTGGTAGGAAATCTCCCATTGTGAACAGAAGGCCTTGAATTGGGAGCTAGTAAAGGTGGGACCACTGTCAGTCTTTAAAATTTAGGGTGTAGTATGTAAGCCATACCCTGTAACAAACAGGTAAGGCCTGTGGATGTTGGGTGAACCTGGGCAGGTCCATCTTTGATATGTGAGATAGGCACCTCAGCCTTTTGTCCTAGGTTGGTGACACATATATACTAGGGACAGAAAATAAAGTTAAAAATTAGCCTTTATTAAAATTTAAATGTTGATCAAGGTGGAATTTGGTCAGGACCACCATCTGCTTTGTGATCTTGAGACATGTGTTGTTAGGCTTATACAACCTATAGGCCACCTTATTTTTCCAAGAGGCTTTGGTCTTATATCACAAGAACTGAAACTCGCCGGGCAGTGGTGGCGCATGCCTTTAATCCTAGCACTTGGGAGGCAGAGCCAGGCGAGGCCAGCCTGGACTACCAAGTGAGTTCCAGGAAAAGCGCAAAGCTACACAGAGAAACCCTGTCTCGAAAAACCAAAAAAAAAAAAAAAAGAACTGCAACTCCCAGAACTCTAGGAAGTTAGTTACCTGGGCAGGTGGTGCTCACAGGTTAACTTTGGATCTAACATTTCCCCCTGAAGTTATATCCTGGGTCAAATCTTAGACTCTATGATGGGTACCAGTTTACATAAGGATCTAATAAACATTAGCTTGGTGGTGCCTAAATAGGAATTACCATTTAGTTATCATATCAATGATGTGTGAGCCAATATTAATTAACAGAAAGCAGAAGGGCCAAAGGCCCTGTGATGGACAATATCTTTTTGTTTTCCATAAAGTGGGCCAGGTGCCCTATCATATTGTAGAACCATTTTAATTAATGAATCTATCCCTTTGATAAATCTGGTCCCATTTTTTGTTTGTCAGTTGGCATTATAGGTAGCCATTTTGTCCCCTATGTCAAGAAGTTTTCCTTTAACTTAGCCTTTTGCAGGAGCAGTAATGGGAGCAGGGACAATGTACTCTTCTGTAGCTGCTCCTAGCTGAACTGACACATAGGTGTCAGGGCTCAGGAAGGCTTAAAGGCTTGGAAAGGCTGGGCAATGGGGCATTTATTAGAAGCGTCTGATTAGCTGCTCCAGGTAAAGGAACAGGGAGCATTCACATCAGCTGGACAACAAGTCTAGAGCACAGTGGCTTGCAGTTTGCAGGGGCTCCCTGAATGGTGACCATCAGCCACGTGAAAACCTTTTGAGATATAGACTAAGGATAGAAGTTAAAATTCTACAACAACAATGGGAAAAAAAAAAAAAAACTTACATTTGGAACTCTTTCATTTGACCTGTTGGCAGGTGAATCTAAGCCTTATGACTTTGAAGCGTAAATGAATTTTAGTTTACCGCAGGAGATACAAGTTTTAGATATATTAGCATTACCATTGTAATAAAACATACATTGTAGAAAAGGCAGTTAACTGGTGCCTGTAAAACAGCAGAAGTGGACTCATGCCTTTGAAATGCTGGCAAAAGTGATAACTTCGGGTTAAAAAGCATTAGCATTTTTTCTCTATCTAGAGAGCCAGACATAGATTTGACAGGGATGTCTTTAGTCCAATGAGAAGCACCTGTAAGTCTATACTTAGAGGACAACCAAAAGCAATTTAAAATTTTGAGCTTGTGACTTAAAAATAAGTAGTCAGTATTTTACCAGAGCTAGATTAAGAGCTTATCAGAACTCAACTCGTTAATGTTAAAACTTTGAACTTTTGAAGTATTAATATAACAATAGCATAATGAGGGAAAAGAAATCTGAGACATTTTTCATTACTGTAAGCCATCCTTTTGTGTCTTTACAAATTGCATCCATCCATGAACTTTAAAACACTTTTTTAGATCCTCACAACTCAGCTCTTAATGTCCTCAGACATACCTTAAAACAACATCGTAAACCTTGAGATATTCTCTTAGGCTTATAACTTCAGCTTTCATATTCTTAGATCTTATATAAACTTTATACATTTTTTATTTGATCATTCATCACAAGAAACAGATAGCTGATTACTGAAGAGCAGTCACTGTAAAGAGTGTTCCTTTAAATAAAGGAATAGTAAAATGTTACATTGAAACGTGTTTTATAAGGATATCTCCGTTTGGGAGTCTGGTAGTAAAGTAACTTGGTCTAGACCTAGTAGTAGCTCTTAGGAAAGTGAGGCTTGTGGCCTGTATTCTACACATGAAGAGAATGAAGAAGGCATCTGAAGCTTTGGGAAAGGAACTAGATGCTTGTTGCTATTAAAGTTACTTATTTATCAAGATTGTATATTAATAAAGACAATATAATAAAACATTTTATGAAATTAAGGTATTTTATAGCCTCAAAAATACTAAATATTTTAAAAGCTGTTTCTTAAACTATGTCCAGTATTTTTTGTAATTTAAACATAAATTTTTAAAATTTCCTCTTAAAAAGGGTTTAAGATCTCTCAAAAATAAGGTACCATTTTTACTCCAAGAGTAAAAAAAGCAGGGCACAGCCATATTCCACATGAGAAAAAAATAAGCTCTAACAATGTAGATTATTTAATATTTAATATATGGGATTTATTTATAAACCTTGCTTTTAGGACAAGACAGAAATTATCACACAAAAATCCATTCTTGCTGTGGAACAATCTTTGTGCACTAAATATGTATTGTTCTCATTGTTAAAAAAATGCTGATTGGCCAATGGATAGGCAGGATTTTCAGGACAGAGAGAATGTTGGGTAGAAGAGGGCAGCATCAGAGGAGTCAACAGCCAGACACAGAGAGGACAGGAGGTACATTGTGGTGATACTGTGTTCCCCAAAATATTGATCACCCTAATAAACTTATCTCAGGTCAGAGAACAGAACAATCACTGGACACAGAGGCCAGAAAATCGTGGCACACACACCTTTAATCCTAGCATTCCAGAGGCAGAGATCCATCCAGATTGCTGTGAGTTCAAAGCCACACTGGAAATAGCCAGGCATGGTGACTCACTCCTTTAATCCCAGGAAGTGATGGCAGAAAGCAGAAAGGTATATAAGACGTGAAGACCAGAAACTAGAAGCTTTTGGCCTGTTTAAGCTTTTAGGCTTTTGAGCAGCAGTTCAGCTGAGATCCATTCAGATAAGGACTCAAAGGCTTCCAGTCTGAGGAAACAGGATCAGCTGAGGAACTGGTGAGGTGAGGTGGCTATGGCTTATTCTGCTTCTCTGATCATTTGGCGTTAACCCCAATACCTGGCTCTGGGTTTGTTTTTATTAATAAGACCTTTTAAGATTCGTGCTACAGTACAAGATAAAAGAGACATAATGCCATATGGCAGGTTAATGAAGGTTAATAGAAATTGGTTAATTTAAATTGTAAGAGCTAGCTAGTAAGAAGCCTGAGCTATCAGTCGAGCATTTATAATTAATATTAAGTCTCCCTGTTGGCTATTTGGGAACTGGCAGGCAGGAAATAAAAGTCTGCCTACATATCCTAACAAATTTTCTCAGAGACCTATTGTGGCCTCCTTGGGTAGGTCCACCCCACGTGGTCACTTTTAATTAAGATGGTGATGAAAGCCACATGACATCTGTCTTCTCCAAGCCTAGCAGAAATGGCAACCAGTCACAGGGCTGTCTGGAGATGGCAGCAAGCCACGTGTTGCTTATATCCCCAAATGAAATCCTGCTACATGCTTTCTTTAAGATTACCTATGTATAGATTTGTAGCTATCAACTTTGGGTTACTAGTTTTAAGTTAACTTTTTTCATAAATGTAACAGATTTTTTACCCAAATCCAATAAAATGAACTTATTAATCTTGACATATGGAATGTTTACATAAACCAACTCTAATTTTTTTGGCTGTTCTGCTTTGCTCTTTTTGCCAGGTGGATCGTCTGACCCAGGTGGATCACCTGACCAAGATGGATCACCTGACCCAGGACAGAGAGGAACCTTTTAAATATTTTTGAATCTAGAGAAGGGGGAGCTAGAACCCGAACCTACAGCTAGCTTTCAAATAAAATAGAACATCATAAAGTAACTTTAGTGTTATCCATACCGAAAGGATGGCTAAACTTCTGCTAACCTGAATCCAGTGATCAGAGAGCCCAGAATAATATTCTGAGGTCCAGCCATAAAGGCAGCCATGTGGTGAGTTGTGGCTGAAGGGACAACGAAAATATTCGACCTATTTTTATCTCCATGCTGTACTTAAAGGACATGTATAGACCCATCAGAATGCACAAACAGACAAACTTTAGCAACATAGGCTGATACAGCTTCCTTGAGGAACATGTATGGACCCATCAGAAAGAACAAACAGACAAACTTTTTAGCAACACAGGCGGATACAACTTTCTCCAGAAACAGGTGAACAAAACTTTCCACGGTAAAGACACTTTGTTACGAATTACAAATTACATAGATTTTAAACCATGCCTGATAGGCAAGTTACAAATCATGAGATAAGAGTTTACAGCATAATCTTAAAACATAGAAAAAAAAAAGATTTTTAGTGGGGTTTCCAGGTTGCCAACGACAGGGCTGCAGCTCCTGGGAGAGAGAAGAAAGCCACAAGAGGAGTCTTCTACATGGGTGTAGCAGGCTGCATGAGCTGGACAGGTACATAGGTGCCCATGTGGAGGGGAAAACAGGGCAGAGAAAAGGAGCAGTTGCAGATACTGCAGAGAGGGTCAGGAGCCTATCTGTCTCCCAAGGCAGAGGGAAGCAGCAGCTGCAGATATGGGGTGGGGGGTGGTAGGAGCCTCTCTGTCTCTTATTCCCATGTTGTAACAAACATATGGACAGGACATTCAGTCAGTTTAAGGAGAGAGAGCAGACAGAAACGGGCAGGTTTGGGAGCAAAGAAAAAGAAGTAGAGAGCAGAGAATTCTTTCTCACTCCTCGATTGCTCATTCCGTGGTAAAGCATCTGGTGGCTTGAGACGGTCACAGCCGACTCGTGGGCAGGGAGGCCTGAGACCCAGGCTGTCTGTGCAGAGAGGCAGGTTGCCCATGAACCAGGACACAGGCTCTGATGACCCTGTATGCAGTGGTTGAGACAGAGGCTCTACCCCAGGTGCTGTGGCTGAGACACAAGCTCTGCCACACTCACACGCACACATGCTGTCAGGAGAGGCTGTTCCCACTGCGCTAGGAACATCAAACCTTAGCTGGTAAGAAGCAGAATTTCCCACGACTAAGAAAGTATGGGAGCATCATGGCCAGAGGGAAACATTCCCAGAGATTTTTCAGTGCCACAGGGGATTCTCCACAGTCCTAGATGCAAGCCTGCCCCCAGATTTGAGAGACAGACAACCATGTTAGAGATTTTAAACTGGCTGCTGCATTACTAGGTTTTTATGTGAGTTGAAAAGGCTACGGCAGATGAAAACTGAAAAAATAGCCGAGGAGAGAAAGAGAGAAAAGAGACTGTCGGTTCTCTGTCAGAATGGCCGGGCGAGAACACTGCTACCCTTTGATGCTGCCAGGGGAGGTGCTCATGAACTCTGCCCAGTCCAGAATTCTCTGTTCGGGCACCAGCTGTGGGGTTTCCCTTTTCCCTGTGGTCCTGTTTGCCACCAGGCTTTGAGGACAAAGGATGCAGAGGCAACATGCAGGGCTTTGTATGACCTGTATGATGGAAACAGCTTTCCATATGATGGAAATAGTCTTTCAGTGTTACAGCTCAGCTTTATTCCAGAGTAAAGGGAACATATATGATGGGGACAGCAGCTGGGGTATCACCTAATTTGCATTTGGCACCACTGTCCTGCTATACAGCTGAAGCACAATTCCTAATTATGATATGGACAAAAGGCCAAGTGTGGGGAGGAACATTTGCAGGGAACTACGTCAAAGGGAAGGAACAGCTTCCAAAAAAAGTCAGGCATCCGGGACTAGAGATGTTATCCAAATAGAGCAGGGAGAGAGTCCTGCTGCAAAGAGAGAACTCCATATTACACCGACCTCAGAGAGGTATCTGGACACGGTGAACTGCAATCTTAAATGCAGGGTGATTTTATTGCTCCCCCCCCCCCTTTTTCACAAAAGTATTTAGTTTTACTCTAAGTAGCTGGAATATCTAGTCTCAGGTTCTTGGTCACCCAAGCAGTGTTGGGTATGGGTTCCAGCCCATGGAGTGAGCCTTCCGTCAAATATTGGTTGGTGACTCCCCCAAGCTTTGTGCCACCACTGCCCTAGCATATCTTGCAGGCAAGAAAAACCACTGCAGAACAAAGGGTTTGTGGCTAGGTTGGTGTTTATGTTACTCCTTTGGTAGCCCTTGGAGTGCATTCCCATACCAAAGACACCCAGCACATATGGGTGAAGGCTCTAGGTAGGCATCAGATCAACCTCTCATTGCTCAATAAGTTGTTCAGATGTCATTGTAAGCAATGGGGCCTTTTTGTTCATTTCTGGAGAACAACTTACAGTTTTTGCAACAGCCTATCTGGGAGTGACAAAGAGGCTCCTTTGTTCAAGGATGCACTTAGATGTAACCCATATCCTGTGCACAGTCATTGGTGACAAGAGATTTCTAGTTGTGACTGTGACTTCCCCATTATTTGATTTCCTTTAGATCTCCTTCATATATGTATATATTTTAGGAACCTTCTACAGTAGTAGGTCTCCAGACTACCTCTCAAATTGTGCTTAATTTTTGCTGTCTCACCTGTATTCTCTACATCATCCCCCTCTCCAGTTGATCCTCCCATTCCAGTGCCCCAAACCCATTCAAAGCTATTTATTTTACTTCCCATTTCTATGTAGATATATCTCCCACAACACTGGTTCCTTACTTTGTACCTAACCTATGTGTCTTGCAAGATTGGAGCTTGATTATCACTGACTTAAAAACTAATATCAACACCTAAGTGAAAAGGCACTATATTTTTCTGATTCTCGATTACGTTGTTCTGGATGACATTTATTAGTTCCGTTCACTTACATGTGAATATCATGATTTATTTTTTTAATGCCTAAGTAAATTCCTATCATGTGAATGTACCACATTCTCTTTATCGATTTATCTGTTGAGGAACATCAAGGTTGTTTCCAAATTCTGCCTAGTATAGAGCAGCAATGAACATGGTTGAACAAGTATCTGTGGTAGGATGAAGTATCTTTTAGGTACATGACCAACAGTAGCTGGATATGGATATACATCAAATCCCATTTTCCTGAGGAAACACCACACTGATTCCCATAGTGGCTATAAAAGTTTGCACTTACCCCAGCAATGGATGAGTGTTCTTCTTACTCCACATCCTAGCCAGCATGAGGTATCACTTATTTTATCAAATTTAGCCATTCTGAGGGATTAAGGAAGAAATCTCAAAGTAGTTTTAATTTTCATTTTCCTGATGATGAAGGATGTTGTACATTTAATTTTTTTCTCAGCTATTTGAGTTTCCTCATCTGTGTATTCTGTTTAGATTTGCACCTCATGTTTGATTAGGTTACATGTTTTCTTGTTATCTAGTTTTTGGATATATATACATATATACATGATATATGATATTACATATATCATGATATATGATAATATATGATATTACCTTTTCTTCATCTGTAGTTAGTAAAATTCTTTTCGCATTCTGTAGGCTTCCCTTTGTTTGAGTGGTGATGTCTTTTGCCACGGAGAAGCTTCTCAGTTTCTTGAGGTCCCATTTATTAATTGTTGATTTTAGTCCCTATCCTAATATTGTTCTTTTCAGAAAGTCTTTTGTGTTGCCAAGGAGTTCAAGAGTATTCTCCACTTTCTCTCATATGAGATTCAGTAGATCTAGTATTATGTTGATATCTTTGATTCATTTGGAGGTGAGTCTTACGCAGGGTAATAAGTAAAGATCTATTTGATTTCTCCTTCTTGTAGCCATCAAATTTGACTAGCACCATTTGTTAAATAAGTTTTCATTTTTCTGTTATGTATTTTTTGCTTCCTTATCAAAACTCAGGTGTCCATAGGTGTGTAGATTCATGTCAGGATCTTCAGTTTGATTCAACTGATCAATAGTTCTGTTTTTGTGACAATATCAGGTTGTTTTTATCACTGCAGCTCTGTACTACACTGTGAAATCAGTGGTGGTGATACCTCCAGCAGTTCTTTTGTAATTCTTGATTGTTCCAGCTATCATGGGTGTTTTTTTGCTTCTATACAAAGTTGAAAATTGCCCTTTCATGATCTGTTAAGAACTACGTTTGAATTTTGATGGGGATTGCACTGAATAGATATTACTTATGTTTGGTTTTATTGTGGAATTTCTTATTTTCTCCCTCTATTATGATCAAAAGTTTTCTAGTTATAATAGTCTGAACTGACACCTCTGATCTCTTAAATTCCATAAAACATCTGTAAAGGCCAAACGGCTTCTAGGGTCTCCATTGAGAAGTGAAGTGTTATTGTAATAGGTCTACATTTATATTTTACTTGGTCTTTTTCCCATGAAGGTTTTCACATTCTTTCATTGTTCTGTATGTACTTTTATTATTTTGTGACAAGGGGACTTTCTTTTCTGGTTGTTTCTATTTGGTGTTCTCTTTGCTTCTTTTACCTTGATAGGCATCTCTTTTAGGTCTGGAAATTTTTCTTCTATGATTATTTTGAAAATATTTTCTAGGTCTTTGACCTGGTTTTCTTCTCTTTACTTTGTTTCTATTATTCTCAGATTTTGTCTTTTCATATTGTCCCAGATATTCTGGGTGTTTTGTGCCAGGATGATTTTTAGATTTACCATTTTCTCTGATCAAGGTATCCATTTCTTATATCTTGTCTTCCTTGCTTCCGACTCTCTTTTCCATCTCTTGTATTTTCTTGGTGAGGCTTGCCTCTGAGGTTCCTATTCAAATTCCTAAATTTTTAATTTCCATTGTTCCCTCAGTTTGTTTTCATTATTGATTATATTTGTGTTCTCACGCCTTGAACTGTTTTATGCATTTCCTTTCACTGCTTGTGCTTTCAATTTTTTTCTATAAGTGATTTATTTATTTCTTCTTTAAGGATATCTATAATGTTCAAAAAGACTACTTTAAGGTCTTATTCCTATGTTTCAGCTGTATTGCAATACTCAGGACCTGTTGTGGTAGGGTTTCCAGGCTCCTGTGGAGACATTGTCCTGGCTGTAACTGATTGTGTTTTAATCCTGGACAGCTGCCACCACTGGATTCTGTTCCCACAAGACCCACTACACTGCCTAACTCCAACTACTTAATCATTAACCCTGTGGTCAGCCCTGCCCAGAAACTGCATCAGACTCTATAAGCTCAGATACATCCCACACCATTCAGAAGAACCAATGAGTGACTGGCATACCAGCTGAGCTGCCCCAGACTCTAAACCCTAAGACCCAGTACCCATCCTATGCCCCTTACTCTTACCATATCAGCACCAGCAAGACCAGAAGAAATCAGACTTCATAGGCCCAAGGTCCATCCCAAACCAATGAGAAGAGCAGTACTCCCTCCACTGGACTCTGTATTCAGGTCTCCAACTCCAGAAGAAGACTTCAGCTTAATAGGAGGACAGGCTGTATCTAGATACTCAATGCCCCCAAAATAACAGCAGAGGGACCCTACTGTTCCTGAAGACTTGCCAGTCACCAGAACCCTTGGCCACTTAGGTCAGAAGACAAGAGAGGAAACAGAAACTAAAAGTATCACAGTTTTACTCAATGTTGGTTGTGGAGATGGCAGTTCAGCCAATAATTAAAATAGAGTTTATTATTCTGCTTATCTATGTGTAGGCAGATTGTTTTCTGTCCCATCAGCCTGCTCTGAAATAACAACACAGAGACTTATTATTAATTATAAATGCTCAGCTGATAGCTGTTTGTCACTAACTAGCTCTTATAACTTACATTAACCCATAATTCTTATCTATGCTCTGCCATGTAACTTGGTACCTTTTCTTCAGTGTGGCAAGTTCATTTCCTGCTTCCTCTACATCTCCTTGTGACTCCTGAAACTCTTCTTCCTTTTTCTTTTCCTTTTCCTCTTTCTTTTCTCACTCTTTTTTTTTTCTGCCAGTCTGGCCTAACCTCTAGCTGTCCAGCTATTGGCTAGTCAGCTTCTTTATTAAATAAATTACAGTGACACATATTCACACAGTGTAAAGGAATACTCCACATTTCACTTTTTGTCTAAATGAAAAAGGAAGATTTCAAATTTTACACAATAAAATTTACATATATAAAGTTTCATATATATATGAAAAACAGTTGTCAAGGAAGAATTAAATTTACAATAACCAGTCCATTTGTATTTGGCAAATCTAGAGAAAATATTCCATCATCTGTCTTATCTTTGAGTCTAAATTTTTATACCTAATTTAGCTTTTTATCATAACCAAAGAAAACTTTAAGTCTAATTATCCAGTCTTCAACTCCATCAAAGACCCCAGAGTTTCTTTGATAACCATCATCCTCTTTTGAGGTGCTTTCAGGAGCAGATGTGTCTCACTGTCATGAAAAGCTTTAGGCTACTAAGCATATTAAATGCCATATTCTATAGGTCTTTGCAGTATTTAAAGACCATCTAGCTGTCTAAATATATCTGTCTACGACCTTGAAAACATGCTTAACATGAAAATAAGTTTGACTAATATACATGACTATTAATCTGTATTTCTTAATTACACATTACATTTTCAAATGGGCTGCATAAACATGATACTCAAAACAAGAGTAGAAATATATATATATATATATATCTTTAAATTTGCATCAATAAACCAAAATCCTTGCAATGTAAAAATATTTTGAGATTAATGCTTGTTTTTCAGATTAAAGTAGGTTCAATCATCTACCCTTTCCCTCATCATTGCTTTATCATATCCCCCTTTTTCCCTTTAGAAAGAGATCTTTGAATTTAACTCTGTTTAGTTTTTTTTTCTGATTATGACTAATAGCAACTTGTAATCAGCCCCCTAAACAATGACAAATATCCGTAATACATTGTAAAACCCAAACCCATGCATACCCCATCTGTTAGGAATGTGGGCATCATTCTCTAGACTACTTCCTATTGTATGTGAGTACTGGTATCTTTGGGACAACCTTTAAAAAGTCAGGATAATTGTTATATCATGGCTAAAGCAGTTTATGAGGACAGACCATCTCAGTCAGCAGACTTGAAGTTATTTTGATTCGGAATTCTGAGACTGTAACAGAGGTATTTTGAGATGATGGATCACCTAGGCCATCTGTTTTTTTTTTGTTGTTGTTGTTTTGTTTTGTTTTGTTTTGTTTTTCTGTTATCTGGTCCCCTTGTTCTGAAAATATATAAACTTTTAAAGGTGACATACATGTCTGTATTAATACAAGTATATACTGTGTGTTGTACACAAGTTAGCCAAAGATGATTTTGTATCATGTTTGAGCAGATAAAATATACATTATGTGTTTTATAGTTTTTCTAGGTTTATTTCATTATGTCTGTAGCCAAGAGTCTCAGGGATCTTCCCAGATAAAACTGATCCATATTAACCCAGAATTAATCCATAACCTCTCATTTCCTGTGGAAATAAAAGAATAAGCTTTTCCCCAAAGCAGCACACCTTTTGATTTCCATTTTGAAGTTAAGATATTTTTAAAATATATAGGTTTGTTTAATAGATATAGGTATCTAGAAGCTTTTATAATCAAATGTCTCTTAGCAGCTTTTTCATCAGTATTCAAAAAAAAAATTAAAGACAACACAATAACATACAGGATCCAGACTCCGTGTGGATCCAGACTCCATCTTTATGTGGCTTATTATTTTTATTACTTTTTTAAGGACCTTTTTTTAAAACTATTTTTTAATCTATGACTGTATATATCCTCTTGTAGAATACTATTTTAAAGTGTATTACTTTTATGTTGCATTTGTTTAATTCTGTGAAACTGTATTACTGTGCCTGTCTAAAACACTTGTCTAATAAAGACCTGAATGACCAATAGTGAGGCAGAAGAGAGAAATAGGTGAGAATGGCAGGAAGATAGGATAAATAGGAAAATCAGGGAAAAAAAGATGAATGAACAAGAGAGGAAGGAGGAGGATGCCCAAGGGCCAATTACCCAGCCACCCATCTGCACAGCCAGACACAGAGTAAGAAGGAAAGAAAAGGTATACATGAATAGAGAAAGATAAAAGTCCCGAGGTCAAAGATCAAGGGATATTTTAAGTTAAGAAAAACTGGCAAGAAACAAGCCAAGCTAAGGTCAGGTATTTATAATTAAGAATAAGCCTTTGTGTGTGATTTATTTGGGAGCTGGGTGGTGGGCCCCCCAAAAGAGCAACAATATCCTTTCTCTTTTCTCTCCCAAGCTCATGTACATTTTGAACACAATGTAACCTGTTTAGAGGTTTCTTTTGTCTGGATCTGTCTTTATTGTGTATCTGTAATCTTTTACTCTGCAAACTTAAACCACTGTGTACTTAGATCATGGCATGCTCGAAGCTGGCTCTTCTCTACTCAGATGCCTGAGAGCTTAGCCTCATGATGGAGATATCCAGGAGCCACATCTACCACCCAGGTCTGGGGAGTTTTGGGGGTCCATGTTGCTATTGAGTAGCATGCTGCCCATTGTTCATAAACCCCATTTAAGTGTTCAGTAGCAAGGCCTCTTATAAGAGCTGTACTCTATTTTCTGCTAGCACCAAGCAAGTAAGACGCCTCTTAAAGTAGTCGCACCTCTATTCGCCTCTAGCAGTGAGCCTAAGAAAGTATGGTTACCAGGAAATAGTTGTTGACTCTGGTTTTGTGTATTTGGAACATTTTTTTTAAGTTTTCTTGGGTTTCATGTGTATCTGTGTTGCCCGACAATGGGCACTAGATGTAGGTGGAAATTTTCTGTCCCACAGGCCTCTCCTAAATAACCACAAATATGACTTATTGTTAATTATAAATGCTCGGCTGATAGCTAAGTTTGTCACTTACTAGCTCTTATAACTTAAATTATCCTATAATTCTTATCTATGCTTTGCCACATGGCTCAGTGCCTTTTTTCAGTATGGCAAGCTCATCTCCTGCTTCCTTTGCATCTCCTTGTGAATTTTGAGACTCCTCTTCCTTTTCCTGATCTCTTTTTTCTGCCAGTCTGGCCTAACCTCTACTTGTCCAGCTATTAGCCAGTCAGTTTCTTTATTAAACCAATCACAATGACACATAATCTCCCAGTGTAAAGGAATTTGGGCGCTGGGTGGTGGGCCCCCCAAAAGAGCAACAATATCTTTTCTCTTTTTTCCACAACTATGCATACAGTAAACCATCTCAGGAAGTGAAGAGTTACTCCATGATATAGTTTCATTCATACTTTTGCTATACCTCAAAAATATTATTACTTCAGAGATACATTTTACCATAAATTCCAGGACACAGGGTGCTAATGCAGTGAAAAAATTTTAGGAGCAGTATTTTCCATATTAGTGGTATGTTTCTAGGTTTATAAATTCCAAATAGCCATGAGAAGTTTTTTAACACTGTTAAGTCTTAAAGTAATTTTAGGAAACAGAAAATAGAGAATTTTAATGTAAGTGTAATTTAATTTTATTTCTCTTGTAGGCAGAAAAGATAGCCCTGAGTGTGTAAAGTCCTGATTTAACATATGTTGTTGATATGAGCTTGTCATATCAAATACCATAGCCTCAGACCATGAGAAAATGGTGAATCCTTCCTCCCCAATGCCAGAGGGCGAAGTTTACAGAATGGCAACACTATCCTCTTGTCCATGAGCATATATTGATAGTGTGTGCAGATAATGTCCACAATAGCTTTCTCCCCCCAGGTATTTTTACCCTGAAAATTGCTCTGCTATAGAGATTTCTACTTGTCTAAACCTGTCTCCTTTATGCAGCTGTATACTAGACACCCTGGCTCCCTGTTTATCTGTTTGTAATGACTTCACTTCGTTGTTCAACTGTATGAATTCATTACACTAAGCTTCCAGAGGTTCTATAGATTTTCCTTCAGAGAGTCCAAACCATCTGATCTCAGCTATTTTGTGTGTTCATGAGTCTGTGTATTTGTCTTTTCTTCTTTATTTTTGCCATAGCAATTTTCTCTGGTCCTTGAGCCATACTGGACAGAGCATCAACTTGACATTGATTGGTATATTTTCATTCTTATTTTAATTAAAACATAATTGTAACATTTTTCACCTTCTCTTTCATCCCTCCAACCCCTTACATATAGCCTCACTTATACTCTTTCCCAGATTCATTGACTCTTTTCCTTTGTTATTTTACACAGAAACACACATATGTATGTGTACACACAGACACAGACACACACACATACACACACACATACACACACACACACACACACACACACACGCACACACATACCTAAATATATAAATATACCTTTTCAGTATGCACACATATAATAATGTTACTGTTATGTATCTGATTTCAGGGCTAACCACTTGGTATTGGATAACCAACCAATTAAGGGTAGTCATCCTCAGGGAAATTTATGCCTCCTGCTCTGAACATTTCTTAGTTGCTTACAGTTCATTGCTTAGGATAGGGATCCTGTGATATTTCCCCCTTATATGTTAGCATGTCTACTGGTATCTTCCTTGTTCAGGTCTTGTTTAGGCAGACATGTTGTTGAGATTGCAAGTGTAAATATTCTCTGTCATTTCCAGAAGGGACTATCCACAGTCTCATATCAGACCCCTGACTTTTACAATGATTCTGAAAGGTTTATAGTGTTAACATATTCATGGAGTTTGCAATGTTAAGATATCCACTTTATTTAATTTTACCCTTTGTTATAGTCTATTTTAATGAAATTGGTTTATTTCAAAAATATATTTTAAGTTTGGGTTTTGTCTAAGGTATACTTACAGTGTTTGTGTTCATTTGTTTCATAGTTCTGTAAAATTAACAGCTGGTTTTAATTTTATTGGATTCGGGCTTGAGATTTGAGTTAAGAATGTTTCATGGATATTGTATTGTTTTAATCTTACCTGAAAATATTCCCACTTCCTTAAATTGTATATACAATTAATTTAGATTTCAAAATAATTCAGGATCCTAGGTGATTCTAGTAATTTCATTTACTAATGGTTACATACATATTGTACATTTTTATCCATTTACTAAAATGTGTGACATTGACAACCCAAGGAATGAGTGTAATACTAACTATACAGAACATCGAATATAATTATTCCTCTCATTAAATACATATAGTTTTTATAGTTTGTAGTATTTATTTTGTGGTTCATGATAATATTTAAAATGGTAAACAGAGGCTAGGAAAGAAAATAAGTAGAAAAAGCACAAGTTCTGGTTAATTAACATATTAAGAAGTCAAACAGATATCTTTATTCATCACTACATTATTGCAGCAGTTCCATTTTAAAAAATGTTCACCAAACCTTTATAATATAACAAAGGTATTTCTGAAAAGAATGTGAAGCTCATATACAAAGTACTTCTTTTAGAAAAGAAATTGGTTTGAAAAGCCTGGCTTTGTGAGAAAAGAATATTTATTACTTCAGTTTAGATACCTGAATTAGGAGAAAAAAGGCAAGATATACAGAAAAGAATAAAACGGAGATTTTTCTATGGCCTTACTCTTAACTAGTTACCAAAGAGTAACATAGGATGATGATTTACTATATTTGTATTTACCCAGTAAACATATTCTTTAATGAATTTATCCTTTAATATCAATCAGAAACAAATTTATTATCATGTTAACTTATATCATGAACACCATGTCATATGCATATTTTAAAAAGAAGTGAACACTCAAAATAGTCATGTTGTAATAAATGGCTTTCTGTGGTTTAAAAATTAAGTCTGAATACTATACTAAGATCTAGAAGAATAAATTAGGTGATATTAATGTAATATTAGGAATTATAGCATCTTTTTCTTCATTTTTATTGATTCTCAACTTTGAAGATAACAAAGAGGGCATCCCAACACTCTTATCATTTGTCTTATCATATTACATAGAAACAATACCAAACACATAGGGAATATATTTAGATAATTTAAACTTAAATTTTATCTACTCAATATAAACAATAGGAATACAATGTTTCTCTCTGTGTGTCCCTCTCTCAAAGTATATTAAAATGATAAAATGTATTTCTTGTTATCTTTGAAAAGTACATTTGTTAACTTAATTGCAGGAGATTATTCATCAAAGTAGTAATAAGGATATTTGTATTAAAAGAATACTCATTAATCTTAAAAATATATCACTATGTCATCAGAGTACTCTATAAAAATTGATCAGAATAGATATTGTGTGTCCTTCAAGTAGCAAGAACTTCTGAATAATAACAGTGCTCAGTTGTCATAAAGTAGAACAGCCAGACAGCTTTAGTGTGAGATTAGCACAGGTAATAGATCAGTAATCCTTGATGAATCCAAACCTGAAAATATCCCTGCTGATATCTAAAACATTTTCCCAAAGAATAAAATACCAAAAGATTAAATATTGTACCCCATAAAGCAAATAATTTTACTGAAATTCTATAAATGCAGGCTCACAAAATTAAAGCAATTACTTGTACATAGATGGGTTAATTAAGTCTTGGTTGTATAGAAGTATTTTTTTTATGAGTGTGAGTCTTATGATTTTCACATTTCAATTGCTATAACAGATTCTTTTTACCAATCAAATTTTTAGAGGAATGAAAAAATAAAAAAAGAAGAGTTATATATTTTTAAAGTAAACATATAAACATGTCTAGTGTACATTGAATGTGCAAATGAAAATCAATTCATATTTAATGAGCTATATAATTTATCTAAATAATTTAGATAAGTAATGCAAGAGATCTTCATTTCCTTAGATAAACAGAATAAACAGATGCTTGAAATAAATAGCCTTCCCTTCTTACATCGTGACTGCTACATACCTAGAATATGTTCCTACAATCAACATTTATATATTCCAAGTACATGAGGTAAAAAATGCATGTTCTATTTGAAATAAAGAATTCATAACTAATAAATCCCATCACATAGCCATTTTTTTCTATTTCCCGCAAAGATGAAACAGTGTGTGGAAATCAGTTCCTCTTCCAAGATACAAACAGTTACTGCACTTAATTTGCATAAAAACAATATGTTCGATAAATCCATTTTATGAATAAAAGATAGAAAGCATTAGCATGTATAGTTGAAAAATATGCAGTGTACAAACCATGTTCTAGTGTAGTAGACCACCTTTCTTATCCCAGCAATTGTAGGGCAGAGACAGGTGGACCTCTATTAGTCTGAGATCAGCCTGGTTATTCAGCAAGTTCCATGCCATCCAGTGCTACACAGTAAGACATTGTTTCAGCAAATAAATAAAAAAGTATAAACCTCAATCTCATTATTGTAAATGCAATTTTCTTAAGAAAATTAGTTTCAGAAAACCCAGAAGTAAATAATCTGACAAGAAAGCAGTGGGGTCAATTTTATTTAGTTTTTGGGAAAAAGGACAGTTTTTTTTTTTTTAATTACTAGTAATTAAGAGTGTGGTTAAGATAGAAATAGAATTTCCTGTAACTTATTTCCTAAGTTCTACATTTGCAGACATCATTTTACACATTCTTGAATAGTAAAGATATAGAAACACAACAGGACTTTACTTTGTTCCATATTTTCGATGTAATGTTGTCATTCAAAACCAGTAATAACACTTCGGGATCAATATATACTAAAGCTTTTCCATTCAAATTCATGTTAAATTATACATAAAGCAACTCTTATGGGCAAGTGCCATGGTTTTCATATAATAATTGTATCAATAAGTATGTGTTCCCATATTAAAGGAGACTTATCTGTAACATCTAATTAATATTCCAACATTACAATTATATGAAAGGATGACTTAATTAGCCTTAATTATCAAGGACAGCCTGATCTCCCTGCCATTTGGATACCTGCCCATTGGGCTGCTGAACTCAGGTGCATAACCCCGATTGTGGGATCATTTCAGAAGACCATCTGTTTTGAGCTCTGCCCAGCTTTTCCTATCCCCTGTGGTCAATTTATGAGAACATTTCTGTTTCTTTTCTGCATTTAAGGTCATATCAGATAAAAACTATCCAGTAAGTGTCATCTGCCCTTTTATCAACCCATTTCCCCTCCTAACTTCTGTGTGACTTTCTAAAAGTTTCCTGAATCATTCCATATGTGTTCAGACAGTTCTAAGTCTCCAACAACAGTAACCTATCCTCAGGCTGGCATGCCTAACACCCCTCTAACCTCTAAATGCTGACTTAGCTGCAAATTGTTTCAGTCAGCATTCTTAGTTTTAAGTTATAAAAACAAAAGTTGGCTTATATGAGTGTAACATATTGGGGAAAATTCTCAGAGTTTGATATATTTGTGGAATACTCAAAGGAGTTATGTTCAAGTACTGAGAAAAGAAAAAAGGGATAGCCAGCTAGTTAAACATTCTACGATAAGCTTATTAATTATTGGAGGAAAGCCATGATTCCAAAATATAAATGTTCTCATTACATAATAAATTTGAATGTTGGGTAAAGTTGTAACAAAAAGAGATGGGAAAGTTCAACTAATAAATCCTACCCATGTGTCCCCTTTTGTTGAGAATTTCTCTGCTTATAAGTTTATGGTCAGGACAGCTAAAGGAAGAAGCAGAAATTTTAAACTTTATGATTATTATGTACAGAAATATGTAAAAAAAGAGTGTGTCTATGCTGGTTTGATATAGGATTAATGACCCTCCCATCGCAAAGCCATTCAATATGAGTCCAATGGAATCTGAAATATGGCTAAGTCCATCTGGATTCTCTTAAGCCACATGAAAAGTTCCGTTGGACACTAAAGGGAGGGAGAGAAAAATGTGAAGTATTGGTCCAGCACTACCCTTTAAAGACAATATATATAAAGCAATAAAGAATTTACAGTAAAGGAACATGATTCTAGAAATATTTAAGTAAGTACTAAATTTAAATTATAACCAAATAGCTGTAAATTAGAATACGACAAGCTTCCATGTTCAAGCAATAGAATTTACATATATTTAAAAAACAAAACTGCTCAGAGCCAAAAGAATATGCACAAGTAGTCATTTTCATGCAGGAATAGGTTGCTGTATGAGTTGGTACATCATTGCTAGGGGCTGTTAAATAATTGACAACAGAATTTCAGAATGTGAAAATAATAAAACGTAACAACTTATTGCTCTAGCAACCTATCAGAAAATAATCACAGGTGTATCAATGCAGTCACACTTTTATTATAGCATTCTTAATTTTAAAAAATCAGGTATTTGAAACTACCCAACAGTTGAAATACTACGTACTATTAAAAGTCACATTATAGATGTGAGTTAGATTTCTCAATACATTGAAAGAGAAAAGTACCATACTTGTGAATTAGATGTGCTATGTCATGGCTGTTAGTTTGCTAAAATTGTCAAGATCTGAACACAGTAGAAAATACCATAGACCAAAGAGATTAAAATGATATTTTCTCATAGTTCTGGAGTCCAGAAATCTAAGATTCAGGTGCTGCTAGAGTTGGTTCCTCATGAAGGTCATGAGAGAAGGAACATTCATGCATCTTCTAGAGACTATCCTTAAATTCCTCATGGTGACTGATCACTCCCATCTTCTGTTTCCAGCACCATTTCTGCTGACATCATCTCAAATTATCAACCATCTCTCTCCTTGCCAGTACCTCTGTTGTGCTTCTTGGCTTCTAAAAAACACTACCCTTAGTCTATAACTCTTCATCCACTTCATAGTGTCACCACACAGAGATTTGAGTTATTGGCCTTTAACTGTGTCTTGATGCTATACATCTGAGTTTTAATTATAAGGAATCATGGATACTAAAAAGTAGCTTTTCCTCTCGGACTAGTACCCTGAGTCCAAAAGTGCTTTTCTAGGAACCAATTTACCTTGCTGTACCTGTGAAAAAAATCATGTATAAGCCAAAACCACTACAGAGTAGATGGATGTTACCCTGTAGGAAGTCAGAATAAAGAGTATAACTTTTTAATAATGACTCATGAAGCCTGAAAATTATCTGTTTACATACCACAAAAAGGTCTATGCCACACTTGTACTCAGATTTCAATTCCAATGATGACTGCTTGGCTTACAGTTACAAATCTTTTTCTATCTCAAGCTTAATACTGAGTCTTTGAAAATGGTGCTTTTTCCACTTTTGAGCCATCTTCCACTTTTGAGCCATCTGAAGACACTTATGAAATCAGGGGCTGCCAAGAATCAGGACCCTCAGGAATATCTACAGAGACATCTTGAGGAGGTCACAGAGGCTTCTCGGGAATAAACTGCAGAGTTTGGGTATTGCTGCAATTTGGAGCAGATGTAACTGGAACAAGGCATCCTACCTTCACTTGGAAGGTTTTTCTCAAGTGTCCAAGAATTTTGGTTGCCAAAATGAGACTGTGACCAAAAGAAGGACTACTGGATAAACAGGTGGACACAAAGGAAGTGTGTAGCAAGTGACAATAAGTTCAATCAGCAGGCCCTCATAAATTAGATAATTCAGAGGGAAAGTAAACACTAAAGGGCATTTGAAACCCATACTGTACTTAACAGAATCTAGCAGTGCTTAACTCCTAGCCAAACAATCTCAGGGAGGTCATGTCATTTGTAAAAACATTAAAGAAAGCTATGGTACTATCTATATTACCTTGCAAATGCTATTCTTACTCTTCTCTTCTGGAAGAGAAGCTTGAAGATCCTTTAAATACTATGAGCAACCTCACTCATCATCCCTGTTCCTTATTATCTTTCTTTTGCCAACTTCATGCTATGAATATATATATTCCTTGTACCAAAATAATTGTCTAATTTTTGAAAATTGCATTTGCTAGGTACAATGTGATTTTCAAATAATATGCCAAAACATGAAGAAAAATACAAGTCTAAATTATGACTGTGGTTTTTAAGCTTTCGTGGCAATGAATAAAGTGTGAGTACCAGATTAAAAAGCATCTGAGGGAAGGGCAGGTGAGGGGCTGGGAGGATTCGATGGTGGGGAAACTGTGATTGGGATGTATTTTATGAGAGAATAATAAATAAAGTAAAATAAAATAACTGGAAGAAAAGGCATTCAAGAAACCATAAATAAAAATGAACATTCTATTCAAATATTTGACAGGATTTAACAGCTTACCAGTACCCATAAACTATATCACAGCCTAATTTGCACCTCATGGTTAAGAGAAGTTTAAAATAGTATAAAAGTTAACTTTAATTTTAGGTAATATTCTTCTGTGTTTTTCTTCCAGTAGATTGTATTACTATTTCTGGGATCTTAACATTAATATCATCCTTCAAACACACGATCTATAAAATATTTATGGTTTTTAAATGAAGATTATCTTTATATACTTAAAAGTATAAATTATGTTAATGCTCAAACATAATTTAAAATATTTTGCTGACTGGTTTGTAAATTATACAGGAGTAAAATCTGGATTACTCTCCTATTCACATATACTTTACTCTGTTACTCATTGTCTCAGGATGTGGGAAAAAATATTTTTATAATGTGGGTCAAATATGCACCACTGTTTTACCCAGTCTCAAGTGTCTCAGTTTTTCTCTGTCCCTCTTCTCTTCCAAGACAAATAAACAAACAAGCAAAAAATTAAGAAAAATGTGGAGAAAATAATGCTTTGATCACTTACCACTGGATGTTAGTGATTTTTTTAAACATCTACACACACACTATTTTTGGTTAATCATGTTACTCAATGCCAAATGCTACAGAAAGTTAAGAACAAAAACATTTTACATCGACAATTGCTATTAATATCTTGATAGAGATAACCACATGCATCAAGAAATTTTGTTTAAATGTATGTTGAAAACTGATAAGAGATGAACATTTTGTAACAAACCTGTAGAAAGTTAGAATATGCTGTAATAGGTATATCAGTTAAGATAAAGATACGTTATGAAAATCAATTTAATCATCTTTTACTTATGATAATTTTAAGCAAATGTTCCAATTCCCACATTTTTCTTTAGGAAACTAAGTCTTCAAAAATCTTTAGTTTTCCTGAAGAATAATTTATAAAATAAGATCTGTATAAGACAAATAAAAATATATAAACTATAATTATTTCTAATTGAAGATAGTTATGCTTATTGGTCTAAGTGAAGATCAATGTGGCATAGAGTTGATTACTTTTATCACATTTCACATTTAAATTTTTAAAAAGTTGGGAAATAATTGTGAAGTTAATGAACACCAGGAAGTTCCTTACAATATCCCACACACACACAGCCTAATTCACTTCATAGTAAGACTCTGAAATAATGGGGGAATAACAAAAATGTAGCTTGTCATATAAGGCAATGTTTCGCAAATTTCAAATGATGGGGGAAAGTCACTAATATGTACAAATATTTAATGTAAAATTATTGAGTCTGTAACATCCAAGTTTGATGCCTGAAAGTAAAAGAACGATCACATAGACAGGCCAATTCATTTTTCTTTATCTTTGACTGCAATTAGACTTCTCCCTTGTGTGTTAATTTCAAAGCAACTTCAGCCTAAAAGAGTACTAGTAAGGCTTTAAGCATGTTTTAGAAAACATACTTTCTTGTGAAAGTCTATTATTTAAAGTTTCATAGAATATACATTGCTTTGGAAAACATGGATTTACTCTCAAACATTTGCTTTAAAAAGGCAGTAGTTTATATTAGTTCAAATTTTGCTCTGTTTACTACATATGAGGACTTTATATTTTCTCCTGAGGAAGATATGCAATTATAACAGATCTTTCACAGAGTCTGCAACTTAGAGGAGCATTTCAGAGCCCTATCAAGATCTTGCTGATCTGATTAAGAAGTAAAGTTGCACAGGTGCATTATCCGGTTTATTTTGAAAGGAAAAGCATCAGACGTGATCAAATCCAGCCTCCCCATGACAGCATGGTCAGGCAGGGCCACTTTTAGTATTCTAACAGAAAATGTGAATGAGAATTACCATTTCCGAGAATTGTTAAATGGGTATCTAATAATGGGAGTCAGATGTTCCTTCCATTTCCTCCCTTTCAGAACGGGGGAATTCAATAAAGGTATCAGTAATTTTGAATGCAAACAGATCTGGCTTCCTGCTACCACCTGCTTAAGTTAATTCGGTGTGCTTTATATGTGAGCAGAGAAGCACTGTTTTCTTCCTATCTCTTCTTTTTGGAAAGATGTTTGAAAGTATGTTTTTAAATAACACACTTATTAGAACATAAAATCAACCCAATACTCTTTGGCTATTGAAAAGTACATTTTACAGTAAAGGGAAAGTCTTATAATATTAACAAAGTTGGCTAAAGAAATGTTATTCTGACATTTGTCCACATTATGTATCACATGTCTGGTGTATTACAGCCCAGCCCAAGCGCTGAGCAATTAGAATGTAACAATGGGCAAAGAACCACAAGCAAAGGCTTATTTTTTTTATTATATTCTTCTACTACTAGTGAAAAAAAATAAGTAAATGAAGAATGAAATAATGTGTGTTCGTGCATATTTGTGTCCAAAATTCAGAATACACCCACACAAAAGGATATAACATGGGGAGAATGCCATTGTTCAATATGGTGGTAAAAACAATTTCATCTATAGAATACATAATTTGAGATCTGAATGAAATGAAAGAGTTGTCTATACTGACTTTAGAGGCAAGCATGATCCAGGATCAGCAACACGAAGTGTTAATGCTCATTGCCATGAATGTACTTAACGAAAACCTGTTAAGTAAAATAAAAATAAAACAAATGAGTTGCAGTGAATGGTTGAGGGACTATGAGCCAATATTTCAGAGAAATGACAAAGAATCAGAGGGTGCATGTGGCTTTGAAGATCGTTGTAAGGATCCTAGCTTCCCTTTCAGTAAGAGGAAGTTATTGCAGGATTTAAGAAACAATGCTATGGATATGTTCTTATGTGGGCTTCTTTGTTGAGATTAGCCTGTCAGAGAACCAATGCGTAATTAAGTAGACAAGCTGAAACTACAACAAGCTTTGATGTAGCAGATGAAGGTATATAATGAATAAGGTGAAATTGTAAGTGCCCTGGTTTTAACATCTCCTGAAGACAAACAAAAATGCAATTTCTGTTGGATCAGAGGCTTGGTATGAGATACGTAAATGTGTGAGGACTAACTACAATGTTTATCTCTAGATCCCTGGGAAGTGGGAATTACATTTTCTAAACTAGAACTAAGTGGGGAAAGAAGAACTTTTTTTTTTTTTTCTTAGAATCAAGGGTAGAGCAAGGAAACATGAAGAGAATCTGGCTAGCAAGCATTACCCATGGCCACATGCAGACTGTGGGCCAGGATAGCTTTCAATGTAGCCCAGCATAGTCGGGATGACAACTACATATCACAGTGTCAAAAGCTGAATGCCTACGGTACAGTAATACAAAGTAAAGCCGAGTTGACAATTATGAATGAAAACGTGAAATTCAAAGACATGAAGCCATCCAAATGTGTGTGTGTGTGCACATAGTTTCTGCTTGTATGTACATGCACACACACACACACACACAGAGAGAGAGAGAGAGAGAGAGAGAGAGAGAGAGAGAGAGAGAGAGAGAGAGAGAGAGAAACTTTGAACCTACACAATGATGTAAAATAGGAATGAATGAGAATCATTGGGAGAAGTGTAGAGGAAAATGTACAACTTCTGTATGGAGACATTGAGACAATTAGGAGAAATCACTCCCCCTCAAAAAAGAATAAATTTGAGTATCTGGTCAATGAGGTAGGAATAAAACCTATGCATTTCAAATTTATAGAATTATATGTATCATCTGTGCTATATTAAACATGATATATTACGTTGAAATCATTCTACATTTTAACAATTTATTTATTTGGCCATGTTTTATAATATATGACATATATTACACAAGCATATTTAATATGTCTTAGAGCATATTTCATATTAGGCGAGATACCCAGAAGAAATGAAGGCTGAATATGCTGCTGTCTTGTGTCTGCTGCAAGCCCTCCCTCTAGTGGAACTGCCTCTTAGGCACCATCTGGCTGGGAGAGCTTGCCACCTGCTTGAAGCCCTCTTCTACATCATCCTTTTATCACTCAGAAAAGCAAAGAGAAACAGAGACAAGATAGATAGACATACTCTACTGGATACGGTAGAGCTGCCTGGTCCACTGTTTCAAGGCAAAGTTAGGTTTCTCTAACCCTGACGATCCCCATCTAAACAAAGCATGACCTCAGCCTGTCCCACATTTATTCCTGGTATAGAAAACTTGTCTGACAAGCTCATGTTTAGCTAGGAAAGGATGATTACACTTTAATTTTCCTTCATTTCTTGGTAGAAAAAAACTAATCAGTCTTCAGCTATTGTTTTTGGAGATGATTTTCTCTTTCCGCCTACTCTACTCTGCTTGGAAGCATACATGATTATCCATTGTCTCTCTTTGTACGGTATAGTCTTGGGTATCTGGAAAAGCTAATGAAGGAAAAGACTCTCAGCAAGTTCTGTGGGTTCAATATATAGAAGTTTCATACTCCAGGAAAAGGGGACTGAAATGCGGAGAGGACAGAGCAGTAGTGGTTATTACTACAGTTACGACGATAAGTAAATCCTAGATATAACACAAGAATCATTGCTCTTTTACGGTTTCAGTGTTAGTTTTAGTAATGAGTACTTCTTTTATTTGCTTATTTTAATTCCTTCAAATTGTAATGAGATTATTAGAGCAGGTCATTTGTGTAAAGTTTACACTGCCCTCTCCTCAGAAATAGGTACATCACCACAAAACTAAGACCTCTAATTAGGTCAAAAGGTTGAAGAAGGCCACATTTTGCACAATTCAGCAGTCTCTGGCATTTGTAATGAAAAGATTCATCTTTCACATTTGTGATGATAGCTTGAACGTCTTGAGCTCTTGATATCCACATCAGCACTCACTGTCATATCCCCCTGCCTGTGATGCAGCTTGGCAGACACAGAGCCAAAACACAGACACAGCTGTGCCCTGATGGCCCCATTTGACCCGCTGCTTCCCGATGAGCCAGAGGAAGGAATTTCCCAGTGTACTATTCTCTTACATACATGCTAAAGAATCTATTACTCCTAAAAGAAGCCCTTGACAGCAGCACCAATAAGGCAAACAACCTCAGTCAATGTATAAATGTAGGTGGAAAAGGTATTTTACATTAACAAAGAGCACTGACTAGGTTCACTCTCTTTGTCACTCTCATTTAAAAAAAAAATTAACTGAAAAAAAATGACAAGTAGGATAAAAGTGTCTTGCAAAATTAAATTGCAGTTTTGGTCACAGTTTTTTTTTTTTTATTTTACAATTAATTTAATTTTATATATCGGCCACGGATTCCCAGTCCTCTCTCCTCCCACCCTCCAGCCCTCCTCCCCATTCCACCCCCCATTCCCACCTCCTCCAAGGCCAGGACTCCCCTGGCAATTCAGCTCAGCCTGGTAGATTCAGCTGAGGCAGGTCCAGTCCCCTCCTCCCTTCACCTAGATTGAGCAAAGTGTCCCAGTATTGGCCCTAGGTTCCAAAAAGCCAACTCATGCACTAAGGACAGGTCCCAGTCCCACTGCCTAGGGGCCTCCTAAATAGTTCAAGCTTAACTGACTATCTCACTTATCCAGAGGGCCTGATCCAGTTCCATGGGGCCTCCTCAGCTATTGGTTCAAAGTTCATGTGTTTCCATTACTTTGGCTAGTTGTCCCTGTGCTTTTTCCAATCATGGTCTCGATATCTCTTGCTCATATAATCCCTCCTCTTTCTCGACAATTGGACTCCTGGAGCTCCACCTGGAGCTTGGCCATGGATCTCTGCATCTGCTTCCACCAGTCACTGGATGACAGTTTAAGATGAATTGTGAGGGGAAAAAAAATTTGTGATCAAATATGCCCACTTCATGAACTCATTCTACACAAAAGTCTTACTTAGTCATTCAGTTTCTCCAACAGTGAATACTCTCACATATGTGTTAGTGAGGCATCCATCTAAAAAAATGGATTATCAATAAAAACAAGTGATGTGTGGCTTTATAGGTAAATGTAAATTTTTACTATTTTGCATACTAGTATAATAAAATGTCTATCTTCTGTTTTTCTATTAACTTTTAAAACTTCTACTCTGTAAAGGCAAGTTAGATATGTTATCTGAAATGTGAACCTCAACTGAAAAAAACAGAAGATATTTACCTGGTATTCTAAAAGTTAGTACAATCTGAAAAATAACATAAATGTTAAAATAATTTTAGATGAATCTAAAATTTTTCAAATCTGTAGTTCTATAAAGGGAGTAGCTTACTTATACAAACAGAAAGAATTGCTCTGACAAATATAAGTTCATGTTTAAATTCCCCTAACTTTGGTACATTTTAAATATACTATCTTAAAATAATAGTTGTTCTCATTTCTATTGATGAAATACTGAATCACAAAAAGAGGAGGTAATTGACTTAAGGTTATTGGATAATAAACCACTGAGTAGGACAATCGCCATTCTGTCTTTCCAGTACTTAGTGCATTTATTCAATAACATTCAGGAGACATTTTCTTCTAGGAAGGACATGATGCCTCAATATAAGCAAATATCCAGACAGTTGCTTGGAAGTATATAGGTTTGAAAAACTAATGAGACCAAATTATGAAAGGGATAATGGGTATAAATATTTACAGTATTTACAAAATTAAAATACAGCAGTGTGTAGCAGGGTTTTTCTTTTCGGCCACCAACCAGCTTCCAAATCATGACACAGAGACTTAATATTAGTTATAAATTCTTGGACTTATCTTACACTTGTCTCACTAGATTTTTTTAACTTAAATTATCCTGTTTCTTTTCATCTATGTTTTGTCTCAGGACTTTTTACCTCCCTTCCCCTTCTTCCCCTTCCCCTTCCTTCCTTCCTTCCTTCCTTCCTTCCTTCCTTCCTTCCTTCCTTCCTTCCTTCCTTTCTTTCTCTCTTTTTGTATGTTCTATTCTGTGTCTAGTTTGTGGGGTTCCCCTGACCCCACCGAAGAATTAGGCCCACTGCCTGCAGCAGACCTTGACTGAGGAGAGGTAGTGGGCCATTGGCTTGTCACCCAGCCTCTCAGTACCTGAGACGATGATCAGACACAGTGGTGAGCTGTGACAAGCAGGAACTCATTTATTAAGCGTCAGCACACCCTTTATAAAGCACCAAACCACAAGCCAGCTTTCCTTCTACCAATCACAACAAAGGTCACATATCCATGAGCCTCTCTGGGCGTAGCTCAGCATGACGATCACGAGGAGGCCATGCACCTATGTCATCTCTCCTGATCCCAAGAGCCAATCATAATTTTTGGTAAACAAGTTAGGTCCCTGTCCAGCTCACTTTCTCTCAGTGCCATCTTTGGCTTTTGTTGCCCCACATGTGCTCGGCACACCCACACTCGTTGACTGGCTGTTGCCTGTCTTCTGGCCCCAGGCATTTATAGCACAAATTCTAATTGGTCTTAATGAAAACCCAGAGCTAGAGATCAGGGTAAATGCTGAAAGATCAGAGAGCCAAAGGAACAAGCCACAGCCACCTCTCACCTCACCAACTCCTCAGCCGAAAAGGCTGAGCTCCTGTCCCCTCCCACCTAATATTCCTCTCTCTGCCCAGCAATATCACTTCCTGTCTCAACCTCCCTAGGGCTAGGATTAAAGGAGTGTGTGCCTCCCAAGTACTGGAAGCAACGGTATGAGATCTCAAGTGCTGGTATTAAAGTTGTGTGCCACCACTGCCTGGCCTCTATGGCTAACTATGGCTTTGTCCTCTGATCTTCAGGCAAGCTTCATTTGTTAGAGCATACACAAAATATCACCACAGCATGTCACTGTCTTTCTCTCTCATTCTCTTGTCTTTTAATTCTAAATTTCTCCTCCTGCTTATTCTCTCTGCCTATGAGCCCCACCTATCCCTCTTCTACCTAGTATTGGCCATTCAGCTTTTTATCAAACCAATCAGGTGCCTCGGGCAGGCAAGGTGAGGCAAGTGCAACATGTATTTACATAAACAAATGCAGCAAAAGCAAATGTAACACGCCTTTACAGTTAAAGTAATATTCTGCAACATAAACAAATGTAATACTTTACATAGTTAAAATAATATTCCACAACAGCAGTTCTTTTTATTAATTTTCTTAACCACTATACCTACAAAAATGTTGTGCACTCAGACTTTACCCCAAAAATATGATGAGCCACATATTGTCCTGAGCTGATACATAAGACATGGAAACCTGCTCCCACAAAATTAAATTTTACTAGCAGTATTATAGTTAATATATTTGCTAACATAACTTTTTCCATACCATTTTCAATATGTATATTAAAGATATTTATCATATCAGAAAGTCAAGTTTCATTATGAAAGGGTCTCATGATCTTTAGGGTAAAGTAATAAGTCTTCTAACTATGTCCATGGTGGAAAATAAATTTTGGCCTGGATCAGTCACTTTAGTAATGTTGTTTTGAACATTTATACTTCAGAGCTCATAGCTGAAAATGATATATAGCAGTATCATGTCGCATTCATGTACTTCCTCCACAAAAGTGAACCTAAGTATATACTAGAATGTAAAAAGTCACATTGTAAGAGTCAGGGTTCTCTAGAGTCACAGAATTTATGAAATGAATATCTCTTTCTTCCTCTCTTCTCTCTCTCTGTCTCCCTGTCGCTGTCTCTCTCTGACTCTCTCTCTCTCTCATAATGACTTATAGGCTATAGTCCAACAATGGCTAGTTATGAATGGAAAGTCCAAGAATCTAATAACTGCTCAGTCCCACAAGTCTAGTTGTTTCAGCTGGTCTGTTAGGATCTCAAAGAAGGAATGGATGGGCTGATGGAAGTGAGGGCAAGCACATGAAGAAGGTCCTTCCACCTTCCATTGTCCTTACATTAGCTTTCAAGGAAGGTGTGGCTCAGATTAAAGGTGTGCCTTCCAACCTCAAGGTCTGGATTAAAGGCATGTGTCATCCAGCTGCAAGATCTGGATCAAAGGCATGTTGTCTACCTACCTCAAGATCTGGAACACAGGTGTAACCTCCATTTCTGGACTATAGTTCATTCCAGACATAGTCAACTTGACAACAAGGAGTAGCCATCACACACATTGACCAAGAACTTTGAGTATGGGCAAGGATGTCTTAGGTGGAAAGACTTCTACTGGTCATTTGCCATGACACCGGTAAAATTATGTATCTGTATCTTTGTAGGTATTTTCCTATGAAAGGGAAATTCTAACAGTATTTGTATGCTAAAACTAAGTTCTCAGAAAATTGACTGACATGGTGAACTCTGGGTGAATATTAACCTTAAATGTTATCACCTTTCCCAGGTATCAAGAAACTTGAAAATAATGACTACATTTTATTTGAAAAAAATAGTATCTTTAAAATAATTACTCAGTAGAGCAATTACCTTTCAATTTCTCTTTAAATATGTTATCTTAAAATTAATAATTTTATTATTAATAGGAGATAGCCAATATGGTTGCAAAAAAAAAATCCATACTACCTGAAGTTCATTAGGGATTTATATGTACAAACCAACTTTTTTTTTTTTTTCGAGACAGGGTTTTTCTGTGTAGCTTTGTGCCTTTCCTGGAACTCACTTGGTAGCCCAGGATGGCCTCGAACTCACAGAAATCCGCCTAGCTCTGCCTCCTGAGTGCTGGGAAACAAACCAACTATTATTCCTATGGATTCACAAAATAGAAAATATCTACACATATGTAAGAAAGATCAAAGAGGGAAAGGTGGGTGGAAAATAATTCAATATATATGAAATATTTAGAATAAATATTAACACATATAAATGAAATAATTGAAATATATCTTCTAAGAGTAGTCACCTAAGCAATATTGCTTTTACATTTTAAACATGGACCTTTCATTTCATACTTCATGGTTGAAACTATATATATGTACATATATGAATATTGATATACATATATTATCAATTTTGAAAATAAAATATTTGTGGCATGCAAGCAATTATAATTAATTATAAGTCATTTGTATATGGTTTGCACATCACCTTCCCAAGTATAATTAATGTTTGTTTAGGACTCAGAAACCATGGCTGTACCATTTATCCTGTGCTACTAGAAAACATCTCATTATTAGATTAATGCATGTGAGTTAATACTTATCAAGACTTCTGTGAAACAATTTTAATAGTCACATAGTCATTTATAATGAAAACCAGATAAGTTACTAATCAATATAAGTTCAGGAAAACAGGAACAAAGGGAACAAATTAGTTTCTCATTGTATTTAACAACTTTTGTATCTAGTTTCAACTTTCATAGTAAGAATAATATATATAGGACACACACACATATATATGTATATATATACATATATATGTATATATATATATATATATATGGAAATTCTATATTACTGTGGTTTAGTGACTAGTTCCTAAATAAATGATCCATATTTGGTGAACTTTAAACTGTTTTTTTTTTTACTAAGATTTACAAAGTAAACACTATTATACTCGAATCATACAAAGATAATTTACTCAAAGAAAGGTTAATTTTAATGACATAAAATCTCACTGTTTGATTGAGGTATCATTGTCAAGATGAATTCCCACGAAGTGGTCAAACCTAACAGGGAAATAGCACCAGCCAGGGCATTTGGAGCAGAATCAACTCCTAATAGGACAGCAGATGCTGTAGCCAGATGACCTGCCCAGGTGATCCACACTTCTTAATTTTATGAACAGCAGTTTATTTTAAACATCACTATATGTTTACTATTTCATGAATCTGTGCTTTTCTTCCCCATTACTCCTGCTTCTTTCATGATCTCTTAATATTGTGTCAATACCACATCATCACAGTTTACATTACTGATCACTACAGATTATTAGAATATTGTGAATATGTTTTATGAATATTCACAAAATAAATGAACATATTTTCTAGTACATAACATCCATTCAATATTCAACATGTTGAGTTAAATTAATACTTGAAACCCCAATACTATCACATGTCTAGTTCATGCTTTGTGTATTTGTATGCAAGATATTTAACAAAGTTTCTTCACAATTTTGTACACATTTTTTCACCCAATTTTATTCAGGCCCAGGTCTTTAATTGTACACTGTTGTACTTAGAGTTTCACTACTCATAATCATGCTGATTTTCTAAAGTTTAATATAAACAAGTCTATATAAATATATATTTATCCTTTTTTTTTTTTTTTTTTTTTTTTTTTACCAGAGCTGAGGACCGAACCCAGGGCCTTGTGCTTGCTAGGCAAGCACTCTACCACTGAGCTAAATCCCCAACCCCTATTTATCCTTTCATTACTCTTATAGTGTGCAAATTCATGAAAAATTAGTTTTCTCATGTAAGCAAAATATCCATTATCATATTTACAAAACTCTCACTTTCATAACTAATTGCGTCTGAAAATATCTATTAAGAACAATTCATTTTGCAATACTTATGCTTTAAACTAGTAACGGACCTCCAAAGATGCTTGAAGCATGCCTTATTCCTTTCTTATTCCACTCATATAAAAAGTCTCAAATTTACATTAATGTGTTTTAACCTAGTGATCACTTATTTAAGTAAGAAAACAAATTTCTTTCCCATCAATTTCATATTTTCACTTCAACCTCTATCATTGAGCCTTCATATGATTCCAAGAAGCATTCTGTAACAGGATTTGGGTGCAAAAATTTTGAAGACCTGAAATCTTTACAATTCAGACAGCAAGAACTCTATTTCCTAGGAGGTGCAGTCATATTGATGAAGCACAGGAAGTCTGGTTATTCACTCACGAGCCAGCTCTACTAATTTCTAACAATATAACTTATTATGTGGAGATATGTACAAATACTCATAAAATTAGCAGAATTATATGCATAAAGTACCTTTGAAAAATATGGAAGGATATATTTTAGGGTTATCTTCTCTGAACTAATAGTCTCACTCACCTTCTCCTGAAGTAGAAACCACCAATGTTAGTATGTTCCAATACAAACCTACAAGACATTTCTATATTGTTATCAAATGTCCCTACTGTATTTCAGAAAAAAAAATTAAATAAAATTACTAGTGTGTCTTTTTGTTTAGTGTGTTAGTATTTTCAAACAGATAAAGTTTTCTGGGACTTTAAAGATACCGTTGTGAAATTTGAATTTCACTTTTCAGGTTTATTTGTTACATTTAACTATTATTTCAGTTAGGACAACAAGTGATATTGTCTCACTGCTTCACATTATTTTCAAATATTCAATGTAAAATGCACATCACTTCAGATTTTAGGAATTATGACAGGGAGAAGATAGGAAAAGGAAATAAATAATTGCTACCTAATTGTTACACAAGCTAGAATATCACATAACCTTTACAAATTCCTTTCAGATATACTTGCTGTCTCACCTCTGCAAATGAAAAGAGTCTCAGATATGTCCTACTGCCTGACTATATTGCATGCAGGATAAGTATATAAACCTAAATCTAATTCTAAGGTGACATCCTTCTTAAACACAGATTATCATCTGCAAACATTCTTATGTGCAAGTCAATCTCTATAGTCAAAGAAATCCCACAGAAGTACTGTACTAGGGTTCTCTAGAGGAACAGAAGCAATAAAATGAATATATATTTAGATGGTATTCATTAGACAGGCTTACATGATAAGATTCAGTTAGTTCAGCAATGGTTGCCACGTGAAAAATGCCGAGTACAGAAATGTTCTGTACAGAAGGCTGGATGTCGCTATACTACCAATCTGGTCTTGAAGGCCTAAGGGTCACTGGAGAGCTGCTGATCTTTAGTAGATGTTGAATGTTTAAACAGGCCAACTCTAACATCAGGGAATGAATACAGCAGGAGCAGAGGGACCTTATCTTTAGGGGCAGCCTGGCTAACACATAAATGTCCAGGCCAGCCTGGGCTTCATAGCACAATGCTGTTTAAGGTCATACTGAGTTTTCAGTTTAGTTTATTTTAGTCTTCATTTGACAATCCTACTTACATTATATAGGAACAATTTTGTGCTCATTTTAATTTTAAGAATGACCTTCACATTTTTAGGCCTTGCATTAAAAAGAGGCACATAACCATAATTCTATTCTTGTTCTTACAAGGCACTCATCAAGCTGCCTATCTCCTGTCTGTCATTGCAGGGTAACATGCTGAAAGTCTTTTTCCTAGTCCCGAAAAAACTTAGAGTATCTGGCCATTTCAGTCTGTGCTTATTTAGTTTTGTCAACTTAACACAAACTTAAGACATAGGGAGGGAATCTCAATCGAGGAATTCCCTCCATGAGATGGTCCTATGAGCAAGTCTGGGGACATTTCTTAGTTAATGATTGACTTGGGAGTGCTCAGCCCACTGGACAGTATAGCCAGCCCCTGGAGAGCTGGTCCTGGGTTATATAGGAAAGCAGGCTAAGTAAGACATGGAAACAAAACCAGAAAGCAGCTTTCTTCCATGGTTCCTGCCTCTAAATTCCTGACCTGACTTCCCTCAGTGGTGGACTATGTTCAGGACGCATAAGCCAAATGAATTATTTTCTCCCAAAGCTGCTCTTAGTTGTAATGTTTATCACAAAAATAAAAAGCAGACTTGGAATGTATTATGAATAGAGACTGGGTGGAATTCCAATAAAAAGCTTTTTATAGTTCAGTCTGTTCCATCTTCCTTAAAGCACTGCTATTATTTATGGAATATTAATTATACTTGGGTTATGCTTTATATTTACTTGTAACAAAAATAGTAGTTTATGTAATTCATATTCATATATCTGATATCTAAGCTTCTACTACAAGGAAAATGAAACAAATTACAAGATCCTCTCAACCCTATGAAATTTAACCTAAAGAAATAAATTCTCCTTTGAGGTAATTTTTGCTTGCCAATCTCAGGCACATTTTCAATATTTCAGATTTCTACCCAGGCTTCAGTATTATAAAAATAATTGCAAAGGTGGATTTACCATGAAGAAAATAAATCCTATAGATTTGGGACTCTGCCTGAACCTTCTCTAAGTGTTTATAATTTTAAATTCTGTTCCTTAGCATTTATCTATTAGGCTCCACAAAACCTAAGACCTCCACGGAGGATATGAGTTATATGATGTTATGACTTCAGAACTAAGATAGGGTTGCTGACTCATGCAGTTTCCTCTCGAAGCACCCTGGTCTCCTTATAGGTATGATCCAACTGGTCTAAAACCTATACCAGCTTGTGTTCTAGGTCATTATTTTAGCTTGCTCTGGGGACAGAGGAGGGAATAGCATGAATCTATACTGATCATTTACTTTCAATCTCAAAGGAATTCAGCACAGTTGGATGTTTGCTTTTAACCCACTCCTTTCATTATTTTCACAATTATTCTTTCTCTCCTCAGTGGAGGTTATTTGTATGTCAAAGCAGGCCTTGAGAAAACAGGATGAAAGTTATTGTAGACTCAGTCCCAACTCCGGCTCACTGAAGTTCAATCAGCCCTGCCTTATTGGAAATGAATGCACTCAGAACATGGGTAGTAGCGATCATTGTTTCCCAGTATGCACTTTGAAGTTTGCTGGCAAGGTTTTCAAAGGGATTTCCTTCCGACATCCTAAATCAGAAGGGGCACTGAAGTTCTTCTACATGACTGTCTTCTCTTCTTTCTTCTTGCAACCTGTCACTCAAAAGAATGAACTTAGACCACTAGTTATCACCTGTAATTCCATCACTCTTAATGCTCTGCAGTCCTCTTACCTATAGGCTTCATACCTCATTAAATAATAATTATCAAGCTTTTTCACTGTCATATCCATAAAAATGTATGCATATGTGTGCATTAAATTGAATATTGGTGAGATAAGCAATCTTGTCTTTACTTCATGTTTAAGGCCATTTTATTTCTCTTCACAATTTAGCCTTTTCCAAATGCTAGTTACAATCTGAAGACTGGTAGGAGGGTTTGCTGTAAATTTATACACAGGGTTGGAATTTCTCCTACTAAAGTGGCAAAATTATAATTTGGCTACAATTAGAAGAAAGTTTATGACATAACAAAAGGCATGATTATGTAAGAATTAAGGGCATTTGTGAAAAAATGGTATTTTTTAAAAATCCTCAATATTTAACTTTCACAGAAACTGATTTAGGGAAAACACAAATTGAGAATCAGCTTTGAGACTCATAATATTTATCTTCAGACAGGGGCTGCAAGATTTTACTTCAAAACGCAGATAGTAAATATTTGATTTGACAGACCATGTAACTTTATTGTAACACCTCAGCCCTGTCTTTGTTGCCCACAAACCACATGGACATAGTGTACCCATACTCTAATATTAATATTTTAGTAAACCTGGAAATAGTTTATCACTCTTGTCACATTTTAAAATATCATGTCTGTTTTTTCATAAAATGTATTACATTTTTAAATAATTACTTACTCATATATTTACCTATATTTATTTTTTTCATCATTTGATTCCAATCAAGTGACAACATGGTTCCCATGATGTTTTTATTTGTATGTTTTCATTGCATCCACAGTGCCTTCAACTCAACCAAGTTAATAAATTTTTACTATATCTCTTATTAACTCTCTAAAGAACTAAAAGAGTAACCTGCTGGGTAAACAAGCCAAGTTTATTGATTTATATAAAAGAGCAAACCCTCTACATAAAACTTTGCCAGTCAAGAGACAAAGAAATATTTACAAGATTCTGTGACCTTAACTTTTATTTCATTCATTTTCATTTTTAATTAATCACAATATAACAGAAATTTGTACAAAATAATAAAGACATGCTTACCGATCAGTCACTCCACTCTTGTAATAGTGTCATCTTGTATGGCAAGAACAATATTAAATTTAAAACTAGATTAAATATTAATATTAAAACTAGAAATTGATATTGGTAACATCTACAAATTTCACTCATTTCCATAGTGTATTGTAGCATAAATCTTAAATGGTCTTATTAATAAAATCAAACCTGAGCCAGGTATTGGGGTGAATGCTGAAAGATCAGAGAAGTAGAACAAGCCACAGCCACCTCACCTTGTAAATTCCTCAGCTGATCCTGTTTCCTCAGACTGGAAGCTTCTGAGTCCTCATCCAAATGGATCTCAGCTGAACTCTTGCTCAGAGCCTAAAAGCTTAACCAGACCAAAAGCTTCTAGTTTCTGATCTTCATGCCTTATATACCTTTCTGTTTTCTGCCATCACTCCCTGAGATTAAAGGCTCACTTTCTGGGATTAAAGGCGTGAGTCACCATGCTTGGCTGTATCCTTGAACACACAGAGATCCAGGTAGATCTCTGCCTCTGGAATGCTAGGATTAAAGGCGTGTGTGTCACTATTTTCTGGCCTCTATATCTAGTGGCTGTTCTGTTCTCTGACTCCAGATAAGTTTATTAGGGTGCACAATATTTTGGGGAACACAGTATCAACACAGTGTATGTTCATCTCTGTACTTTTCTTCATATATAGACCTGATGGGGACCTAATGATAGTCAAGACACTAGTGGATTCATTAACACATAGATCTCTCCTATTACACCTAAAATCACTCCTTCTAACCATATATCATACAGATTTGTTCTCCATCTCTATGTTGAAATTACTATCTAAACAGGATAATATTGTACATACTCTTTTCAGATTGGCTTTCTCGATGAGTGAAATACCCTTAAGATCCATTTGGGCTTTTTTGTGATGTCCTTGACTCATCTGGCTCCTACAATCCTTCCTCCCTCTCTTCAGCAGGATTCCCTGAATTCAGCCTCATGCTTGACTGTGGGCCTCTGCATCTGTTTCCACCAGTTGCTCCATGAAGTCTTTTTGATGACTACTGAGATGGACAACAATCCATGAGTATAGATGAATATTGATAGGTAACATTGACATTTTTTTTTCTCCAATCACATTTGGTTCTGTCCTCAGTATAAATTGGCCTTAATAGGAGCTCACAGAGACTGAGCCAATAACTAGGGAGTGTGCATGGGACTTACTTAGGCCCTCTTCATATATGTAGCAGTTGTGTAGCTTGGTCTACTTATGAAACTCCTAACAGGGGAAGCAGAGGCTGTCTCTGATTCTTTTACTGTTTTTTGGGGACTTTATTCCTTACACTGGGTTGCCTTGCCTGGCCTTAATAAAAGGCAAAGTGTTAGTCTTCTACAACTTGATATGCTGTGTTTGGTTGATATCCATGAGAGGTCTGCCCTTTTTGAAATAGAAATTAGAGGAAGAGTGGATGGGGGTGGGAAAGGCATAAGGGGAGTGAGGGGAAGGGACTGGAAGGAGAGGAGGGGAAACTGCAGTCTCAATGTAAAATAAATAAATATTTAAAAAAAAGATCCATCTGGGCTATTTTGCAAACCAATACCTCATACTTACATTTGAGTAATAGCTCATTACATGTCATATTTGTTCAATCATTGTCCTGTGAAACATATTCTTATTAATAATATAAAAGAGATGAACATCAACTCGTCAATTTTTGATGAGTAGAAGTGTATCATACTCAACGTTAGATGCATATGTGTTTCATTTCTGAGTGATATCATGTTTTATGGTAATTTCTAAATTGTTTTAATTAATGACTTAATCAGTCCTTTGGTAATTTGTAAGTGGTCCAGTTTTTCCACATTCTAACTGGCATTTGCTATTATAATTATTTCATATTTTAGCTGTTTGAATAGGTGAACTATAACTAGCATACCTTAATTTGCATATACAAAGTGGTTAACAATGCTGAATATCTTCACAGTGGTATTATGAGATGCATAATTTAATATAATTGTCCTTATTAAGGCATTTTTCTAAAATTGTATTGGAAATCTTGGGTCCCAGCGTATATTGGTGTGCTAGTTCATAGTCTTGAATTTCAGGAAAAGATATTTGTTGGAACAAATAGCCATATATGTCTGTTCCAGTTATTATTTTGATAATATAAAGAAAAAAGTATACTCCTTTCTTGTAATCTAGTTAAATCTTGGATCAAAAAATACATTTATTATAAGACCAAAGAACATGTTCATACTAGCTAGAAACTGATTAAATGGATACTTAATTGCCAAATATTTTCTAGTTTTACTTATTATCTCTACACAATAATAAGACATGATTTTAGTAATGTAAAATTACTTCAAAAATCACTCAAATTCAAAACTAAAATTATAAATAATAAATATGAATCCTCAGAATTACCATAGAGGCAAAAGTTGTTTCTTTACTTTTTATTAGCAAGAAGTAGAATATCTTTGCTGTTACCACAATCTAATATGTCAAGATTACATAGCATAAGTAAACATAAGTCATAACAGTGTCCTTTAAAGTCCTTGATTTGACCTTTAGTAGGTGTTTAGCTATTGGGCAACATTAAAAAGTTTCACCACACACTTCTGCATAATGCTGTGGAACAATCTTTATACACTATAAATATACATTGCTCTCATTGTCAATAAAAAGCTGATTGGCCAATGGCTGGGCAGGATTTTCAGAGCAGAGAGAATGCTGGGAAGAAGGTGGGCAAAGTCAGAAGTGGTTGCCAGCCAGACACAGAGGGAGCAGGATGTATACAAGATAAGATAACAAGGCATGAGCCACTTGACAGCACAGAGATTATTAAAAATGGCTTAATTTAAGCTATAAGAGCTAGCTAAAAATAAAACTAAGCTATCAGCCAAGCATTTATAATTAATGAGTCTCTGAGTGGTTATTTGGGAAGTGGCTGGCTGAACAGAACTGTCTGTGGTCCCAATGAAAAACTCTGCCTATAGCAAAATGGACTGAAAATTCTTTCAATTCACATATTAAATGTTAAATGTCATAATATAAAAATTCTTTTTCATGAAAGTGCTACAACTATGTAGAAAGGGATACTGTAACCATTTTCAGCATGCCTACATGTAAGGGAGAGCAGAATGGTTAATGAGCATGAGTACATGAACTGACATATTTAAAACAGAGTTTTCCTACTGAATGAGCTCCTCAGCTGGTATCTTTAGCTACTAAACTGAAAATTCCTCACTGCAAATGGTGGCAGCAGCATCCTCCCTCATAGAGTTGAGACCCAAAATGAAAGGATATCTAAAGTGATCCAAAGAATTCTATGCATACAACAATTGTTAAGTTATCATTAAATTGCTAAGTCCAATTATTACAAGATAAATAATACTGATTTCAATTAGTGCTTTGCCTCTATGTGGTAGAATCTCTCACGGTCATGGCTGACCTCAAACTTGCTATGTGTCTGAGGATAACACTAAACTTGTGATCCATGTAATCTTGACTTTCAGTGCTAACTATACAAGCATGTGCCACCAGTTCCACTGATGGCCATTTGTACTTTTTTTTCATAATTACAAAACTTGTGTTTCAGTAAGTATGAATCAACAGCTAGAGAATTTAAGATGGATTCATGACTGAACTCTCTGAGAATCTGGCTCACTGACTCACACATTGTATCCACTGACTACTGTGCAATGGCAACATGAGTGGAACCACTACAAGATTAACATTAACAGCTTAATAAAGAGCACCATAACTTCTTTTCATTAGTATTTTGCTATCAAGAGCTGGATAATTTACATTCATCATGAGTTCAACACCATTTTTTTAATTAATTGCTTTCAGGTGCTTTTTTTCATACAATCTCACATATTCTTTTCAAGAACTGGCAAGTACAGCAATTTCTGCAAGTGACAGTGTAAGGCAAGCAGAGTTCCCTTATCTTCCCACAAATCTAGAAAGAAACTTTCAATCCACTATTTAAAAAAATAAAAAATAAAAATTAAAAGAAACTGATATATATAGCTGTTCATTAACACAATAACTTTTATATACACCATTGAAAGGGAGAACATGTTAAATTCAAATAATAACAAAAACTTTTTGTTCTCTCTTTTATCATGGTCTTATTTGAGAACTAAGACCAAGACTCTTGAAAATCATTGAAGCTTAAAATATACTCATGGACATACCTGGAAAGTAATATTAGTACTAGGTAATTTTCTTTTATGAAGTTAAGATGAATTTCATTCCTTTTTCTACTTAGCTTGTTTTTTTTTTCTGCATATGTCTGTGATAATGAGTGTTATATCAATAATATCTTAACCAGTGATACTGGTTTACTTTACTTGAGTTTTGATTATTTAATCTAGAAATAATCTAAAACAAAATTGAGATGATCAATTGAACTAAAATATTTTTCTGTGACTAGTTTTTGAAATTTCAAAGGGATCTCACAAAATAATGAAGAGCAATGGACACATTTAAGGATGTATTTGCCTTTTATTCACCTTCTTTGATAATTTTCTCTCAGATTACCTGGTATCAGGAAGAAACATAACCACTTAGATATCTGCTTTCATGATTTTCCTTCAGTAAAGAATAAATCTCTACCAAAAAGATTGTTAAAATAAACTAATTTTCTTTTGTATTAGATTATTTATTTTTGATATAAGCAAACAAGACATAAACATAAGATCATACTGATCTTGGCCAATTTTATTATTACTTATTAATACATTATACAACTGTAAACACATACTATAAAATTTATACTCTTTAGCAATAGAACATGTATACTGCTTGCTAACAGAAATTGTGGTTTAGAAAAGGATTGAATAAAAAATTGCATATCTTATTAAATTACATTTGTTTATTTAATGTGTGTGTATGTACACATGTGTATAATAAGGCATATATGTGGATGTCAGGGAACAACTTCAACCACAATAAAGATCCCCAAGTAAAATTCAGAGCATCAGGCTTGGCAGCAAGCATCTTGACCTGCTTAACCAACTCACAGTCCTTGTGTATTATTATTCATTACATAGAATCAGAAAAAAAATCACAAAAAGCTAGCAGAGAATTCATATAACTATGTTTCTCAATCTTTGTATAACCTCTGTCTCCTTAGCAGAGATTTGTTGTAACAAAATTTCACCTGACTAAAAGATGCAGCAATGGAGATACTCCAATATCTCTCTCTCTCTCTCTCTCTCTCTCTCTCTCTCTCTCTCTCTCTCTCTCTCTCTCTCATTCTCTCTCTCTCTCATTCTCTCTCTCTCTCTCTCTCTCTTTCTCTCTCTCTCTCTCTATCTCTCAGAAATTCATGTCCATTCTTGCATAAAAACATGTCTGCCACATCATTTGCTATGAAGATTTATAAGGCTGGAAAATAATCTTATCGTTTCCTGTTTGAAGATGTATTTGTATTTTACAGAATTTAAGGGATGAAACAATTTAGCACTTGTAAAATTTCCTAATTTTTAATCTTATTGTTCTTCAGTGATTTCATGTAAATAAATTATTTTTCTGCCACTAAAGGCAAAGATAATATATTGTCATTAAAATTTATAAAAATAATTTATAAATTCATTTAATTTATAAAAAAAATTTCAGCTGGAGATACATAAGCATGCCTTATATTGATTGATCCTTTGGAGGCATCTGGATAGCATCTAACACGTTGATAAAACTTAGCCCCAAGTAGAATAAAATTTTTATATAATGAAATCCTGTCTCACATAATTATGTTCTGCTAATAACTAAAATCTGCAGCAAAACTCTGGACCCCAAGGCAAGTGCGAAACGCTCTTTATGAAAATTTTGAATAATATAAAAATACGAAAATTCCAATAACTCCCCTTATTTAATCCTATTTTAATATTGACTATTTTATTAAAAGTCTAGAAAATCCTTACTTGTTCATCATTTCATGTATAATAGCTTAAAAATCTTTCAGAAAAATACACACAAAATAGTTATGTGGTATCAAGTATAAAACATATCTATCAATATCATGTCAAAAATATTCCAATATGTGACATGTAAATGGATTCAGGAGATTTAACTAGACTAAGGTAGATTATATTTCTAGGATTTGTAGCATTAGATTTTTTAATATTTCAAAATAAGTAATTATGCTGTTGGGTGGGTAAGACACCAGTTCATTCTGTACTTTATTGTAAAGGCTTCTTGTTAATGGATAATTATCAGAATCAATTCAAAATAGAGAGAAGAAAAAGTAAGAAAGCCCTGAGAGAAAAACTGTGGACATCCTTAATCTAGAAAAATCCAGAATTATTGGGACCAAATATCTAAACATTTATGCTATGCCTTGATTCGTGACTGGCTAAGAATTATTGTGGAGAATATATTGACTTTGAAGAGTCATTCTGTACAGCAAAAGCAATCCTTTAAAGAGCTATGGTTAGCATTCCCTACAATGCTAGCCTTCCTTCTCTTTAAAAAAATAATGACACATTGAATATTTCACCACTATATACCTACTCTAGTCTGATTTCTGTTGTTAGGACAAAATACCACTAGATAAATAATATACAATAGGAGATTATTTGGCTTAAGGTGTTAAGAGGTTTGATAATTCACAATAGAGAAGCCATATCTGATACGTTCCTACTTACTGTGACATAAAATAATGGCCAAAGGTCCACCAAAATTTCTAGGCCAAATTTAAGTTGGCCCTCTTTTGAGTCTCAGAGGTTACAATCAAGGTGATGGTAGGGTTCACTGTCATTTGGGAGCACAACCGAAGAGATGACTATTTCCTAGATGCTTTAGGATGTCGTCCATTGGCTATCATGGTCTGTATTATGTGGATTTTTCTGAGAAACTATGAAAAAGTATCTAGTTTGCATCAATAGTGCACAAACAGCAGCCTAAAGAAGATTATTCTCAATTCCAGCTTGGCAAATAAATGATTTATTGGTGCTACTTGAAGAAGTATTTGGGCAGTCCAGTCTCATAACCAAATAATCTACCCCAACATGGTTGATAATGCACAAATTTTCATTATTGGAGTTCCCCAAACAATTCTGGGACTCTAGTGCAGACAACAATCTTCCTTCTATCATAACTGTTTACTAATTACTCCTCATGGTGCTTGCCACTTTTCTGTTAGTAGCCTTAGCTTCTTTCCTTCCTTCCAAGGCAGACTACTGAAGTCCAGTACCTACACAATACTGTACTCTTTCCTCTAGTTTCCACATATTTATGTCCTCCCCCTGCCCATTCCATCGTGTTCTCTAAACATCTGGAGCAGGTGATGGAGATGTCTTATTATTTGCACACACTTCACAGACTTACTGATCATTAGGACACTATGCCATAGTAGTTTCTTATTCTACACATTTCAAGTGACTATGAGTCTGAAGGAATGCCCCTCCACTACACAGCACACTTCTCTCCAGGACCAGGGTTAACAGCAACAATAATCCATGGGGTAGCTACAAATATATAGAAAGCCCTTGGATAGGCCCATAATCCATTTAGCAAAACAGTGTCTTACCAACTAGGGCATGCGACCTCTTCTGTCATAAATCTTTGCTATGCTTAGAGCACCAAACAAAAGTTCTCCTCATGTAGTAAACAGCTTAAGTCTACTCAGAAAACAATTAGTTATACCTAAACCAGTTCTGATACTATTTTACCAGTATGCCTGTTTAGTTTGGGATGCTAAGTATAAAACCTAACTTTCATAAGAAAATGGGGTTGCTAGTGTAACAATTCTCCTCTATAAGGCTGTATTAGGCTTCCCAGCACAAAAAAAATCCAAACAGCTTGGAGGAGGCTCCCATATCAGATCAGCTTGAGTGCCTCATGTCCTGTAATCAAAGTGTAGTGTTTTAGAGATGGGATCTTACAATCTTCTTTTGACATGGAACCAACAGCAATGACAACAGACATTACGACTTATGTGTGTCTCAGTAGTCCCTCTAGTCATAAATTTTTAAAAAGACTGTATACTTTTGGCATTGCAATTTTCCATCAACTATGTTAGGGATTCTGAAGTGACTTTTTTTTTTATTTTCTTTATTTTCCGGAGCTGAAGACCGAACCCAGGGCCTTGTGCTTGTTAGGCGAGTGCTCTACCACTGAGCTAAATCCCCAGCCCTGAAGTGACTTTTTCTATCCACAGATGGGTGTTTGGGGGAATTGAACTCTTTACTTGCTGTTCTTACAGCTCACTCACTCTTTACATCATGTCACATTTTCCCTGATTCTACCTCAGAGTTTCTGAGATCAGTGCAACTACCACTGTCAATTTTCCAGAATGAGACCTTGGAGCTTTCACCCATTGCTGATTTGCATGGAAAGTCTTGCAGGATTTGTGGGAATGTCCCCAGGTTGTTTAGGCAGGATGCATATCATAAGAATGTAGCATAGGAATATTGGCTGCTTTAGCTATGTTATCAAGCCCATGTTGGCTGCCCTATGCCAAGACTTTATGCAAATCCATTAAACAAGCTCTAATGGTGCCTAAGAACAGATAGCCTGCATTCGTATAAGGGCATATACATTCTCATGTTGGACTCATTGAGCTATCAAATGCCACATAAAAAAAATATAAAACTATGAGGGAATCTCAAGTCTGTTCAATTCTATTATATGTTGACTTCCATGTCTTTTGACACCACAGTAAGCAACTAGTATTTGCCAGTTTTTCTTTTTACCATTGAGCTTTCTACAAATACAGGCCTCTTCATATAGCCCAACTATCAATATAGATTGTGGCATGCAAACCCACATGAGGTACCACTCCATATACTGCTCTTAACTCTGCCCATTGGTTTCTTGTTCTTTTTCTCTCAAGCCTCATGGTGTCAATGTTCATTTATATTGCTGCAGAAATCTACACCTAACTGCTGTCTCTACTTAGACTGTTTGCATACCAGGCATTGACAGGGATAGATGGTGTCCTTTTCAATATTTTTTCCGGATTGATGGTTGAGTCAATTATTGCTGGCATCTCAATGGCTTGGAAGGACCCAATTCCCAGAAGATTTTACATCACAGTAATAGCTTGGCTTGTAGACACCACACAATATTTTTGTCAATATGAAAACCACCTTTAGATGGTTGGATTCTGTACTGCCCAGAGGCAGGCTTGGCCAGGAGACCTTCAGTACAACCCTTTATGGAATAAACTGTCTTCACCATTGGGGAAGTGGATCCAGTGATGGATTACACTGTTGTAATGTTTTGTATACAACTAGACGATGTTTTTCAAATGCTGCAAACTGAGATTCTGCCCATTTCTACTGATTTGTGCCAGTACCTTGCTATAACTATTTGCTTGGAGGCAGGGATTTCCATAGTTCTAGCTATAGCCATCTGATTTGCTGGTGCCATGGAGGAACACAGAGCTGCTGGGACACACAGCTGATTAGTCTATCCTTCAAATATTTAAGGCTGCTCAAAACTCTTTTGAACTCCTCTATCAAAATTCTTTATAGCACCCCTTTTCTATCAATTTATGCAAAGGAATTGAAACTCTGGCAAAGTGGAGTGTGAAAATATGCTGATAGCAGATCCTCAAGAATAGGCAGCTGATTTACATTTACAAGAATAGGCCTTTTTAGGATTTTCACTAATCATGTAAAGTATCTTACATGGATTTACTTGACCATATTGCTCCCGAGAATTTGACAGCTATGCTTGGACAGTGCACCTTGTATGGTTTTTAGACATTTCTCTAAATAGATAAGACATTTAGAAGTTGACATTATATATATATATATATATATATATGCACAGAAGGTGGGAAAGTTAACAAAGAAAAGGCCTGGGTGAGCGTCCTCAAATGTATCATCCTTCCAGGTGAATGAAAATTCATCTTGGTATGCATCAGCTTAGGATATGCTAAGAAACGGTATTATCGATGGTCAATAGATGCTAAAATTATTCTGTCAAAGGTATTAGCTATTCTGTCAGAAAATGATATTGAGCACAGTAGCATAGATGGGAGTGGGGTTTTGGTCACTAGCTTATTTAATACTCCACATACCACAGTTATTTCTAAGGATCCTCTGGTTGATTTGCAGGCTTCTGAGATCCAGCTCACAGAAAACTTCAGATGGGACAAATACTTTCCACCTTTTATAATTTCTTGACAGCTCTGAAATTTGTCCCAGCACCCAGGGAGTCCATACTCTTTGAAATACATCACTCTACATTGAGTAATCAAATTTTCAGGCTGGCATCTCCCCAAGTCAGAAATGACTGCCTTTATAGTTTGTGCTCTCAGATGAAGTTATCCAATAGTGATGTGCAAAACTTCTATTACTAGCATGTTATCTTGAAGAGGAGAAATTAACATGTATACTCTGAGATATAGGGTAATTGAGCACTTTAATAACCTGATTTACAATCTGGCTTAAATGATTCAGATCTTCTCAGGCCTTTCCTACTTTATAAAGATCATATCCCTCCAGGAGACCCAGAAAAGCCAATGAATCCCCATGCCAGTCCCAAGATCCATGATGAATTACTTTCTTAATTCTCCTGAGAATACAGTCCTACTGAACCCAGGGTATTAGACTTCAAGTACTACCTCTTATATGTCCAGTTCTATCAATAATTCCTGTCTTTCTTCTATTGTCTTATAGTAACTGAGATCAATAAGAGTGCTGTGGATATTGCTCTGTATGCTGTGAATGTGTTGCTCTGATTGGTTAATAAATAAAGTGCTGATTGGCCAGTAGCCAGGCAAGAAGCATAGGTAGGATAAAGAGAGAGGAGAATTCTGGGAACAGGAAGGCTGAGTCAGGAGTCACCAGCCAGACACAGAGGAAGCAAGATGTGAAGGCAGAACTGGGAAAAGGTACCAAGCCACATGGCTAAACATAAGTAAGAATTATGGGTTAATTTAAGTGTAAGAGCTAGCTAGCAAGAAGCCTGAGCTATTAGGCCAAATAGTTTTAATTAATATAAGTGTTTGTATGTTTATTTGGGTCTGAGCAGCTATGGGCTGGGGCGGGACTGGAGAAAACTCCAGCTACATGGGGGCCTTATTTTGTGATAATCATGGGTTCCTAAGTCTTGTAAAAGCTAGTCCACCAGAGAGCAATTTCCGCCATCTTGTCTCAGACTATATATGCCATTTTCTTAAAGATAGATGAGCAATTACTCTACACAATTCTTCAACTTACATGGCATTCAGATTGATCCCACCCCTAACATGTTCAACAGTCACAAAAGCCAGGTGGAAAACGCTTTATAATTTCTTGTTTAAAAGTTTTTCCCAATCTAAAAAATTCAGACACAAGGTAATTTTTTTTTATTCTTACATTTCTTTCAATGCATCATTACTAAGGTATATGGCTATATATCCATAGATTTTGCCTTCCTCTGCATTATAGACCAGACATGAAAGAATACCTTCTATCATTTCTGCATCAATCCCTTCTCACTGTTTGATTTCTCATATGAATTCCAAAGTTTTAGATGATAAGAAAGGCTCTTTAGTACTAATCTAATTTATACTCTCTTTGCCTATGGCTTGGCAGCTTTAAGGAATGGCAAGCCAGCATCTCTGTTTCATCTTCCCTTGTGTCCACTTATCAAATCTGAGGTTAGTGAAGCAGATAGAAACCACATATCTTTCATCATAATTTTCCTTATGAAGATATAGCTGTCATTCAGTCTGTAGGAAATAGATACTGACTGAAGTCTCCAAATTTGCATGCTGTTCACTGGAATTTCCTTGTTGATGACAGTTTCAAAGGTGCTCTCACAAGTCATTGATAAGTGAATTCTGCAATGTAGCTGTTCCTTCATCTAACCCACAAGAATCTAGAGCTTCAATCTGCTAGGGCAGTGTCTTACTGAAATATAATCTAAGTGGCATTCTGTCACTTTGTCATATTATATGACATAATCAAAATGTTATCCCATCCCCTTTGCCATATTCTATTTGTATGAAGAACAAAAGAAACCATTGTATTCAAGGGGATGGTATTATGAAATTCATAAAATATAGGATCTATTAATCACTGTGAGGGCAAAAGGTCTGACAAGTGAGTATGTGAAACTGACACAAAACCCCATCCTTTCCTATGTTAGTATAATTCGTTCTATGGATTCATTGTTTAAAACAATCCATCTGGACCATACTTACATTGCCAGTTTGCTTAAACTGAAACCTTACAGAACCCCAGAGTACAACCAAAATGAATGTGAGAAAGGTAATATACCAGAACTCAGCCATGAAATTTATGGTTGGTGACCTCAAAGGAACATAATGGTTTCTTTCTAAACTTGACAGATTCTCATATCATTTTTTAAAATTTAACAATGTATAATATCCTACTAGAACCAATAAAAACACTATCAGGTTGGTTTTTGAGATGCAGATTGCTTTAAAAATTGCTATAAAATGTCTTGCTTTTGCACAGACCACTTAGCAATATGAGTTCAAAGATCACTCGTCGAACAGCCCATAAAAGGTCCATTATGTCATTTTACATGCATCTCACTGCCAAGCACTCAAGATCATAATAAGAAATTAAATAGTTCAAAAGAAGACAAAGTTATGAAAGTTAAGTGGCGAGACAATGCAATACTCTGGTGATAAAGAAGTTATTCCTACAGTTTATAAAAAGTTGACAGCTCTTTTCCCACTTGACATTAGCGCAGCTCCATCTTATTGCCACAGCAATACACTGTATAGCTCACCAGAATAGATTTTCTACCAATGGCTTAGAAGTCTCCCATTCTTTCCTTTTTAAATTACCATTCCAATTGCACTGTTACCTTTGGTAAGAATAGCACTTCATTGCCAGTATGCTATGATTAGAACAAACAGGAAAAGTTGGAGATATTGTTCAACAATTCAGATCACTTGGTACATTTCCGGGGGCTGGGGCTCAGATCCAGCAGTGAATTAACAAACCTGGATGTCCCAAGTTTGTAATTGTAATTCAGCAAGATCTGACACCCTATTCTACATGCATGGAAACATAAGCAGCCTCACTTACTCACCCACAGACATGGAAAAATAAATATTAAACAATGATTTTCATCCATTTTGAGACCTTTATGAGGGCTGGGGAAGATAAAAGTCATTATCTTCCATATTCCTTTCTTTGTTTATAAACTTCCTTTTGAACTCTCCATGAGAAAACGTGGATAATGTACCAGATTTAAAGGCATTTCTATCCTTTGAGAAACTACAAAATTAATTTTAGAGGTATGAGAGAAAGAAAAATGTCTGTTTCTGTTTCTTAATCATGAAATGTAACTGATTTGCTGATTGCCAGTTTCATCCTACTCTAGACTAGTCATAATTTGTCGTTCAACTGTGAAATTTCCCATAGCTACCATTTCTTTTATCAAAGTAGTTAGAGAATAAAAAACAAACTCACTCACTTGAGGAAAATACAGATTTTGAAGCTCATGAACATACTGATAAGTTACAGTTTTTCACCCATATTCATGCATCTTAGTGTATGAATGTTTTTAGGACAGTCCCTTCTATTAGTCCAGAGGTCTTGAACTAGCAACTTCTTACACCTAGCTCTCAAGTCCTGTCATTTCAGGCACAAAATAAGATGCTTTTATGAAAATCATTTCATTGATATGGTGCTAAGTGTTTAACAATATTCCAACAACGTAGAAGACAGGGAAAGAGAAAAGAAGGGATCAAAATTAAGAATTCACTGATTTGAGACATGAAATTTCTATTTGGCCCAATACCTAACTTAAAGAATACAGTAGAGTTTCAGCACTGTAACAAAATAACTGAAACAAAAACTAAACAGTTTATTTTCGTTTACAATTCAGAGGCTTAAGTCTATGACCACTTGACTCTTGTTTTTGATCAGGGAGCAAACCTTAACTGAAGAATTATGCCCATTATATTGGCCTGCAGAGGGAATTTTCCTGATTGCTAATTGATGTAAGAGGGTTCAGCCACTGTGGATAATTGTTGAATGTAAGCCTGAAAGCAAGCTAGATATCCAGTGAATTCCATTCCTCTGTAGTTTCCGTTTTGGTTCCTGCCTCAAGATTCCTGTCTTGAGCTCCTGACCTGGAGTCTTTCCTGAGTGATGGACTGTAGCATGTAAATTGAAATAAAATCCTTACTCCCCAAATTATTTTGGTCATGGTGTTTATTGCAGCAAAATAAATAAATAAATAAATAGAGTTAGTGAATAAATGAATAAATAAGAAAACTAGAATAGATGTTGGTACCCAAAGAGTCAAGTGTTGCTTTTACGGACCAGATCATATGGTTTATATGAAGATTATGGAAGCACTTTGAACTTTGGACCTGAAAAGCCATTGAATACTTAGATTTTAATGGGTATTTCAATGGCAGCTTGGAGCTTAAGCATGCTTTAAGAAATACAGGCAATGGAGGCCTGATTTGTGAAGTTTCAAAGAAAAGATTTTGTCAGGCTCTTGTGATATTTTGATAATTTCATCCACTCAGAATCATATAAATGGCAGCAATGAGACACATTGTTTTTCTATCTCCTGTGGAATGTACACACTGTAATGTAGACAATCAGTATTTTTTTTTTCTGAAAATTGGGCGATTAAAGAGCAAACTGTGATAAAGTCAACAACTGTTGGTCTAATTTATTTTATTTTCCTTGAGGAATGCAACTAGCATTTAGATTTTGGTATTCGTAGAAATTATGCATGAATATATATTAAAGCATGTCAAAAACAGAATATGTTATACTTTTTCCCTATCAAACCTTCACAATGGACAATAGCACTGTCTGTAATCAGAAACTTTGTAGATCTTCACATGATCAATAAATAATTTTTTTAGGGGGCACTGATATTTCTGAGGCTTTTTTCTTAGAACTGACCAGTGAGGACAATATTTGCCATTTCAGGTTTCTTAAAATTCCAGTGATGTCATGTTATAATAATTATATATCTATTATAAACATATAAAACCTATATTAAAATATTACCAAAGGGAAAGAATCAGTAATTTTGTTAAACTCTAGATTAATATTGAACAAAATAGTGTTAATTTGTCATTGTAAACTGAAACTGCTAAGTTGTCAAAAATCTACTCATTTTAATTTATTACAATCTCCTTCCTGAAGAAAAGTTGTGCATTTCTCTTTGCCTCAAATTTGTCATTCATATCCTGAGAGGTGAAACAATTCCTGAAGGTAGTCTTATAGGAGCTATTTTTTAATTTCAAGAAGAATAAAATATGAGCACTCTTAAAGAAGCAAAGAAAACTGTGCTTTTTCTCCCCAAACCAGTATCTTCTAGAAAAGAAAAACATATATAGTGTAGATAAGCATCCTACTTTTCTCTCAGTTTTCTGTTATTAATAAAGTGGACACATTACAAGGTACAATATGAACATTTAACAGATTATGTAAGTACAATAAGTATATTCTATTTTCTACTTGTTTTTATAATTTCGACAGGAAAAATAAAAACAATGTAAAGATACATTATTACATAGAAGGCAAATTTTTAAAAGGCATTTAATTTTATAAATATGTATAAAATTTAAGTGAACAGTGGATTAAAGAATGAGCTCAGAGAATCTGCAATGCTCCCTTATTAATTTGCCAGTGGGTACCTAGAAGAGTAAAAGAAGTGGAGAAGCGCAGCAACTAAAAATATTTAAATAATGGATTAAGTAGACATCAGCAAGTTTATCTTGAAAAAGGAAAAAAGAAAATCAAAAGTGATAGATAGTTTAGACCTATTGGATTTTTCTATTAATTTTCTATTTCATAAGCAAAATAAAAATATTTGGACTTTGAGAATCTCAGTGTTAGAGGGTGATAGAGGCCTTAACTAAAAGAAAAGAATTACTGGTGAGTGTTGTAATAAAATAAAGCAATTGAAATTCTTCATGACATATAGGAAATGGGAAAAACATCAATTTAAGACATCTATTAAATTTCAATAAGAACAGTGTGACTCCACAACACTTGAGTCACAGCCATTCCAATCCTTTTCTTCAGAACAGCATGGTAGAAACTCTATTTTGAGGAGATGCTGTGAAGAAAATAGGGTTCTTCTTCACCAAATTCAAGGTTTAGTTCTAATTTTCCTTCAAGGTATGGCAGATGGGGATACATCTCATATCCTTATCTGTTTCATATAGTGAAAGTTAGAGTCTAGGAAAGTACAATGGAGCAGAGTAGATAACCCTCTTATACACAGTCCCCAGCAGGATAGACAAAGTCCTGAAGATATAAACAAGCAAAAGTATGAGTAATAGCCCTATTGGCAAAATCTGAAGCCTGAAATTAAACTAACTACACGGAGTTGTTTCAGGGTATGCTCTATCAGCAACAAAATGACAAATAGGAGGCTGGTGAGATAGATCAGATAACACACTGGCAGCTGGCATGATGACCTGAATTTGAACCCCAGTACCCATGTGAAAAGCATTTATGATGATACACATGTGCAATCCCAGTGCTAGGGGTCAGAGATAGAGGATTCCTTAAGTTTTCTGGAAAGTTAGTCTTGCCCAGTTATGAACAGCAAGTTCAGTGATGGCCTCTGATTGAAAAAAAAAAGAAGGTGGAGAGCAATAGAGGATGAAACTGAATTTGGCCCCTAGCTTCCACATACAAATGAATACTCATGCATACATGTGCACCCACACATTACTGAACAGGAATGAACAAGTTCACAATTATACAACACACACAAGATAAACAGGGTGATAGTGACTAACATGAGTTGTCAAAGATGTGTCAACATTTAACACAAAAAATATGAGATAGTCTAAATTACTTAGAGACAGACAGCAAGGAGAACAAATGCTCTAAACATCTGAACAAATATAGACCTAAGAATCAAGACCACGTCTCAGAGCAGATGGGGTCTTGATTGTCCATGTCCAACTAGCATGATTGCTGAAAACCTCAAAAGTTAATTGAGGAACAGAACTCAGAAATCCTGTGATTCACTGAGAAAATCTTTAAAGTAAATCCTGTTTCAAAAGTGAAAAAGGCCTAGGTTGCTCCACCAAATTCCTCTCTACTTTGACACTAACATTTCCTGCAGAGGGAAGAGCTGGTTTTCTCAGGTTTCTTAGCAGTTTGTTCCTAGCTCAGGATATTACATTCTCAGGATATTGTACATTGTGTGGTAACAGTAAAGGTAATGTGTGAAAATAAAGTTGGACAAAGTCTACACCAAAAAGTTTCCTGCAAATTTGTAAACCTAAAATTAGTTAAGAATTATCATGATTCAAATGGCAAATTTTAAATTAGAAAGAAAATAGTTACTAAGAAATGCTGGAAACTATTTAATTCATTGGCATACCTGGGAGATGGGGGCTAGAAAGAGAATGATAAAAATAAAATCTCCTGAACAAATGGTTGAATTGTTCTTGAAATTAATGAAAAAGACTAAATGATGAATCTCATGTGCCCAATTAATATTAAGTAGAATAGATGCAGAGATCTATACTGTGTTAGTAAGTTGTCTGCCACTGTAATAAAATACCCGAGGAAAACAACTTAAGGAGAGAAGAAAAAGATTAGTTTCATAGATGCAGAAATTTTAGTCCATGGTAGGCTCTATCCACCGTAGTTAAACCTGTGGTGAAAGAAAAACATCATGGCATTAGCACATGGCAGGGCATGAGGGATTGTCTTATTAGAATTGTCAGGAGATAAAGGAAAGGGGACATGCCAAAATGCATCATTTCAATGTATCTCTATTGTTGTACTTCCCTCAATTAGTCTTTACCTTGTCATCACCCAATCAGCTAGAAACACTCAGTGGAATAACATATTGATAAAAAGTCAGCACCCTCATGATCCAATTATTCCTCAAAAACCCTACATTGCTTCACAGGAAATCAATCCAACACCAATTTGGGGGAAACAATATCTAAACAATAATATACATCAAGGCATGCCATAATTAAAAAAAAACTGATGAGAAAAAATTGAAGACTAGAAAGATGGCACAGTAGTTAAGACCACTGACTGTTCTTGCAGGGTATCTGTGTTTATCCATGAGCATCTATTTCAGGGGCTCACAACCACCTGTCACTCCAGGTAGAAGTCATCTATTTTCCTCTTCTGGTCTGTGCTGACACCTTCAAGTATGTGCTACATATAAACACACACACATAGGATACCCACATGCACAGAAATGAAAAAAAATTGTTTTTTAATAAGGAATTGAAATCTAGAGATACCAAGAGAACATATCACTTACAATTAACAGTCACAAATTTAAGAGCTGCCTGTTCCTAGTCTCAAGGAAAAAGTACAAACAGGAATGAAAGGATGTTGTACAACCCAAAGGTCTAGAGGATAATCTACAATCTCAAATTTCCTAAATCTGCATAATTTCTTATAGCAATCTATAAACGTTTATCTTTATTCCTACAGATAATTGTCATCTTTACCCCATCAAGAAAACTTGACAGATAAAGACTACTACAGAAACATACAACCAATCAAAATGCAGTTTTGGCTTCTAGTCCTATTGGATGCATCTACAAACAACCTCCAGACCTAAGGTTTAGGGAACATTGTAAAAGGGCAGGAAGGAAGACTGTAAAAGCCAAAGAATCAGGAAGTTTGCTGTGAGATTCTGTTCCTAACATCAGGACATCAGAAGCTACACCCATAAGATCTCACCAGTATCACTGCACAAGCATGAGCTGAACAAGGAGAAAGGATAACATCAACTAACATGTGTAGCTAGAGTTTTCCTGCCTGGCCCACAGTCAGGGCAAATCTCTCTCACCCGCCAGTCCCACAGCCACTCAGACCCAACGAAGTAAACACAGAGACTTATATTGGTTACAAACTGTATGGCCATGGTAGGCTTCTTGCTAACTGTTCTTACAGCTTAAATTAATCCATTTCTATTAATCTATACCTTGCCACATGGCTCGTGGCTTACCGGTAACTTCACATGCGGCTTGTCATGGTGGCAGCTGGCAGTGTCTCTCTGACTCAGCCTTCTACTTCCCAGCTTTACTCTCCTCCTTGTCCTGCCTATACTTCCTGCCTAGCCAATGGCCAATCAGCGTTTTATTTATTGACCAATCAGCAACACATTTGACATACAGACCATCCCACAGCAAACATGCCTAATTGCACAGGGAAAAGTCCATGAAAACTTAATGCTACAAAAGAAAAGAAAGAAAGAAAGAAAGAAAGAAAGAAAGAAAGAAAGAAAGAAAGAAAGAAAGAAAGACTATAGGCAACTTAGGAATAGCAAGAGTAATAGCAGGAGAAGTGGTCTTGCTCAGGGAAGAGCATGGCAATTGACCAAATTTTTGTTCAGTGCCAAGTGGTTTGCCTAAAATTATACATAAAAGTAACATTACATGATTATATTAAGGAATATATATATATATATATATATATATATATATACATATATATATATATATATATATATATACTTACATACATGCAATAACAATTGGTAAAAAAAAAAATAAAGAGACTGTGAATTGGAAGGAAAGTGGGGGAGTTATGTATTGGGCCAGTTGGAAAGAGGAGAGAGAAATAAGTAATGTTGTAATTATTTATAATCTTAGTAATGAAAAACGAGTGAAGGTAAAATAAAGGCACTCTCCAAAGTAAAGGTGGAGAGAAATCATTACAAGACTCTCCTTGTCAGAAACATAGAAGAGAAGGGGGGGGGAGTGATGCAATTTACTTTAATTAAAATGAAGTAAAAACATAAGCAGGACATTCCAAGAAATTAAAGAAAAACAAAAAATCAGCTTCATTAAACCTGCAAACAAAACTGCCAATTTTTTGTTAATTTAACAGAGAGCTGAGACTGATGGTACTGGCCTGTCGTCTTAGCAATTTGAGGCGAATATCAAATTCAAGGCCTAACTGAAGTACAATGAGAAACAAGACCAGCCTGAGTAAATTTATGGAACCCTGTCTAAAATTAAAAATCAAAAGTATACTGGGGATATAGATCAGTATCAGGCCACCTACTTAACATTGATGAAGCCATTGGCTCAATCCCTATAACCACAATAAATAAATAAAGTTTAAATACTGAAATTAAAGTTAAGAAAATATAATATGGACTATGGGCCAATCCCATATAAAAGCAACTTAACACAATAATATGAAAAATTATAGGCTAATAAACTGCATAGTTAAATAGAAAAATTCCCATAAAACGTATTGGAATTGAGTTACTTAAAGCAGATACTCTAAATATATTTATTACATATCATGAGAATGAAAGACAAGTGATGATTTAAATGAATTTAGAAAATCATCCAATATCTATATTTCCTACCATTATAAAAATATGTTTAAAAATAAGTATAAGGGAACTTTCTTTAGTCCAACAATGATGGTTACGTTATAATAGTGAAAGACTAAAAGCTGCTTTCAAACGTCTCCATTAGCAGAAACCTTTATATCTGTACCAAAATCCTTAGGAATTTTATAAAAGTCATATAAAATCAATGAAAGAACTTATAATATATGAGGGATGCAACAGAAATATAAAAAAAATGGCATTTACAAATTGTTTCTGGTAGCTTTTAGTATAAGACATTCTGGGAACACAGCAAATGCTAATGTATATTTCAAAATTATTCAGGCTATTCAAAATGTTCTCAATGCAAAAATAGTAAGTACTTGAAGTGTAGACATATCAGCTTAACAAATATTGAAACTGTGTGACATAAAACTATAATTCATCAATTTATAATTCAAAAACAAATCATCAAACATCAGCAGTACTTCTATATATTAAGAATGAAGTTAAGCCGGGCAGTGGTGGCACATGCCTTTAATCCCAGCACTCAGGAGGCAGAGCCAGGCAGATCTTTGTGAGTTCGAGGCCAGCCTGGTCTACAGAGCAAGATCCAGGACAGGCACCAAAACTACACAGAGAAACCCTGTCTGGAAAAACCAAAAAAAATGAAGTTAAAGTGAAATTAAGGAAATTATCTACAAAGCCAGTGAAAGATTAAAGTTAGGATATTATCAATTAGTTTAATAGAGAAGTATTAAATGTGTACAAAAAGGTACAATATACAACTAAGGACAGTTAACAAAATCCCAAATAAATTGAACTGAAATTCCATTTTCTTGCATAAAAGAATTCCTAATTTTATTGAGACAAAAAAAGTCTCCTATTAATGAACATGCTTACTAAAGTAATAGGAATTTATGAATAGAAGCAAAAATTCACATCACATTTGAAAGAAACCTGATTATTAAAGCTGATGTTGAAACAGAAAGGCAGAGTTAGAAGTCTCACACTTCTTATTTTGAAAATGGTACACTAAGTTGCACAAAGTGAAAAAAAGTATTGTCCTCTTATATGGAGAAATATCTGCACCAGTGAGACAGACAGAGAATCTAAAAATCATTATATATGTGGTTATTTATGTGGTTAATGCACTCTTTATAACGATGCCTAGAGTAGTATTTACAACTAACTGTACTAATGCAATAATATATATGTACGTGCAAAGAGTGTAATCAGAATTATTCTTGACACCGCTCACTAAGATTAGCATAAAAATGGATTGTAGACATAATTATAAAAGGAAATCCATAACACCCAGAAGAAAGCAGCAATAGATGTTTCCAGCTTTAAAGTAGGCAACAGTTTCTTAGTACAATGCCTAAACAAAGCTACAGAAGAAAATAACAGATAAATTGCCTTTCAGCACATGACCATACATCTGTGCTTCAAGCTATGTTCCCAGGAAACTAAAAGTAAAGCCTGCAGAATCAAAGAAAACATTTCCAAGTTACATTTTGATGAAGGACTTGTATTTACAATACATCATCAATGTTACAGCTTAATAATCAAAGGAAAATAAACCAACCCACAACGAGCTAAAGATATGAACATTTGCTAAGGAAGATTGCACAAAAAAGTTAAAAAATTTTCATGAAAGGATGTTAAACATCATTAGCTGATGGGGAAATGACAACACTCAACTTCCTAGCAAGTAGAATGGAATAAATACAAACAAACAGAACAACAACAACAAATCAAAACTCCCCTTGTGGATGAAGGAGTAATGTGAAATAGGAGGCAGAAAGATACTAAAACAAAGAGGGGTGAAGGACACAAAGAAAACCGTGTAGCTAGAGTTTTCCTGCCTGGCCCACGGTCAGGGCAAATCTCTCTCACTCGCCAGTCCCACAGCCATTCAGACCCAACCAAGTAAACACAGAGACTTATATTGCTTACAAACTGTATGGCCGTGGCAGGCTTCTTGCTAACTGTTCTTACAGCTTAAATTAATCCATTTCCATAAATCTATACCTTGCCACATGGCTCGTGGCTTACCGGCATCTTCAAATGCGGCTTGTCATGGTGGCGGCTGGCAGTGTCTCTCTGACTCAGCCTTCCACTTCCCAGAATTCTTCTCCTTGTCCCGCCTATACTTCCTGCCTAGCCAATGGCCAATCAGTGATTTATTTACTGACCAATCAGCAACACACTTGACATACAGACCATCCCACAGCAAAACCGTGTCTTCCAGACATGACAGAACTGATCACATGTGAACTCACAGAAACTGTGACAGTATTTACAGTGCTTGCCCAGGTTCAAACCAGACAGTGACTAAGTAATGAGAGGGTAAAGCACAAGTGAGAACCCCACCTTTTATTTTATTATTAAGAAATTCTTTATTTATTTTACATACCAACAACAATGCCCATCTCTTCCCTCCTCCAGCCCCTCAGCATTTCCCCCACCACTCACCCCCCTATTCCCTCCTCCAACAAGGTAAGGCCTCCCATGGGGAGTCAGTAGAGCCCAGTACATTCAGTTGAGGTAGATCCAAGCCCGTTCCCCTGCACCAAGGCTGTGCAAGGTGTCCCACCATAGGTAGTGGGCTTCAAAAGGCCAGCTCATGCACCAGGGATAGATCCTGATCCTACTGCAAGGGGGCCCCTTAAGCAGATCAAGCTACAAAACTGTCTCAATTATGCAGGGTCTAGTTCAGTCCCATGGAGGCTCCAAAGCTGTTGGTCTAAAGTTCATGAGTTCCCACTAGTTTGATTTGGATGTCTCTGTTGGTTTCCCGATCATGATCTTGATGCCCCTTGCTCAAAGAATTCCTCTTCTCTCTCTTTGACTGGGCTCCTGGAGCTCAGCCTGGTGCTTGGCTGTGGATCTCCGAATCTGCTTCCATCAGTTACTGGAGAAAGGCTCTATGATGAGAGTTAGAGTATTCACCAATCTGATTACTAGGGTAAGCCAGTTCAGGCACCCTCTCCACTATTGCTAGTAGTGTAAGCTGGGGTCATCCTTGTAGATTCCTGTGAACTTTCCTAGCAACAGGTTTCTTGTAATCCCCATGAAGTCTCCTAATATCAAGACACTGGGGGTGGGCACTGGGGTTTCTAAAGTCCAAGCCAGGCACAGCACCTCTGGGTCTTTCTACTGACTACAGATCTGGTTATAGAACTCTCAGCTACAATGTCTGCCTGTGTGCCCTCATGCTTCTCATTATGATGATAATGAACTAAATCTCTGCACTGGTAATCAAGCCCTGATTAAATGCTTTCTTTTTTAACAGTGCTCATGTGCTACAAGCTGCAGGAATATAGTAAGAATTCAGCTGAATATAATAAAGCTATACCTGGAAGAATTAGGGAATTCTTCAGGAGGAACCCACATCTCAAGGAGTATTTGTTATTATTTGGCTTCTAATATATCAGCTGTTTCCTGCTATGAATTTCTTGTGCACTCTCATACCTTCCCCAAGAACTTCTAACAATATATTTATCTGAAATACCTCTCAAGCATCCTAGGCCAAAACTGCAGACAGAATAAGATTTTCGGACCAACCTCTGATCTGAATTAAGGTAAACACACTTATGGAGACACCACCTGTCCCCTAGGTCTAGGAGACAGGCAGAAATTAGGTGCATAACTTTGATTCTTGTGTAAATGAAACTCAGACCCTCCTTTCTCTAACAGCCCAAGTGACATTCCAGAACAATTGAGTCAGAACAAAAGGTCTTTTTTGCATACCAGGTACAGTGTAGGTATGAGGCAGGTTTTCTAGCTCCAAACAGAGTTACTCCACCCTGCCAGTATACAAAGGACATAGTAATAGAGGCAGTTACATTTTAGTGACCTATAGACTCTTTTACCTAACCACCTGTAAGATTGTAGTTTGAGCATATTTATGACAGACTTATAACATTTCACCTAACCACTTATAAGAATATACTTTGAGGACATAAATTGCCTTTCTGATTTACTCCAGCCCTTATCTGACCCCAAATCCTTTATTCACTTCCCTTTTGGGTTGTAAAGGAAGCTGACTATCAAGGCTCTGGTGAGGACCTTGAAGGCCTGGTTTTTGTATGGTAACAGTTACTGCTGTTAGGATATAGGCCAGTTCCCCAGAAGGTGGAGGAGAATGAAAATAGACAGAAGAACTGACAGAAATGAAGATGAGGTCGAGATGGAAAGAGCTTAGTTAGGGACTAGGACTGTGGGAGGACAGAAGGTGAAGGGACAGAGAGGAGCTGAGCATGAGAACGGAATTGAAGCTGTGTAGATAGAATTTTATCTCAGAGGAATAAAGTCCACCAATAAAAGAGCAGGGTGTACTTAGATTCGTTCCCTCAGATTACCCCCGCCTAGCATCTTCCCCAGGACTCTGGCAGGCCCTGAGGAGATTTCAATAGTCATGGTCATAGTGTCTCTTCACAGTAACAGAACACTGATTAAGACATTATTTACATAATCAATAGTAGATCACTAGGCAGAAAAAAAAGGATATGAGCATTTTTTATGTTTGCTAAGATGTATAATAATTAAATTGTCATATATTTAACTGTTAAGGAATAAAAGGGAATTGTTTTGAGATTTTATAGTAGACATCTCAGTAATAATTTTACAATCTATATACAATGTATATATATATATATATGGATTATGGATATAGACATATAAAGATATGTACATATATGTGTGTACATATGTCTGTGTGTATAAATATATATGTGTCTATATATGTGTATATAAAATCTTACTTAGTTAATTATAAAATTCATAATAATCTTAGAAATCTCAATGGCTATCCCAATACTTTTTTATCAGATTCTTTTCCTTAGAAACAATGTTAATTGGACCATGTAGTCTCTAAAACTACTAGTATGAGTAAAAAGAATGATTTTGGAAGGTTCATCTTTATATTTACTGTCTCAGAATATAGCCTAAATGTCTCTTCAAATGGTCTATGACTCTGTAAAAGACATGTTTTTCAGTCTTACTGGAAGAGAAGCTGAGGGTCCTGGTACCTACATGACAAGAATCTCCTCTATTATGAAGCTTCCAGAACTGACTGTTCTCTTTGTATAAGGTTGTTTGTGAGATCATTTTTCCACTTTGTAGTATCCTTACCCAACTGTTATTTGACTTCACACCTCTTTGAAGCAAACAAGGAAATGTTTCCATTCTTGATTTCTAGACTGCTTCTGTGATGTGCTTTGCTGAGAAAAAAAAAATGCACGTTAAAGTAATCTTAGTGCTGATTCTGATTTAAGGCTCAAGGAGTTATCCATTGGTTCACTTGGTATTGGTATCCCACTTCAACTATGGAAGCACACTTGAGGGAAACTGCTGGATAGTGAAGGACACATGCCCTTCTGGATGTGAGCACAAAGCCATTCATAAAGGAAGTGTCCCTAAGAAGTCCACTCTCAACCTAGCTAGGTTACTTCATGCTAGCTAAGACCAAGGAGATAGATCTCAGTAAGGTAGGTATCTATAAAAAATTAAAGGGCAGTTTTTCATTAATTCTGATGCTTAAGAAAAGAAAGAACTTTGGCCCTTGCTTTTCTTAAAGGTGTTTCTAAGTTTCATTTGTGTAAATTTTATCTTTGTACTTGCGGATGTTTGGAAAGCTTTTAAATGGAAAGCACACAGCTTGTGTTCAGTCTCAGAAATGATTTTCTTAAGGATGTAAGAGCCAGGTATTTGAAATACAATAAAAAGGAGACAGTACATTTATACATTAGGGTCTCTAACTTCTAAAACTCCCACTTGAATTCAACTTGTAAAATATGTCCCATGACACCTAAACAAGAAAAGTCTGTTTTTCTTTGGAGGTAAGCAGTTAGCCAACATTCCTCCTGCTGGATGAGTGAAAACCTAAGTGTGAGGAGAGTAGCTACTCCTCTGAACGGTTCCTTGAGGAGCTGGGGTTTTAGAAGGTGCCCAAAGTGTGCTGTTATTTGTCTACCTGCTTTTACAAAATGAAAGACGTTATTTTGTCTTTGCAAATTTTCAGTGGCTCAAATATAATATACAATTCAGTCTAGTTTAATGTTCTTTTTTTTAGCTTTGTGAAGTGGAATGTTTGTATTAGCAGAATATGTAGATATCTCCCCAATAATCAATAGTTATTTATATGAGTTTAAACTCAGTATCAGTAATAAATAGTGGTTTTTTCTAATTATGAATATCGTGTTATTTTGCACAGACAAAACTTTAAGTGGTAAATTCTGTTAAAATTCAATATTATGAAGCAGAACCCCCTATATACACAGATACACAGACTTACATTCATACAAAAAAATCATTCTTTCTTACCCTTCCTAGAAATATGGATAGATAGAGGATGAATATGATAAGTCAGAAAATATAACAAAAGCTAATGTACCAAGCATCTAGCTTAAAAGTAAACACTTCGGGATATCTTTTGTTTTATCAATACCTAAAAATATTTCTTCATATAGTTTTCAAACAAATCCAAGATATCTTATTCCACTCTCTTGTTTACATTATTTAGATACATATATTTTTAATATACATAGTCAAATATTCACCAAATTTTGAATTGAGAACAACAGATATCCAAAGTGAAAGTAAATGCCTAAGTATTTGTGCACAAAAACCCCTTAATATTATATTCATTTCTCTTTCTGTTTTTCATATCTGCTCTTCAGTGTTAACAGACACTGGAATGTGATTCAAAATTGGATGAATTATTAAATGTAAAAAAATAGGAAATATTTTCAGATTGCCTTTACAACATTTATCATCGTGAGATCTAAATTTAAATATGACATGCTGATTTCAATTTCCTTTCCTGTGTCATTTTTCATTTCTTAATTATTTTTAAACCAAGGGAAGTAATTGAATAAAATTAATGCAATATTAAGTTCATTATGCAAAAATGTACTTTCTCAGATTTGGAAAATACATCATATTGCTTTAATAGATTTTCATACTATGTATTTATGTAACTATACCCTTATGAGCATAGTACTAATTCTTCCATAGTAGAAATAGTAGAAAAAGAAAATTAAAGAAATAAAATAATCAAATGAATGAACAATATACTGGCATTTTTAAATAATTCAAGCTTGTCTTATATGTTTCCATTATATGCAACTGGATGTTTTTAAAATTTTAATAAATCATAAATTATATACTTATAAAATTATAAAAGTATTTACTGCTGGTTTATGCAGAATAAGAGGGTTTCTATTACTTATGGGATAGTATGTAGTATAACAAAGGAAAACATTATTTGGAAAGACATGAAGAGAGTATTTTGAGAGCATAAACATTGATTTTCACAGTTCACATAAGTAAAATTAAAATGGTAGAAAAAGTCTTTTATGAAACTTTTCTAAAGTTTTTGGTGGAATCTTATATATTAAAGATTAGTCTGGGACTACAAATATAGCCTAGCCATGGATGATGTTGAATGTGTGATCTTCCTGCCTCTCTCCTGAGTCTTGGAATCTGATATTTTGAATAACACCAAGCCTGTTTTATATAACGCTGTGGATCAAACCCATATCTTCATCTATGCTCCCAATCACTGTTTCAACTCATGTATACACCATTATCCTCTAGTGCTTAATATGAAAAAGAAGGCATGAGGTATGCAGGGAGGATGAATGGTCTTCAGAATAAACACTAAGCCTGACAGAGCTAAGCGATGTTTTCATTACAGAGCTCTCCTTTCTTTAAGCAAACAGAAGATAGTATTCTGCTTTCTTAAAAGTCCAAGTGAGCCACAATTTCTTAAGCACTTCTCTGTTGCTTATGTTTGCCCCTCTGTGTGACAATTGTAAGTTTCAAGCTAGGCATGCTAAGGCATGTCAATAACCCCAACACTGCAGAAAAAGAAGCAGGAGAATTGCAGATTGATTGTCACTGGCCTACTCAGTGAGACACCATTTCAGAAAATTAAAGAGGGTTGGGGAGATGGCCCAGTTGGTAATATTTTTAAGACTGCACAATTATAAGTCCCCGAGATTGAGTTCTGGAGCCTACATAAAATCTGGGTACAGCAGATTGCACTTATATTTTCAGCAAAGCACTGATTAGAAAGAAGTAAATCCCTGAAATTCACTAGACATACAGCATAGCCAAACCAGTGAGGTTCAGATTAAGCGGAAGTAAGGTAAACAGCAATCCTTTACATTGACCTCTGGCCTCTACACATATGTATACAGGAACACACACACAGATACACAGAGACATACATAGAAACACACACACACACACACACACACACACACACGTGTGTGTATACTCACAAATTTAAAAGTTGTCATTTTAAAGATGAATAAAATAATAAATTTCAAATTCTTTCTATCTTACTCCTATACTAGTCTTTCAAGGCAGAGTTTTGTTCATTTTTGAAGGGCAAGCAAGTGAGGTTTTATGGAAAAGTGTAGTAACAGCTCCTTGAAGCAAGGAGAGGTCCCAATATGGGCTTCTCTATTTAATTTTAGTGCAGATAAAGACAAAGAAAATCTGTACAGTGAACAAATTATGTATCTGAAAACATATAATGATTCTAAGATTTAATATCCAATAGTATGATACCCTATTGCATATTTGTAGATATTACTAGTATAGGTATTTAAAGTAACTGGGAAAGGTGCATGAAAAGACTTGAATATACTCTATTTACTTTTCTATTGTTGTTTTAAAAACTCTACTACAAAAAAAAATCTTATTTTAAAAAGGGATTTATTTGGGGTTCACTGTTCCAGAGGGTTTGAGTCCATGAATATCACGGCAGGGAGCATTGTGGCATGCAGGCCGGCATGGTGATGGAGCAGTTGCTAAGCCATTGCGCATTGATCCATAAGCTATAGCTCAAACTTGGCAGTGTTATTCACATAGTTCTGGCTTTTGAATCATAAAGGATAAATGAGTAAATATGGTTGTGGAGGCTTCCTTCCTCCATAAGGAAAGCCACTGAGGTGAAATGGGTGCCAAGCAATCCCTGCTTGAAGGCCCCCCAAGAGACCATTGTGTGAAACTGTGAAAGTGGAATATGGATTTCACTGGAGACCCTGAGATGGTGGAGATGCCAGAGTCATGAAAAAGCTGTACATGGGGAGGAGAATTGGCCCAGAAGAGAGAATTGTGTTGGAGACAGCAAAGCAGGAAGGGGAGAGTCATTTACAACCTTGACATCAGACAGGGAGCTAGAAGATTTTTCCCTGCTAGGTTTTTGTCTTGCTTTGGTCATGTATTTCTTCACTGTAACCTCTTTCCTTCTTTTGGGAATAGTAATGTATCTCCTATTCCATTGTATGTTGGAAGTATGTTATTAACTTTTTATTTAGATTTTACTGAGGATTAAAATTAAGAGATTTCCACGAGCCTCTGAAGAGATTTGGGGTTTTAAACTGCATTGAAACTGAAAGAATTTAGCGGTTGAACTAAATCCATTTTTGTATTATGTAATGGCCGAAAGTCTGTGCTGGTCAGTGAGGGTAACGTGAGGGTTTGAATGAGAATTGTCTCTAAAAATCCATATATTTGAATACTTGGTTCCCAATTTCAGAAGGATTAGGAGGTATTTCCTTGTTAAAGGAGGTATTCCACTGGGGGCAAAGTTTGAAATGTCAAAAGACTTTTGACATTCTCCGTGTCTTTCTTCCTGCTTCTGACTTGTAAATCAAAATGTATGTCTCAGCTGTTCCTGCTTCCGTGTCTTTTGCTCCACTACCAGGGACTCTAACACTGAAACTATAAGCCTCGAGTTTCTTTTATAAGGTGCCTTGGTCATGGTGTTTTATCACAGCAATAGAAAAGTAACTAGCATAACCACAATGCTTAAGGAATAATGCTGAGCAAACATTTGGACATATTCAGTGTCAACGCAGGTTGTTTTGACTCTTTTCAAACACGTGATTGATTATATAGATATAGCATGTATAAATATAGAAAACTCATTGTAACAGAAACACACACCAATGGAAAAGAACAACTAGTTTTAAATATGTTAAGGATGAGTATACACTTGTCAAAAGAATATATAGTAATGTTCAACAAATGTAAGAATTACTGAACATTACTAATAATCATGTATGCAAATTCAATCGCAATGAGATATTACTTCTTCTTGTTAGAATGGCTATTATCAAAAGTTAAAAAACATATGCTGGTGAAGATGTGGAAAAAAGGAACCATTTAAATGCTGATAGTAAGCTTGGAAACTAGCATTGCCAATATGGAAAATTTGGGGAATACTAAAAGGATTTTAATAAAGCCACCATTATGATCTATTAATGACTCTGTGGGATATATAGCCAAAGGAAATAAAATCAGTATACATAACAAATATCTGCACAATATTTATTGTATTCACAGATACCAAGATATATAATCAACCTAAGTATCTATTTGCAGATTAGACAATAAAGAAACTATAATGTTTTATATGCATATATAAAAGAGTTCTATGCAGTATTTAACAAGAATATCCTCTTACCCATATTATGGCAGCATGATCAGTTTAAAGGTACTGTGTTAGGTGAAACCAGGTGCAAAAAGACAAGCATCATATAATCCCGCTCACCTGTAGAATCCTCCACCCACCCCCAAAATAATCTATGTTAGTAGAGAACACAGTAAGTGTTATCAAAGATTATGGAAAGAGTAGGATTTTGTTGGTCAAAATACACAAAATTTCAGTTAGATAAGTAGGATCAAAGCTCTACTGTACAATATATAGATGTGTATTAATAATAGTATATTCAATTCTATGAAATGTTTAAACAATTGCTTCTGAGATCTCACTGCCGAACAGAGAATTGAGGAACAAATATTCATTCAAAGAAGTGTTCTTAAGCATTGTGTGAATAATGTTCATAAATTCTTCAATTAAAAATAAATGAAACTTGACTTGATCCCAGCACACACCTTGAGTGGAAGCCTACCAAAGCCCCCAAGGCAGGACAGCATCCTGAACCCTATGTAAGACTGCCCTCCCCCAGTGCCCACTCAACATAACCCCAACCACCCCTCCTCTTGTCACCATGTTCAGGCCCACACATCTGGCAGGAGCCTTCTCTAAGCCCAGAGTCCAGGCCAGCATCCTGAACCCCAGGTAATACTGCCCCCACCCATCTGCACTCACTCAGCATCAATCAATCCAACTGCCCCTTCTCTCCTCATCACCATATCCTGGCACACACCTCTGGTGGAAGCACTATACCCCATTAGAGGCAAGGCCAAAATCCTGATCCTCAGAGTTCAGAAAGTATTCTGAACTGCAAAGACCAGACAAACACCCTGAGACCCAGGCAGCAGCCCCCCCTACACCACCAGAATCGAGGCTAGCATCTGAACCCTGGAGGATCCCCAGCCAGATCAGAAGGCACACACATACATAGCAAGAACTTCAGCCTCAAACTTGGGTAGCAACCACCTGCTAGACCAGAGGTCTTTCAGGTCATCAGAAGTTACACCCACAATGTAGGTGGGAGACTCTCTACTCAACCACAAGCCTTGGGATCCAGAAGAGCAGAGAGAAAGCAGAAATTAAGGAAGAAAACACCCATCCAACAGTATTGGTGAAATTATTAAGGCCACTCCACATAGTTAAAAGGGGGGGTTATTTTGTGGGGTAACTTACAAGTGAAGGGATAGGTAACGGGGTCTGGGAAAGGTGCGGCGCAGTCCAAGCGGTGTTCTCTGGAGAACTCTGCTTGGTCTACCTCCAGCGTCCAGGGTCCAGGAACCAAGAGAGCCGGCACATCCGGATCTCAGGTCTGTCGGGTCCTCCCTTGGCCCCTGTAGGTATGACAGTTACCGGAGCCTCAATGGGAGTTGGAACTTCCAGATCAAAGCTGGAATGGTTACCCACTACATCTCCCCCTTTTGTCTAAATAAGAAGGTTCTAACCTAATACAAGACTATATACAAAGGAATGGTTATCAAATATTGTCCAGGAGTAATGGGGGATAATGACCTAGATAAGATGGAACTACAACCAATGCGAACAATATCAAGCAAGAAACACATACTAAAATCCAGAGAAGTCAAGAGCATAGGTAAATGACATGTTACAAAGATCATTCCAAAAGGTGTCCTATCCTAAAGAACCTAAATCTAATACTAATATGTTCTATCTAAGATTATACATATATATACTAAGTTGTAACTATAACTGCTAGTCTTCAATCCCATCAAAGACATGAGAAAGAATATAATGACACCTGAGAAATGGAAGATGGATGCAAGCAACTTTTGGGAATCTTGCAAAAGTAAACAGAGACAGCTGGCAGCCTGGATAGTCACCTAATGTTTCTCAGCATTATCAAATTGGCTATAGGCCTAGAGTATCTGACAGGCCATTTTCAGAAGCAGGAATTCTGAAAGACCATCTTACCCTGTCTTGGCAGAGTTCAGAAATCAGTTTTCTTGGTGTCCCACTTGTCCAGAAGGACAGCACTCATATTGTCAGCAGTTGAGGCAAGGGCAGTTCTTTGCCCAATAGGCCATTTTGTGCCAAGAAGACAAACTTCCAAATGGAAATGTCTTAGAAGCCCAACATTCTCTTGGAATCAAATTGGTGCTGCCAGGAGCAATTGTGTCTCATGTCAACAGAATTCTAACTTATTTAAATGCCATATTTTTTAGGTTTATGAAGTGTTTGAAGATTACCTGTCCATCTGACCTATGTATCTGTAAATTTGGATAACCTAACTAACATAACTATAGAGATGACAAGCATAGGTGACTATAAATTTATAAGTCTTATCTACCTAAATAACCTAAAGACTAAGGCTTCATGTAAACAAGGTAAACATTCTATAAGCAAGTGTATGGTAAAGGACGATGACTTCAAAACTGTGACAATACACAAGATATTATAACAGAGGTAGGAATATATAGTGCAATATGCAATATGACAATAATCTTAAATATATATCAGTATACAGAATATCTTAAACAGAAGTAGAACATACATAAAGTATGACAGATATAAATTTACATTTGTATCAATATACAAATATTTCAAATAAGAGTAAAAATATGTGTACATTATAACAAATATAGTTCTATATTTGTATCAATATACAAATTATCTTAAACAGGAATATAAAAATAGTTTACATTTGTATCAACATATAAGAATCCATAACAGTGCAAATTACAGTAATAATCTAAAGCTGCTATTTTACTAAATTTGTTTACTAGTATATACAATAATCTACCATAATATCTTATACTTATCCATTCCATTTCTTCTTTTCCCTTCTTTTTTTAAGATACTTTTTTTTTTCTTAATGAGAATACTGAGTTTAATATTTTCTTCCACCTTAACCTTATAACCATCATCCATAACCCTGAGAAATATGAAACCTTAGGGAGGAGGGGCCCCACGTAAGCACCAGATATTGGTGAAATTATTAAGGCCACTCCACATAGTTAAAAGGGAGGTTTATTTTGTGGGGTAACTTACAAGTGAAGGGATAGGTAACAGGGTCTGGGAAAGGTGTGGCATAGTCCAGAAGTGTTCTCTGGAGAACTCTGCTTGGTCTACCTCCAGCATCTAGGGTCCAGGAACCAAGAGAGCTGGTGTATCCAGATCTCGGGTCTTCAGGGTCCTCCTTGGACAAGAAAAAAAAAAAAACCCTTAATACCAACTTTATGATGGTGATAGAGGTCCTTAAAAAAGGAGATGAAAAACTATCTTTAAAAAGAAAAGAAAACCAGAAAAATATTGGAGGAAATGAACAAATCCCTTAAAGTGAAGAGAGCAGGCAAAAAGCACCTTGGCCTAATTATAGCCATTTTGACTTCAGACTCTATAAGTTTAGGTTCCCAAGCCCCTGGGGAGCTGAGCTTTCCAATGACTGACAAACCTCCTCCTTAAACCATGGAAAGAGTCATTACACACCTTTAGTTCTCTAGGAACACTATGGCAATTCCTAACAACAGAAGGAACAAATGAATCTGATTGGTTAGACTGAACAGCTTGCATTGTACATCAGTGGACAATGATGGAACACACAAAGAAGTCCTTAATCTTTGATTTCTGATTGGTGAAAATTGTAAATGTCACTTGGCAACAAATGTTTCTAATTTTTATGCTTATAAACCCCACTTCTGCCCTTGTTTGGGACTTGCAGGAAAACAAGGCAAGCAGTCCTTGTCCTGCAGCCTTGATCCATCAGTGACCAACTTATGTGGTTATTTATTAAAATCCTGAGAACCCTTAGGCATTGTGCCTCTCCTTCCTTGTGGTACATAATGGACTACATGTAACAAAAGCATGTCAAGAAAGCCAAAAAAAAAAAAAAAAAAAAAAAGGAAGAAAGAAAGAAAGAAAGAAAGAAAGAAAGAGGTGAAGGAACCTATTCAAGACATGAAAACTGATATAGAAGCAAGAAAGGGAGCACAAACTGAGAGAATTCAGGAAATAGAATATATGGGTAAACAAACATGAACCACATATGCAAGTGTCAGCAAGAGAATTCAAGAGATGGAAGAGACAGTGTAAGGCATTGAAGATACAATAGAAGAAATAAATTAATTGATGAAAGAAAATGTTAGAGCTAAAAACCTCCTAACACAAAACATCCAGAAAATCTGGGACACCTTGAAAAGACCAAATCTATGAATACTGTAGTAGAAAAAGGAGAAGAATCACAGCACAACACCCCAGAAAATATATTTAACAAAATCATAAAAGAAAATTTCCCCAAACTAAAGGCTATGCCGATAAAGATACAAGAAGCTTAAAGAACACAAAACAGATTAGATCAGAAAAGAAAGTCTCCACATCACATAATAATCAAAACACTAAACCTACAGAACAAAGAAATAATATTAAAAAGGTGCCAAGTGATATCTAAAAATATACCTATCAGAATTACACCTGACTTTTCAACTGAGACTCTAAAAGCCAGAAGGGCTTGGTCAGATGTCTTGCAGATTCTGAGACCATGGATGATGCCCATATTAATATACCCAGCAAAATTTCAATTACCATATATAGATAAAACATATTTCATAACAATGTCAAGATTAAACAATTTCTAACAACAAATTCAGTCTTATAGGAGATACTAGAAGGAAAACTCAAATTCAATGATGTTAACTATACCCAAATAAACATAGAAAATAGATAATCTCACAAAAACAAAAATAAAAAAAGGGGCACACACATGTAGTTGAAGTTTTCTCCAGTTCTGCCCAGCCTCATGGATCCTGCAGCTGTTTATAAAATAACCACTCAGAAGCTTATACTAATTAAAGCTGCTCAGTCATTACCTCACGCCTGCCACTGACTAGTTCTTACATTTAAACTCAGCTCATTTCTTTTAATCTATATGTTGCGATGTGTTTCGTGGCTTTACCTGTGTGCCATTACATGCTGCTCCCTGGACAGCAGGCTGGCATCTCCAGACTCAGCCTTCCTCTTCTCAGAATTCTCCTTTTCTATTTATCCTGCCTATACTTCCTGCCTGGCTACTGGCCAATAAGCATTTTATTTATCAACCAAATTAGAGGAACACACATTCACAGCATACAAAATGGCATTCTCATATCACACACACACTCACACACACACACACACACACACACACACACTAGCACTAATACCACCACCAACATAATAACATGAACAAACAATCACTGATCATTAATATCTCTCTATATTAAGGAACTCAATTGACCAATAAAAAGACATAGGCTAACAGAATGGATCTAAAAACAGGATTCATCCTTCTGCTATATAAAAGGAAACATACCTCAACATCAAAGACAGACATTACCTCAGAATAAATGTTGGATAAAAATTTTCCAATCAGATGGACCTAGCAAGCAAGTGGGTGTAGCTAACCTAATATCTAACAAAGTAGACTTCAAACAAAAACTGGACATTTCACACTCATCAAAGGAAAAATCCACCATGATGATGTCTCAGTTCTGAACATATATGCCACAAATGCAGGGGTATCCACATCTGTAAAAGAAACATTACTAAAGCTTAAGTCACACATTGAATCCAACACATTAATAGTGGGAAACTTCAACATCCTACTCTCACCAACAGACAGGCCGTCCAGACAGAAAGTAAATATAGAAATAATGGAACTAAAAGATGTTATGACTCAAATGGACCTAAAAGATATCTACAGAACATTTCACTCAAACACAAAAGACTATTCCTTCTTCTCAGCCCCTCACAGAAACTTCTCCAAAATTGGAACACATACTCGGTCACACAGAAATTCTCAACAGATTAAAGAAAACTGAAATAATGCCTTGTATCCTACCAGACAAACATGAATTAAAATTGTATTTCAACAAAAACAAAAACAACAGAAAATCTACAAACTTGTGGAAACTGAACAACTCTCTACTGAATTACAGCTTAGTCAAGGACGAAATAAAGAAAAAAATTAAAACTTCCTAGAATTCAATGAAAACGAATGCACAACATACAAAAACTTATAGAACACAAGGAAAGCAGTGTTAATTGGACAGTTCATAACATTAACTGCATGCAAAAATAAATTAGGTAATTCTCATACCAGTAACATAACAGCACACATGAAAGTTCTAGAACAAGAAGAGGCAGAAAGAGGCAGAGACACCAAAGAGGAGTAGATGTCAGGAAAAAAATCAAACTGACGGTTGAAATCAATAAAATAGAAACAAAGAGGACAATGCAAAAAAAAAAAAACAAAAAAAAAAACAAAAAAAAAAAAACAAAAAACAAACAAACAAACAAAAAACAAGAGCTGGTTCTTTGAGAAAATCAATGAGATAAACCTTTATCCAAACTAACCAAAAGGCAGAGAGAGAATATCCAAATTAACAAAATCAGAAAAAAAAGGGGGAACATAACAACAGAAAATGAGGAACTCCAGAGAATCATCAGGTCATACTTCAAAAAACTGTACTCAACAAAACTGGAAAATCTAATAGAAACTGACAATTTTCTTGATAGGTACAACTTACCAAAGTCAATTCAAGACCAGATAAACAATTTCAATAAACTTATAACCTGAAGGAAATAGAAGCAGTCATTAAAAGTCTCCTAACAAAAAAAAAAAAAAGAAAACCCAGGGCCAGATGTCTCAGCATGGAACTCTACCAGACCTACAAAAAATAATTAATTCCAATATAATACCAATACTCTTCAAATTAATCCACAAAATAGAAACAGAAGGACCATTACCAAAAACATTTTATGAGGCCACAGTCACTCTGATACACAAACCACACAAAGACTCAAAAAAGAGAGAGAGAGAGAGGGACAGAATTATAGACCAATCTCCCTCAAGAACATAGATGATAAAATATTCAATAAATTACTCACAAATGAAATCCAAGAACACATTAAAATGATCATCCAATACAATCAAGTGGGCTTCATCCCAGAGATGTAGAGATAGTTCAACATATGAAAATCTGTCAATGTAATCCACCACATAAACAAACTGAAAGAAAAGGTCCACATGATCATCTCATTAAATGCTGAAAAAGCCTCTGACAAAATCCAATATGCCTTCATGATAAATATCTTGGAGAGAACAGGGATACAAGAACACACCTAAATAGAATAAAAGGAATATATATCAAGCTGATAGCTAACATCATATTAAATATAGAGAAACTCAAAGCAATTCCACTAAAAACAGGAACAAGACAAGGCTATCCACTTTCCTCATTCCTTTTCAATATAGATGTTGATGTACTAGCTAGAGCAATAAGACAACTAAAGAAAATCAGTGGGAAACAAATTAGAAAGGAAGAAGTCTAAGCATCATTATTCACAGGTGATATGAAGTATAATAATCGACCCCCAAAATTCTATCAAGAACTACTACAGTTGAAAAACACCTTTAGTCAAGGGGCTGAATATAAGATTAACTAAAAAATATCACTAGCCCTCCTATATACAAATTTTAAACAGGCTGAGAAAGACATCGGGGAATCAATACTTCTCACAATAGCCACAAATAATATAAAATATCTTATTGTAACTCTAACCATACAAATGAAATACCTGTATGACAAGAACTTTAAATATTTGAAGAAAGAAGTTGGAGAATATATCAGAAGATGGAAAGATCTCCCATGCTCATGGTTAGGTGAGATTAACACAATAAAAATGGCCATTTTACCACAAATAATCTACAGATTAGACACAATACCCATTAAAACCCAACACAAATATTTCTAGACCTTGAAAGAGCAATACTCAACTTCATATGGAAAAACAAAACCGCTGTATAGCTAAAACAGTCCTGTACAATGAAAGAACTTCCAGTATTGTCATCCTTGATTTCAAGCTCTACTACAGAGCTTGTATAGTAATAAATCTACATAGTATTGGCATAAAAACAGACAGGTGGATCAATGGAATCCAATCAAGGACTCAAAAGTAAATCCACACACCTATGGCCACTTGATTTTTCACTTAAATCAAAATTATACAATGAAAAAAAGAAAGTATATTCAACAAATGGTGCTAGCATAACTGGATCTCAGCATGTAGAAGAATGCAAATAGATTCATATCTATCACCTTGCACAAAACATCATGAAATTTGCAGGCAAATGGATAGAACTAGAGGAAATAATCCTGAATGAGGTAACATAGACCACAAGGAGCAGGCATCATATGTACACAAATTGTAAGTAGATATTAACTGTAAAGTAAAGGATGGATATGCTGCAGTCCGTAGACCCAGAGAGGCTGGGTAACAAAGAGGGCCCAAGGGGGACAACTGGGATCTCCCAGGGAAGGGGAAATAGAATAGATTTTGTGAATGGACTGGGGTGGATGGGGGTGGGAACATGAGGAAACAGGTGGGGGAAAATAATTAAAGAGATGACTGGAAAAGGAGGGGCATTTTGAGTCAGCTAAAAACCCGTTGCCAGGGAAACTCCAGTAATCTACAAGGATTACCTCAGCTAAGACCCCTGGCAATTGCATATATGTAGCCTGAACTGGTAATCTCCTGTGACCAGGCAGGTCTTCCAGTAGAGGGACTGAGACAACAACATAGCCACACAACCTTTGACCTATCATGTGTCTTGCCTATGGGATGTGCTGGAAAGGCTGGTAAGGACCAAGGGTAGCACAGAGATTGTGGGAGTGCACATCCAATGACTATACCAACCTGAGACCCATGGCATGAGAGTGAGCCCACTCCTGACACTGCCTGGAGTGCAAGGACCCAGAGGCTGGATGGTCCAGAGAAGTAGGATAAAACCAAACAGTAATAGAGGAAAAAAATGTCCATGAAATGATGCCTAAGGATATTCCACACTCATAGCTGTGTGCCTAGCCCAATAGTCCTCAGAGAGGCTTCATCCAGCAACTGGTAGAAACAAACGGAAAGACCCACAGTCTAACATTAGGCTGAACTGAGGAAATTTTGCTGAAGAGAGGGAACAAGGATTGTAGGAGCCAGAGGGGTCAAGGACATCACAAGAAAATGCATAGAGTCAACTGACCTAGGCTCATAGCAGCTCATAGATGCTGGACCAGAGAGCTTGCATGGGACCAACCTAGGTCCTCTGTATATATATATATATATATATATATATATATATATATATATATATATATATATATATATATATATGACAGTTGTGTACCTTGCTTTTCTTCTGGGACTCTTAACAGAGGAAGCAGGGGCTACCTCTGAATCTTTTGCTGCCTTTTGGGACCCCACTCCTCATACTGAGCTGTCTTGCCCAGCCTTAACACAAGGTGAGGTTCTTAGTCTTACTACAGTTTGATGTGTCATGTTTGGTTGATCTCCATGAGAAGCCTGCCCTTTTCTGAGCAGAAGTGGGGGACGAGTGATTGGGGGAGAGAGGAGGAAAATGAGGGGTAGGGAAAGGAACTGGGAGGAGAGGAGGTTGGAGAATCTGTGGTCAGAATTTTAATCAATAACTGAATAAATAATATAAAGAATAAAACTTTAAAATGAAAATCTAAAAGGCACAGATTAAACAGACTAGGATAGAACAAAATGTTGCAGAAGAGAACTGAACAGCTCAGTCCACTCTCACATCATTAGTTCCCTCTGTAAAAGACAAAGAACAAAGGAAACCCTAACAAAGATTTCAGCTACTTCTCCTTATCTTATAATTATCGCTGAACATTTCATTTTGAGAAATTATGTATCTGTTCCACCACAGACTGATATAAAGTGTAGACTCTTAATGAAGAAATGTTAAATGATTACTAACAGGTTTTCATTTATTCTTACTTTTAAATTTAAAAGGTCTTAATATCATAAACTGTCAGAGCAATTGTGAATCCTATGTCTGGACATCTAACCAGAAGTGAATGGCAGTTAAAGCAACAACACAGCACTGATTTTTTTCTGATATTGTAAAGCAACATAACAAACATATGAAGCTGTTTTCAATTAGCTTTTATTTTCTATCAACCTCTTAAGTAATTGATGGTTATAGTAAAAATCATACACTAGAGACAGCATTTCAAAACCATGAGTTGTCAAAACACTTCACAGTCCAGATCTACATGCAACACCAAAGTATGATGAACTGTGATATTTTCAGAAAGTTACCAACGAAAAAATTAGCTTACTGATCTTTAATCCACCTTTTCATACCAACCATGAACAATTTTAAGGACATCAAAACAAATGGGAGTAAATGTTCAATATCATTTTCCATGCCAATAATAAAAATAATTGAAATAATGAAGTTTTACTGTGGCACCATTTCAGAGATTCTCAGCATGAAGTCACTAAATACCCATCATTTAAAAAGAGTCAGTACTATCCACATGCATACACATAGCAATCACTAGAAAACTGGGATGGGGGAACAAGACAAAACAAAAAACCCACAGTGTTTTCCTCCAATCATCCTCTAAATCACTCCTGCTTTACTTTCTGGATGATAATGGGAATGAAAAATAAATAAATAATGAATGATAGCATATTTATGAAAGCTTCAATGGAAAAATACAACTAAACCTTCAGTCTCAATGTAGCAGTAAAAATATGAGGCAGTTAATATAATGCCAACTTGCAGCAAATTGTAGATATTAGGATAGGGTGCTAAAAGTTAAAGATGGGTAACGAGATAGTCATAAAAAAGAAGCCTAGGTCAAGTTTAAGCATTTTAAAACTTACTAAAATTTCACCTCCCTTTGTGTGTGTGTGTGTGTGTGTGTGTGGTGGAGGGCGGTGTTTGGAGAAGGCATGTTCAAATAAATGTGCACAAGTGTCAAACTAACAGAGATGTGATTTATCTTCCAAAAAAGCATGATTACTTTACTTGTTCACTAGAGAAATAGAGCATACTGTTTTGTCTGGTGAGAAAATTATCTTACCTAAATGTCCAACTTACAAGTTATTACAAAACTCATTAGCTTGATATGTGTGTGCTAACAATTATACATAATATATTCAGGAAGCATGAAACTATAGAAACTAGGAAGTAATTAGAAAACAATGAACTCTGAAAAAATCTGAAAGATTTAAACCAGAGGCTTTACAAAGATGGGTGAATCATGAGTGGTTTCTAAACTATGTTCTTAAACCAAAGAATTTACATCAAAAGGACATAAGATTTTAAAATGATGATAATTGATGTAGAAGTTTTTAATATTACATGTGCCTCTTAGCTCTAAAACTTTATGTGGTATAAATTCTAGATGGTATATCTTATCGGAATATACAGTATCTATCTCATTGAAATAGTAATGAACATTAACTTAATTTTTACTGGTTTTGTTTTATTTTTCATTTCTATGAATCTGCTATGTACATATAAATGTATGCATGAAATAATAATTAGTGGAAAAAGAGGACATGAATTTGAAGAAAAGCAGGAAAGGGTATGTGGAAGGCCTTGAAGAAGAGGGAAGGGAGAGATGTTGTAATTAAATTATAATCTCAAAAAGAAAAGAAAAGCATGACAAACACTTCAAATTATAGTTCAGTATCATTATTTAACAAAATTATTATTATTTTCAAACAAATGTTTGTGCAATTCTCAATTTTTCTCACCATGTAGATTACTTTCATTAAAGGAGTAGCTCAAGAGGAAGCTTTTTTTAAACAAATGATGACATCAATCAGTATCTAACTACAAAAGTGATGCTTCCTAGGTAGGTGGGTACTGTAAATGTCAAACATGGCTCCCTTGTGGAGTGTCTTAGTCACTGTTCTATTGTGAAGAGACATCATGACCAAGTCAACTCTTATAAAACATTTCACTGGAGTCTTGGTTACAGTTTCAGAGGTTTAGTCCATTGTCATCAGGTTGGGGAGTGTGACCCTGGAACAGTTGCTGAGATCTTTACATCCTGATCTGTAGGCCAGCAGGCCAGAATAAAAGGGAGGAATGCCAGCCTACCTTGGCCTTTTGAAGCTTCCAAGGCTACTCCCAGGGATGCAGCTCCTTCAAAGAGGCCAGATTGCATAATCTTTCCAAGCCCAATTCACGAACTGGGGAATACACACGCAAATATATAAGCCTATGGGGGCTATTCTCATTCAAACTACCACATGGAGATAACATTTATATATAAGCTTGAGGAAATTACCAAAAGATATTTTGGTGGACTCACAGATTTAGTGCCTAGCTCAATTGTCATCAGAGAGACTTCATTCAGCAACTGATGGAAAAAGATGCAGACCCACAAAAAAGTAAAAAAAAAAAAAAAATGCAGACCCACACCCAAACATTAGTTGGAGCTCTAGAAATCCTGAATTAGGGGGAGAAAGGGAGAAAGGATGAGACTGAACCAACAAACACAGAGCCTGCATGGGACTGACCTAGATATTCTACATATATGTTACAGTTGTGTAGCTTGGTCCTCTCGTGGGACTCCTAACAGTGGAAGCAGGGGCTGTCTCTGACTCTTTTACTGGCTTTTGGGAACCTACTCCTTACACTGGGTCACCTTTCCCAGCCTAAATACATTAGAGAGGTGCTTAGTCTTACTGCAACTTGATATGCCTTGTTTTGTTGATATCCGTGGGAGACCTGACACTTCCTAAACAGAAATGGAGAAGGAGTGGTTTCGATTGAGAGCTGGAAACAGAAGAGTGGAGAGGGACTGGGAAGAGAAGAGGGAGAGGAAACTGTAGCCAGGATGTAAAATAGATAGATAGATAGATAGATAGATAGATAGATAGATAGATAGATGGATAGATGGATAGATAAATAAATCTTAAGTAAATACAAAGAAGAAGAAAAAAAAGAAATTATCAAACCAAAATATTTTGTAGAATATTATTTTGAGGTGTGTTACATTTGTTTATGCTGAGGAACATTGGTTTAATGATACAAAGATGTGTTGCATTCATTTGTGTCGCAATTGTTTAACTTTGTGAGATTGTGTTATTTTGCCTGTCTAAAACACCTGATGGTTTAATAAAAAGTTGAATGGCCCATAGCGAGGCAGGAGAAGGGTAGGCAGGGCTGGCAGGCAGAGAGAATAAATAGAAGGAGAAATCTGAAAGGAGAAGAAAAGAAATGAGAGACGAGGGGAGGAGGATGCTAGGGGCCAGCCACACAGCCACACAGCCAGCCATGAAGTAAGAGTGAAAGTAAGATATACAGGAGTAAGAAAAGGAAAAAGCCCAGAGACAAAAGGTAGATGGGAAAATTTAAGTTAAGAAAAGCTGGAAAGAAACAAGACAAGCTAAGGCTGAGCATTTATAATTAAGAATAAGCCTCCATGTATGATTTATCTGGGAGGTGGGTAGTGGGACCCCTAAAGAGTAAAAAGGAAAAACAACCAACAATAGTATTTAAGTGCAGGGGAAGAGCTAAGGTATTCCAAACATTGTGAAGAAAATACATAAAATTTCTAAGGTTTGAGGAACATCAGAAATGGCAAAATGTGAAGGACTCATGAATACAAAATATGCTTTCTACCATAATCGTGTCTTCATTTTCTTGATCAATTTAATACATTTTAGTGAAGTAGTACAATATTTTACTAAGTAAATTTCATGCACACTATTACTTTAAGTTTCTAATTCATTCAATACTGTTCAATGGATATCTACATTCTGCAAATAACTATGCTGTTAGTGTTTAAGTGTGGAAGAGTACCTTGCAGATGGATCATGGCCAAAGAGTGCTACACCATGCAACCGATCTCACACGGGAGATTTCTTGAGGAGGGGAGTGAAAGGCTACCTCAGATCAGGGATGAGAGAGAGAGAGAGAGAGAGAGAGAGAGAGAGAGAGAGAGAGAGAGAGAGAGAGCGCTTAGATGGCTGAGATGTTTTAAAGGGGCATAGGGAGAATATGCAACTCCTGGCATCAGTAGTAATGTGTCACATTTGCCAGTAGGTGATGATGTGCTGCTGCCCCTGAGTCACTGATGATGACCTTAGGGAGGCAGGCAGGGAACCACCTGGTTTTGTTTATTATAAACTGAGAGGAAACAGGAAAGGATGACTGATGAGGTAGGAATGGGGGTGACATGCTCTTTGGACTGCTTCCTGTATCAACATCCCTGGGGACCCAAGAAAGCTGGGAAGTAGCCAAGTCCTGGAGGAGTAGGCTGTTTCATGCACTGTCTGGGCTCTGCAGGACCTTCTGGGCCTAGGCACATGCAGGCCACAGTTGGGGCGATTTGTGAGACTGGACTACCTGAGGCAAGCCACTTTAAAGCTGTCTAGGATGTAGATTTTGAGGGAACACCTGAAGCTGGTGCTGGAGCAGTTTATATTTCACTTGAAATCAGTTGGAACAAATAGACTAGGGGGAGAAGGCAAAGGAATTTAAGGGAAATTTTCTATCCAGGCTGAACATTTGAATCTTATAGGCCCATGGTCCTGGTAGTTGGGGGAGGAGAGTCCCACAATGATGGCTTATCAGAACTCCATTGATTTTAAAAATCTGAACTGTTGAAGTCTTAGTACAACGATAGAGGGAAAAAGTCTGAAGCATTTTTTTTTCATTTCATTTTATGCCTTAAGTCACTTTCTCATTCCTTTTACATACCTTAAGATATCTTCTTAGACCCTTACAATTTAAGCTTTTGTATCCTCAGATTTTACATAAACTTTATACTTTTTTTCTATCCAATCATTCATTATGAGATATAGGTTGTTGATTACTGAGAGCATTCATTGTAAAGCGAGTTCCTTTAAATAAAGAAATAGTAAAAGGCTGCATTGAAATGTGTTATGTGAGTTTATCTCCTTTCAGAGTCTAGTAGCAAGGTAAACTGTCTAGACATAGTAGCAGTAGCTCTAGGAAAGTGAGATCTGAGGCCTGATTTTTACTTAATGAAGAGAATGGAGAAAGCTGAAACCTTGCGGGGAGGAGCTGGTATGGTTGTTGCAGTTAAACTGGCAAAGCTATCATTAACCAAGTCATCAATGCCACCAGAGATGTGAGAAGGATGAAGCTCACCTGAGAAAAGCAGAAAGGACAGATCAAACAGCTTCTAAATCTACTGAAAACTGCAGACTTACTGGATACCTGGACAATCACCCTAGGCTTCTCCATGGTCATAGGGGGCAAAGGTACCAATGCAATCAGTCTTCAGACTCCAGGCCTAGAAGATCTGATAGACTTTCCTATGGAAACTGACCTAACTTGTGCAGGCCAAATGGTGCAATCAACTCTCCAGTCTCCTGCTTGTCCAGTTTGGACTGGGCCCTGGTGGAAGGTAAGGTGAAGGGCAGTTTTTTACCCAGTGGCCAGCTCTGCCCCACTTAAAGCAAGCTCCAGATAGAGGTTCTTCTGTGCCCTGTAGCACAAATCTTAAATGGTCACATTAATAAAAACAAACCAGGAGCCAGGTATTGGGGTCAACGCTGAAAGATCAGAGAAGCAGAACAAGCCACAGCCACCTCACCTTGCCAATTCCTCAGCTGATCCTGTTTCCTCACACTGGAAGCCTCTGAGTCCTCATCCAAATGGATCTGAGCTGAACTGCTGCTAAAAGCCTAGAAGCTTAACCAGCTCTAGTTCCTGGGATTAAAGGCATGAGTCACCATGCCTGGCTGTATTCGGTGTGACTTTGAACTCACAGAGATCCAGATGGATCTCTGCCTCTGGAATGCTGGGATTAAAGGTGTGTGCTACCATTGCCTAACCTCTATGTTTAATATTATGGCTGTTCTGTTCTCTGACCCCCAGATAAGTTTATTGGGGTGCACAATGTATCAACCACAGTGCCCCATCATCATCTTTGGAGGAGTTTAGGGGAGCTGCCAGGAGATGGTATGTCTCTTTATCATGAAAAGTCTTTTTTTTTTAAATTAAAGATTTTAAATGCCATAGTCAGCTTATCTCTGAAGACTTTGAGAACCGTCTACTATTAAGTATATCTAAACTAAGCAAACTTTGTTTGTTTCTAGTTACTTGTTTTAGTCTTAACTTTGAAAACATATATAGGAGGCTAAATAAAGCTTGCTCCTGTCACTAATCACATTAGTACTTTGCATGACTACAAGCATAGTTCTGAACACATTCAAGAATCTGATCATCTATGACTGACTATTAACTTGCAGGTCTTAATTATCCTTAACAGTTTACAACAAGTTATCAGTTTTCATAAGAAGAGGACTTTACATTTCTGTTAGGTTTAGCCTTAAAAGTAGCAATTTTTGAACTGAAGATTTTTTATTACCAAAATAACTTTTAATCATAGATGTAGCCCATAGAGAGACTGGCAACTTTACTGCTCCTTTTATAGTGCACCACTATAGAAAACTGCAGTTTTTGGTATGGCTTGGTTTATGCAAACCACTAGAGATGAAAGTGAGCAAAGACAAAGAAGCTAGACAAATACTGTTGTGAACCTGAATGGACCTTAGGAACTTAAAGTATCAAATACACCTTTTTTTTTTTAATCAAACATATGTTGTTACTTATCTAAATTTTCAAGTAGCTTGGTGTTGAATAGTTAGCAAAGACATAAGTAGTTAGATGTGGTTCTGCTTCTTCCTCCAGATCATTGGCTGCATTGGGTGGAAGGAACAGCAGCAGAAAACAGGGTTCAAGACAGCCATGGGTAAGAACGGAGACAGCCCTCTGGGAGACAGACTGGTGGATGAGGTCAACTTTATTCCAGAGTATAAGGAGTATATAGGATTGGGGATCCTGGAGACAGACCCTAATTTGCATGAAGTGGCAAGATGCTATCATATAGCTAGGTAAGTGGAAGCACAGCCCTCTCAAAATGGCTAGAGCACTTGCTTAATTACCAGGTGGGTCATCAGGGGAAACATGTTTGCAAGGAATTGTGTCAGGGGTAGCACTTGAGACAAGTCAGGCAACCTGGGCATAGAGACACCCTCCATATTAAGGCTAGGTGGGGAGCAGGAAACTTTGCTGGAGAGGGAGGGAGTTTCCATGTTTCTGAGCTTAGAGAAAGATGCCAAGTTATGGTGCACTGCAATGTCTGAAGAGCAAGCAATGCCTTCCAACAGTTAGCCATACATCTTAAACCAGCTTTTGTTAATCTGTGTAGACTTTTGTAACCTTAACATTTTATCATCATATACAGTATATTCTAAGCCAGAGCTGAATCACATATATAGTATATTGTACCAAATTTAATCAGTTTTAGTATCCTACAATAATCCATACCAATCCAAAACATCGAAGACTTGTTGTTGCTTCCTTAGTCTCAAAAGAAGATACAATGGCAAACTAAGAAGGTTTGCAGTTGTTTTTCTATGCCACATGGTCATCTGAAGATGATGATTAATTCACATAGCCCATACTCTAACCTCAGTAAAGATGGCTGCCAGCCATGTGGCTGTTTACATTCTGATGAGGTCATTAGCCGAGATGGAGCAGAGCCACATTTTTGCTATTTTAAAGCATCTGTTTTCCTAGTATGTGTGTGTGTGTGTGTGTGTGTGTGTGTGTGTGTATGAGAGTTGATTCCAAGTTACACACACACACACACATACACACACACACACACACACACACACCTTAAATTAGAGTTGAATCCAGGGCATACATACACATATACAGAGTTGAATCCAAGTTATGTACATGCATACACACACACATATACACATATATTATATCTATATATATATCATATATATATATATATATATATATCCTAATCAAGAGTTGAATCACACACATACACACACCACACACATATAGATTTTTAATTATAAATTTTTGTTATAAGTTTTAAGCCAAATTTTGTTACAGATTTTATAGATTTTTAAACATACCCAATGAGCAACTTAAAAATCCTGAGATGACACTTTACAGCATAATGTTAAGAGATTTATTTTAGAGCAGAGCACAGAGAAATCATGGAGAGAAAAGAATTTTAAGAGTGGAAAGTAGAGAAAGTGTAGAGTGGAGCACGTTTAAATATAAGATATTTAGGGATCATTTGCCTGTGCAGCAGCAGTTGTTCTGATTTCTGAGAATATGAAAATCAGGTTCACCATTTTTTTTTTTTTTTTTGGCCATTGTTCTGTACTGAGGCCAGGTTGTTGTTGTAATAAAGTCTGAGTCTGTGAAGGAAGAGAGAGAATGTTAAATAATGAAACACCACATCCTATGGGTATGTTTCTATTAGCTCCAAGAGGGAGCCAAGAGCTAAAGCTATGGGACTGTAGACTGGAGCCTCCAGAAACAGCCAGGAGAGTGCAAGGGAAAGGGGAGCCAGTAAAGTGTCTTCAGTAGAGAGACCCATTCCACCTGGTGTAGAAGGCCAGAGCTGAAAGAGAGAGTTGCCCACGTGGTGGGAGCAACAAGGGTGTAGAAGCTGGATCCAGAAGCCGGAGAGACACTTAATGGCATAGGACCAGAAGAATAATGGTTAGGGAACAAGGAGAAACAACCAGGAACTGAGAAACAGATGGAACCCTCGTGAAGGGCACAGCAGGCCAGAGGGAAGCAGCAGCTGAAGAATCGAACTCTGGAATTCGGAATTAAATTTTGTTGGGGGTAGAAGCCATCAGGAACACATGGTCCATACATGCTTTACAGGAGTCAGATTAACAGCTTGGCTCAGAGCCCACGTGGGAGACAACAGGTGTGCGCTGGGGGTGTTCACAGGGCAGCTGGCCGGCACTTCTGCTTTTCCCCTCTCTCTTGCTAGGTCCCTGTCTGGCTCCCACTTTGCAACAATCTTACAGATTCATCAACCACCGTAACTTAAAAACAGGACACTCACACACTGTTGGGGAGAAACCAGGCACAAGCAAACAAAGCTTGGAGCAGCGAGAAAAAGGGAATGGGGAATGATTTTCCATCCCCCTCCCCCTCAATCACTTGCAGGATAAAAGTGAATAAATTTGGAGCCCTTCGGGATGGGTGCCAGGTGGAGAGGCTTTGGTACTCTTGGGTGAGCAAGAAGGGATGGTCCAAGGCCTGAAGTACAAGGCATCCCTAGGACTCAGAGGGACTGAACAAGGAAGACCAAGCCATTCACTGGGTCATTCATTACCTCTCTGGACTGAGGTCAAAGACTGAAAGCCTGAAGGAGACTCTGTGCTTGGTACCAGGACTTACAAATGAAGCCAAGAGGTAAAAACAGCACAAAAATGAAGGGAAAAGGTCAGAGGTGGGGTTAGCGAAGAGGGTCAACTGTAGCCTTGAAGACTGTGACTGGGGATACCTCCTCCTCCAAGAATATCAGAGGGGTACCCAACGCTCAGTGGTCACTCCCTCAGATCCAGGGAAGTGTTTATTCTGACCAAAGGGAAAACTTACCATTTGCCATGGACTGTTGGATTAGGTGCACAGTGATCAGTGAGCTGGAAAATCAGTCTCTTGTAGGTGGACTGGCAAGAAGGGATTGGATCATGGGGTGACTTAGACACCCCCTCACCCCCACCCCACCCCACCCACCTAAGGGGAGAGCATGCATGCGTACACCAGGATATCTTACCAAGTCTTGTCACCAGTGTTAGGGTTTAACTGCTGATCTATTGGCAGATCTATTGGGACCTAGGTATGCTGCAGAAATCACGTCACAAACAAATCTCACACAAGATATTTATGCAAGAGGGGCAAAAGGCCTCCCCAGAGCAGGAACACAAGAAAGAAAAAAAGAGAGAGAGAGACAGAGACAGAGAGTAAGAGACAGAGAGGGCCAGCATGGCAGGGAAGTTTTAAAGGGGCATAGGGAGAACATAGGACTCCTGGCCACAGTGGAAGTGGAAACGTGCTGCAGTTGGTAGCAGATGATGAGAGGGCTGCTGGCCCTATGTTGTTAAAGGCAGGCTTGGGAGCCCGTGGTTTGAACATCTACAATTGAGGAACTTTCCTCTTTTATTTAAATTGGAACTTTTTCTAATTATCCTCAGCATTTAATCATATAACAGAACTTTTTTGTTTGTTTGTTTGTTTGTTTGTTTTTCGAGACAGGGTTTCACTGTGTAGTTTGGGTGCTCTGTAAACCAGGCTGGCCTCAAACTCACAGAGATCCACCTGGCTCTGCCTCCCAAGTGCTGGGATTAAAGGCATGTGCCTCCACCACCTGGCATAACAGAACTTTTTAAATATGGAAAACATTCTGTATAAAGGTGTGGTGATGTTTTGTGTCCCCCCAATATACTGTGCATCCTAATAAACTTACCTGGGGTCAGAGAACAGAACAGCCACTAGATAGACATAGAGGCCAGAAAATGGTGGCACACACACCTATAATCCTATCACTTGGGAGGCAGAGATCCATCCAGATCTCTGTGAGTTCAAGGCCACATTGGAAATAGCCAGGCATGGTGACTCATGCCTTTAATCCCAGGAAGTGATGGCAGAAAGCAGAAAGGTATTTAAGGAGTGAGGACCAGGAACTAGGGCTGGTTAAGCCTTTAGGCTTTTAGCAGCAATTCAGCTGAGATTCATTCTGGATGAGGACTCAGAGGCTTCCAGTCTGAGGTAACAGGATCAGCTGAGGAATTGGCAAGGTGAGGTGGCTGTGGCTTGTTCTGCTTCTCTGATCTTACAGTGTTGACACCAGTACCTGGCTCCAGGTTTGTTCTTATTAATAAGACCTGTTAAGATTCGTGCTACATAAAGGTTATTTCATTAGCTATCATCTTATCAATTTTAGCTTTTACTCCCATACATTTTAAAACTTAAAATATAGGCAATAAGTAAAGATTTATTAGCACTGGGAAAAGAATTGTGCTGTTAGAAACATAGTTCATTTTCAACTGTATATTAGATACGATTTTGAAAATACATAGAGAGCAAAAATATTATACAAAACCTTATATCCTTCCAAACTAAGATAAAAGCAGTTATACTTTTCATATGTTTACAGAAAGGTAAAAATAGGAGCATTGCATGGTCTATCCATATGAGTTTTAGTTAAATTTATCTATGCACCAGTCAGTTTTACTTATTTTAAAGAGGAAAATAAAACTATCTTTCAAAAATAGCAAAAAAAGTCACTAGACAGAGAAAAATATTTCCCCTAACATAATATTCATTTATTCTCTGTTCTCTATAAATTATTTCCTTGAAGATTTATCCAGAATTCTATAAACAAAATAAAGCTTTTATGATCGTCACAGAATACACATTTATTTTAGTTTAATTTTTCTTGACTCATTCTCTTCAGGAAGTTCTGGAATAGTCAGTTTGTTAGGAAAACCAAAAATGCTTATGACAATGCGCACTCCATATGGCCATCATTGCCTGTGCATTTTCTCTAGTGAAAGGGCTCTTTTCCTCCTGTTGGGTTGCCTTGTCCAGTCCCAGTGTGAGAGAAAGAAAGGAAGGAAGAAAGAAAGAAAAAATGAAAGAAAGAAAGAAGAAAGAGAGACAAGGAAAGAAGGAAGGAGGGAGAGAGAGAGAGAGAGAGAGAGAGAGAGAGAGAGAGAGAGAGGGAGGGAGGAAGGAAGGAAGGAAGAAAGAGAAAAAGGAAAACAAACAGCAGCTTTTCTGGACCTCTGCAGCTTTGTACAGTTGTGTGTGTGTGTGTGTGTGTGTGTGTGTAATATGTGTGCATTTACATATATATGTGTATGAGTGTGTATGTGCTTAACAATTTATTACTTATTTATCAGCTATGTATATATGTAGGTGTGATGGTTTAAATAGGAATGGCAACTATAGACACACATGCATTTAAAAGCTTGCCCCGTAGGGAGTGGCACTATTAAGAAATGTGGCCTTGTTGGAGGAAGTATGTTACCATGAGAGCAGGCTTTGAAGTCTCATTTGCTCAAGTTCTTCCCAGTGTGACACACAGTCTCCTTCTGCTGCCTGTAGATCAAGATGCAGAACTCTCAGCTCCTTCTCCAACACCATGACTGCCTGCATTCCTCCATGCTTCTACCATGACAATAATGGACTAAACCTCTGAAACTGTAAGCCACACCAAATTAAAATGTTTTTATTTATAAGAGTTGCCATGGTCATAATGTCTCTTCACAGTAATGGAAACCCTAAGTAAGACTGTAGATATAGGTTAACATACCCTGCTTTGTGTGGAGGTCAGAAGAAAGACCTGTAGAAATCAGTTCTTTCCTTCTACTTTGTAGGTTCCAGGGACAAAACTCAGGTTGGGAAGCTTGAGAGCAAGTGCCCTTACCCAGTGAGTCATGGCACTGTCTCCAGTATTTTATATTTGAAACAAAGAGATCTTAGAATTGTCTTGTTTTCCTGTCAAGGTTGTAAGGAAGTTAGTACTTTCAGGGAAGTGGGCAGGGGGATGATCACTCCAGAATCATAGGCAGCATTTCACATCAGCAAATATTTCAAAATTACAACTGAGTTTACAAAGGTGAGAGGGGAGAGTAGCTTGGCTGCTGTAGAAAGTTTGGTTATACTCATAAATTTTAAAAATTATTTATTTTCAGGGACAGTGCCCTCCAAAATTTACCTCATGTCATTTATTCCCTTAACGATCATCCTCAGTCTGACTGGCCTCTAAAAAGGCCAAATTTATGTGGATTCATGCAAGGTCTTTTAAAAATAAATCTGAGGAATAGAGAGGTATATAAATTGCATATGAAATGTCAACTGTGAAGAGTGATCAGGGCCAGGAGGATGGAATAGCAAAGGGCATGAAGGCTGAATTTTGATAGAAACTTGGTGCCATTACCTACTTCCAACTTTCATCCATCAATATGTCTCTTACATGCTGAATTATAGATAATGAAGTAGTATATGAAATAATAATTACCAATGATGATTATTAATGCTCAAGAATATAAATAAGTCAAATCACTTGAAAATATAATTATTCTATTCATTAACATGACTAAATCTCTCTGTAGTTAATCCAGGGTTACTGTTTAACAATACAATTAAAGCAACCCTAAATTCTTTTTTTTTTTTGTTCCACAATAAAGCATTTGTTTCTCAGAGTTATTTTCAATGACTTCAATAATTTAACAAGCTTCTTTTGTATCTTCTGTAGTATTCATAATGGTAATGAAAACATTTATATATTTAAAATAAAATTAATGATTTATGGAATAAATTAATAGCTTATTTTATTATATACTCATATTTGTCAAGTTGTGAAATTAGAGATTTAGTAAAAAAGTATACCTTAAAGTTTTACTTTTTATTTTTTGTTTGGCTAGGAATATATCTTATGATAGATCTTCCACATTAATTAAACATTAAGCTATGCTCTTTAATAGAGCAAAATAAAAACATACATAGATAAAACCTCTGCAGCACATATATCCACACACAGAAGATCCATGACTTATGTCAAATATGGTCCATATAAACCCACAGTACATAAAAATGTTAATGTCAAAAGTGGATTCAACACTCATGTTCTTTTGAGTAATATAGCTTATCAGAATAGTGCACTCTATTTACCATTTACCCACATGCTCTTGTGGCCAACTAGAAGAAGCAGCTCTTGACTGATTCCTTCAACTTGTGAAAGACCAAGGATAAATTCCTAGAGAAAGAAAAGATAAAATTTAAACTTCCAGGTATAATTTTTACTAAATCTCTAAGTTTTCAGAATGAAAATTAAAAATTGTAAGTCAAACTACCTAAACTCTAATCCCATCTGTGTGTTATGTATGTATGTGTATATAAACATACATATGTACATGTTCACATAAATCTGTTCAATATAGTTCTACCCCTGAGCTTCATATGGACTTTTCTAATCAGGAAAATAAATCTCAGAGAGGTTGTGTCATTCCCTACTAAAATTCATAATACTCACTGAAATCAAAGGTCTAGGTATTTGCCCCAGACTTCTTAACTTACCACGGAATTCCTTTTCTGTGTTGTCTTTACCTTTGCATTCTCATCACTTACAGTCAAGTCATAAATTACCTTCTTTTACAACAGTGAACCTGATAGATGTATTTTTTTAACTTTTTTATTATTAAGAGATTTTCTATTCATTTTACATACCAACCACAGATTCCCCTCTCCTCTCTCTTCCTGCTCCCCAGCCTTCCTCCACAACTCACTCCCCATGCCCACTTCCTGGTATGTATTTGATAACCACCCCATACACTTCAGATGGCAGAACTTTCTGTGATTCATGATGACCAAAATGTCTTAGTTACTTTTCTCATGCTGTGATAATACACCATAATCAAGTCTATTTGTAAGAGAAAGCACTTATTTTGGACAGATGGTTCAGATTGTTAAGAGTCCATGAGCATATCAGGCAGCATGATAACAGGTCGCTAGGCATGGTGCTGGAGCATTAGCTGAGAACTCACATATTAAGTGTCTTAGTTAGGGTTACTATTGCCATGAAGACACACTATGATCACAGAAACACTTACAAAGAAATATTTTATTGAGGTAACAGCTTATAATTTCAGAGGTTCAGTCCATCATCATCGTGACAGGGAGCATGGAGGCATGCAGGCAGATGTAATGCTGGCTGCATCTTGATCAGAAGGCAGAAGAAAATGGCCTGATAGTCTGAGGGGAGCTTGAGCAAAAGAGACCTCAAAGCCCACCCCCAGAGTGACACTCTTCCTCCAACAAGGCCACACCTCCTAACAGTGCCACTCCCTTTGGGGGCTGTTTTCTTTCAAATTACATTGAGACACAGTTATAGGTGGACTTTTCTATCCTGCCTACCGGCTCCCAAATAACCACACAGAGAGTTCTGATTAATTATGAAATCTCAACTGATAGCTTAGGCTTGTTTCTAACTATCCCTTATAACTTAAATTAACCCATATCCTTTAATCTATGGTCTATCTACCACATAGCTTTTACTTCTATCCCATTTTGTGTGTCCAACTCATTCAGCGTCTAGATGGCTACTCTTCATCTCTGCCCTTCTTATTCCCAGCATTCATTCTGCCCCCAAAATCCTGGTTAGCTATTAAACCAATAACACTGATACATCTTCACAGTGTACAAAAAGATTATTCCACAAAACACAGCCATGAGGCAGAAAGAGCTAACTGAGAATGGGTGTGGTTTTGAACCCTCAAAGCCAACACCCAGTGGTATACATTCTCCAACAAGGACATACCTACTAATCTTTTCCACACACTTCTACCAGCTAAGGACCAAGTATTTAAATATATGAACCTATGAGGGCCATTCTCATTCAAACCACCACACAAAATGTTAATAAAATTTTAGAGTCAGAAGTGGATAATTCGAAAAATGAAAAGCCCTAGCATATATCCCTTTATTTCATTATTCTAATCCCAATTATTCCATTATCCCATTATTCCAGGTATTCCAATTATTCCATGTATTAAATTATTCCAATACTCTATTATTTCCATCTATACTCACAGTAAATAAGCAAAAATTGGCTTTCTTGCCTTGGATTTCTTTGTGTAATGATACCTGCTCTGTGTTGTGGCATCTGTCCTAAACTGAAGCCAGCAGGGAGTTTTCAACTACAAATACATAATTTTGCAGTGTACTGACCTTTAGTACTGTTCTCTAAAGTTACAGACTTTAATACTGCTATTTGTCAGTACAGAAGCTATTTCCCATAGTGTTTCCTCTTAAGTATTCCTTTCTTCTCTGTGTGCATACATTATGGTTGTGCTGTAGAGTCCTAAAGGGAAAAGAAAAGATCTGAGAATTATTTCTATATGCTGTGGACATTATATTTCCATCATTAATCAGCATATGATATACAAAGCATGCTTGCTATGATGCTTTAAAGAACTACACAACTGCTAATCTGGCACCTAAAGTCACTTGTAAAAATATGGGTAAAATGCATAAATTGTAATATTGCTGTTTAAATTTTGCCTAAATTGAATTGCTTTAATATTTTTCAAGAAAGTAGTAGAGACCTTAACACAATCACTTCTTCAAGTTTTTGACAATCTGAAATGGTAGGTTGTATCCTTAAGCAGGTTTTATTACTTGAATGTAATGAAAGTGTATCAGAATAAAACTTTCCACTTACAATTTTCTCACATCAGTGACTGATTTAGTAATTTATTTTGAAATTCTTTTTTATAGCATGGATAATTTATCTAGCCCCTGAAACAAAGACAGAATTGGTTTTGTTTGTAACTGATAAAACAGGATAGCTGGAAATGGATATGTCAGCACTTTTATGAGTTTTAGAGTAATCAGGAATGTAAAAATAGTTCTCTAGTGTTCCAAGAAATAAAACCGTTTTGTTACAACATTGGGTGCAGACTCTGAAAACTTTGTAACAAATGCTATATTACATTTTCTCACAAATGAGATATTTCTATGCAATCTCTTCAAAATATAGTGTTAAAATAACTACCTCTTGAACTTGAAGTCCCGTTTTTTAAGCTTACTTTTTTTGACATACTTTTGAAGTCAGTATCAGAGAGTATATAATTATCTTGTCATATTTTGTTTTCTGGATACATTTTCTTAAAATTATACACACAGGTCTTCAGAATTTGGGGTAAACACTTATGATCTACTGTTTGTGTCTTCCATTCAGTGGCAAGAAAAGATGATAAGAACTTTATATACATTAGCACAATCACAAAAACTAAAAATGAAAACCTTCAGGAAACAGTGGTTTAATGCAGAAAGTGATGTGGATTTGTATTGCTTTATGTTTGTGTAGGTCTTGACAATCAATAATGTGTGTATAAGTGTATCTTTTCAACTGACTACATAAACTCAAGAGCATTTTAATATTACTTATTTTTGTTAATTCAGAGGCTAACAGCATCACAGAAGTCTAATTAGTTGACAAAGTCATCAAAAAATTCTCTTGACTGAATAAAAACCAGCTTATTCTGTACTGCATGGCAAAATATTATTATGTGCTCCAGACCTGGTGATGTATTTCAGAGACAGAGACCTTGTATAACATGAACAGGGTCCTGGGGCTAATATATATACTAGATATATGCATGCATCTGAGCTCCTGCAGAATTCAGAATCTTAGTTTTCAAACCACATTTAATCATAATTTACCTGTCAATACAAATATATGTATAGTTTAGTGGGATCCGTATTTAACCTGATCCTACCTAAACTTATTCGTTAACATAAATTATTAATGATGAATCATGAGATTATGCTCTGTTTGCTATATTAGATGTGCAGAAAAATTCCTGAAGGTGACTAACATTTAAACTACTGGAAAAGGCAATCTAAATTCAGAGGTCTAAAAGTGACAACCACTTAAAGTATAACAAGCCTGGCCCTGGTCCTGAACTAATTGTTGTATTGATACTAATGGTGCCACTCAAGAGCCAGTCTTGTTTGAGTCCTACATGTCAAAGCAGGAGATGGGGAAATCACTTCTTGACAGCTTTGAACACTTATCCAGTAGAAGTTTGCAGTAGTTTAGGAACTGCAGTGTGAAACTGCATTTTTATAAAAATATATCTTCTAAGAGATGAAAAATTTTATTGCAACTCACAGTTGGAGTTAATAGCATACCTTGAGGTCCTTTCCATCTTAAAATTGATAGTCTACCTTGTATTCAGTCTTCTTGTTTAATCTGCCTTTAAGGGAACAATGTAACTACCAGCCTTACTTGCCTTAGATTTCCCATGAAATAAACTTTTACATCCTAATCTAAAATATAGGTGTAGTCTTAAATTATATACGATTCCATGCCCCTGACCGAAGAGTAGTACATGTGTTTTTGCATGTGTGTTATGATAACGATTTGCTCCTGAAAACAGCAAATGAAGGTAGTCTTTAAAGTGAATGTCTACCATAAATGTTGGATGCAACATACACATATTGATTCATAACATTGGTTTGTTTGCTGTCTGGTAAGATGGGGTTGGTTGGATTCAGTGGCTTTATCCTCTGTAAAAACTTCTAAGCTTTTTTTTTTTTTTTTTTTTTTTTTTTGAAGTACTCCTCATTCCTTCCCCATGTCATTCTGTTATTCAGTACAAGAATGAGCAAAGTCATTTATTTGGGCACACATACATAGGAACACACACACAGTCACAGACAAACGGATTCACAAAACAGAATTCAGTCAGGTACAGACGTTCATGCAACAGACAGACAGGAAAATGGAAGACATGGGAAAAGAGGAGTAGAAAATTCAAATCTGGGCTCACTCTTAGTTCAATGACACCAAGGGGAAGTACTTCATTATTTCTTTCCCTTAGCAATCCTGATGCATTATTGGTGACTGAGTTTATCATTAATGCATGGACCTCTGGGAAGTAAATTATGATTTGGGGCTACGTTGTTCACAAGTTTTACCAAACCAAAATTAATGCTAATGATGGTAGAGTTCTAGTCAGGATCATCAATAAGCAGTCAACCTAGTGAAAGAATAGGTGATTAGTGATCATGATCAAATTGATCAACTATGCTACATTTAAAGCAATTATGTGGGGAAAATTCAAGTCAAAGAGAGAAATTGGGCAATTTTAATAATTCAGAAGCTGAAAGTTCTGGAGATGAGCCAATAAAAGATTTGTGCTAGTAAACAATATGAAAAAACAGAATATAAATCCAAGGATGATGCAGCTATTGTATAAAATGAATTAACAGAAAGATTGTTAAAATCAGGAACCTAAATATTCACTGTAATTCAATATAAATAATGTAATTTCTAGTATATAACTGGTAAGGAGATAAGTATTACAAGAACTAGTGAAATAGTAGCAATAGTATATACTGATTTACTTCAGTGTTTGTATAATAAATATTAGTAGCAAGTTACATATGTTAAATTCTTAAGCTGTCAAGTAAAGACTGTGGTTCCTTCAGATTCTCAAAGCACCTAAAATCTAGTACTGTATGATACATACAAATTAAAACATGTAACGAATTTACAGAATTTGCATAAGAATGATCTGATTGAAACTTATTTTTAGCCAATGAAAATAGTTTTCTTTGATTTTACATGTCCAGTGGAAAGATCTGGGGCCCTGTGTCTTTCCAGCAAACAGCTCAAGTTGATATAAGTTCTGTTTTGTATTGTTCTTCCAAGATCATTACTTAGGACAAGAAGAAAGACCAAATGAGCCATTTGCTGACATTTAAAGCCTCAGTTTAGAAATGACACAAAAGTGTCCCTTAACATTTCCGCCTCTACAGCAAGTCACAAAATGAATAACTAAAGGTAAATAGAACCATAAATTGCAAACTTACAGAGTAACAAGAAATATAATGGAAAAATATGTGAATAATTGTGATTATTACAAACTTTTTAAATTTAATTTTATTTTTTTATTTTATAATTTAATTTAATTTTACATATCAGCCACGGATCCACTTGTTGTCCCCGCTCCTGCACCCCACACACACACCTTCCCCTCAGCCCACCCCCCATTCCCATCTCCTCCGGGGCAAAGACTCCCCTGGGGATTGAGTTCAACCTGGTAGATTCAGTCCAGGCAGGTTTAAGGAGAGGAGAGAGAGGCATGCTTTGATCTCTTGTTCTTTTGCTTTTCCTTTTTTTAGAGGGACACAAATATGTAATGCATAACAGTGATGTATGACATTTCAATGGTGGTGTTAAACGAGTTTGTAATATCTGTCTTAATTCAAGGTTCTTCTGGCTGGCTCTGAGGAATATGGCTTCAGTGTTATAAGCCAGCTTTAGATATGGCCACAACATTTGAGAATGAACCCTGAACAAACTAGCAAGAGGCAGAGGTTCTCCTAACAAAAGCCTAACTCACCTGAAAAGGAAAGCAACCATCACATGAGCCTGGAAGCACATATATTTTTGATTAAAAAAAGTAGTCTGAATACAAATGTACTCCTGCTCAACATGATGACCACAGCTTCGTGCAGTTCTCAAGAAGAGAACTAAGATAAGCCAAATTTAAATTCCAAAGAAACAAATTGTGAGACAATGGATATGTGTAGTTTCAAGTTTCCAAACTTATTATCATGCTATACAGCAATATATAAAAAAAATACAAATGAGCTGTAGGAGCTCCCTGGCAGAACTTTTGGGGTCAATTATGTATACTATCAAACCATCTGCAAATAATGGTACTTTGACTTTTTCAATTTCTATCCCCTTGATCTCCTTTTGTTTTCTTATTGCTCTAACTAGAACTTCGAGCACTATATTGAATAGGTAAGAGACAGTGGACAGCCTTGTCTTGTTCCTGATTTTAGAGGAATTGCTTTGAGTTTCTCTCCATTTAATTTGGTTTTGGCATCTGATTGTTGTATATTGCTTTTATTGTGTTTAGGTATGTCCCTTGTATCCCAGATGTCTTCAAGAATTTTATGTTGAAAGGGTGCTAGATTTTTGTCAAAGACTTTTTAAGCACCTAATGAGATGATCATAGGGATTTTTCTTTCATTTTGTTTATATGGTAGAGTACATTTGCAGATTTCCATATGTTGGACTATCTCCACATCTCTGGGATCAAGCCTGTTTGACCATAATGGATGATCTTTTTGATGTGTTCATGATTTAGGTTTGTGAGTATTTTATTGGGTACTTTTGCATCAATATTCATAAAGGGAATTTGGTTTGTAATTATCTTAAATGTTCACTCAAGTCTAGTGTGATATTCACTTCCTGCGACCTGCTGATCCGAATGTAGAACTCTGAACTCCTTCTCTAGCACCATGTCTGCCTGCACATCATCATGCTTCCTACCATGACAATAATGTACTAAACTTATGAAGCTGTAAACCAACCCCAACTAAATGTTTTCCTTTATAAAAGTTACTGTGGTCATGGTATCTTGTTACAGTAATAGAAACTCTAACTAAGACAGAAACTCTTTTTTTTTTTTTAAATTTTTATTTTGCAATACAATTCAGTTCTACATATCAGCCACGGATTCCCTTGTTCTCCCCCCTCCCACCCCCCTCACCTTCCCCCCAGCCAGCCCCCCATTCCCATCTCCTCCAGGGCAAAGCCTTCCCCAAAGACTGAGATCAACCTGGTAGATTCAGTCCAGGTAGGTCCAGTCCCCTCCTCCCAGGCCAAGCCAAGCAATCCTGCATAGGCCCCAGGTTTCAAACAGCCGACTCATGCAATGAGCACAGGACCCAGTCCCACTGCCTGGATGCCTCCCAAACAGATCAGGCCAATCAACTGTCTCACCCACTCAGAGGGCCTGATCCAGTTGGTGACCCCTCAGCCATTGGTTTATATTTCATGTGTTTCCATTCGTTTGGCTATTTGTCCCTGTGCTTTATCCAACCTTGGTCTCAACAATTCTCGCTCATATAAACCCTCCTCATTCTCGCTAATTGGACTCCCAGAGATCCACCCGGGGCCTAGTCATGGATCTCTGCATCCAGTTTTTAGAGAGTTAGTCTCTATTTATCATGCAGAAGGCAATACTCATGGTTCTGGATCAGCAGCTGAGAGCAATATATCCTGATCCATAGGCAGCAGGCAGAGAGAGACTAGACCTTGCATGGTCTATAAAAACCTCAAAGCCCACTCCCAGTGACAAACTTTCTCCAACAAGGCTACATCTCCTCCAATAAGGCTATACTTCCTAGTCTTTCCCAAATAGTTCCATTAATTGGTGACTCAGTGTTCAAATATATGTGTCTTATAGGGAATTCTCATTCAGACTACCACAGGTACCATGCAAGTCTCTAAAGAAGGGAATCAATCAACAGCCCTACAGAGCTATGATGCCTATGAACCACAATGATCATCAGAATGGTACCTGTCATTATTACTGCAATGATACACCATGACCAAAAACAAGGAAAGAGTTTACTTGGCTTATATTTCTCCATTGTATTCCATCACTGAAGGAAGTAAGAACAAGAGCTCGAGCAAGGCTGGAACCTGGATGCAGTAGCTAATGCAGAGGCCATGGAGGTGTATGCTTCCTGGCTTGCTCAGCCTGTTATCTTATGGAACCCAGGACCACCAGCTCAGGCATTGAACTACTCACAATGGGCTTGACCCTTTCCCATTAGTTACTAATAAAGAAAGTGACCTACAGCTAGATCTAATGGAGACATTTTTTCAATTGAGTTTCCCTCATTTCAGATGACCCTAGCTGTGTCAACATAAAACTAGTCAGCACAGCACCATCCCCCTAACTGCTTAGTGAAGGCACATTATACATTGGCAGTTATTAATAGCTATTGAATTGAACTTAAGAGAAGCTCAAAAAGGAGGAAAATCATACCTGGTACTGCCAACTACCCCCGATGCTAGTGAAGTCATGGATCTTGAATCATGGATCTACAACCACCACATTAGTAAACCTGTGTAATATTTACCACATGGTTCTGAATTTAGAGTCAAGAAGGATACAGGGAAGGGATTTAAAGATTTCTTCCACAGTTAAGGAAAGCTGCTGAGGTCTGATGTGTGGCAAGTAAGTACCTGTAATGAGGCTTGGAGAATCCACTGCATGAAGCTATGACTGAAGCCTTGGAGACCCCAAGATGTTGGAGATGCCAGTGCCCTTGAATATCTGCCAAGGACCATTGCAAACATGGTGGGGATCCAGCCCAAAAGAGAGATTGTGTTGCAGTTAGCAAAGCTGGAAGAGAAGAGCCATCTGATAAACTTTTAAGCATCAGGCATGGAATTGTAGAATTTAGAGATTGGTTTGCTTGCTTTTGTTCTGTCTTCGGTCCAGTATTTCCACATTATTTCCCTTTTTGTCCCTTTTGGAATAATAATGTATATTCTGTGCCAGTGTATGTTGGAAGTATGTGATCTGCTATTGGTGGAAGTATTAAGACAACTCCACATAGTTAAAAGGGAGGATTATTTTGTGGAGTAACTTACAAGTAAAGGGATAGGTTACAGGGTCTGGGAAAGATGGAGGGCAGTGTTCTCTGAGGAACTCTGCTTGGTCTAACTCCAGGATCCAGGAACCAAGAGAGCCGGCACATCTGGATCTTGGATCTTAAGGGCTCCTGCCTCGGCCCTTCCTTGTAGGTGTGACAGTTACCAGAAGCCTCAATGAGGATAGTACTTCCAGGTCAAAGCTGGAACAGCTACCCACTACAATCTACTTTTTTTATTTTGATTTTACAGAGGTTTAAAGTTAAGAGATTGCCTTGAGTTCCAGAAGAAATGTTGGACTTTTGACTTTCAAACTGTTTGAGTCTGTGAAAGACTATAGGGACCTTTGACTTTGGACTGAATCCATTTTGCACTATTATGTGCCTATAGGCTTATGAGAGCTAGATAGTGGAGTAGGGTGATTTGAATGAGCATGCACTCCATAGGCTCAAATAATTGAATGCTTAGCCACAGCTAGTGGAACAGTTTGGGAAGAATTAGGAATTGTGGCCTTTAAGGAGATGTGACCTTGTTGGAGAAAGTGTGTCACTGGGAGTAAACTTTGTGTTTTCAAAAGTCTATGACAGGCCCAATCTCTCTCTCTCTCTCTCTCTCTCTCTCTCTCTCTCTCTCTCTCTCTCTCTCTCTCTCTCTCTCTCTCTCTCTGTGTGTGTGTGTGTGTGTGTGTGTGTGTGTGTGTGTGTGTGTATTTCTCTCTCTTTCTCCAACTCTCTCCTTACCTACAGGCTGTGTATCAAGATGTAGATCTCCAAAAAAAAATAAATAAAAATAAATAAACAAACAAAAAAATGTATAGATCTCTCAGCTGCCGCTCTAGTGACATGCTTATTTTCTTCCTGCCGTGATTGTCACAGACTAACTCTCTAAAACTATAAGCAAGCCCCCAATTAAATCCTTTCTTTTATAAGAACTGCCTTGGCCATGGTGTGTCTTTACAGAAATAGAATAGTAGCTAAGACATCATGGAAGCTCCTCCTGAGAAAGGAGGATTTCAGGTCAGTTCTTCCTTATGGACCTCTAGGTTCTGTGTTTGAAGCACATGGTATCTTCATCAATACGGATTTACCTTGTATCTCTGTCCAGCAGTTAAGAGAAATAGCATTAATCTACAGTGCTTTGAGAGCCTCTTGGCCAACCCTAGCCAACAGCTCGAACGAGACCTTCTCATTCCTGGTGTTACAGTATTTGTTAGATAGCTTTGGCTCTTAAAGGGAGCATTGTCAGCTTAGATGGAAAATTTTCAATTTAACTCTATGTGTGTATTTATTCTCCATCGTATGTGCATTATAAACATTTTTAAGAAGATAGTTAATATTATGATTCCTTATGACTTTTTCTGACATTTGTACTGTTATTTTTTGGTATGTTTTAAAGCATTCAAATTAACTGTATAAAATTTGGAATATCATTATTTGCACATTGGTTATAAGAACTGCCATATCAAAAATTACATGCCTTGATAACATGAATTATTTTAATCATTGTATTGAAAAAACAGAAAATATTTGGTGTTGAGATAGATCTTCTATCAGGGAAAAAAGTGTGAAATTTAGCGTGGAGGGGTCTTTAAGCTGAGTGTTATCAAGGTATTCAGGGGAGTTGTGAAATTGTGTGCATATCTTTTCTGAAAGATAGCTATCTAATAATTTTTTCATAAAATACCTAGATAGTTCCCAAAATTTTTTACTCCTCTTTTTTAGTATGAAAAGGCTATGTTTGAACCATGTTTTAAATAAGACATTAGATCATTCATAACCAGACTCATTTTTTAAAATTTTAACTTAACAGCAATATTGAGAAAATGGTGTGTTCCTTATGAAAAACTAGTAGAATATTACTTTTTAGAAAAAAATTTAGTTATGAGTTTTCTGACATGGTCTAAATAATAATAACTACTTACTAACCCATTGTCTTGTGATAATAAATCTGTTTACTTAAAGGATATTATTTTATTGTGTCCTTATAGATGAAGTATCAAATGTATTTTATAATATTTCCCACCTTAAAATGAGAAAATTAGTAAACTAAAAATTCTATTTCAGGATTCTAGTTCTTACTATGGGATAATTCAATGTGATTGATGGTGTTTTATTTCATCAATACATGAAATCAATTCCTTTAACAATGGTTCTCAACCTTCCTAATGCTGTGACCCTTTAATACAGTTCCTCATGTTGTGGTGCCCCCCAACCATAAAATTATTTTCGTTGCTACTTTATAATTGTAATTTTTCTATTGTTATGAATTATAATGTAAGTATCTGAGGTTTCTGATGGTCTTAAGCAACCCCTATGAAAGGGTTAGTTGACCCCAGGGGTCGTGACCCATAGGATAAGAACAATTGCTTTAGAAGAATGAGACATTTCTTGTTATACTCAAATGTGGCAATGTGACTTTCTTTAGTCAATAAAAGTGTAAAAGGTATATGTCACAGAAGCTCTCAGAACCATCACAAAATTTGTGATGTTCTTTTATCTGCCTTTGTGATCACTGAGCATACAAGAAGCACAATCATTGTCAGCCTGGATCAAAAACTAAAAAGTTGTGCTATATACCCCAAACCCCTTGAAAATCTAAAGCCAAGAGTCATTAATGGGAAATTGACTTCATTTCTCTATCCAGTAAAAACAAGGAATATATTTGTTGCTAGAACAAAACACACATAGTCTGATTGGTACATACAACAAGCATATTGGACAGTTTTGGTGGTAGTTTACATAGCTTGACTCCTGCCTCTAAGTACTTCACATTGTGGCTATATTACTGTTCTTGATTTTACAAGTGAACATTTTGGTTTTTTCCCAATGTACATCCTTTCATTTATTCTTTAAATTTTCTGAAGAAACTTTAAAATTTCCTGCCTGGTAACAGTTTGCAGAGAACAATAATTAGATATAAGCTTGTCAAACTTTCTCAAAAAGCTATTTTGAAGATGGGGATATATTCTGACGTTAGAATAGGAAATCTGTGTGAGGTCTAAAAATACTTATACAAAGCTAACTGAAGGAAATATGAAGTATATTTGGCCCATCAGTGATTCATAAAATATCTACTGTGAAATCGGTGCTATCTTGTTATAAAAAAAATGTTTTTTTTTTTATAAAAGTACTTACTTTTTTTTCTACTTATACTACTGATAGATTTCTGCAAGAAAATGGAATGGGATTGTTCAGAATATTCTATTTATGAACGTAAGTGACCATAAAAGATTTGGCAAACAAGAGGACGGTAAAAATGATGATGAGAGGATGAAGTGAGCAGCTGGTATCAGTTGCCAGCTCATAATGTATCAAGCACTAGGTAGTTTGTTTGCTGGAAGCCTTCTGAAGGGGGTGCAATTACATTCTAAATGGTATAAAGCAGATGCTTGGTAGAATCAGTCCCTAGAAAACTGACTTAGAATTCCTATACTTCATTGTTCTTAATCACCCTTTTTACATTTCCCTGTGCAATACAGAGGAACTCTCAATTCCTCTAACACTAACATTTCTGATGATGTGGGACCACAGACTTTGGTCTGAAAATCATGTTTTATTTCTCATGAGAATTAACAGACCTATTATTAGAAAACACAGGGTTAGATAGTCCCTCATTTAAAAGAACAAAAAAGCCAGAGCCAACCATCTTTAAATGATGCACTGTTTATTTATAATGTGGGACAAATTAATTTATTACAATAGTAGTCTTCAGCATCCTCATATAATGCAGATCATAGCACACAACCAACAAAAAGAAACTGATTTGAGCTTCTCTTCTCAGAAATCAGCCCCCTATAGCAGAGCTGAATGGATTAGGATGGAGCTGAAATGTTGTCAGAGTTAGGGCTGAACAAACAGGAAAAACATTGTTGTGAAACACCCTTTCTTTGATTTATATAGTATGATATTTCTGTGTGTGTCTGTGTGTGTGTGTGTGTGCACACGTGTGTGCGTGTGCGTGTGCGCGCGCGCGTGTGTGTGTGTGTGTGTGTGTGTGTGTGTGTGTGTGTGTGTGTGTTCTGACAAATAAAGTTTGCCTGGAGATCAGAGGATGGAGCTAGCCACTAGTTAACCATAGAAGCCAGGCAGTGGTGCCACACACTTTTAATCCCAGCACTTGTGAGGAGGAAGCAGGAAGATCAGGAGTTCAAGACCACCCTGGACTAAAGGAGATTGAACAAGTCCAAAAAAGAAACAGAGCCAGGCAGTGGTAGTGCACACCTTTGATCCCAGCATTAGGGAAGTGAAAACAGGAATGTAAGGCAGGTGGAGACAGGATATCACTGGCCACATTCAGTCTGAGGATTCATAGAGACAGGATATCTCTCATTTGGTCTGAAGAATTTGTAGAGGTAAAGAAGACTCTGGACTTAGCCCTCTACATGGGTGAGAGAGTTGTGTAGCTTGATCTGTTTGAGGATCCCCTGACAGTGGGAATAGGATCAATTCCTAGTGCATGAGCTGGCGTTTTGAAGCCCATTGCCTATGGTGGAACACCTTGCACAGCATTGATGTGGGGGGGAGGGGCTTGGAACTGCCTCAGCTGAATGTGCTGGACTTTGCTAACTCCCGATGAGAAGCCATACCATTTCAGAGGAGGGGATGGGGCGTGGGGTTGGTGGAGGGAAGGCTGGAGGGGGGAGTGGGAAGAGGGATGAAGGAGGGATCTGTGGTTGGTATGCGGAATGAATAAAAAATTTCTTTAAAAAAAGAAGTATCTAGTGATTGGCTGTTCTGCTTCTCTGATCTTTCAGTTTTCACCCTCCATGTCTAACTCTGGGTTTTTGTTAAGACTAATTAAGATCACAGATCAGATTTCCTTCCTTGTTCAGTTTAGTTTTACAAGCCTTAGTTTAAAGCCAGTAAAACATTTGTTTAATTGTCTTAAGAAATAACTAATTAAATCCCAAACTATAAATGAGGTATTTACATGTTTTATTATTATATATAATAATAATATGTATGTAATATACCATAACTTTTAGAAAGAAATAAAATCAAATGAAATAATATTTGTTCAGCAGATTTCTCTTTTCTGAAAAAAAATGTGTGAACACAGAGTATTATGTAAGAGTGTTGGTATATTTCCTTTTTCTTTCAGGTCTGTGGAGGGAAAATTAATTAAAAAATAAATACACAAAAGCATTTGAAAGGCTTTAATTCAGGTAAATTGGGAACTGAAAATACAATATTTGTCACAGTAGAAAAGTGAGTTGGTCTTGCTCTTTGTTGTCCTTCATGGATTTTGAGTTGCCATGGCTTCCTGTCTGTCATGTTCACGACAAGCATTCAAAGCACAGATACCGTAGGAGGATTACTTGTCTGAGAACATGCATTCTACTGAAGGCCTTTATTTCTGGCCCACTGACACTATTCACCTAAACACGCAATGAATGGCCAAATAAGCTGTACTTAGCTTTTTTCTTCTGTTGTCAATGTCAGAACCTTTAACCACTCTGGCATGCTTATTTCAGAGTGGGTTTTATTTCTCATGAGTTGTCCAAATGGTGCCTCTTAGTGGTAAGTGGGGGAATAACACAGTGTCATTAAATGCCCTTCATAAGCCCTTTAATTCAATTTGACTCAGGATTGTTAACTAATAGTCTCTTGAGTATACATTTTTCTCTTGATATTATAATTACAATGTCTTTTTTGTTGTTGTTTTTGTTTATTCGAGACAGGGTTTCTCTGTGTAGCTTTGCGCCTTTCCTGGAACTCACTTGGTAGCCCAGGCTGGCCTCCAACTTGCAGAGGTCCACCTGGCTCTGCCTCCGAGTGCTGGGATTAAAAGCATGCGCCACCACCACCCGGCTAAAATGCCTTCTTATATCACTGACAGAAACATTTTATATATGTACTATCCACTGAATTCACATACAGAATTTTGAATTAAAATTAAATTTCAATAGCCAGAAAGTTTTATTATATAGCACTTCATTCTAAGACAATGATTATATTATATATAGTAAACATATATATTAGAACAAAACACAATACCTTAAATTAAATACTTTTATACATTATCAAAAAACAATCTATAATGTCTATGTATGAAATGTTATTATAGTTCAGCATTATTACTTTTGTACTGAAAGACTTTTTTTGTTTAATTTCTACATTACAGGTACAACTTTGAAACTTTGGTTCTTGCCTATAAACTGATTGATTTTTCAGCCTTTCTCCAGAGGCCCTGTGACATTTTGAGCTGAAATGACCAATATTTGGAGCTATCCTTTGTAATTATTAACTTCATTATAACCCATTATAATTAAAATAACCTTTTTTCTCATTTATCTGATATTAATTCTGAAGATATTACTAGAATATATTTTTATCAGAATTGTTAATATGATTTGCACTTATTTTCCTTTCTAACAAAATTATTGAAATTGGTTTTACATGCACACATTCAGATACCATGTATATACATAAATCATCATAAATTCACTTATTCTTTTAGTTTAAATTGCATTAAATGGTTTGAAATTGAATGTAACCCAGGGTCTACCAGTCTCTTATGCTATGGGAGAGAAACCTAGAGGAAGAAAGACTTTAGCAAGGGATGTTAAGTCAGTGGGAACATGCCTTTAAAAGCCATTATTATCTCAGCAAGAATGAGATAGATAGATCCCTGCCACAAGACAATAGCAACAACCAACAAAGAATGAATACTTTGAAAAAGTGAACTAAAATAAGAATTTTCCTAATTAAAATATAGACTTAATTACTTGACACAGTCATTGGAAGAGGACCATCACATGGCTATTATAAAACCTTTATATATTGTCTAATGAGCCTTAGTTCCTAGAGTATAACCCATTGTTTTATTTTGCCATGGTGTCAAATCTTCTAAAGCTTCCGAATGCTGTGACCTTTTTAATACACTGCTCAAGTGGTGGTGACAGCCAACCATAAAATTACGTCATTGCTATTTCATAGTTGTATTGTTGCCACTCATGAATATAGAGGATATCTGATATGCAACCCCCAAAGGGGTCACAACCCACAGGTTGAGAACTACACTTCTAAACACTTACGTTTATACCATAGACCCTAGCTGCTCTCAAACTTACTCAGAGACACTTCCTATGGGCAGTGTCAGTCAATGCAGTGGGCAGGAATCAATGCAGAAAAGCATGGCTGGTCAAATTACAGAGAAAAGACAGAGTGCTCAACTGAAATGGGCTATCTCTATATATTCCCTACCTCCTGGTAAGGCTAAAGGAACATTTCAGAAGAGAAGGTGGAAAGAATGCAAGTACTGGCTGATGATAAGGAGTGCTGTGATGTGCTGTCTTCTGGACTTGACATAACTATTGCACTTACAAGCTCCGGCACAAGACCTGCATAAGAATGGCACAAGACCTGCATAAGAACTGCACCAGATCAAACCAGTCAATGAGAGAGGTACTCTCCAGGACCCATCCCTTACTGAGGAGCTGTTGGCAGTAGATAGATAGCTGCTGACAGAAGGGTCATCAGTCCCCTCTGAGGGTATGGCCACTGGTTGGTTTACCATGCCCCACATTTGCATACCAGGGCAGTACTAATTAGACTTAATGAGTTACAAATAGTAAAGAGAAGAAGTGAAGTTAGAAGGGGAAGATGTTGGAGGGGTACAGGGGGAGCTGGAAAGGAGAAATGGAGAGCGAATATGATCACATTTCATTGTGTACATATGGGAAATTCTCAAACAATAAAAAACTATGTTTGAAAATAAACTATACTTAATACTCTTCGATTTAAGTCATATTTGTCTTCATCAACATTTGGTCTCAAACACAGGACAAATTACTAACTGAGGTGCCTATTTAACATATCAAAGTGGACCTGGCCCCAGATTCTCCCAGCACCCCTCAATCCCTACCTGTTACAGGGTATGGCTGGCATCCACCATCCTCTTCCCTGAACTGTCTAGCCCAGATATTGGGCTACTTGTCTTCCAGTTGCTTTTTCTTATATAATCCAGTACTTTTGACTACACACACACTGGCCTTTTAAAAAAAAAAATCCTTTTCCCTTTTGAACTCTTGATCTCTGCCCTGCCTCCATGCCTCCGTCCTCACATGGCCCAGATCAGGGTCATATTCACTTTGGACCCTCCTAGATGTCTCTGTCTCTGTCTCTGTCTCTGCCTCTTTCTGTTTTATTCCTTTTATCTATAATAAGCCTTCTCCCACTGTACTTAGGAACAGTTTGTCTTTCTTTTTTCTTTCTTTCATTCATCTGGTGCTGAAATCATGGGAGTGGCATGAATGAGTTCCCTGCCTAGGGACTCAGCTGCTCAGAACCAAGCTGCTGATTTGACTCTCCTAAGGAATTTAGATCTGCTGGCTTCTGCCATCCATCAAACTTGACTCCAAATTGTAGAATCCCATTCTTCGGCTGTCACTTTCCTCCACCTGCTTCCTAACTACTTAGCTCTCTCCTGCTCCATGTAAGTATCTCTCTGGGCCATGGCCTACTACACCCTCCATGTGGACAAATCGCTCTACTGAAGACACTCTATATGTATATCTCTGTTTTTTGCAGCCTGCTTTGCCTCTGGCCTGCCACAGGGTATCTCTCTACTAAGTTGCAAGTTTCCTCTCCTCCCCTTTGCGGTTGCAATCCAGAGAGAGGCAGTATCTTGTATTTATACAAAATTCATGAATACATACATCTGCAGACACTAGACCTAAGCATATTTTTATTATTATTTCTGTATGATTCAGAAAGGAATAACAAGAAACATAACTTTTATAATTAGCTCAACTTTCAAAATTGTATATTGCTAAAGATAAAATTCTACTTGGTCTTACTACGTATAGTAATCTCTTACTTTTCTAATATTTGAAAGTCATTATATTCATTCAGAATCAATTTAATGATTATCTTCTAACTGTGATGAGAATATCAGCCCGTTTCAATGAATTCAACCTCAAATTGTTACATATCAATTACTAAGAAATCATATCTTTGTCAGTAGACATTTCTGTTTTCAAGACTGGAAGTTTATTTCTCCTTGTCTGGAGGGCAGATGACCAAGAGTGGGGAAACCCATGTCCAATAACTGAATGACAGACACCAAGATCTAACAATCAGAATCTCTCTACTGATTTGGGAAAGGGCTAACAGACATCTCAGCTTTAAAAACACATGGGGAAAGGCTGTGGTTTTTGGAGCATATATCTTACCCTAAATTTTTCATCTAGAACTGTCTCATTATTTTTCCTTCCACAAGCACTAATGATATAATATGTCCTTATCAATATATTGCCTGCTGATTGCCATGTTTTTTTTCCTATGTACTAACCTATGCAAAAATAATGCATGTTTCCCTCAAAACACAAATTTTTCTCAAGGAGTTGATATGCATGTATGTGCTATCATTAGGGTAGTTGGTCAAGCTATTAAATTTTCCATATTGTGGTTTAGTTTTCCAATTCTTAATGTAGGTCTATTAACTTTTGAGGTAATTCGAGAATTAACTAAAAAGACATGCATGTAAAAAATTAACCTAATACCTAGCAGTGGGAAATAATAAACACCATTTAAAAAGTAGACAAATTTTGATTCATACTCCCACAGATAGAAAATAATATTTATTACTGGTCTGTGCATTTTGCATAAGCTAATTATATTCATAAATTGGCAGTTACTTGATAAATGACTCTGTTTTAGTTAGCCAATTAAAATGTTATTGTAGTGAAATTAGGATCACCATATAGCCATTGTTGTGACTATACTGAAAAAACCATAACACAGTATCCAGAAATGGACATTTCCTCAAAATAGTTAAAAGTGAAGGAAACCTCACGACAAAAACAAAAAATAAACAAACAAACAAAACAAACAATCTAATTTATATTTCTCAGTGGAAACCAATATTATGTTTATATTATATCACAGATAACATAATTAGCAGAATAATTGAGCCAAATGAATCATGGATGAAAATCTGATCATCAGAAGGCATGATGCTGGTAATATAAAGCTTGTATGCTTTTTTCTTTCTTCTTAGTGCAAGACCAGATTTCTCCTGTGATTTAGTAGATAAGCATTGGTGTCTATTTCAAGGGTACCCCTTAATAATCAATGCTTTGATATCATGATACATTTTATGTGAATGATGAAACTTGAATTAATTTATTACTTCAAAGAAGAATCTGCCACATGGACAACTGTTTCTAATAAATTTATTTACAACTAACTAATGTGCAATTTGTTGCTTGTCAAAACATTAGGAATTGTATTCTTGTTCCATGTGAAAGATAATTAGCTAAAAAATTCTCTAGGAAATGCAAACAGAAAGAAAAGGCTACTAAATTAGGACTCAATATTCTATATTTAGTCTCTGTTTGATTTTAAAAATGAATTAAAGAAGTCTTCTGTTCACATAAAATAAAATATTTCAGCATAATATCTTCATGTCTGGTTGAATCATTTTTGATTTCAGGATAACCAGTGTAAACACAGCATATAAAACAGACTCATTTGGAATCTTTTAAATAATGAAACATAATACATATTCTTATTGGTAATATATTTTAATTAACACTCGAATCTTAGTGTTTTGATGTGGTGCTAGTGTCCAAATTTTAGTATAATGAAAAACTGAATGTAAAGATACTTCACAGCTAAAAGGAAAAAAAGCTGTTCATGTTCCTTAATTCTGCTGACCCTCTGACTCTTCATTGAGTGCTTCCTTGCTCAAAGGAAACTAGAAGTATATCTGTGTTGAAAGTACATTCCAGATCACTTTAAAAATATTCAAAAACGACCGAAGTTTGAAATATAATCATTAGTTAGTATTTATTAAATATCCACAGAGATCTAATTGCCTTCCTAATACTCTAATTCTTCTCTTAAGAAATAATTTCTTCATAAACCAGGCGTGAGACACACACCTTAAATCCCAGGAGTCGGGAGCTAGAGGCAGGCAAACTGCGTGAGTTCAAGGACAACCTGCCCTATATAGTAAATTCAAGGACAGACTAGGATACATAGTAAGATCCTGTCTGAAACACATACACACACACACACACACACACACACACACACACACACACGCAAGACAGAGGGGCTGTTTCTTCTTAGTTGAACTGGAAGCTACCTCCTGCTGATTAGCTTTCATAATGCTGGAAGGTGTTCTTCATGCTGCCCAAGGAAAAAAAAGTACAAGCTACCATTCAAATCTGGCAAGGCAGATATGCTCACTTGGAAAGTAGTGATATATCTATTTTGGGGTTAACTAACCACTTTCTGATTGGTATGAGGCTTATTTCATAGAAGAGAATTCATTCCTGGTACTGTAAAACTGGGAAAGACATAGGACCCAGTGGAAAAGCTGCTACTGTTGTTTTGCTGAATGGGCATTTTTCAAACTGCCTTTTAAATTTTATAAAATTTATAAACATAAATTTAAAATTGATGTTTATGGCCAGCATATGTTTATGCTGTTCTCGACCTTAGTCCATGTAGGATATTTTTACCGTGGGCAAATAACTATTAAACTACTTAGAATAAGTGACTATGGAGTTTTTGACCCCAAAGGGAGCATCTATATCACCCCTTCCAAGTCTCAAGGAAGATCACAGAAGAGGGACCAGAAAAAAATGTAGCAGCTGAAGAGTGGGGAAATGTTGTGAAACACTGTTCTGGATATGACATAAATCAATTGCGGGTACCTACACAAAACCTGTACAGGAATCAGTCTGTTGCTATTCCATCGTGGATCCAAGATGGAATGATTTGACCTCTCCTTTTCCTGAGGAGTCATTCTCATTTAATGGCTGGGGTGAGGAAAATCAATTTCTTCAGTGATATGGCTACTACTGTAAAAGTGTCCTCACTTTGGTAAGTGGCCCTACCCATGAACACAAAAGCAAACTTAATTAAGCACCTGAGTAATAAAGCAAACTAGGAAGATGCATGAAAATAGGAGGTGTTCTTTTTTTCTGAAAGAAGAATTTAGCAAGAGTAGAAAAGAAAGAAAAAGGGTAACAGAGGATGAAAATGACAAAATTACATAATATATATATATATATATATATATATATATATATACACATTTAAGAATACATTTAAAGAAATACGTTAGGTTATGTTACAAATTAAACAAATATTTAGAATTAGGAGAAATAAGTTCCACTCATTTCTTAATCATAATGAAAACATTAAAATGAATAAACCAGCCACAAAAACTCACAAAGACTAAGTCATTTTAATAAAATTGAGTTTATTCTGTAATGCAAGATTTGAAACTTTACAACAATTGAGAATTGCTGTCTTCTATCCATGACATGGCTGTTGCACGCATGAATTCCCAGAAGTAGTTGCTACTGAACAGGCATGGGTACATTAACATGACAACAAGCGTGAAGGCAGGGCTCACAGGTCCCATGCCTCACTGAAGAGATATTTGCAGGTAACAATGGCTGGGGGAAAGCAGGGATAGTGTCTCAGTGGTGTAGCCACTAATAAGTTGCCCTTGTACAAGTAAATAACCAGAAACTCATGATCATGTAGCTCCCTTAATAAACACAGTAGTCCGGAAGAAGGAAGAAGAGGAGACAAAGAAGAAAAGTGCAGGGAACTTGTTGGGAAGAAAACTTAAAATATGAAACAAATGTTTAAAATAATAAATAATAACTGAGTAGCAGGAGTATTGTTTGGTAGATAATTCCTACTGATAAATTCAAGCTTCAATGGAAAATGTATAACTTTGCCCCACCCCACCCCCCTCCATCAACCTAAAGCCAAGTCAGTTTTGGTATTCTCAAGAGTACATGAATGAGAATGGCCCTTATAAGCTGATATGTTTGAACTGTTGGTCCCCAGTTAGTAGAACTGTTTGGGAAAAATTTGTAGGCAATGCCTTATTGGAGGCCATGTGTGTTAGTGCAACTAGGCATTGAGCTTTCCAAAACCCACCTATTTCCTGTTAGCTTTCTCATTCTCTGTCTCATATTTGCAGATCAGATGCAAGCTCTTAGCTACTGCTCCATTTCCATGATGGTAATGAGCTCTAATCTTCAGAAATCATAAGGCCAAAGAATTCTTTTATAAGTAATTGGGTCAACAAAGTAAATCTCTCTGTATCTCGTTTATCACATCATCTTACTTAGAAGAAAGCAAACTTACATTATCTTCTCATTCAAAAGTAGGATGAATTTGACAGAATTCATCAACTCTCCAAAGATAAGTCTTTTTATTATGGCCTCATCCTCTAAGTATCTCTGATATAATGTAAGTATTAATGGATTAAAGCTTCACACAATTGCTTTTGCCTATAATTCTAGCACTCTGAGAAGCTGACAGAAGGATTATAGTTAGTTGGAATCCAACTAATGGCTACTCTGTGAGTCTGTCTAAATAAACAGGCAAATAAAAACAAATGAATTGAAAACTAAATCAATCCACCAAATTTTCATTGGGTTAACACTCTGGACTTCCATATTTATATCCATTGTACAATGTCAATGATAAGACAGATACTTTGAAATTCAAATGAAATGCCATAAGCAGATATGAGGAGAAGAATAGATAATGGGAATGTCTGCATAAAAGTCAGTCACATTATATTTACACCTGGTTATTTTCAACTTTCTTGGTGTTACATGACCTCAAGCACACCAATAATGCATCAGATTTGCCTATTCAGATGGAGGAGAATAGTTCTTCCTTATTTTAACCAACACTGGTCAGTTCTTTACTGGTACTCTAAAGGCCTACCACACCATATCAACTCATTCATTCAAAATGCTAGTAATTTCTAATGAGAATAAAAATATACCAATAAACCAGCTAAAATATGCTAACTTGATAACTAAACTTTTAAGTCACAGAGGGAAATGGGGGAGAAACCAGGAAGAAACAGATATGATTCTATCATTCTTGTCCATGATAACATCACTATTGAATCATGGATATTTAGTTGTTAATATACTAGTTAGTTCTTGGGTGAAGGTTTTACTATGCTGATTATTTGGGAGAACTAGTAAGTACAAGAATGGGTACTTCTCCAAGGAGATACTTGCATTTCTGTGTTTATTATGGCACTATTGACAAAAGAAACTATGCAAATAAGTGAAGATGAATAAAAATGTAATATATACATACAACTGAAGATTTTCTGTCCATGAAGAAGGATGAAAGTGTCCTTTGAAGCAATATGGATGTAATTGCTAGATAACAATAAATAAATCTTGCTAAAAGATATGTAGCAGACACAGGAAAATGAAGCATAATCCTAATTAATCTTATCAATAAAAACCAGGAGTCATATATTGGGGTAAAATCTGAAGGATCAGAGAAGCAAGGGAGCAGCCACAGTCACTTCATACCTCTCCAGATCCTCTAACCAAAGGGGGCCAAGATCCTGTGTCCACCCCATCTTGTCTTATCACTTCCTCTTTCCTCTCTATACAGACCCCCAGACCTCTATGGTTAACTAGTGGCTAGCTCTGCCATCTGCCATCTGACTCTAAGCAAGCTTTATTTGTCAGAACACATACAAAATATCACACAGCAGGAAAAGAAACACACCCCTCTCATCTCATATATAGAAGATAAAAACTGTTGAAATGAAAGTAAAATATGACTACTAGAGATAGGAAGAATGGGGAACAGGAAATATGAAAAAGAAAATCAGAATTTCTCAGCACATGCCCTATGCATGTGAAGAAACATCACACTGAACCCCATTAAAATGTTAAATTAATACATGCTAATAAAAGAAAGTTAAAAGACAAACAATAGATGCTTCAACCAGACTACCAAGATTTTCATTTGTCATGTTTATGCAAGCCAAAATAGAGAAAGTTCATCAATAAAAAAGAAAGATGCTTATAGAAGACATTGTATGAATACTCAGAATTTAATAACTTAGACAACAGCCAGTCTTATGTTGTTTAGGGGGTTTTCTATATATTTGTAATTTTTTGTTAAGTATTAAGGTTTGAATGTGAAATGTCTCCCACAAGAGTCTGTAGAAACAGCTCAATTAGTAAAGTGTTTGTCATGCTAACATGAGGACCTGAGACTCATGGGAGAAACAAAACTAACCTGGTGGCAAATACTTGTAAGTCTAGCACTCAAAGGCTGAGACAGGTGGTTCCCTAAAGTTTGTTGGGCATCTGGCCCTTCCTAATCAAGAAGTTCTCAGGCCACTGAGAGCTCTTGCTCAAAAAAACAGGTGGGTGGCACCTGAGGAAGAAGGACACTCAAGGTTGTCTACACACTGGAAAGAGAGAGGAGGGATAGAGAGAAAGAAAGATTGATTTTGAAGTAAATAAAATTAGAAATGCAACCAAAGGCTTATATAAATCTTTGACTTCAGTTGATGGTAATGTGTTTGGAAGACAGTGGGACCTTTATGATGTGAGGCTATAGTGGCATGGACCTGGAGGAGGGTAGACTACAGCCCAGCCCTTTCTGCCCATAGTGTCTTTCTGCTTCCTGATGGAAAATGTGAACAAGCTTGCTGATATTGTATAGATAACAAGAACATAGATCCTTGTAAACTTGGCTGGCAAACCATGGCTTTGGCACTCATAAGCTCCAGAAGAGAGCTCACTACTATTATACTAATAAATCAGCATAATTTTAAACTGCCTTCTAAGTATTTGTCCTTACAACCACAGATTAGTGTAGCTTTCAGCCTTCACCAGAAAAGCTTCTTTTTGCAATGGCCAGTGAATAATGGAAACTCACAACCAAAGTGCCAAGAATAAGTGAGTGCAGAGTGTTAAATTAAAAATGGAAGTAGATAGCTCCACCCTTATCCCATCTTCAAGGCTCAGGGAATATCACCAAAGAGCTGATAGAAAGATTTTAAGAGGCAGAGTTTCAGGATGATTGCTGGAGGACAAGACAAGGTGAATGTACTCATGAACTCAGAGCAAGCATGCTGACCTGCACAAGATATGCATGAGAACAACCTAAGCAACATTCCACCATGAATAGGGGAGAACACAGGAAAACCCAACCAGAGCTGAGGACCAATTGACAGTTGATGGCTACTAGGAAAGGGAGTGTCATTTGTCTTCAAGAACATAGACTCTAGTATATTCCCCATGCTTCACTGGACTACACCCATCTGTTTATATGGACAACTCAAATTAGCAAAAGAAAAAGCAAAAGAGGAGGGAGGATGAGGAAAAAGAAGAAGAAGAAGAAGAAGAAGAAGAAGAAGAAGAAGAAGAAGAAGAAGAAGAAGAAGAGGAGGAGGAGGAGGAGGAGGAGGAGGAGGAGGAGGAGGAGGAGGAGGAGAGACAAAATTGTGAGAGGGCACATGTTGTGGATGTTCAGGAAGAGTTGGAGGGATGAAGTATGTGATGCTTTGAATTAGAAATACATCTTATTGGCTTTGGTAATCGAATTCTTAGAGCCCAGTTGTTGTTTGTGCTATTTCAGGAGGCTTAGGATGAGCAGCCTTGCTGGAAGAAGTATGCCACTGGAGGTGAGATCTGTGTCCCACAGCCTCTCCTTACTTTTAGTTTGCTCTCCCTATTTGAGGCTTATAGTTGAAGATATGATTTCTCCACTACCTGCTTCTGCAACCATATAGCAGACTTTTATGCTTCTGGAGCTATATGTCAAAATAAACTCTTCACTCTATAAATTGGCTTGGTCATGGTGTTTTACCACATCAACAGAAAAGTAATAAAATAAGAGTATAAATATAAAAAATACTTAAACAACTAGAAAAAATATAGAGCCTTTGCTTATTAAAATATTTATTCCTTATAAAGAAATGATAATTTATACCTGCAGCATTAATTGTATACTATCAAATTTTTGCAAAACAGTGGGAAATTTCCTAGCCAGAATTATTAAAGAAAGATATAAATTACAATATAATTTATGGTGTTTATGGATAATATTTAAGTTAATTTGAATCACTACTATTTATTTAAATGGCATGTTCTTTTCAGTGTAATGAAATTAAAAATACTTTCATTTATGTTTATCCCTATCCATGAGGCTGTTACCTGAGATTTAAAGTTTACCCAACCAAAACCAATCTTGAGTTACAATATAATTAGAATGTCAAATCAAACACATTTACTTGTTTTGGCTTCACTTGAAATCCCAGAGTGCAACAATACCAAGAACTTTGTTAAAATGCTGTGTGTTTGTAAATGAGTCAAGTTTACTTTACATAATCTGATCTTTTTACTTGTTTTAGAGTAACATAAAGAGAACACCTCTTTCTTCATAAAGGAAGAAAATTCATTTCTATGAGATGCTTGCAGATTCATCCTATCTTATATTAGTGCTGACAGAATTGTTAGAATGAAGTTTCTCAGTTGTAATGCTGGATTTCTTTAGTACCACCTGGAGAACTGGACAGAAAAAAAAAATCTGTGTTCAAGTCTGTTCTACTACATATATTTGAGATAAAGAGTTTGCTTTTTATGAGACTACGAGGAATGTTGATGATGAAACAGTATAAGAAATGCCTCAGCAGGGGGAAAGGTATTATACTTGAAATGCTCAAAATAGTGAGAGACTGCTGGATGTGAAACATACTGCAACACAATAGAACAAGCTAAGCCCACAGATGAGGTGTGCATTGACGTGCAGAAAGCCTAGGAAGCTAATATAAAGTTTCACTGCACCATTGGCTATCTTTCAGACCAACAAAAGCAATCCTCTTTAGAACAGGAATAACATTAAGGAAAAGTCATAATTACATGGGTGGATATCTCAAACTACAAATCCTGTGGACTCACTAGTCCCTCTGTATTATGTATGACAAATATAATATCAGGTGGTTTACCTCGCAAATACAAAATCAAATGCAGAAATGGAAGACAAAAAATTCATACTTCAAATATTGACTTCTTCACTGTCTTCATATCTCCAAGTCACTAGGGTTCTATAGGCAGCATTAAACAATGATATTGGGAGGTGACAACGGCTCAATGTGTCTTTGCAGAACCCATTTAATATGTTAATGAGAAATATATTGCTATAGATAACATCTGTGAAGTAATAGAAAAGGCCACAAAGTGGTTAAGAATAATGACAGAAAGGAGATTTATTCTTATTCTAAAGTGTTAGAGTTATTATGAATCAGTCTTCCCCCTTTTTTTCTACACAGAATTAAAATTATGGCTTGACTCAGAAAGATAGATGAGGACTAAATTGGACAATTATCACTTGCTGTGGACCAAACAATGTAGTCATGTAATCAGCCTACCAACACTGTATAATGATGTTGTTTTTTTAATGTAGTTAAAATTTGGTTACAAAAGCTCAATAAAGCCTGAAGAAACAAATATTAATTTAAAGTTTTATTTTTCTGAAATATGCTACAGATGTAAAATTAACAATTTAAGATTAAGATAATATAAAATTTAAAGAATATTTTATCTCAAGTTAATTTTATATTATAGAAAAGAAACAATGTATTCACGTTCAATACTAATGTCCTCTTATTTTCTGGACCAATTTGTGTGTTGAATTATCTTTGTTTTTTTCAGAATTCCAAACCATCTGGATGAATATTTATAAGTAACTTCTATCTTTTTCTTAAATTCTTTTATTATTTTTAAGATTTATTATATATATATATGTGTGTGTATGTGTGTGTGTGAGAGAGAGAGAGAGAGAGAGAGATGCAGAGAGGAGAGAGAGAGAGAGAGAGAGAGAGAGAGAGAGAGAGAGAGAGAGAGAGAGAGAGAGAGAAAGAGAGGAGAGAGAGAGGAGAGAGAGAGAGAGAGAGAGAGAGAGAGAGAGAGAGAGAGAGAGAGAGAGAGAGAGAGAGAGATTCCCCCAGAGCTGGAGTTACAGACAGTTGGGAGCCATGTGACTTCACTGCTGAGAACCAAATTCAAGTCCTCTGTAAGATAAGTAATGCTTTTTGCTACTGAGCAATCTCTTCAGCTCCCTATTGTTTTAATTTTTTTTTTTTTACTGTTTTCTTCTGTGTATGGTGTGTGTTTAAGTATATAGGTGTGCACATTGTATGAGGTGCCTACAGAGGTCAGAAGAAGTCATCTAACCTCTTGGAACTGGAGCTATAGGCAAACCCACTCAACATGGGTGCTGGGAATCGATCTCTGGTCTTTTGCAAGATCAGCAAGTGCTTTTAACCACTGAGCCACTAATTAAACCTATCTTTATAAAACTATAACATTCGATTTTAATTTCAAAACTCTGCTAAGAATTGAGGAGATAGATCAGCAGAGCACTTGCTGTACAGGCATGAGGACCTGAAATCAGATAGCCAACACCCAGGTTAAAGTTTGGTGTGACCAGACATACCTGTAAATTCAGCACTGGGGTAGAAAAGGAAACAATGATTACTGGGGTTTTCTGGCCAGCTATCCTAGCAGGAACACAGCAAGCTTTTTGTTCAGGGAGAGACCCTGTCTAGAGGGAATAAGCCAAGGTAGCATTCCAGGGCAGGGTACAGGATATCCCCCTCAGGCCTTGCAAGATGTGCATGCCAGCATGTGCACACATAGCTACATATACTTACACCACACTCACACACAGAGAGAAAGAGAGAGACAGAGACAGAGAGACAGAGAGAACCATAAAAAAACTATGATAAAAAATACATTAAGAATCACCAAATAATGTATTTGAGGATAGATGAGATTTTCTTTTGTTTTTAACCTGTTTGATCCACACAGAGTACTTAACTACCCCCTCCCTTAGCATCTTTTTATGGAGCAGGGTTTATACAGCAGGAATTCCTCTCAACATTTCTCTAAATCTACTGTGTGATACGGATATGCCTGATCCACTCAGGTATCTGTTTTTCCACCTGCTCTTTAAATATTGGTGTGTCCACTCAAATTCCTTAATCCACCAAGACTTCCATGGCACGTTAACCCCCTAACACCACTCCCACACTCATAGGTTCATAATTAGTTACCAAAGTCATGGGATTTCTCACACATCTATGTAATTCACTTGTGTAATGAGTGCCTTCTGTCACCAACACGGGGGCCAGAGAAAACTCAGCATCTTTCCCTCCACACCTGACTGTCTGCAGTAGATCTACTACACTATTCTCAATTGTTTCAATTCTGCCTGACTTGATTAACAAGTCCTTCCCTTCTTATATCTCCAGTCCTAGTCCCTTGCATTTCCGTATATCACATTTCTCTCCTGATTGTACAATAAATCCTTAACTACTCCACAAATGCCAACATTCCTTTGCGGCTTTACCACCATTTCTGTCTTGAAATATGAATCTGAAAAAATAAACAAGAGAGTTTGGTACTGGTTCATATCACAGGGGAAACACACATTAATTTACAGTTTTCTCTTGCACACACTTACTGCCAACTTGACCCAACAGGTAAGGAAAAGCTTTGTGTTTCTATGAACAAAACTAAATCCAGAGACAGGAAGGGGGAGCTTCCCAACACTTCCAGTGTCTAGTGTTAGCAAATCACATTAACACCCTGGAATACAATGCCAGGTCTCCTTATGCTCTTGCAGTTATGTTCAGTATGATTTTTCCTTGTGATCTTTATTTTCTGAAAGTGCATTCACTTCACACATATATCCTAAGGAAGTTTTCCCAAGGTTTCACTTTGGAGGCTGAAACCATTAATACTGCTAAGGAAACCTCTGTGGAAGATTAATGAGATTAAGTCCCTCCTTGCCCATCTTTCTGCAGCTCCTCTTTTATATATGATTTATAGCCTTGATAAAATGAGAGCATTAGAATTTCCATAATGTTTCTGTCTTATGGGCCTAAGTTCTTCATAACTGGGATCTCTTCAAAGACCATGTTATCTTTGATCCCAATCACTTATTGCTTCTTGGCAAGAAATATTCAATAAATACTTCTAATTATGTAAAATCCTAAGTCAGTTCTAGTCTTATGGCTACAATTAGACCAATGGGATATATAATTTTAAAGACACTGATCTTATTAATATCCCACAGTACTATGCTGCCTGTTAGCTTTGCTGCTCACACTTCTACTTCGTAGCCCTGTCTTCCTGACACCTAACAGCCTTAACTTTTGTTTCTCAGTGATTGTTGTAAGACACACAGTACTCAGCATCTTTCATTGTCTCCATTGCTCGATGTGTGAAGAGACAAAATAACAGTGATATTAGCACAAACCTAATAAAACATACACTCACTTAAACAACTTGGATGCACATTATAATTCTTAAGAATATAATATATTTGAAATTCATAGAAAAATATACTTTTGTTCTGGTATGTTAGGAAAAAATGAGAAAATTTTGACTAGATACTTTTAGTTAATCTTTATGGATTAAAACATATTCTGTGGTGCTATTGAGGTGGCTCAGTCCAAGAACCCACAATGTAGAAGGAGAAAAATAATTCACTTCAAGTTGTCCTGTGATTTCCACACAATGTCTGAGATTGCATGTGCAGGCATGCAAACACAAAGACACACACACACACAAAATAAATATAATTTTAAATTTTTAAATAAACATACTTCATGATATTACATATACATATAATATTTTTGTAAAGACAATTAATATATTGACTTGTTTACTAATTGGTACTTCAGATACCTTCTCAGGAAGAACAAAACTGCTGTTCTAGTGTTTGGAGTACCACACATCAACTCTGCTGAGTGTCAACTATTCTCATGCTACTTCTTTTCATGGTGCATTGTGTTTTACTTCTGCAATTGTTCAGTATTCCAGCAGAGGAGTCTGAGGTGTGTGAAAATGTCAGAGTGCGAAAGGGTGGCTGTCTCTTTGCATTGTGAGTCCACATTTACTACATCAATGTCGATCACGCTGTCATTCCACAAAGACACATCAACTTAAAATCTTCCAGGTTCAGTTTTTATGTAAGAAAAATGTATTATGCAAAGTGAAGAATTGACAGCCAAGAGGTAAATGCTGCTAAATGTCAGTTGACATAATCTTGAGCGAGTCACATGAGAAACCATATATTTTTACTATATGTCAGAGTATTCACTGAAAGAACGATTTCAGAGAAGTCGAGCAAACTTCTCACTACACAAGGGTTTCTTAGAAGCAAGCTTCTTTGGAAAATTGCTGATTGCATGAAACATTTCCTTTACAGTATCTAGACAAGACTGTCCACATTTCATAACAAAATCCAAGATTATTATTATCATCACATTCAACTATTTGTGAAGAAATATTTACTTGTGAAAAAAAGCATAATTTTTTTCATGAAAAGGAGTGGCAATGACTGTGAAGAATTAAAAGGACAAGAATTGATTTTTTCCTGTAAACAATAAGCTGAGGGTAGCATTATTATTCCGTGGTAGCAATAGTTGTCTCAAGTGTACAGAGCCCTGGGTTCAGTCCACAGTAGTGAAAAGAAATATTAGCTCTAAAAAGATCCAAAACTTCAAGAGGAAATAGATTTTTTAAAGTAATTATTAAAATTCCAAATTTATTAGAGATTTGTGTAGTTTCTATTTTGTTAAATTTAGAAATACCATCACACACATAGTATTGTACAAGATAATTCACTGATTCTTTTTTAATAAAATTGGTTGCGTCATTTTTGTACCGTCTACTTTTTTATACTACCAGTATCTTATAACCTATATATTTGAATTTTAGAATGTCTCTTGCTCTCTGGCTTGAGAGTCCTCTATTATTTTTCTTATATGGTATTGCTCTATTAGTTAAAAATTAAGTCTCTCTTGCAATTTAATGAGCACATGAGATTTGCTTAAAAAGAATTCATTCTAATTGTCATTTCATCTGAATCAAATTGTCTTAAACTTAGTGACTTACAATGGTACTCATCATATCCTGTCCATATGATTTTCTGCATCAAGAATTTGGACAGGGCTTGGCTAGAGAATTATGTCACTTACAGATTTGACTAATACCTCCTGATACTACTCAATTGTGAGTACACTATCCTAGGGGCTCCGTGCAAACTTAAGGCTTTGGCATGGGATGCTAGAAATCTCTATCTCCAGTTAGACTCAGAGATTCAGCACATATAGCAGTTTGCATTGCATCTCAGGATCAAAGAAAGCAAACTGGAAACCTCTGGGTTCTAAAGGCATATCTAACATGGCAGAGTTATTTTTGCTGTATGATTCATTAATGCTGAGGGTTGTTCCTCAATACCTATTGAAGATTTGCACCATGATGCCAAACATAGCAAAACCCAAGAACATTCTACTCTCTAAAATATTTTTTTAAAAAAAATGTAATATTGCTTGTAAACTACCCATTTCCGTCGATATACTTAAAATTTGCAATATAGTTACTCATAAAACCCACCACAAGTTAGTATTGTATAAAATGTCTTTAAATTATTGCTTAGGAAATAATGAAAATGTTTCTATATGTACAGTAAAGGCACTATTTTAAGCAATATATTGTCAATCTACATTTGTTTGTATTTAAAGTTTGGGAACACATAGTCTCAGATTACAGGATGTTATTTGTTAATTATCACTGCTACACAGTTGCCAAAATGTAAGAAGGAATTCTGTTTTCCAAAGGGAAGACATAGAAAAGGACCTGTGGCTCCACTTACTCTCCATGAGTTATTTATATATATTTTTTTTTTTACATATCAAAGTCCTTACCTTGCCTCAGACTTCCAAATTCTGATCATTTATATTATAGCCCCTGAAGAAAATGACAAATTTCCAATTTTGAATATGGTAAATAATAGTAACTTATAAAACAAAGCTGACATCCCATACTAAACAATTACTCATTTGGGACATTTTACTTTAATATAGAAAGAGTAGAGGAATTTCTTTTATATTTGGAAATTTTTTTTATGCAATATATTTTGATCAGGTTTTTCCATCCTTCAAGTCCTCTCAGAGGCTCCCCTCAATCTCCTCTCCCTCTCCCCTCTCCCCTCTCCCCTCTCCCGTCTCCCCTCTCTCCTCTCCCCTCTCCCCTCCCCCCTCTCCATCTCTCCCTGTCTCTCTCTCTCAACAAAACCAGCCGAAACAAATCAAAATGAAGCAACAACTCCTAACACATGTCACTGAGCTTGTTTTTGAGGACCAGAACTCGGCCCGCACTAGAGTGCGGCTGAGATGCCTAGTGACACTCTGTGGGAGAAAACTGACTTTTGTTTGCTGGTGGTTGTAAATTGCAGATAGCTTCTTTGTCTTTTAATTTTTTTATTTGTCTTTTTTTTTATTCACTTTACTTACCAATCTTCATCCCTCCTCCTAATCCTCCCCCCCCCGGTCCCGCCCCCCCCACCTCCCACCCCCAGTCCCATCCCTCATCCCCTCCAACCGGGTAAGTTCTCCCATGGGAGAACAGCAAAGCATGATACATTCAGTTGAGGCAGATCAAGCCCCTCCCCGCTGCATCAAGGGTGAGCAAGGTATCCTGCCACAGGTAATGGGCTCCAGAAAGCAAGCTTATGCACCAGGGATAGATACTAATCACACTGCCAGGGGCCCCTCAAACAGATCTAGCTACACAACTGTCTCTCTTATGCAAAGGGTCCAGTTCTGTCCCAAGCAGGTTCCATTAGCAGTCGGTCCAAAGTTCATGAGTTCCTTTGAGCTCCTAATTACACTGCCAGGGTCCCCTCAAACAGACCTAGCTACACAACTGTCTCTCTTATGCAAAGGGTCCAGTTCTGTCCCAAGCAGGTTCCATTAGCAGTCGGTCCAAAGTTCATGAGTTCCTTTGAGCTTGGTTCAGTTGTCCCTGTAGATTCCCCATCATTATCTTGACCTGACACCCCACCACCACTTGCTCATGTAATCCCTCTTCCCTCTTTTCAACTGGACTCCCAGAGCTTGGCCTGGTGCTTGATTGTGGATCTGTGTATCTGCTTCCATCAGTTACTGGATGAAGGCTCTATGATGACAATTAGGTTATTCACCAATCTGATTATCAGGGTAGGCCAGTTCAGGCACCCTCACCACTATCACTAGTAGTCTAATCTGGGGTCATCCTTGAGGGTTCCTGGGAATTTCTCTAGTACCAGGTTTCTCCCTTACCCCATAATGTCTCCCTCTACAGATAGCTTCTTGGTTATGAGTGGAATAAATGTGAGCATAGTCCTATTATGTCTGGAAGACACTTTTTCCTTGGAATTATTCATCACTTCTGGGTCTTACAATAAATATTTCTACTTCTTATGCATAGATCCCTGAGCCTTGGGGGAAAGCTTTGACATAAACATCTGTTTTGGGACTGAGTGAGTGCCCAAAAGTCACTTACTGTGTATTACCTAGTTGTAGGTCTGTGTTAGTTCTCATCTATTGCATGAACCCTCTCTGATGAGGGATAAGCAAGTTACTTATCTATGAGCAAAACAAAATGTAATAAGATGTTATTTTATTGCTATTTTTTTTTTTTAGTAGAATAATAGTATTAGGTTTCCTTAGACCCTTGGCTTATGTAATCTCAGGTTTTTGGCCATTTTAGTATTATCAGTTGTGCCTGTGATGTTTGTGGATTTCCATTGTGTCTCTTTTGGCCAATAGCACAACAAGATGTAAATGATTCCTGGAAATAGAGGTTTTACTTAATTTCATAAGATACTAAGTTGAGGCATTGTATTCTCTACTATTTGATGGTTCCATTTAGATTCATCTCATATATGTATATACTTTAGGAAGCTTTTACAGTAGTAGGCTTCCACATGATTTTTCAATGGCCTTTAGTAATAGCTGTCCATCCTCATATTTCCCTTCTTTCCCCTTCTATCCAATGCCCCTCCTTATTTAACTCTCCTATTTTAGTTTCCTATTCTGTTGTTTTTTTTTCCATAACAATATATTATATTTCTTCTCCCTTGGAAGATCTTTTACTCCACCCTGTTCCTTACTAGGTACCTAACCTCTGTTCAGATTATAGCACATATACTGAGAGCTCAAAAGCTAGCATCCATATATAAGAGAAAATATGCAGTACTTGTCATTGGGGGTCTAGGTTACCTCCTTCAGGATGATTGATTGTAGCTTTGTCCATTTACCTGCAAATTTCATATTTCTTAACAACTGAATATTAGTCCATCATGTAAATACACTCAATTTTCATTATCCACGGATGCATTTCTAAGCTATTTCTAACTACTGAATATTATGAATAGAGCAGCAGTGAGTGTGGATAAACAAGTATATGTCAAGTAGGATGCAGAGTCATTTTAATGTATGCCCAAGAGTGGTACGGCTACGTCTTGAGGTAAATTTAGTCACAGCTTCCTGAGAAACACACACTGATTTTTATAACAATTGCATAATTGGTGGGAGATTTTACTCCTACCAGCAATGAAAAAGCATTCGCCCTTTTCTTTTCATCCTTTATAGCTTGTGTTGTCATTTGTTTTATTGATTTTAGAAATTCCGACTAATGTAAGATGAAACTTCAAAGTATTTTTAATTTGCATTTATCTGACTGATAAGCATGGTGAGAATTTTTAAAGTGTTTCTTAGCCATTTGTGTTTTATTTGTTGAGTACTCTTTGCTTCATTCTGTACCTCATTTTTTTAAATGGGCTATTTGTTTTCTTGATGTTCAATTATTTTAACATTATGTATATGTACATATATATATTATATATAGGTAAATAGAATCATAGATAGGTAGATAGATAGATAGATAGATAGATAGATGATAGATAGAAAGGTAGATAGTTACGTACATACATACATACATAAATGATAAATATAACAACACACATATGGTTTATGTCATTTGCAAATACGTTTAGGCTTAGGTCATAAACTTTTCTTTCTTGTCATTTACCTAACAAACTTCAGTGTCATCCCCTGAGGAACTTGCTCAGCATATCCTCCAAGCTACTGTTGTGCTATTGGTACTTGCTTGTTTTATCTTCTACTTGAATCAGCATGTATTTCTTCTGCAGGCAAAGTTTGCATCTAATTCATTTTTCACACTATAAATTGGCATTGAATATGCTAAATAATTGTCAGTTTTATGAAATCTGGAGCCTATTGCTACTTGTGGAAAAGGAATTAATTGCAGAGACCTGCATCAAGACTGGCTTTGTTATTTAGTCACTGTGAGTCTTCAAGAAAATTAATGTTCGTAAAACAGAGTAAAAATTTTTGCATGCTTAAGGATATTGTTTCAGAATAAAAGGAGTTGTGATATGCAAACCACATAGCAATGAAATGACAATTATTAGCCGTTATTATCCAGGTATGCCCAAAAGATATTAAGTGGTACTCTAAAAGCATGAATGCTGGTAAAACTGTTCTGTAGTAAGTTGTTGTCAGAGTAGAATTTAATATTTTGCTTGTTGTGACCCAATTCTAGTAATTAACATTAAGTTGAGTTTATAAAAAGATCAGGGGTAGATTTATATGACACTACCATAAGGAAGATTTGAAACTGCCAGTGCTTTGTAGTGCTAAAATGCAATAGCTCATTAAGGCATGTTAACACGTCCACATGTTTCTAAAAAGAATGCCGTGATCTGGGTGTCTATTACTCCATCAATGTTTACAACTCTATTTAGTGCATCTCTGTAGGCTATCATTTCATCCTTAAGTTTCCTATACTGAGTACAAAGTTAGCAGATAAAGACTAAATAACTGCAGTGAGAATAAACTAACGCAGAAAACACTTCTCGCCCCCCCCATTTTATTAAAAATAGCTTTGTTTCTCCCTCACATAATATTTCCTGATTACAGTTTCAGATCCCTCCATTCCTCCCAGTTTCTTCTTGTCTTCCTTCCCATCTGGACCCACCCCAATTCTGTGTCTAATTAGAAAACAATTAGAAAACAGACATCCAAGAGAAAATAATAAATTAAAACAAAAATGTAATAAGATAAAAACAAAAACCCAACACACTGTAAAAGGTCAAAACAAAACAAAAACAAATAAACAAAAAACAGAAGGAAAAGAGCCCCCCAAAGGCATATTAAACAGACATAGATGCAGAGGCTCCCATGTGCGTACTCAGGAATCCATAAGAACACTAAACTAGAAGGCATAGAGTAAGCAAAAGCAAATGACCTGCAGTGTAGAAAGACTATATATATAGAGAGAGAAATATATAGAGAAAGACTATATATATATAGATAGATAGATAGATAGATAGATAGATAGATAGATAGATAGATAGAAGCTAATACATACTTCTGTCTATAAAAAAGTTTATAACCAAATACTTGACTTTTTTATATGTCATCCATTTGCAAAATAACCTTGCAGAGTTTCAACAAAATATACTATTTTAAGTAAGAAAATAAAGTTTAAAATGTATAGTGCTTTGTTTTCATTTTCATTCAATTCTAGAAAATCTTTCATTACTTTTTTTCTTACTATCTTGACCCATATTTTTTTTTCATTTAATAGTAAGTTGTTCAGTTTCCGTGAGTTTATAAGCTTTCTGTTGTTTTGCTGTTGTTGAAACCCATCTCTAACCCATTGTGGTCTGATAGGATGCATGGTGTTATTTCAATTTTCTTGTATGTGTTGAGACTTGCTTTGAGTTTGAGTAAGTGATCAGTTTTGGAGAAAGTTCCATGATGAGCTGAGATGAAAGCATATTCTTTTTTGTTCATGTGAAATATTCTACAAATATCCATTAAGCACATCTGCTTTACTATGTCTGTTAGCTCCAGCACTTCTCTGTATGGTTTCTGTCTGGATCAAGTCAGCAACTATCTGTGTGTGAGGGCCAATAAAGCTTTAGTGCTTTTTTTTTTCTGCAAACTTGGGTGCCTTGTGTTTTGGTGCATAGATGTTCAGAATCACCATGTTCTTTTGGATTTAGTGTCCTTCCCTATCTCTTCTGACTAGTTTCGGTTCGAGAGTGTTTTTCAGATATTAAAATGGGTTCAACAGCTTGCTTCTTAGTTCCATTTGCTTGGACTGTCTTTTCTATCCATCTTGGATGCAGCAGAAGGATGGATCCACATTCCTTGTGTTAGTTTGTCTATCTGTCTGCTGTAGAGCTGGAGATGAGGCTGGTGAAATGGATGTAGTGGAAAGGAGGAAGATGTGAAGATATTCAGCTAGCCTAAGCTGCTTCTCTTGCTGGGGTGGACTGCAAGTTCCCAGAGAAATACCTGTTGGAGTTGGTGGATGGGATTTTAGGATAGTTTTGAAGGAAATTTGAAGCGGAATTTCTGTGTGATCTACTGGAGATGGGGCCAGAGAGGAAGGGGAGGTCTCAGTACACGGTCAGTTAGTCTTGGGGAAGAAACTAAGGGAATGGATTTGGAGAAGAAGAGCTGAAGAGGTGAAGAGGTACACTTACCTGCTTCCCAGCCAGAAGTCCAGAAAGCACTTCTACAAAGTCATAATGTCCTAACTCAAAACACAAATTATTAACAGCAACATGGCACTTATGCCTATAGAAATTTTCTCGTTTCTACTTTTTTATCTCTTTCTCTCTCTCTCCTCTCTCTCTCTCTCTCTCTCTCTCTCTCTCTCTCTCTCTCTCTCTCTCTCTCTCTCTTTATTTTAATCTACATGTGTATGTGAGTGTAAGTATGAATGTGAGTATGCACTTGCCAAGGTATGTTTACATGGGTAAAAGACAACTTTCAGGAGTCATTTCCACCTCTCTGAGGCATGATCTGGATTGCTTACGCCTCTGGGCTATGCACTCCTTGCTAGGTGGCATATGAGCTTCCAGACTGTTTTCCTGTCCTCTCCTCCCATCTTGATACAGAGGTGCTGGAAGCACAGCTGCACACTGCCACATCTTGCTTTTTTTTTTTTTTTTTTTTTTTTTGGTTTTTCGAGACAAGGTTTCTCTGTGTAGCTTTGCGCCTTTCCTGAAACTCACTTGGTAGCCCAGGCTGGCCTCGAACTCACAGAGATCCGCCTGGCTCTGCCTCCCGAGTGCTGGGATTAAAGGCGTGCGCCACCACCGCCCGGCACATCTTGCTTTTTACATGGATTCTGAGGATGCAGTCCTGGCTCATCAAGCCCACATCACTAGTTTTGACCAGCTGAACTACATACCTGCTCACCGCAAACTTTGTGTCTCTAATTTCCTTAGTATACACTATCATCATAGAGATAAGTTTCTCAAACTTTTATGGTTGCTTTCAAAACTTGAATTTTCTTAAATTGTCGCTCATATTTTGTGGAAAGCACGATAGTGAGAAAAAAAAGCCTATACCAATATAAGATTTATATTTTTGTAAAGTGTTTTTGTTTAATTATTTAAAAATTTTCTGCTAAGATAAAGTACAAATTCGTTTAAACATAAGAACCAGAAGGTAGATACATTTTGCCTTTCAATATTATAAAGAAGAAACTATCATTCAATAAAGTATATTAAGGGAATAGCTTCCTGAAAATTATTAAACATGTAAAAAAAATAGATGAAATTTTAAATGTTAATGAATGTAGTTATTAAAGAATAGGGTGTTATTAGACAAGAAAACATAAATTGTAATGTTGACTTTTTTTAATTTTTAACTTCTTGCATTTACAAACTGTTATTGAATTATTAATGAACCTCAAAGAAGACAATTGGTCCATGCATATTTCACTGTATCAAATTCCAAAAACATATAACATTATCAGTGAGACATAGGTATATATCACTTAAAATAAGTATCTTGGGGTGGGAGGAGGGAAGAGGGGGATCTGTGATTGATATGTAAAATGAATAAAACATTTATTAAGAAAAAAAGAAAAAAATAAGTATCTTACTGTGAAAGCATTGGTTTTAAAGCATGCTTTCATATTTTACTGTTATGTCATGAGTAGTTCTAAATCATTATATACATATACACATACATATAGACATACATACATTCATACATACATACACACACACACACACACACACACACACACACATACACACACACATATATAATTCCAGACAATTTAAGATTGAAATCTTGAAAATTGAATTTATCTCTAGAAAGATAATTGCCCTTATTTCTGAAGTAACATTTTAAAATTATTGGCCTGTAATCAACTGCTCAGGCTCTCATAACAAACACCATATACTTTGTGACTTCAGAAACCCACTTTCCCTGGGTTCTATACAATAGAATACAATATGGAGGAGACAGTTGCAAGGGTTTCCCAACACTAGAGTTTGATATGGAGGAGCCAGTGTAGGCAAGGTTTGTTTCTACTAGATTTCTTATATTGTCATAAAAATACTGTCATCTCTACATGTGTTAGATAATCTTCTTGTTAGTCTGCAGCGATTTAGAACAATACAGGAGACGGAAGCACAACTCTGAGTGCTTCTGTAAAGGCATTTCCAGGGAGAACTGCTTAAGGGGAGAAGATCTGCTTCCAATGAAGGCAGCAGCATTCCCTGGGCTGAACATTTAGTCTAAATAAACAGAGTTTTATAAAGAAGAGTACAAATTGCTAGGAGACACTTTCAAAATGTTCAGCATTCTTTGCCTTCAGGGAAATGCAGACTAATACTAGTTTAAAATTCCATGGTTTTCTTTCTTTGTTTTTTCCTGGAAGCAGAGTTGGTTTCAAATGAGAATCAAGGTTGCAACATATCACAGCGATGATATAGTATTGCAAGAATGATGACTATTAAAGGAGTAGCTCTTCAGTGTCTCATAATAATAATAATAATAATAATAATAATAATAATAATAATGGTAAGTAGTAATGATGTGTTGAAATGCTGAAAGAATTTTACTTAACACACATATGTAAAGGATATTCTTGTAACTGAAAAAAAAAACGGTAAAAATAAGTAATGGTTGTATGACAAGCAGACAAATTAAGAAACTAGATAACACAGATGACAAAAACCTTTGGGAGGCCATTGGTGACAATTAACATTCTATTACATCAATAAGTGTGATAGGAACCTAAGAAAACTGAGAAGTACCTGACAAGAAGTATTACTGTGGTGAGTAAACCCTGGGAAGGGTAAAGCCTGTCTCCATACTGTGAAACACCTCTACAACGGTGTCATAGATGAGGGAAAGTGTTATCTAAATAAAACAGGCTGGTCGATTTCCACAGAAATAGCTATTTAAACAGATGTATGTATTTAATATTCATGTAAATTACACTATTAAGTGATACAAAACTAAATTTTCAAAAGTGAATTAGAATTTAATTACCTATCAGGTAAAGGAGCTTATAAGTTTGAACCTATTATATACCAAGAAAAAAAACTCCATTTTCTTTGCACATCTGAGTAGCTTCATTAGAGTATAGTTAATATGCAATTCCACTGCAAAGAATCTCTAAACATTGGCTTTTAGAAACACAACCTTAAATTAAATAAAAGGAAAAAAATAAAATAAAGTACAAAGAACGAAAATTCCTAAAGCAGGAAATATAGTTGTCTCCAAGTGAAGCTTCCAGTTCTGGGAATGAGTTACATTAAATTGAACTGTTGGTCAAACGAACTCCATGGGAAACCCCCCCCCAAAAAAAAAAAACAAAAACAGTTTATTGCCAAGGATATTGATTGCTTTCCAGAAACTAATGATAAGACCTTATTGCTGAAGACAACACCTATATAACTCATTGAACACAGAGAAATCAAGTTGGTGCCTGACTAGAGCCTTCACCACCTACTGACAGATGTTCAGGTACTAGAAGGTACTGTTCACTTACTACAGGAGCAAGGTAAACAACAACCTTACTACAAACTCTTCTGTCTACAATGTGATCTGTCTGCAAGATGTGCTAGCGCAATAGCGGCACAAAGATGGGATTAACCAATCAAATCTGATTGGATTTAAGGCTTACTCAGTGAAATGGAACCCATCCCTTGGTACTGCACAGGTGGCCTAAAACCCTGAGATTAGATAGGTCAAGGACCTAGCTGAGAATCAATCACTCTTGTTCTGCTAAAGGAACCCAGCAATAAAAAGATTCCTAAAGGACAGTCTGTTATATCAGTAGATCTGTATCTCACTCAACCATCATCAGTGAAGCTTCCCCCTCCCACAAACACAATAGAAGAGAAATAATACACAGACCCTGAACTAGACGATATGCAGGGAATGAGACCTTGGAACAAAATCAGAGAAAACATTCAATTATATATCTTATCTTGGTGAGTCTGAAGTTTCATATCTAATTGACCTTTATTATAACTAAGGAAAACTATAATTATAGCTATCTAGTTTTTTTATTTTTTTTCATTTTACATACCAACCAGAGACCTCCCATTCATCCTCCCTCCTGCTCCTGACCACCTCCCCTCACCCCTCATCCCCTTCTCCAACAGGATAAGTTCTCTCATGGGGGAACAGCTAAGCCTGATACATTCAGTTGAGGCAGAACCAAGCCCCTCCCCACTTTTTTCAGAAGTGAGCAAGGTGTCCGACCATAGGTACTGAGATCCAGAAAGTTAGCTCATGCACCAGGTACAGATCCTGATCACACTGCCAGGGGCCCCTCAGATCCAGCTACACTACTGTCTCCCGTATGCAGAGGGGCCCGTCTGGTCCCATGTGGGTTCCACAGTTGTCGGTCTAAAGTTCATGAGTTCCTTTGAGCTTGGTTCAGTTGTCTCTGTAGATTTCCCCATCATGATCTTGACACCACCACCACCACTTGCTCATATAATTCTTCTTTCCTCTCTTCACCTGGACTCCCAGAGGTTGGCCTGGTGCTTGGCTGTAGATCTCTGCATCTGCTTCCATCAGTTATTGGATAAAGGATCTATGATGACAGTTAGGGTATTCACCAATTTGATTACCAGGGTAAGCCATTTCAGGCACCCTCATCACTACTGCTAGTAGTCTAAGGTGGGGTTGTCCTTGTGGATTCCTGGGAATTTCCCTAGCACCAGGTTTCTCCCTTACCCCGCAATGTCTCCCTCTATCAAGATATCTCTTTCATTCCTCTCCCACTCTGTCCCTTCCCCAGCTTGACCATCCTGTTCCCTCATGTTCTCATTCCCCTTCCCCTACCCTCTATTGGCTCCCTCCCAATCCCCAGTTTACTCATGGGGATCTCATCTATTTCCCCTTCCCAGGGCAATCCTGGGTCCTCCTTGTTTTCTAGCTTCCCTGGAGCTTTACATTGTAGTCTCATTATCCTTTGCTTTACATCTACTATCCACTTATGAGTGACTACATCCCATATTTGTCTTTCTGAGTCTGGGTTACCACATTCAGGATGATATTTTCTAGTTCCATCCTTTGCCTTCAAATTTCATGATGTCATTGTTTTTTACAGACGAGTAATAATCCATTGTGTATATGTAGCTCATTTTCTTTTCCCATTCTTCAGTTGAAAGGCATCTAGTTGTTTCCACATTCTTGCTATTACAAATAATGCTGCTATGAACATAGCTGAGCAAGTATTTTTGAGGTATGCTTGAGCATCTTTTGGATATATGCCCAAGAATGATATCATTGGGTCTTGAGGTAGATTGATCTCAATTTTCTGAGAAGTCAACATACTGATTTCCAAAGTGGCTCTACAAGTTTGTACTCCCACAAACAGTGGAGGAGTGTTCCCTTTGTTCCATATCCTCTCCATCATAAGCTGTCATTAGTATTTTTGATCTTAGCCATTCTGACAGGTGTGAGATGGTATCTCAGTGTCATTTTAATTTGCATTTCCCTGATAACTAAGGATGTTGAGCAATTCCTTAAATGTCTTTTGGTCATTTGGGAATCTTCTGTTGAGAATTCTCTGTTCAGATCTGTAGCTCATTTTTTAAAAATTGTTATTATTAAGAAATTTCTGTTACTTTTACATATCAACCACAGATTCCCCCTTCCTCCCTCTTCCTGTCCCCCAGCCTTCTCCCTTAACCCACCCCCCACAGTTCCCATCTCCTCCAAGTCAAGGTCTTCCATCGGAGTCAGCAAAGCCTAGTACATTCAGTTGAGGGAAGTCCAAGCCCCTCCCCACTGCACCAAGGCTGCACAAGATGTATAGAGATAGCTAGCCAAACTAGTGGAAATCCATGAACTGTGAACCAATAGCTGTAGCTCATTTTAGATTGTTTGGTATTTTGCTGTCTAGTTTCTTGAGTTCTTTATATATTTTGAATATCAGCCCTCTATCACACGTGCAGCTGGTGAAGATCTTTTCCCATTCTGTAGGCTGTCATTTTGTTTTATTGACCACGTCTTTGCCTTACAGAAGCTTCTTAGTTTCAGGAGGTTTATTAATTGTTGCTCTCAGTGTCTGTGCTACTGGTGTTATATTTAGGAAGTTGTCTCCTGTGCCAATGCTTTCTAGGCTACTTCCCACTTTCTCTTCAGTCACGTTCAGTGTAGCTGGATTTATGTGGAGGTCTTTGATCCACTTGGATTTGAGTTTTGTGCATAGTGATAGATATGGATCTATTTGCAATCTTCTACATGTTGACATCCAGTTATGCCAACACCATTTGTTGAAGATGCCTTCTTTTTTCCATTGTACAGTTTTGGCTTATTTTTCAAAAATCAGTTATTCATAGGTATGTAGATTAATGTCAGGATCTTGAATTCAATTCCATTGGCCCACATGTCAGTTTTTATGCCAATACCAAGAAGATATATTACTATAGATATTAGTAGAGCTTGAAGTCAGGGATGGTGATGCCTCCAGAAGTTGCTTTATTGTAAAGAATTGTTTTAGATATCCTAGTTTTTCTGTTTTTCCATATGAAGTTGAGTATTGTTCTTTTGAAGTCTGAGAAGAATTGTGTTGGGAGTTTGATGGGGATTTCACTGAATTTATAGATTGCTTTTGGTAAGATTGCAATTTTATTATGTTGGTTCTATATATCCATGAGCATGGGAGATCTTTCCATTTTCTAATATCTTCTTCAATTTCTTTCTTCAAGAACTTAAAATTCTTGCCAACAGATCTTTTACTTGTTTGCTTACAGTTATCCCAAGGTATTTTATATTATTTTTGGCTATTGTAAAGGGTGATGTTTCTCTGATTTCTTTCTCAGCCCATTTATTATTGTGTATAGGAGGGCTACCGATTTTTTTAGTTAATTTTGTATCCTGCAACATTACTGAAGTTTTTTTTATCCGTTGTAGGAATTCCCTGGTAGAATTTTTGGGGTCATTTATGTAGACTATCATATCATCTGCAAATAGCAAAAGTTTGATTTCTTCCTTTTCCAATTTGTATCCCCTTGATCACCTTTTGTTGTCTTATTGCTCTAGCTAGAACTCTGAATACTATATTGAATAGATATGGGGAGAATGGGCAGCCTTGTCTTGTTCCTGATTTTAGTGGAATCACTGTGAGTTTCTCTCCATTTAATTTGATGTTGGCTGTCAGCTTGCTGTAAATTGCCTTTATTATGTTTAGGTATGATCCTTATATTCCTGATCTTTCCAGGACCTTCACCATGAAGGGGTGTTGGATTTTGTCAAAGGCTTTTTTAGCATTTAATGAGATGATCATGTGGGTTTTTTCTCCTTTAATTTGTTTATATAATGGATTACATTGACAGACTTTCATATGTTGAACCATCCCTGCATCTCTGAGATGAAGCCTACTTGATCATGATGGATGCTTTTTTGATGTGTCTTGGATTCGATTTGCCAGTATTTTATTAAGTATTTTTGCACCAATGTTCATGAAGGAGATTGGTCTATAATTCTCTTTCTTTGTTGCATCTTTGTATGGCCTGGGTATCAGGGTAACTGTACCCTCATAGAGTTTGGCAATGTTCCTTCTGTTTCTCTTGTTTGAAATAATTTGAGGAATGTTGGTGTTAGCTCTTCTTTAAAATTCTGGTAGAATTCTGCACTGAAACCATCTGACCCTGGGCTTTTTTTTGGTTGAGAGACTTTTTTAATGACTGTTTCTATTTCCATAGGAACTATAGGCCTATTTAAATTGTTTATTTGGTCTTGATTTAATTTGGGTATATGGTGGCTATCCAGAAAATGGTCAATTTCTGTTTGGTTTTCCAATTTCTTGGAGTATAGGTTTTTGAAGTATAACCTGATGATTCTCTGGATTTCCTCATTGTCAGTTGTTATATCTCCCTTTTCCTTTCTGCCTTTGTTAATTTAGATATTCTCTCTGTGTCTTTTAGTTAGTTTGAATAAGAGTTTGTCTGTTTGTTGATTTTTTTTTAAGGAACCAACTCTTTGTTTAATTGATTATTTGTACTGTTTTCTTTTTTTCTGTTTTTTTTCATTTCAGCCTTCAATTTGATTATTTTCATGGCATCTACTCCTCCTGGGTGAGTTTGCTTCTTTTTCTTCTAGAGCTTTCAGGTGTGCTGTTAAGTTGCTAGTGTGAGATTTCTCCAACTTCTTTATGTAGACATTTAGCATTATGAACTTTTCTTTTAGTACTGCTCTCATAGTATCCCATAAGTTTGGGTATGTTGTGCATTCATTTTCATTTAATTCTAGGAAGTCTTTAATTTCTTTCTTTAATTTTTCCTTGACCCAGTGGTGACTCAGATGAGCATTATTCTATTTCCATGAGTTTGTAGGTTTTCTGTAATTTATGTTATTGTTGAATTCTAACTTTAAGGCATGGTGTTCTGATAAAATAACAGGATAAAATTTAAAAAATAACAGGAGGTTATTCCAATTTTTTTGTATCTGTTGAGATTTGCCTTGTGACTGAGTATGTGTTCAGTTTTAGAGAAGGTTCCATGGTGTGCTGAGAAGCAAATATATTCTCTTGTTTGGGTGGAGTGTTCTGTAGATGTCTATTAAGTCCATTTGAGCCATAACATCTGTTAGTTCCCTTATTTTTCTGTTAAGTTTCTGTCTGACAAATCTGTCCATTGGTGAGAGTGGGGAGTTGAAGTGTCCCACTATTAGTGTTTGGGTTTTGCTGTGAGATTTAAGCTTTAGTAATGTTTCTTTTACATATGTGGGTGCTCTTTTATTTGGGGCATAAATGTTCAGAATTGAGACTTCATCTTGAGGATTTTTCCTGTGATGAATATGTAATGTCCTTTTTTATCTCTTTTGATCAATTTTAGTGTGAAGTCTATTTTGTTAGATATTAGCATAGCTACACCAGCTTGCTTCTTACGTCCATTTGACTGGAAAGACTTTTCCCAGCCCTTTACTCTGAGATAATGTCTGTCTTTGAAGTTGAGGTGTATTTCTTGCATGCAGCAGAAGGTTAGATTCTGTTTTCATATCCATTCTGTTAGCCTGTGTCTTTTTCTAGGCAAATTGGGTCCATTGATATTAAGAGACATTAATGACCAGTGATTGTTAATTACTGTTATTTTTGGTGGTAGTGTTGTGTGTTTCCCTTCCTTAGGATTTGTTAGTGTGGGATTATCTATTGTCTGTATTTTCATGGGTGCATTTAACTACCTTGGGTTGAATTTTTCCTTCTAGTTCTTTTTGTAGGGCTGGATTTGTGGATAGGTATTGTTTAAATCTGGTTTTATCTTGTAATATTTTGTTTACTTCGTCTATGGCGATTGAAAGTTTTGCTGGGTATAATAGTCAGGGCTGACATCCATGGCCTGTTAGTGTCTGTATAACTTCTGTCCAGGACTTGTTCACTTTCAGAATCTCCATTGAGAAGTCAGGTGTTATTCTTATGGGTCTGCCTTTATATGTTACTTGGCCTTTTTCCTTTGCAGCTCTTAATATTTTTTCTTTATTCTGTATGTTTAGTGGTTTGATAATTATGTGGTGAGGAGACTTCTTTTTTGGGTCTAATCTGTTTGATGTTCTGTAACCTTGTATCTTCATAGGTATTTCCTTCTTTAGGTTAGGAAAGTTTTCTTCTATGATTTAATTGAATATTTTCTGTGCCTTTGAGTTAGTATTCTTCCCCTTATTCTATCCCTATTATTCTTAGGTTTGGCTTTTTCATGGTGTCTCAGATTTCCTGGAGGTTTTGTGTTATGACTTTTTTGGCTTTAGTATTTTCTTTAACTGACAAATCTATTTCCTCTGTTGTATGCTCCACATCAGAGATTCTTTCTTCCATCTCTTGAATTCTGTTGGTTATCCTTGCATCTGTAGTTCCTGTTCATTTACTCAGGTTTTCTTTTTCCAGCATTCCCTCAATTTGTGTCTTCTTCTTTGTTTCTATTTCAATTTTCAAGTCTTGAACAGTTTAATTGCTTTTTCTTGGTTTTCTTGGCCTTCTTTAAGGGATTTATTGATTTCTTCCAATTTTTTGTTTGTCTTTTCCTCAATTTCTTTAAGGGAATTTTTCATTTCCTATATTTAAAGTCTTCTATCATCTTCTCAAACTCATTTTCAACATCATTTTCTTCTGCTTCTTCTACATTGGGATGTTCAGGTCTTGCCAACGTAGAATCACTAGGTTCTGGTGGTGCCATATTGCCCTTTATGTTGTTGAATGTATTCTTGTCCTGGTATCTCTCCATCTCTTCTTCCAATTGGTGCAAATGGTATCTGTGTCTCAGGGAGCCACTCTTGGACCAATTGTACCTGTTGGTCCAATAGGAGCTCACAGAGTCTGTGTCTCAGAGAGCAGCTGCAATCTCAGAGGATAAATAAGTTTTCAGGGTGGATTGGGGCTTGTAGGTTACAGGGTCTCTTGGTCCAATCAGAACTGGTGGAGTCTGTGTCTCAGGGAGCAGCTGTGGTCTCAGACGTTTGGGGAGTGTGAATTGGGGCTTATAGGTTATGGGGTCCCATGGGGGATGGTGGTAGTCAGGCCTATCTGCAGGAGTCCAGCCTGCTGGCCTGCAAATGGGAATCTTGGTTCAATTGGAGCTGCAAGAGTCTGTGTCTCAGGTGGTAGCTGAAGTCTTGGAGGATGGGTGGGTTTAGGCGGTGGATTGGGGCTTGTAGGTTACAGGGTCCAGTGGGGGGCGTGGTCAGGCCTGCTGACAGGAATCCTGCCTACTGGCCTGCAACTGGAGCTGCAATGGGTGGGGTATGGAGACACTGGTTATGACCCTGGGCCTAAAGCCTAGAGGCTGGGGTGATCCACTAGGAGAACAAAGACTAACTTCTTGGTCCAATTGGAGCTGATGGAGTCTGTCTCAGGGAGCAGCTGTGGTCTCAGAGGATGGGTGGACTTTGGGGGATGAATTGGGGCTTGTAGGTTACAGGGTCCCATCTGGGATGGTTGTAGTTGAGCCTGCCTGCAGGAGTCCTGCTGCTGGCCTACAACTGGTTGTGCCCCTGGGCCTAAAGCCTAGAGGCCAGGCACCAGTAGTATTTTTATCTGTAACTATTCATCACTTAGGGGTGATTGTTTATAATGCTGTCCATTCATATGCACATGATTTTGAAAATGTAATACATATTTGAATAAATTATAGCATGAGAAATGGGTAAAAATATTTAAACTAAATAATGATGAAGAAATATCACTTTTCACTGTTTTTGTGTTAATGTTCCTATGAATTTTTAAGGTACCTTTGAGCTACTGAGTCTCTATCTCCTGGGCTTTAACTTTAGGCAGAGCTAGATACTTTCCAAAAGTAAGTGTAGATTTGCTGCCCAAAATGAGTGTGAAATTATCCCCACTGCTTTTACAAGATCAAGTAACCAGTAAAAGGGAAACTTTATGAATTTACTCATAAAAAACATGACGTTCCTTTTGCAACCAAGACGTCAAAAATTTGTTAGGAATAGGAAAATACTATGAAAATTAATGGCAGACAGAAATGTAACTTCTTTAGTGTCTTGAGTCTGTCTGTACTTCATGGTGACTGTCCTTTCTTCCAAACAAATGAACTAAAATTAAGAATAAAAGCAAACACAGATGGACTGCTGTACTACATGCAGAATACATCATACAACACATGAAGCTCTTAGATTGAAATAACTTTAGAAATTTTTTTTGAGCAAATGGTATATTAATGACTTTTTGCTTCATTTTCCTAGAAGCAAGGTCACTGAAATGCCTATAAAGTATTTGCTCTACATTATGTGGAAATGTCAAATATCAAACATCACAGTCATATGTGCTGTAGTTTGTCTTTATTAAATTTTATTTCTGGATCACTATGTAGTTGGAACCTCTCTTAAAGAAATGCTACAATAACAACTTATGCTCTAACTATGACTGGGAAATCATAATTCTCAAAATAAATGGTTACATGGCTGGCACTGCAGTTAGTGATTTTCAAAAACCTATCAGATATCCTAACTCTCCCAAATAACAAAAGAGCAACAACAACAACAACAATAACTGGTTATGGAATGAAAATCCAAGTTAATCTCCTTTATGTATAAATGCTTTCATCCCCTGTAGTCTGCTGTGGCTGGGTTTTTAAGCAGCTCTGTGACTGCCACTGTTGTAAAGTGGATGTACGACTCAAAGCAGACTTTCTCTGCTGATTCTGCTTGATTCTGCTCTGCTGCGTGTGGAATGGCTAGGATAAACACCACGAAAGCACAGCAGTATTTTACAAGACAGAGTATTAATCAACCACCAGGGAACTCACCCTATATATTAGACCCCCTGAGGATTCCGAAAGCATTTTCAGTAGTGCAATCCTAATGCCTCTGGCAGTCACAGAGTTTGGGTATGTTAAACTTGACTGCAAATTTCATTGAGTGGGAGGCAGGATGCTTTGAAATGAATGTGATGGTGTGTAGCTGTTAGGAAGGTGTGGGTTCTCTTACATTTATTTCATCTGACAGAATCCTAGTTATGTCAAGGGTTTTAAGGAGTGGATAAGAAGGACTACCTTTTTCTGACAGTTGAATAAATGCAAATTTGCAAACAAAACTGGAAGTGAAGAACAGCCAAATAATGCCACAATTGTCAGATCATTTTGTTATTAATTGGTTTTGAAGTCAATGTAATATTAGGTGACCATAGCAATAACTGTACTCTTTTTTCCCTTTCGTTGTCTTTAATTCCTTAAATAACTTACCTTATTTTATCATTTAAACATCCACTCCTACACACAGTCCTTCAACTTGAGGTAAGTCTTTGTCAAAATACATTAATTAAAAGCTGTTTGCCTAAAAAGAATGATAATTTCACAACTTGAATACTTGCATTAAATTTAAAGAATTAATGATAATTAAGATCATATAATGATTTACTAAGTAAACCAACAGAATATTCTCTACTAACTCACTCCTATGCATAGCCTTTGCTTCTTCATTTTAATCTATTTTAGGCTATTGAAATAGTGAGCAAGAAGGAAAAGTATGAGTGGAAAAATCGAACAAGAAAAAAGCTTCTCATTTATAGCAAAAGCAATTACAAATGAATGAAAATGCACAAGAGTTAAATTATCTACAGATTTGGGTCTTTTCAGTCCGTGCTTTTAAAATGTTTCAATATCAAGATGTTGAAAACTTACGTCATACTCATTGTGAATATATAACAAAAAGAATAGACATAATAATTTTTAGGAACTACATTTCAATATACAAGAAAATTAGGAACTACATTTCAATATACAATTAAATTAAATCAATGAAATATCATATACATATTTAAACATACAGAAGTCTAGTTTAAAGTAACTTTTGATTTAAATAAAAATAATAGTCAACAATTTTTGGGCAGAGAAATATGAAGTTATTTGGTTATGTGTATATTATCTATTATGCTGAATTCAGCTCCGTAACTATAGCTAGCTCATTAACATTTTACAGACATATTCTAAAATCACAAAACTTATGTGTGGATTTTGCCTATTGAATTCATGTGTTATTGTGGATCAAACTGGCATAATCGGCTCTGAAGAAAAGAAATGAAATTACTGAAGACATTGTGTCAAATTATCTGTTTAATTCTTATTAATTTGATTTAATTCTGTTATATGAAATTTTATGCTAAGTTAACTAATTAAACCTATTTCTTGAATTGTCTGTCCAATTTTTACTCAAAGCCATAGAGTCATTACTTCAGTAAATATTGATGCCTATGTACATTCATTTAACTTCTAATGTTATTCATATTGCTACACAACACTCCTTTTTTAATGTTCTAAATTAAGATCTTTGTGTTCCTTGGGGTTCATCCTACAGGAATGAGCTTCTCCCTTTCTCAGAAGAAACATATGGACATATTGACATAGTGGTTGTTACACTTACTATTTGGAGGAAAGTTTCGTTGGGACTTACGTCATACATACTTGAAGAAGTATAACATTGTGTGGTCATTTTTGAAAATCATATCAGTGCATTTGATATTTTTTCCATATCAACAAAGATATTGTTTTGCCTATAAAGGCATTTTTGATGTAACATGAGGTCAGTCATTCTGAATTTTGTGATACTAGAAAAAAAACCTAGTGTTGTTGCAGTTTTCTTCAAGAAATCTTCAAGGTTTGTGTGTTTTAAGGTTAGCTCTGACTATACAGAAGGGTGATTTTAAAATTCTGCGCTGTTTTCATTCATTAGAAAGACCACTATCCACATTTATTTTTCCCTTATGAATCTCCTCTTATATTGATTACATTAACTATGACACTCACTGTTATCTTTTCTGTGTTCTCTTTTCCTTCCTTTATCCCCCTTCTCTCTTCCTCCTTCCTTCCACCCTCTCTTTTTTGATTATTTCATCTTTCTTTCTTAAATGCATAATAATTTACCCTAGATATCTGGAAATCCATTTAACTTCATCTTCAATATCACAAAGTACAATGTGTAGGTTTTGTCTTCAGTCACAGAACTACCAGAATTCTAAGTGGGTAGTTTATTACAAAGATGTGTCATTTTAAGCAAGTTTATTCAAATTCACATTCAACAGCTTCTAAAATATTCTTATTTAAAACTACAAGAAGAGAATAAACTCATGGACTTTTGCTGTGAGTTAGATTGAGTTACGAATTTATCACATTTGTAGAACAGTTCTTTGGCCATTATAGCAAGAAATGAATCATGTCCATCTTACCAAGGAGTTGAGTTTGGGTTCCACAAAAGTTTAGTTGTTGATTTTTCTATATCTAAACTAAAGTGATTTTTGCTTGATTTCTTTGATCTTTACCTTTCTGTAACTAAATCTGGTTCTCTCATTTGCTGTCTTGCTTGCTCTCTCTCTCCATACATAATATAATATAATATAATAATACAATATATATGTATTATATATATATATATATCCTAAAAATGTGAAGAAATTCAATAGTATATGCTATTATTAGAATGTTTTATTATGTTCTTCCTGAATTATTCATCAATTTGTTCTTTTTTCTTTGTGTTTTGCTATTCTGTATGTACCTGGTAATCTTTGTTTTTGGTATACACACACACACACACACACACACACAACACTTGCACAAAAAATAAGTCTTTCTTTATTATAAAATGTAGATTCAGGGCTGGCAAGTTGGCTCAGTGAGTAAAGGACTTGCTGTGAGAGCTTTTCCATTCACTTTTACCAATGATAACCATGGAATTGTGGAAGGAGAAAACTGACTCCATTAAGTTGTTCTGTGATCTCCAGAAATTTGCTGTGGCATAGGAGCCCATGCACACATCATGTGTGTGAAGTGTGCACACATTCACACACACACACACACACACACACACACAGAGTAATAACTTTTAAAAATATGTAAATACATATAGTTTTATTTTTCATTTCTGTGATTCTGCATCCAGAACAGACTTTTTTTTCCCTAATATGTAAGGTCAACAATTAACATCATGGATGTGAGCCAGAAACCTCTCTGCAAAATGCCTAGGCATCTGAACTTCGCACGGTCACCAACACACACACACACAAAAAAACTTTACTCGTTGACAGCAGTACTTCAGTGAATACCGTTACTAAGGAAAACAGTCCTCAAACTTCACTTTTTTGTGTTCTCCATAGAAGCTATGAGTCTTTTTCCTGGGCCCTAAATTATGCTTTCAGCATTTCCTATACCTTACCTATCATTAACTTGAAAAGTGGCTTGTAGTTTTAAATCTAAGTACAAAATATCCAATGTGCAGTTTACATGTGTATGATTAGTGGATGGGAGGAGGGCAGTGCAGGCTGCCTCGATGTCTTAATTAAAGTTCATTAATGAATTAGCTAGGCGTGTTGTGTTTTGTACAGTTATTGACATGAGCTTAGAACTTTGCTGCAGCCGTTTGGCTGTTTGTTCATCTTCTGAAGTCCAAATCCAGGATTCTCTGACCAACATGTTTTCTCATGTTCTATGACACTTTTTCTTTCTTAAGGAGTTCCATTATTTGGGGATAAGCAATTTCAGCAAAGTAAATAAAGTTATTCAAGTAAATTTACTTAAAACAGAATATTAATATATAGAGAGAATACATGATAACATTTGGTAAATTAACTCTTCACTAAATTTGCATGTGATACAGCAATTATTAGTCCCTAATATTATTCTCCTTAGGCATAAAAAATATCTCAAATATTTTGTTGAAAATATGAATTAAGTGCATATTTCATTGTGGTTGCTTGCAATACACTATCCTAAAGGACTAAACTGTTGACATAAATATAACAATAAATCAGAAAGCAGATAAAATTACAGATATATATTCCATGTCTGCAAAGAAAAAAAAATACTCCTCTGTTAGTCCAGGAATAAACCTGCCAATCTATAAAACATAATCAGATGTTTAAAATATCTGCACTGTTGATGGTAACAGTTGATTATGACCAAAGACTAAGACTTAAAATAACTTTATAAGTTTGAAATTGTACTAATGGATTGAAAATTATGTCTGGCAATTGTAACCTATATACACATAAAGATTATGGAATATAAAGGACAGTTTACTTTATTTTTTAGAAAACTTCAATTTGGCTGTGTTCATTCTTTCAGAAGATAGGGAAGAAATGAAACCAAAGTCTTATTAACTAGGATGAGAGAATGATTGATGGATTGCTTAATATTTAAACTGTTCTTCCATGTACATTAAATTAGTTCCACTGCTGATGATAGGGTAGCTGCCATGCATAACACTTAAACAGCATAAATAATGAATTATTACATTAGAAAGAACTGCAGTATCATCATTGTTATTTGCTATTCATACAAATTATAGTAATGATTACCATGGCACATTTTAAGAAACTTAAGTTGAAGTCCTTTAAAATTAGACAATAAATTTAGAATATGAAGTTATACACTGGAATATATAATTTACAAAAGAAGTATTATATAATGTATTATTTTTAGGAGATTGTCTTAAATTCATAACTCTACTATGTATTTTATGTATTATTGATCTATTTTTATTTATTTGATATCAGCCATTTTGTGAAGATTCATGAATTATGAAATAGACATTTTTATCTTTATCAATTTATAAGATAAAAGGTTACACAAATTATTAAACATTTTCTCACTGGCCCATTTTTGGTTCACTTGTGGCAAACTAGATCTAGCCCTGCTCCCTGGACTAGTTTCATAGATCTCATTAATATAGGCATTGAGATAGCTGGAGAGTCACTTTAACTAAAAATATATAAAACTGGCCAAGACTAGGGCAACTTAATCCAATTATTTTATTAAGAAAAAAATTATTCATTTTATTCATTTTACATACCAATCAAAGATACCCCTCTTTCCTCCTCCTGCCCTTCCATCCTCCCCTTCCCAACCCACACCCTACTCTCTCCTAAAAGAAGTTAAGGCCTCCCATGGGGAGGTACATTTAGTAGAAGCAGGTCCAAGCCCCTCCCCCTACCTCAAGGCTGTGTGAGGTATCCTATCATAGGTAATGGGCTCCAAAAAGCCTGCTCATGCACCAAGGATGGATTCTGACCCTACCTCCAGGGGGCTCCTTAAGCAGATCAAGCTACACAATGGTCTCACTATGCAGAGGGCCTAGTTCAGTCCCATGCAGGCTCCACAGCTGTTGATCTAAATTTCATGAGTTCCCACTAGTTTGGTTTGGTTGTCTCTATAGGATTCCCCATCATGATCTTGATGCCCCTTGCTCATAGAATCCCTCTTCTCTCTCTTCAACTGGACTCCTGGAGCTCAGCCTGGTGTTTGGCTGTGGATCACTGCATCTGCTTCCATCAGTTACTGGAGAAAGGCTCTATGATGACAGGGTATTCACCGATCTGCTTACTGGGGTAAGCCTGTTCAAGTACCCTCTCCACTACTGCTAGTAGTCTAAGCTGGGGTTATCTTTGTGGATTCATGGGAACTTCCTTAGCACCCAGTTTCTCCCTATACCCATGATGTCTCCCTCTATTATGATATCTCTTTCGTTGCTTTCCCAGTCCATCCCTGTTCCAGCTCAACCATCCCATTCCCTTATGTTCTTATCCCCCATCCCCTACTCTCCATGACCTCCTCTCATCCCCAGTTTACTCATGGAGAGCTCATTTATTTCCCCTTCCCAGGGCAACCCATGCATCCATCTTTGGGTCCTCCTTGCTAGCTAGCTTCTCTGCAGCTGTGGGTTATAGTCTGGTTATCCTTTGCTTTATATCCAGTATCCACTTATGAGTGAGTACATACTATGTTTGTCCTTCTGAGTCTGGGTTACCTCACTCAGGATGATATTTTCTAGTTCCATCCTTTTGCCTGCAAATTTCGTATCATTGTTTTTCACTGCTGAGTAGTACTCCATTGTGTAAATGTACATTTTCTTAATTCATTCTTTGGTTGAGGGGCATCTAGGTTGTTTCCAGGTTCTAGCTATTATGAATAATGCTGCTATGAACATAGTTGAGCATGTGTCCTTATGGTATGATTGAGCATTCCTTGGGTATATGCCCAAGAGTGGTATGGCTGGGTCTTGAGGAAGATTAATCCAATTTTTATTGAATGTTATTTGCACCACAATCTGCTAAATATTGTGGTATACAAAGGAATGCAATCGTTATCTTTATCTTTCAAGTCTTTAGATTTGTAGATGGAGAAAAGTGATGTAAGACATTAAAAAAGGTAGTGTAAAAAAAATAAAATTTGGGCCTAAGCCAGCAAGGGACACAGATGCTCCCCACCCCCACAGACCTCCTGGTCTGGGCAGGGCACAATAAACCAAGAGCCTGTCTCACACTAGGCAGTCAGGCATCATCATACCAAACGCCACCTGTGGTTTGGCCCTGGTATGCGAGAGAAGAAAAGCAATAGCTCTGTGCCATGCCTTGCTGCTGGGGCATGCAGGGCTCAAACAAGTGCCACCTGTGACTCAACCAGGATTCCTGGCACCAGGCAATCTAGCACTATTATTGTGAGCAAGGTGGGGAAATGGAAGAGAGAAAGTGGTAGAGTGGTTTCATGGGCTGGGAAGAGAAGCATATAAGAAGAGGTGAGGGTGATGAGGAACAGGCCTACATGAATGGTCTGCTAGCCACCTGAGTCCAAAATGATGTCTGGACCTGGGCTATTGCCAAGGGCCAGGTATTGGTCTGCTCCCCTGCATCACCCAAAAGGGTCTGTGTTGATGTCTGGAGCTTCTGTTGCTACTGAAGGCCATGCAGAGGCCTGGAGTCTGGGCTGCCACCTGGGGCCATGTTGGTATCCAAGAGCCATAGAAGCCATGTCAGTCTGAGTAACCTACACTGCCACCTGGGGTCGTGGTGACATCTGGGCCCAGGATGTTGCTGAGGACTATATCTAGGTCCGTGGTCCTACCACAGCCACGGTCTGTGTTGACGTCCCTGGCCCATGTTGCCACCAAAGATCACACAGATGCTCAAGGTCTAGGGCACAACCTGTGGCCATTAGGGTGTCCAAGGGTCATGCAGCCACCGGGGCCATGCTGATCTGAGTGGCTTGTGGGGCCATGGAGACATGTGGGCCTGAGTTTCTCCTGAGAGCCTTGTCTGGGTCTGTGGTCCTGCTGCAGCTGGAATCTATAATGATGTCCATAGCTCATGGTAGCACAGAGCACCATTGGAACCATGCTATGCTGAACCAGCCTCACCCTTTGATTCTTCATTATATTCACCCCTAGAGAAGCAAAGGCAGGTCTAGATAAATTAGGTGCATATGCTTCTTTTGAAATGCTATGACAACACTCCTCTAATTTAATTTAACTTACAATTATGATAATAACCCTAAATACAAAGTATACATTAGTAAAATAATATAAGTACCTAATGTTCAAGTCAAACTTCCATGCTGGAAATTAATGTGACACAGATATATTTCTATTTATTCACAAATTCTAAAATAGCCAATAAAATATAGAAATGGAATGATGAAAAGTATTACACATAATATACAAACTTCCAGCAGTATCTGCTGGATAAATTGAATAAAAGACAAAATTTATCCACTGCTTCTTTTTCTCTACAACACCATCACTACTACCTTAGAGAGGACACTAACAGATAGTTAAGATAAGAGACTTCCAACTTACTGTTAGAATTGTGTATGTATTAATTATGTGTGCTCTATGACAGTGACTGACTTTGTGTGTCTTCCTCTATCCTTTATGTGTCTATTGCTATTCCCACTCCTTTTTTGGAAATGTCTCTCACTAAAATAGAGGTCCATGATTGGACAGACTGACTAGTGAGCCTCTGGGATCTACCTGTCTTCACACCTTCCTAGCCCTCCCCAAGGTGGAGCTTTCAGATGCACACCACTATACTTACTTTTCAAGTAGATGCTGGGGATCTGAATTCAAGTCCTCATGCTCGTACAACAAGTACTTCATCTATTGAGCCCTTGCTCCAACATCTCTCCTATTTTTATTCATATCATCAGTAGAATTGTGAAGAAAGTAAGCATGGGGTACTACAGGGATCCCCAAAGTGTTCAAACCCTGAGCTATACTGCTTATGGTACCAAATATTTGGACAAAGATAAGTTTTGGTAATCCCCTGTACCTGACATTTGCATGTTAGTATATTAAAGACATTCTTAAGTGCCATGGGTAAAGAGCAGAAGTTTGACCTGCTGTAGCTAAACATGCTCTTTGCCCATTAATCACTTCCTGAAGACTATTAGAGTTTTAAATTGGCCTTCACTTGAATCACTAACTCTGAAATATCTGCGACAGAAAGGTTGAGATCAAACTTTAATGAGGTTCAAATGTAAGCTATTATAAATATTTTTTGTGAAAGTAACTGTTTACATGAGGAAAGGAAATTTCATTGAAGATTTTATATTCATTTGTAAAATTAATGAACATATTTTGCCAATAGCAAAGAGAAAAATATCTTTGATGCTGTTTTTCCATAGTGGCTCTTTTCTTGCTCTCAACCATAAGTAGTTAATATTTAATATTAAAGCTGGAATAATTTGAAATTTCTCAACTCATTTTCACAATTTATAAATTTACATCATAAAATTGTGTTCATAATTTTATTTTAAACAACATTTAGTCTTTTTATGATGATCAGGTAGTAGAGATTTAGAAAAATAATACAAATAGCATAATTTGGTCCAATTAATATACATACCATCCACATAGATCCTAGGGCAAAGACTTTTGAAGGTCTTATCTGTTACTGTTTGCAGTGTTGCAACAAAATGTCCAACAAGGAACATCTTAAGAGAAGAAGGGATGAATTTAGATGAGAACTAGAGAAGAACCAGTCTAAAGTAGAAGCGTATGTCAATAGGAAGGGGAGACTGCTGGTCACACTACTGCACAGTCAAGAAGCAAGCATAAACAGAAAGTGGGGACAATCTGTAAAACTTTAAAGGCCACCATAGTGATCCACTTCCTCATTAAGGCTCCACCTCCTAAAGCTTCTACTAGCTGTACAGACAGTGCCAATAGCTGGCGATCAACCACTCAAACCCATAGGCATATAGGGGCATTTCACATTCAAACACAGCAATAATATGTCTGTCTCAACCCCTTAGACTGGAAGTCATGTAGATTAACTTCAAATATACAAAGTGTACACATATCTTTGTAGGTTACTGTTCATGGACAGCCACCTTACTGCAGTACTTTATGACAGATGAGTCAACATTTTCTAAGAAGTATCTTTCAATGCCTGTCACTGTAAAAAAGTCAAGAAGTTGTTCTTAATTACAGGGTTTTGTGTGTATTTTCAGATAATTAATGTTCAGAACATTATTATTTAACTAATTATTCTGAAAATAGCAGATTTCAACATGTAGCATAAGGCAGTACTTTCTTGGAGTCAGAGAAGACTGAAAAATCAGTTGAATAAACTGAGTTTATTGAACAGTTTTGAGAATAATCATTTTGAAAAGAACAAAATTGGGACACAGAGCAAAAAGACATTTTCATGCAGGACATTTTTGATCCATTAGCATTCTAGTTCTCGATCCTACTATTCTTAGATACCATGACCTTTTTATTTCTTATTCATCACATACATTGTATTGAGTATAATATATTATGACTTAATTCAAATTCATTAAACTACACAATTAGCTGTATAATTTAATGCATTTTTCTTCTCACCATTTATTTCCAAAAGATTCTCAGAGTTTTACAAATTAAAAGTAAAGTAAATGTCCTTGAAGAAAGTTCAGTAACTCGGCCTTAGTAAATATTATAAAAACAATAATTTCTTCATCAGTATGAGGAGCCAGCTGCAACAAGCCTGAAGAATATGAATTATATCTTGTCTGGGAGAAGCGGAAAAGGTTAAAATTCATCATTTTAACTGATAGGCTCACTACAGAAAAATAAGCAAGGCAAAGAATACCAAATGCTGTTTTAATTTTTAAGGTCTCTTAACTACATTTTCTAGGGGAAAGTGGCTTAATTATTTGTATTGTAAACAAGATTACCTTGTGATAATCATCTATTTTATGTTTAATTGGCCTTAATAAAATATATTTCTGTGTTTTAAAAAGTACTACTGAAGCAGTTTGGTATTTTTACTTTTTTAAGCACAATGTAACCTGTGAATAGTAATTTTAACTCCTTCATAACAAGTATATTATATTTAATACTTAGATTAGGCCTGAGTCTGCCTTTCTTGGGTTTTGCAAAATAGAATTCATTTCAATATCAAGATACAAAATCTATCAGATTAAAAAATGAACTTTATTATTTATCCCTTTTATTTTTCTTCATGGACAAGTTAAAAGAGTAGAAAAAGTGGCAGGCTATCAACACCAACTGATTTCATTGGGAAAATAATAGCCATAAAGTTGGTTGTTGAAATAAATCATTTTCCTTATTTTCTAGCCTTTACCTAAGTAGTCAGTGTTACTTTCATGGTACTCTCTGAAATCATTCACCTTTTCTTGGAAGGAAAGTTTCTCAGACAAAGCTTAATACCCAAATATAGATTATTTACAAATATCAGGAGCCAGAGTCTAGTTACATTGCATAGACATGCAAGAAAGTTTAATTTTTTTTACTTCCTTTTTATCTGCTAAATCTGTATTATTATTGACTCTCTCCAGGAAAAAAAAATACAACAGAGTGGCTATTTATTAAAAGAGCTCTATTAGATTGGCTTCTGAAACTACAATATGGGTTGTCAAACAATGGCTGTCTTATATCGGAGAAGTCAAGAATCCAGTAATTTCTCAGTCTAAGTGTCTTGATGTCTCATTAGTCTCATTCTGGAACTGAAGACAAAAAGGATTCCTTGAGAGGAGTTTATCTTCAATCCCATTGGAACCCTAAGCTGAGTACTAATATCATTAAGAGAATTCAGCAGGAGCAGTAACAGGGTAGATGAACTTGTCAGTGAGATTGAAGGCAAACTGGCAAAAAGTAAAAATGTGTCTTCTCTTTTATCTGGGCTCCCTCTAAAAACAGTTGTCCATGCAGGTTTAGGATAGGTCTTCCTACTTTCAGTAATTTGATCATGAAAATCACAGAGTACTAAGCAACTTGAATATAGTTGATTCCATATCTGGTCAGGATGACAAACAAAAGTAAGCAATCAAATGTCCACCCACTCCTTGTCAACTTGACCCAGTTCTTAGGATTACTCAATTTCTAAATATAAACAATAACGATAACAGGCAAAGATGCCCTTAGGGAAACCCACAGAGTGTTGTTATATGAGCTTAGAAGAAGAACACAATATTCCTAAAAGAAGTTATGGAAGGGAGCAAGAATATGTATGTTTAAGGGACATTATTGAAAATCAATGTTTGAATAAAAAAGGAACTTTTATATATGGTGTCAAGTGAACCATGGGGAAAAGTTAGACAAATCAGAAAGGGAGATGAGTGATAAAAAAATTTGTTTCACATGGAGATGTATATGAAACCAATGTGAGTGTGGACTTCTTTTGTGATGCAAGTTATGAACTAGATATTTCCAGTCATTTATTCTGTATATTAGCGAGAGAAAACCATAGAGAAGGGGCTTATCTCATCAATTATAATACCAGATGAAAAACTAAATAGATTCCCATGGTTTGGGTAGGAAGTACTGTGTTAAAGGTGGAACTGGACAGACAGTGATTGAATTCACGGATGAATATTGAGGAAAGGAATCAACCCCTTGTTCATATTTATAAGGCTTGGTGTACAAATATATTTACAACACTTATCTCTACTTTAACTTCTTTTCCAAAACATTTTTCAAATTTTGCTTATATATTTTATTCATTTTTTCATCCCTTATATGGTATGTTATCATTTAAGACAAAGAAAATCCTCTTATTAAAATCATACCTCAAAAATCTAATGTTCTAACAATATTCTTTTAATATTAATCTATCATTGCTAGTGATAGAGCCATCTTAAAATATTGGCTTCCCTTTTCGAATTTTCTCATCTTTAAGTTTGGATAATTATACTTGAAATTGTTGTTTGGAAGACTAACTGTTAAAGTTAGTAGAACAATAAGCATGAACTTTAACGTTAGAGATATAGCTTAGTGGTACAGCCCTTTTCTAAAAAGTATAAGGTCCAGGCTTTGGTCCCTACCAATAACAGTTCTATCTGCTATCTATCTACCTGTATGTCTGTTTTTCTGTCTATCACCTATCTATCTATCTATCTATCTATCTATCTATCTATCTATCTATCTATCTATTGGCATATATGTATATATATATATATATATTGATCTATCATATATATAAAATCTATCATCAATCCATTTCACTTATTTACCTATACATATATAGTAAATTGTTGTCACTCTAATATTCTGTCTTGTCTCTTAATTTTGTACACCTTTCTGTACCTGGCTTTATTTAAATTATATTTAATTATATTATGAGCACTTTACCTTGGTGCAGAGCATTTTCACAGTCATTCCATGAAAAAGTTTGGCAAGTAGGTGTCCCTTATAGTTCCAGTGTATTTACTCCCAAACCTGGAGAAGAGAGGGACCAGGTCTATACAGTTTTCTCAGTATTCTCGATATACTCACCATAATGAACAATTAATTTCCTCTCTTTCATATAAAGTCCTCATTGGATATGAAAATACTATAAAGTACAAGTTTAACACATTTGCTAAGAAAGTTATAAATGCACATATGTCTAAAAAAAGCACAATTTTCCCTTTTAAAAGTTTGTGATTAATTTTTTTTCAGTAACAGTAAAATAGCCTCAGTTACCAACATAAATAAAAATAAAAGAATAAAATAAAATAAAAATTTAAAAAGACATTTTGGGTATGAGAACAATGTTTACAGATTCCTGTAGGGATTATAATAGTCTATTAAATTAGTGGTTATAGATTCTCCTCCAATAAATGTGACTTCACTAACATTGAGTAGTTAGCAGGGTTTCAAGTACCAGGAGTGATTTCCCTCTTGTTGAGTAGGTCCTTAAGTCCAATTAGAGAGTTGTTGCTCACAGGTAAATGTAGTCTTCACCCATCATCAAGGAAATTTTTTATTGCAACAGGTGGAGACCACTACAAATAAAAACACAACCAAACAAAATGTGGAGTTGTAGAACCTAGTCCCAGTGGACACATCTAAAAACACTCTGGCACCTAGGGCTCAAGGAATATTGTGAAAGATGAAGTGGAAAGATTGTAAGAGCCAGACAGCCAGGGAGCTTGCTGTGAGACTGTTTCCAAGTAACATCAGAAGGTACACTCTTAAAGTTACACCAGCATGATTGCCCAAACATGAGCTGAACAAGAATGGAACCAACAAATGTGCTGAACCACAAGGGGAAAGAACCTTTCAGGCCCCAACCCTACTCACAGAACTATAGGCAACTGAGGAAAGCTGGGAGTGGGAGAGATGGCCTTCCCCAAGGACAAACAAACCAATTGATTGTCTAGTGCCAAATGGGCAGCTCTGGAAATACATATACAAATAACATATAGACTGATCAAGGTATGTTTTGGAATATGTGTATGTGTGTATGTTTATATGTATGATTTAATTATTCATTTAAAAGGAGGATATGCCATGAATTTGAAGGAAGGTGGGAAGGGTATGTGGGAGTGCTTGGAGGGAGAAAAGGGAAGCAATAGATATTTTAATTATTTATAACCTCAAAAATTTTTGAAGACATTTTGGTGAAATTATAGTCAGCACATTTTAGCTAACTGGAGTCTACCTGTAGTGCAATGATGACAAAATTAATTACATGTTCCACTTTTCAGTGCTTCATATTCTTTGTTCATACAATCAAGTGTTTTGAAAGTTGTTTTATTGCATCTATGTCCACGCGTTTAACTCAGCTGCATAGTATACACTGCTAATGAAGTCATGGGCATGGTGACATACATTTTCAGGCCAATTAGTTTTATTCTGTTCACAAACCATAACTCTAACTTAAGGTAAATTGTACTAAAATTAAATGTCTTCTTTTATAAAGCAGCCAGGATTAGAATATATGTGGTTCCTTTGCCACAACTAAAGAAAATCTCAGTATCCATGTTTGTGAAGATCTAGTAACTGCATATCAAACTTCTCATCTTACATAAAGGCAGCACATTAGAATAAAATAAATTGTATTAGTATATGGCCATACATTTCTTAGATTATTTTTTAGAAGAGTTAGTAATTCACTAGTATCAAAATAAGTCTGAATTCTTTTTTTTCATTTACTTCATCCTTTTAGTGTAAATAACACTTGTATAAATTTTTCTAGTCATAGGTATGAGTGGCAGTTTTTACTATAGATATGTTACCTTAATCCAGAGCTCTTACAAAGAAGTTTAATTTACATTTCATTCTCCATGAGTCCACAAATGAAAATATTGTCTGAACTCTTAGGTCAGTTTATCTTTAGCATTGAGTTAGATGGATGATCTTTAGCTTCGGCTATAGTGTGAGTTAGGTTTATGATTCCCACCAGGTGTGGAGCCTTTAGAACAGCAATATACCTTTCACCATTAGTCAACCCCTAAAAGTGTGACTGCACATTTGAAAACACCTTATAAATCATCACAATTAACAACCTTCAAACTGTCCATCCAAAGTAACCGGCTTAACATGCCATCTGTTATTTTTCCTTCAAAACCCTCTAGTCTGTTTATCTAAGGCAGCCATTAACATTTAAAATGATGTTCCTTTTTAAGATGTGTGATGGGCTGATGCAGTAAAGCTTTTGTTTTAATTATCAACAATTTCTATGATGCAATATAATTTTTGTGGTACTCGGGGCCTTTTACAAATCAAAAGGAATCTAACTAAAACAGTAATTAATGTCAAATGACAAGTCACAAAAGGCCCCATTTAATTAAAAAGTTCTAATCTTTGATTACACCTCATCATGCATTCCACTGATTGCAAACTCTTGTCTGAAAAAAAGGAAAATAATTGGGGACATAGTCTATTGTGTCTCCAAAATGACACCTGAAAATTACATGAAATGGCTCTGGTGTGCTTAGAAGTTAGAAAAATCATACTAAAGACATATTTTTATTAGTTATTTTCTTTTTTGTCATTAAGCTTAGGAAAATTATTTTTCTGCAGTATAAACAAAAGATGAAATAAAGTGCAATAAAATTCAATCTATTATTAAGGATATTGTTTAACTACTGTATTTCTTATAATTGAATTTAAAGAATAACTTTACCCTTACAAAATCAATAAAAAGTCTGTTATAAAAATGCAGCATTGAGTCAGTTCATTATGATATATCTTGGGCTTATAATTAGAAATACTAGCTGGATGTGGTGACACATTCCTTTCATTCCAGCACTCAAGAGGCAGAGTTCTCAGGAGAACTCAGGAGACCTGTGTTCTCAAGGCTAATTTTTTTACAGAGTGAGTCCTCGGACAGCCAGAGCTACACAGAGAAACACTGTTTTGAAAAAACAAATGGTAATAATAAAGAAGCAAAATAATATATACTTCAAAACATGATTTTTTAAAAAACTACAATTTTGCCAGGCAGTGGTAGTACATGCCTTAATCCCAGTACTCAAGAGGCAGAAGCAGGTGGATCTCTGAGTTTGAGGCCACTCTGGTCTACAGAGACAGTTCCAGGACAGCCAGGGATACCCAGAGAAACCCTGTCTTGAAAAACAAACAAACAAAATAAATAAGTAAACAAATAAATAAATAAACTCACATTTTCTTTAAATCTCATATTCTAGTATGGATAGATTCTACTGCATATGGAAGTTCCACTGTACTAATTTTATGTCATTATCAGAATCTAATATTTAATTTCAGGAATGTTAAACTTAGCCACCAATAATGTCTTATTTACCTTAGATTATCAATCATAGGTGTAGTCCTAAATGGACATGACAAAGAACTTTGTTGGAGTATTCCTGGAAGTCCATACTGTCATGTGATGGTCTCTGTTTCAGCAACCAGGATCTAAACCAGACACAGTGTAGCAATAGGGCAATTAAATGTTAATGTTATGAACAGTCAGCTTAATACCTTTTGTTATTTGAGTACAGCATACTCTGGAAATATTTTTATCCATAACCCACAGGTTTCAGCCTTATCGCAGTTAATGTTCTAGCCTCACATGCTAATCTGGTCACAAGAGCAAGAATAAAATACAGATTTAAGGAGAGCTAGAGGAGAAGATCGACAGGTGAATTCAGTGCCTGCTGCTTCCTGTGTGAGGTATTGGATGGACATCATTTCCCTAATAGATCATTCACTGAATCATAGTTTAAATGAAAAATTTATGCAGCATATGTATAACAGAAAATGTCTATACAATAGAATATGTAAATATTGCTGTTATACTGACTAAAACCATGTGAAGTGCAACTAAATCTTTTTAACAACAAATATCTTTGCTCATTACAATTTATTGTCCCTTAGAATTATTTTAATACTAAGATCAAGCTAATGCATATAGAAATAATGTTTTCTTCAGTCTTTCTTTTAAAACAAGAAAAGAACTTGATTAATTGATACAGCACATCTTTAAACATCTTAAACACAGCATCAAGTCATTTGTATGTATGACTTATGTGCATAAAGCACTGTGCTAAAATTGGTGGAACTGATTCTTCCAGTAACAAATGGAATTAACTTCATGAAGATAATTGAAACAATAAAACAAGTTAAAAGGCAAATCACAATATGATTTTTCTTTAATATAAGCAATATAAATTTAAATTTTGTTATTTGATCTAGCTATGTCTTTGGATTAGATATCATTTTTTGTCACTATGACCTAACCAAAACAACAAAAAAATCTTGTAGGAAGAGAGGTTTATTGGGGTTCACCATTTGAATTGTTGCAGTCCATCAGGACAAGGATGACATGGTGGTTGAAGCTAGTCCAGGATATGGCAATAGGGAGGGAGGTGTGCCATTTGCTACATTCCAGCTGGGATGAGTTGGAACTACTAGAGTCCACTATATCATCAAGACTGGCCTCTCAGGTATCTACTTTCAGTGAAGTCTGACCTCCTGTTTCTTCCATAACCTCCAAATAGTGCCACCAACTGGGTGCAAAGTTTTCAAACATATTAGATTGTGGATGATAGGCTCCTCATACTAAACCATAATTGTCCTTTGTAACATTTTATAAGTTAAGAATTCTTAAAATTCTTATGCATTTTTATCTACTGCTATCTCTTTAATTCTTAAATATGTTCATGGTTTTTCTTTATTGTTATAAATGCTATTTTGAAGAGCATGATTTCCATAACTTTTAGGATATACCTGTTTAGTAATAAATATTCATTTTGACATAGCTAGTTAGTTTCTTCCAAGTTATTCTCATTTTCACATTCTTCAAATGTGTAAAAGTTTTCTAAATTTTTCAAATCTCAATCTTCAAAAAGTAAAGCACTATTATTAACATATATGTATATATATCATATAGAGTATAGGAGCCAGTTGCATAGGTGACAATATTTCTTTTGTGAGATTTTATATCCTGTGTATTAACCCATTCAAGAGAACAGTGTTCTAGTATAAAATGACATGATCAATATATAGAAATATTAACATAATATAATATGCCTTGTTGGATATTTCTTGTTATAAAAGGCAATGACTAGAACCAGATGTGGTGCATACACCTATAATCTTGCCTTCAAGAGTGAAAGGCAGGAAAATATCTTTTGAGTTCTAGGGCAATCTAGTCTATACTTGGAGTTCCAGCAAAGGCTATATGTTAAGACACTGTCAAAAACAAAGAAGAAGCTTTGAATGAAATCCATTTTGAAAATATGTTGTTAATAACTTATACCAAACAGTCAAATTATGAGACTAATATAAATTATTAAATGTATTCTGCACCCTAAAAAATCAGAAATTGAGCTAAAACAGTTGTGTGGTTTATAACAACATAACAACATCCAAACAGTATTATAACTTAAAGATTTTTATTAAATAAGCCTTTTAACAAATTCTCTCTACAAACTCCAAAAGGAAACCAGTATTCATTAGTGTTTTGGAATAAGTTAACTAGTTTAAGTGATTACTGTTAGCGAGTTTAAGTGTTAAATTTTAGCCATATGTCTATTCTGTAGTCAGACAAATGTGCATTTTAGCTGTATATGTATCAAGCATCTATCAAAATCATGGGTAAAAATTATCCTTAAAATCATCAGGGGAATTTTCAGCAGAAGTACCATAGGAAATGCCCTGCCCAATACACAAAGGCACATCAGTTCCTCCTGCCAAAAATCATGCTATTGACAGCAGAATACTGCTGCTAATTGGTATATATTTTCTTCAAGAAGTGATAATCTTAATCTTACATTTGACAGATGTTTGTGTAAATGTCATGTGATATTTTGAGAGAGTGTGCCTGTGCTCTTTATAATTTTGTTTCTGTTGTCACACATTAAGAAGCAAACAACTAAATAAACAGAAGAAAATTACTAGTTATTTACAGCTAAGCATATATATCAGAAGTAAGACACTTTCAAATATATAAAACAATGGATAGATCAAAGAAAATATCAACTCAGAAAACACATTTCTAAATATTTAAAACACTCAATGATAAATGGGACAGTCAAGAGATTAGCTGTTGCAAGTATATTAGATTGGAGAGAAAGCTCAGTAGTAGATCTTTTGTGGCTCCTGGGTACAGTCCTCAGTGCTGAAAATAAACAAATAAATACTTAATATATAAATTACTTTATGATTAATGCTGTATCTGTTATGAGGATATCTTTACAACTATTATATGCTCACAGTACCTGTATTTGTAATGATTTAGCTACAAAAGAATGAGAATTGTTTAGAATTTGTGAAAATTTCCCTATTATCTGATTCCCACAAATGTGGAAGTGGAAATTGGGTATTTTATCAGAATTTGTGAGAAAATGGTTTTTGTGATTTTAGCTAAATTACCTTTAAAACTAAACAAAAGCCAATAGAATCACTATCACTCTGAACAGCTCCCCTACATGCTGTCCCAAGGTCCTTAAAAAAAGTGTAGGTCACATAAGAATTCCAATGATTTTTGGGTTGACAATGCTTCTCCAAGGGCCAAAGAACATTTAATAACTATTCTAACACTAGGCATGAGAAGCTGTCTTTTGCATTGTTGTTTTTGGCTTGTTCAAGAGACCCTCAAAATTTTATATGCTATTGCTACTGCTCTTGGTTGTACCCAGGAGGTGAAAGGTAAATACCTATTGCTCGAGACACCATTTACTTTAAACATAGGGCATTTAGGCCTCTGAGCTGGAACTGAGAAATATCTCCTCCTTGAGGAGTAGTTTTTATAGTACCAGAAGGTGCAATGCAAGCTTCCAAAGGAGAGAAACAACCAACAGTTCAATGCAACTATGATTCCTATGAACCACAACAATGACCAGCATGGCACAATAATGGATGCAATGGTGGTAAGCATACCTTGGCAGTAACCAGCAGCTCTCTAATTGGACTTAAAACTTCTCAACAGGAAAGAAACCATGACTGATGCTGGAAGCCTAGTCAACTACGCAGGGCTAGTGAAGTCATAGAATTTAGGAAACAACCTACCCTTGACCCTGCCACCTATGGCAGTAGGGAAGAGTTGGTCTCAGGGTCACGAGAGTTTCACTGGCTGCAGCATTTAGAAGAGCAGGTTCTGCACCTCATGGGGGCAGCAGAGTAGAGTTGACCCTGTTGATGGGTGTGAAACCTGAGAACTGACCTCACCCTCCCTCATCTGCCATGTGGTGGCATGGTGAGGGAAAGACTCACCCCCTTGCTCTCTACCACCTAAGGCAGGTGGGAGAGCTGGCCCTGCTCTCACCAGCTGCAGCACACAGGAGAGCAGGCCCTGCAGGTCACCTGGGGAACACACTAGAACTGACCTTTTTGGTGTGACTGAGGTGAGCTGGTCCTGTGGACTGAAAAGGGAGAGTGGCACCTGCTCTCTCCCTTGTATGCCAAATCATGGCATGAGTGAAGGAAATATAGCCCTCTCCCCTCAGCCAATCATGGAAGGTAGGATAGCCAGCCTTTGGGGCATGAGAACAGAAGAGCTGGTCCTTGTAGTAAGAGCAGGAGAATGAACAACTTAGCTGATAGTGACATAATGTGGATCATAATTATTATCAGTTGATTAATTCATACTTTATCCTTAAAAACGGTTTGATAACTGTGCCAAATATGATAATTTGACTGATAAGATACAAGCCTTAGAAAGACTTACTATTAATAAGACACAAGCCTTAGGAAAACTTACTATTGATAATATACATGCATTAGAAAAAGTTACTATTGACAAGATACAAATTTAGAAAGACTTACTAGTGAATATAATCAAAATTTGACTGGTAAGATACAAGCCTTTAGAAAGACTTACTAATGAAAATAATAAATTTGACTGATGAGATACAAACCTTAGAAAGATCTACTAATAAAAATAAGAAAAATACTCAGACACAGAGGAATTTAGAACAGAACCTACTGTACCACTGCATTATGAAACTGCACAGGAGCAGCCTATGGTGATTAGAAAGCCAACCTTGAATTATTCAGTTACCATACAACAATGACCACCAGATGACAGGCATTCCCAAAGCTATGCAGAAGGTTACTGCAATCTTGTGGGAATGTTAGATTTTAGGAGATTTAAGGAAGCAATAGTTTCATATGGTGTGTATTCACCTTTTGTGAGATAGATATTAAATTCATGGTCAACTAGGAATAGAATTATTATATAAGACTGGAAAGATTTAGTTACAGCAGTATTGAAAGCTGGTGCTCAGTTACAATGGAAAACATGGTAGAGAGAGGAAACTAGAACAGTGAAGTAGGCCTAGAGGTATTGAAATTTCCCAAAATCAACACCTTGGTGAAGACCAGTATGCTGATTTACAAAGATATTCTGTATTTGATGATCACACCATGGCTCTATGCCACTCACCAGCTCTGAATGCTTGAGACAGGGTTGAAGAATCAGAAAAGAGGACTGAATAATTGATTAAAATTATGTAAGGGCCAAAAGAAGCCTTCACTGATTTCTTTTTACAAAGATTGGCTTCATCTGTAAATCATATCCAGAAGTTAGACAAATATTAATATAATCTTTGGCTTTTGAAAATGCTAATTCACAATACAAAAGGATAATCAGGTCTTTAAAGGTAAGATCAGTGCCCATAGATAAATGGGCCTGACATACAGTCGATATTGAATCTTATACTCATAATCATACTTGGACAGGAGAGGTGATTTCCAAAAACTTAGAAAAAAAACCAACAACAACAAAACATAAATGTCAGCTGTTTTGATTGTGGTAAACAAGGTCATCTAAAAAGGGATTGTAGGCAGGGCATTCCTAGAAACAATATTTTTTCTATAGATAATCCAACCCGAAGACTCCAGCCTTCCGGAGTATGCAGAAGGTACAACAAATTCAGATGTTGGACTACTGAATTCAGATCAACAAAGGACAGTCAACATAATCCTTTGCCATTGGGAAAAGCCTAGGGGGGCCCTCTTGCAGATCCCCATGTCAAATGTGGTTTAATCATTCCCTGTCACCATAGAGGAAATTCGTCTACAGAGCAATTAAAGGACCTAATGCCTGTTGTTAAACAAACAAACAAACAAACAAACAAAAAACCCATACTGCTATGGATGACAGAACAGCTTCAATAGGCAAAAAAAAAAAAAATTTCAGGAAGAACAATAAAATAAGTATTTTGGCAAATTTCTATAAATGACCAGATGTAAACTTAAAATACCAATAAATGACATTGAAACTGAGGGTATAGTAAAGACAGGGAAAGATTTAACAAAATTTCACTGAAGACGGCATCCAATTTGGTCTCTTCAGAAAGTAAATATTCAGCACCTAGGGATTGGAACATTGTCTTAGGTAAAACAAGGTGCATGATGGGTAGAATATATAGGGACAGAAAGAAAGACAGGAAAATTAAAACCATAGCAATAAATATATGGGGACATGATTTGTTACAACAATGGAAAACACAGATAAACATTCCTCCAATCTCAGAAATGAACCATAAAATAAAGAATGCTTCTGAGAGAAATATTAAAAAGTATTATCAAGAATGGTAACAGTCTGTTCAAGTTGTATGTAAACAGGCACAACAGTTGATGATCTTTCAAAGGTACCAATATTCCTACCTTTAAAATGGTTAACTGACAAACCTGCCTAGGTGGAACAATGGCCTTTGGCATCAGAAAAATTACAGCATTAGAACAGCTGAAACTGGAGTAGCTAAATTCTCAACATATGGAAGCATCTAGCAGTCCTTGGAATTCTATATTTGTCATTAAAAATAAATCTGTAAAATGGAGAATGTTAACAGATATAAGAGCCATAAATAAAGTGACTCAGTTAATGGGCTCTTTTCAGCCCAGAATTCCCTTGCCTTTTCTATTACCTAAATAATGGTACATTACAGTGATTAATTTAAAAGACTGCTTTTTCACTATACTTTTACAAGAAGAGGATAGAGAAAATTTTGCCTTCACAGTGCCAACTTATAATAATTCTCAGCTTGTTAAAAGGGATCAGTGGAAAGTTCTTCCATAGGGATGTTAAACATCCCCACCTGTGTCAATATTTTGTACAACAGCCATTGGGAATAATGGGTAGTTTCCTCAATCTACAATTTACTATTATATGGATGACATCTTACTAGCTGATTCAAATGCAAATAACTTAGAAAAAAGTGTTTGAAGAAGCAAAGAAATTTTTGCTAAGTTGGAGATTACAAACTGCTCCTGAAGAAATGCCAAGAGAATATTATACTAATTACCTGTAATATGAGATAGATTTACAATAAAACAGCCACGAAAAGTACAAAGTAGGAGAGATCAATTGTGAACGCTTAATGATTTTTAAAAATTGCTGGGAGATATTAACAGCCCACAATTGGACAACTCAAGAACTAAATAAATTATTTCAAATCTTACAAAGTGATAAGGACTTAAATAGTCCAAGAAAATTATCAGCTGAGACTGAGAGAGAATAAGCTTTGATAGAAAAAAAAAAACCTACAGGATGCATATGTGGATCATTTGAATCCAGGGCTTGACTGTATCTTCATCATACTACCCTCTATGTATTCCCCTACAGGAATTCTTAGGCAGAGGGAAGATAATATTTTAGAATGGGTATTTTTGCCACATGTAAACAGGATAAAAAAATTAAAGACCTATGTATAAAAGGTTTCTGAACTGATTCTGAAAGGAAAATTGAGACTTCATAAACTAACAGCAATACACCCAGCAGAAACTGTAGTGCCTTTTACTAACGTGGAAATTTCCTTATTATTGACAGAAAACTGACATAGGCAAAAAACTTGCAGTAATTTTTTGGGAGAGTTTAGCAACCAATATCCCCAAATCAAGAGACTTTAGTTTATAAAAGGAACCAATTGACTTCTTCCTCACATTGTGTGAGAAACACCAATTTCTGGAATGCCTACATACTATACCGATGCAAATAAATAAGGAAAGACAGGTTGTGACTCTGGAATCATAAGTAGAGTGGCCTAAAGCCCTTATAATTCCATTCAAAAGTAAAAACTATATGCTACTCTCATGGTACTATTAAATTTTCCAGAACTTCTTAATATAGTTATTGACTCTCAATATGTAGAAAGAGTCGTTTTACATAATGAAACTGCTGAACTTAGTACAGATGATTCAGAATTAACTTTGTTTACTCAATCACAAAAGATAATTAGAAATAGAAATCACTCCTTGTATATAACATATATCAGATCCCATGTGGGTCTACCAGGCCCCATTATCACAAGGTAATGATGAAATTGATCAGCTGTTGGTAGAAAATGTGCTAGAAGCTCATGATTTCATAAGAAACACCATGTTAATAACAAGGGTTTGAAGAAAGATTTTTTTTCTATCACTTCACAACAAGCCAAGGAAATTATTAGGAAATGTCCTACTTGTACCTTGTATAACCAAACTCTACTACCTAAAGGAACAAATTCTAATGGTACTCAAAGAAATGAAATTTGTCAAATGGATGTGTTTCATTTTGTGGAGTTTGGAAAATTAAAGTATATGTACTATACCAAAGATAAATATTAAGGATTTCAATGGTCAACTGCTTTGAGTTCTGAAAAGGCTGATTCTGTAATCATGGACTTATTAGAAGTTATGGCCATTATGGGAATACCTATACAAATTAAGACTGACAATGCTTTAGCATATGTCTCTAGTAAAATGAAACTTTTTTGCGTATTACAATATAAAGGATATTATAGGTATACTACAATAGGACAAGAAGTTACAGAAAGATCTGATTAAAAGATATGCTTAATAAACAGAAGGGAATAATAAAGATCCCCAGAGATAGATTGCACAAGGCTTTATAAACTTCAAATTTTTTAAATGTAAATGAGAACGCAACAACAGCTGTGGAAAGACATTGGATAGTAGAAAAATGCTGGACCAAATCAACTTGTATGCTTTAAGGATTCCATACATCAGAATGGAAACCAGGATATGTGTTACATTGGGGAGGAGGTTTTGCTTTTGTTTCTACAGGAAAAGAAAAACTATTAATATAATCAAAATTGATAAAGATTTGAATTGAACATGAGACCTCTTGATTAGGAGAGGCAATAGTTCAATAAACAGTGTGGCAATTCAACCTGACAAAAAGGGAAATTCCCCAAAGTTAAGATTGGGGCAGAGTTTTGTTTTTGCCTTTCCAGAATAAAAATATCCAACTAAGGAATCTAAATACCATTGGACAAATGAGAAATCTGAGCAATAAGGACAAATTACTAAGAGGAAATGCCCAAAGAAAAAGAGTAATTTAGCCTAAGGGAATAGCACTCTTCCAACAGAATAAAATCTCTTAAGTCTTCCCAAATGTTTTTTCTATTGTTCTTTACAGATATATAAGGTAAGTGATCATTTTTGTAGCCTCAATTCAATTGAAACCTAAAGCTATCTTTGGAGTTGGACCATGGTTCTCTTCTTCTGAAATCTAAGTGTGCATGTTAAAGGAAATTCCAAAATTTCTGTCTCATGTCAGAAGAGCCACATGGTGTGGGACAGAAAAAAAAAACAAAAAACAAAAATTGGGGACAATTCTATTGCCATGAACTCATAATCCTTTAGTTTTTGACTCCTTAAGACTTTTCTTTAGGTATAAATATTATCTCAAAATGTATTTAAACTGTTTGTAATGATATTAATGGTCATAAAGAATAGTACTAATCCTGGAAATAGGTTTCATCTAGCTTTCTATATGTGATTTTGGGCCTGAGTCTGAATCAGGTAACTAGGAAATAAGTTTGTATACCACACATGTATTTATTAGATTGTGGTCCTTAACCCCTCTTATATCTACTACATATGACATTTAAATTAAGTTTCCTTCAGTGAACCATGACCATTCCTAACAGCAACTTTTAAAGTCTACAAAAGGATGTTGGGGCCTCACAATGGTGAATCCACCTGGATTGTGGTAATGCCACTAAGCTGATGATCACTCCCAAAAGATCAGCTTAGTACTACAAACTTCTCAAGACAACATCAAAGTAGTTAGTGAAAATGGTCTAGCCTTCTAGACTACTCCAATCAGGATTTCAGATAAGTCTTGCGTCTTTGCATCACTTCAAGACTGGACAATAGCTAACTCTCCAAGAACTTGGTCTTTTTTTCAATTTTTTCAGGGCCCCCAAAGATATTGTTGTATCCCAGACAACAGTAAGTAATTTTAAGAGCATGACACCTACATTCCCAAGAGATGGGGTGGCTGCTCTTTGGTCCTTCAATGGATATTTGTCATGACTTATGAAGGTTGGTTACATGTTGTTATTAGTCATGGTCAGGAAGAAAACTAAGCAAAGAAAATTAGATTCAGGTTTCTCATTCTGAAAAGAAAAAAGCAAATACGGAAAGTATAGGATTAAAAAGAACCAATCATTGTTTGTATTTTAAATTAAAAGCAACTATTAATCTCTATTATTTTACTTTGGTATGGATTTTTGTATATTGATAGAAATTTAAGGTTATTTTGCTATACTATATATGTTTCTATTCTGTTTTAAGATATTTTGTATGTTGATATAAATATAAGGTTATTTTTGTTATACTTTGTATATTTTTCTACTCTTATTTAAGGTATTACACCTATGCAGCTCATTTTATAGTACACTGTAAAGTTTTAGTACTTGAAAACTATTTAGGAAAATAAAGAAATACAGATTAATAGTCAGTCATTTATAAATATAAAATTTATAGTTATTTTAGGTGTGTTTTCAAGGTCATACAGAGATAAATTTTATATAAATAGCTGATCTTCAAACACTTCAAAGACCTACAGAATATGGCATTTTAAAAATGTTTTAACAACATAAGGCTTTTCTTGACAGTGGGCCACAATTGCTCCTGAGAGCACCAACTAACTACAAAAAAAAAAAAAAAAAAAAAAAAGATGTGTATTGAAAAACCTCCAATTGGAGTTTACTTTTTCAATGGCCAAAGTTAGCCATTTGGGCAGGAAACTGCCCTTGCCTCAACTACTGAAAGTATGCTACCCAAACTGGACCAGCAGGACACGAAAAAAGCAACTGCTGACCTTTGCTAAGAATGTATCCACAAATCAAGCAAGAAGGTTTCAAGTGGTCTTGCTCTTTGTATCAAATATCAGTGCTGCCTCCAAAGCTCACCTCCCCTGGAGATAACAGGACCTTTTCTTGTGTTGATTAGTCGGTTGGAATTTGGACAAATGCAGTCAACTGCATCTCATCTTGGCCCTTGACCTGAGAGGAGGAACCACCCAAAGCAACACTGCAGAGTACCACCTAGAATGAGAATTGATACTTCCTTCAGAATTCTTGAAGTTCCATCATTAAAAGAACATATCTTGTATATTAGTTTTTAAATTTTATCTGATACTCAATGAATTATTGTAGTTCACAGGCCTGGACATACTTTATCTCTCATCAAAACCTTTGTGCTCGGTTTTTCATAATTAAACATTTTTCTTACTCTACTGTTTTTCTGCCTATAGAATTTCTGTTACTTAATGCTGCCTGTTTCTTCTGCATTACAGAATGCACATAAATGTTATAATGCTTTCTGATCACTCTTATACACTACTTCTTTTTTTTTTTCAAGTCTCTATCATTCCCCCGTCCTTGTTTCAACCAATCCCTTTCTCAGATTCATGACATTTTGGTTGGGTTTGAACTACCTGGTTAGTTGTGAACTATTCAGTGTCATAAGAGCATTATGGTATTATGTTCCCGCATGGGGCCTGTAACCTCCCCCACAATGGATAATTTTTAATAGGCTTACAGTACAAGGCATGAATTCTCTTGTGAAGCTGACTTCAAACACAATCCGAGTATGTTTGGTTAGCCTCTAATTTTTGCGCCACAATTTCATGAGTCACTACATCATTTCTCAAAGGTTGGCATTTTCTTTTATAAGAGTCATGGCTGGCTAAGAACCTTGCGGGTTTTTCTTGTCCTGAAGCCCTCATTGCACCTTCATAACTATGAAAGCTATTTGTCAGAAAGAATGCTTACAGCTCAGCTCAAGCTTATTTGTTTCAGCATGGTGACTTATTATTTAGTTCTGCTGAACAACCGAGGGGAATGATAAGAGCCCATTTTGTTTGGGGGCCTCGTGGAGCCTCTGTCATCAACAACTCACAAACTAGAAACACCTGAGAAGAGGAAATCTCAACTGAGGAATTGCCACTATCAGATTGGCCCATGAGCAGGTCTGTGGGAGTGGATTGTCTTGATTAATGGTTGATGTAGGATGGCCCAGCACACTGCAAATGATACCAGCCCTGGGTATGTGATCTGTACTGTATAAAAAAGCAAGCTGAGCAAGCCACTTGGAATAAGCCAATAAGCAGGGTTCTTTCATGGCCTCTTCTAAAGTTTCTGCCTCCAGTTTCCTGAGCTGAGCTCCTTCCCTGGCTTTCTTTGTTGATGGACTTTGACATGGAAATCTATCATAAACAAACGCCTTTTTCTTCAAGCTTGTTTTGGTCAATGTTTTATCAGAGAAATTGGAACCAGGAGTGGCTTTTTTTCCCCCTGAGGGCACTCTTCCCTTTGTTCCAGTACTAAGTAAAAGACTCCTCCTTAACTGTGCTAACCTCCTTAACAGTTACATCTTCCCTTTTAGCGCATGCCTTGGATTCAACATTGAGGTTGCTGGTGTTCCTTTTCTCTACATACTGTACATTTGTATTTCTTTTTGTCCCACTTCCCTTTGCATTATAGATCTGTATAAGCAGTATCAGTAATAAATTACATAGATTCAATATTATGCTGTCTTGAAATGTCTTCCACAAAAAGGGAGAAAAGGCATCCATTAATTTTCAATATAGCCTTTGATACTTTTTTAGGAAGGACAGAAAGCAGCCAGATTCTTTGACAAAATATCACACAAATAGCCTCTAGTACAGTTGCTAATGAAACCTTTTGAGCTGAGCCTCCATAATCTATATTGCTCACAGTATTACTCTCATCTAGACTCACACTCGAATGTCACAGTAAACTCTGCTTACAACATTCAATCACTTTTCCAGTCCCAAGTTTCAAACCACTCGTCATTTCTAAAAAAAAAAAAAAAAAAAAAAAAAAAAAAATTAACATGGTTAGTATTCTTTCTTTCTTCCTTCCTTCCTTCCCTCTTTCCTTCCTTCCTTCCTTCCTTCCTTTCTTTCTTTCTTTTTTTCATACTCTCATACCAACTTCTATATGAACGATTTTTCTTTTTCTGAAATAAATGCCATGATGAAGACAACTTGAAGGTGAGTATATTCTGGCCTATAAATCCAGAAGAATGAATCTACCATAACATAAAAGTATAGCAGCCAAAGGAAGGCTGCTGTGGAACAATACTCTTGTACACTGTAATGATTTGTCACTTGAATTGGTTTAATAAACTGTTGATTGGCCAGTAGCTGGGCAGAAAGTTAGGTAGGAAGCAAGAGAATGCCACACTGAGAAAAGATACCAAGCCATGTGACTAAACATGATAAGAATTATGGGTTAACTTAAGTGAAAGAGCTAGTTAGTAATAAGCTTGAGCTATTGGCAAGCATTTATAAGTAATATTAAGCCTCTGGGTGGGTATACAGGAACTGGCGGGTGGGACAGAACCATTCATTTTTAGCAGGCATCATGTGCTTAGCTGAGAAATCATATCTTTGTCCACAAGCACAAAGCAGAGAGAGGTAACTAGCAGTTCAAACTCCACTCCCAGTGACATACTTTCTCCATTGTGGCTGTGCTACCTCATCACAAAACATCACCAATAAGGAACCAAGTGTTCAAATGCCCAAGCCAACGGGGAAGTTTCTCAATAAAATCATCACACTGGCTTTAATTCTTATAAAGATTTACTTCTATTGCTGTCTTAATTCTGCCTCATGAGAGAATATGTTTTAATTTCTCAATACTGACCTTCGTAACACATTTTCTGCAATGATCCATGCAACTTTTCATCTTTACAGAGCAAGTTAGCACACTTCAGATTTTGATCTGAATTAAACAAAAACAGGGACACAGGCTACCAGGTTCATAGAACTACCAGGAAAATAAGTACCTACTCTTTTACTGAAACACCAGTCCCTTTCTTTTTATTTTTATAACTTGAAATTAATATCTAGTTTTCTCCAGCTTCTCTCCCTCCTATTCGCAGGGAAAGGTTTATAATGATTAAAGACTTGATAACTATGCCTTTATCTATACTCTTTATACCTATGATTTTAAATTACTGTTAGCTCTTCAAATATCACTGATGTTCTTATCATAGTAATGGCCAATTTTCTTTGCCTTTGTTTTACTAGCAAGATGTGAGATGAGAAAAAATAAAAAAAGAAAGCGTAACTACATTGTCACCTATTCAGTTTGAAATGAGGGGAAGGACTTAGAAGTTGATTGATGTTACATAATATTTTCTCTATGTATAGATGGTTTCCTTTTCTTAAATTAGAACAAGTTAATTACATTTTATGTGCATTGGAGTTTCGTTTGAGTGTATGTTTGTGCACCATGTGTATACATGTATTGGCACAGGAAGCCAGAAAAGGACATTTGATCCCCTGGAACTGGAGTTATAGAAAGATCTGAGCCACCATATAGGTTCTAAGACATAAACACAGGTCCTCTGGAAGAGAAGCCAGTGTTCTTAAAATGTGAGCCTCTTTCTAGTCCCTTTCTAGAAGGATAATTTCTTAAATTATCCTTCTTACCTTAACTCAATTGTGAATTATTATTCAAAAACTCAAAGTGCTTCATAATATACTGATCAGGATTTTGTGTGTTAAAATGACTTACATTCATTTATTTTATTCTGAACAATCTGGTAAATAATGTTAATGATTAGGCACATTGTGATAATTATTTAAATGTGTTTTTTCATATGCAAAAAACCCACAAAATGTATACATTGAATTTTCATGCCTTCTGTTGATTCTTGGACAATCCCATGATTCAAGAAGCTAGTTAAAAATGTTAGTATAGGGCTGATCTACATTTCTTCAAATGTTGAAACACAAAATAAACTTCTAAAATTTCACAATTGATTATACCCTTGTCTGTTCATATTAGCTAGCAGGCACTTCATCACGAACAAAATAGAATTATGTTGTCCTTCTTTCCCCCATGTGAGGAAAAAAGATCTCTGTCTCTCAATGGACATGCTGCTACAGCTAGTACACCTGAGTACTAAAGTGAACAGCCTATAGTAATGTTTGCATATAATGAGTATATTAAATTGCCTATCATGAGTGTGAGTATATGTAATAAGTATATGTGATTCTTACAGTGTTTGTGAAGATAGTTGTATAATCTAAATTACAGCTCTCTACCAAATTTATTAGGGAAGGGCTCTGCAGCAGTCTGTGAATTCCTGGGGTCTTTGTCACAAAATTGTTTAATTACCACTGCCCTTATTGATATGCTTTCAAAAGATTGTTAATTCATATTTTACAAATGCCAGAGCTGTAATAAATGTTATTTTCATTATATCTTTCATTTTTTATGGCCTTCTCTGATTCCTGTACCTCGAGGAGAGGGAAAATAGATCACCCAGACTTGTCTAAATATAGTCAATATATTTCTAAATTTAATCTGTATTGTTTTGAGAAGAATTACTAATATAGCTTTCTTCAATATGTTCACACTTAAACACATACATCTTTCTGATTAATACTGTATTTACAGTTGTCTCATATCAAGCTTCTAAACGCCATTTTGTATGACAAATAAAGATATCTCACTCATTTTTTAAATCAAAGTTGGACGTAAACCCTTTAGTGCTTAATTAAAATAGAAGGTCATTCTGTTTCTATCAGTATGGGTGATTTGTAGATGGTTCATGGCCCTTTCCCTGGATACTATCAGCATTTCTCATTCAGAAAGGTATGGACAATCTTGAAGTTTCTGAGTTCAGAAGCTCCAAAAAAAAAAAAAAAAAATCAATTCCACCTCAGTGATTTTTAATGATGTTTTATTTCATTGATTTCTTTTATTTGACATGATTTCAAAAATATCACTCAAAGAAACCCAGGGAGTAATTTTCTGAGCATGGACTTGTTTTTGAACTGGGAGAAGGCTAAATGGAGGTGCTTTATGTAAAGCAAAAATGTGCTATGTCCAGAGTTACTGACAATAGCTGCTTGACAGCACTTGATTTGAAACTGAAATATTTCTAGGCTTTTTAAAGATGAAAAAAATAATATTCATAGCTCACTAAAAGAGAATTTACATAAGGAAGCCATAATTACCCAAGTAGGACCTTGTCACAGAAACTTGGGAAGGTTAACGATTATAAAGATAATTAAAATGCAGAGGATTTGTAGAACACTTATTTGTTTTCCTAAGAGCTCAGCTACTTCTAGCATATTCCTCTCATTGATCTCTGTATGATAGCTATATAACAAGCAAGTTAAATATCTTATAATAATGGAGAGAAATGTGTGAGCCGTTAGCATCATTACTGATCATAAGCATCTGGTGCCGGCCTCACCTGAAAGGCAGGACCTCCTGTGACACAGCGTTTTGAAACATCTTTTCAGGTCACACTGTAAAACTGACTCTGAGGAAAGAGTGCCACCTACTGAATTGTATTTCCCGGGTACCCTCCAAGGGCTGATTTCCCAGCCTCAGTCAGCACTGCCCTAATATGTTTAACTCTAAAAAATAATGAAATTTCTGCACAATGAGTGAAATCATAATATTATCTTTTTTCCCAGTGTCAACCAATTTAATGATCTAGCAGTCACATCTATAAATTAACTATTTCACTCAAAAGCTCTGCATTTTAAAACGTAATATGCCAATATTAAACATCTAATTTTCCTATGCAGCAAATTTCCCAAATACCCGAATGTCTCTCAAAGTGAACACAAGGGGGAGCTAGTATGTAACTTCTTATGGGGCAGGAGTGTGGCGATTATGGAATTAATGTATCCTGTTCTTTTTGGCCGGCAAGACAGAAAAGGACATACATATGCTGTTTGGAATTTGTTGAGATGAAGGTAATGTTACTTTTATGTTAATGTTAAATGTTAACGTACACAATTTAACCTAATCCTCATCTTTATATGCATTAAAATACTTAATATGGAGTAACATTTTGGGGTTGCTCCACATCAGATGCATTAATATATATTAATATACATTTTTTTTTTTTTTTGGTTTTTCGAGACAGGGTTTCCCTGTGTAGCTTTGCGCCTTTCCTGGAACTCACTTGGTAGCCCAGGCTGGCCTCGAACTCACAGAGATCCACCTGGCTCTGCCTCCCGAGTGCTGGGATTAAAGGCGTGCGCCACCACTGCCCGGCTTAATATACATTTTTAAGTGTGGCTTAGTTTATCTACTTACACATACTTACATACACTCACACTCACCTGCACAGTCACACACACACACACACACACAAAGAAAAAAGACATTTTATATTAAATAACATTTAATCATAAATTTTAAATAGAGAATTCTCACCTTTAAATTTTAAATTAGCCTCTGCAATTCAGAATATTTGTTCTAAGACATATTAGAGTTCCTCACTTGATCATTGATTATAAACTTATCAGTGTTTTCTTCTGACTTATACACTTCTAGTTTTATGGAAAATATACAGATGTTTGTTGTACATCTGCTTCATTAATGGTGTGAACCGTGAGTTAATTCCTCACAGGTTCATCTGTTGGCTTCACTATGTAGCTCCATTGTTAACATATTGCAGTAAGAAGGACGCATATATCTGAATAGGCTTTCATACCACAACATATAATAACAGAAATGGTATGTAGAAGCAATTTTAAATATAGGATTTTTACTTACCCATATTCTTAATTGCAATATTTCATAACTTTAATAAAAAGTAGACAAAAATTTTACATTTAATTTACAATGCTATTTTGATATTTTTTTTACATTTTTAGAATTTATTTTATATGAGAGATTTCTGTTTTTTTATTTTAAAGGTTTCATTATTTATTTATTATTATTAGTGTGGAGAGCATGTGTGTGCCTCTACCCAAATGTGGAGGTCAGAAGACAACTTGCAGGAGTTGGTTCTAGATTTCTACCATGTGGAGAGAGAAATCTTTTAAAATATAAAGCATTTAATCTAAAATGTAAAATGTATAGTTAATTTACATTGCTTATTCTAATTCATAGTCATCACCAAGGAGAAAGACTTTGAGTAGTGTCATTTCATCATGAGTTAAAAGGCGATGCTTTGATTGAAAGTCAGAAAAAAAGTCAATACTAGTATAAGATGGGAGCCATACATATCTTTAAAAGATGAGAGGCACCAGTTAAAAACACAATACTTCATTCTTTTGAGGATTTATATTTGATTGGGATTTGGTTTTCTAATACCTTCTGCTATTAAATTTAGTTTGTAATGTTTCAAACATTAAAAAAAAAAACTGTGGAATCAGATAGTGAAATGATAGAGACAGAATTATAAGAAGGATTTTTTTCCATGTAAACAGTGGCTGCATAGAAAGCAGTAGCTTCGTCCTTTCTTCCTAAGAGCTATATACTATTAAATTGAAGGTTATAGCAAAACAGAATGAGTTACAGGAAACTGCTACAATAGTGGTTCTGACTACAGGAATAAACTCTTGAAACTACATTTTTAACACATAATTATGCGTTTTTATGCAATGTGTCTGAGCCAAAATTAAATAAATTGTACAAAATTCCGTAAAGTCCTATTTTAAGATTCTCCTTTAATACTGTGAAGTCAATTATTGGAGTGACATAGCAGCATTTGCTATTCCTTATTAGTCTGTAAATTAACATGCAATACTTCTATTTGAAGTCAGTCCGACGCATCAATCAATTTGCCTTTACACTCAACTTACCTACACAATTTTTTTAATTAATCAAATGTTAAGTCCTTTGCACGTTCTCACATAGATTCTAAATAAGCATACACGATCTTTAGATGGTCAGAACATATTCGTTTAAAGAGAGAAGGATAAGACGTTGGCTTAGGATTCAATCTGGTTTGAAATTACAAATAGTGATTATGAACCGAGCTGTTCTTCAGAAATCTGAGATTGCTTTGCAATGCAGACATCGTTATAGTGTTCTAAACGCCTTAGCATGGTGGCATACATGCACAGCCTTTCACTGCCTAATATATTTACATCACCTCTTTTTTCCTAATGGAGCTCAATATTTCAAGAACAGTTCATCATAAATCCTTAAGTAAGTGTATTATGAACACAAAATATACATGAGGGGAAGAAAAAGATAGGCTTTGAAAACCGTTAAAGTTTTTTTGTTTTGTTTTGTTTTTACATTAAATGTGATTATCAATCACATTTGGATAGAAAACAATCCAAACTGGAACTGAGACATCAGTCAGTCTCATTTCTGGTTTAAAAATAAAGTATAAATAATAAAGATAAAATTAGCTACTTAGGATAACAGTAATCATGTTCAACTCTAGAGGTACATGAAAAATAATAGGCTTCCTGTGTTTCTTCAGTTCTTGGCAGATGCCCTAAGGCATTCACCATATGCATGTAATTCTTCCAGTAAACACTAGGGGCAATGTGGCATAATTACTCCTGGTGGGGGGCGGTCCTCAGCAAACATGCTTCTGAGGATATATTATTCTTCTCATAAAGTCCTTTCTTAGGCATTGTGTTTCTAGTCTTCCCTCAACTGCATAGATTTATGTTGAATTAAGTCTAATCAATACACCATAACAACCTTCCTTGGAATTTTTTAATTGTTCTGTTCTTGAATTATGGCAGAATTCAAAGATATCTCATTACTATGCAATTAAAAATAACTTTAGAATGATCATTTTGAAAAGGTAATTCGCAACGTTCCTGAGGACATAGCTAAGAGTTACAGCTCTTGTTTATCTTTGCAAGGCCCTGGTGTTTATCCTTAGAACTAGGCTGGGATGAGGTAAAAAAAATAAAATAAAATAACAAATAAAGATTGATAGATGAATGTCTAAATGTGTGATCACTACTCTTTAAGCCAGTTTCTGCTTTTAAAGATTTGAAGCCTCATCTTCCAAAGTACATGTTTTCAACCAACATCATTATTAACCCCAGAGACATAAAGCTCAGACTGTACAAGGCTATATGGTTAAAAGACCACTTAGCAAAACAGCCTAGATTTTGGAAAGGCTGAGCCCTCTGTTCAGTAAAAACATAGATATACTAAACCATCTATTTAGAAAAGACAAGACAGGAGCATTTTAGAATTTGAAGGTGTCACTAAAAAAGAGCTTCTCTGAATTTTTGAGCTATTGGTCTCCCAAGGGAGTGGTAAATTTGGAAAGAGACCAGACTGCAAAATCAGACTATAGGTTATCTCCTTGAAGCTCTGGGAAATTAATAGCTCCTCTACCTGAATCTTTAAGCAATTATCCTCAAAACAATCTCCAGAACTTTCTTGTAATTGGTCTGGATTTGATTTTCTTTGAAATCCTGAATGATTCATGTTACAGATTTGTATGTTAGTCATTCACAATTTATAAATGGCAACTTAACTTCAGTATTTATGAATTACAATCAATACTCTAGCAATCAAAACACTCACCTTCTCTACTTCAATGCATCACTTTCCTTTTTCGAGACTGCTAGATCACACGCAAACCGGTCTTGACTTGTTTGATTTGAGTTTAGGCAAAAGCAAGTTTTGAGACCGTTCAGTCGTAGAAGATAAGAAATTTAGAGCCAGGGTAGTGTGTATGTGTGTGTGTGTGTGTGTGTGTGTGTGTGTGTGTGTGTGTGTGTGTGTGTACGTATAAAACAGGCATCTTTGAATCATTGATCTACTGATGTAAATTCTTGACTAACAGTTCAGCTTTTATACACAAAGTATTTTATAAATATCATCAATGACTATTTAGTTTAGAAAAAATATCAGATTGCTATTTGGAAGTTTAGTAAGATGAACAGAGGTGAACCAGACAACAAAGCTATTGGGTGTCCAGGGGCGTTGGAGTGCATTCAGTGTGGGCTGTGATAGGAGATGGCTGAAGGGTAGAGCCCTAATACTGTTCAGCAGATTGCAGTTTCACGAAGCTGCAAAACATGTCTTAAGAGAGGCTTTTTTTCCTCCGAGGAGCCACTGCCTCTCTCTCCACCGGCGTCTGCTTTTCTTCTGAAACACTTTCATAATCAAGTGACTTTCCTTGCATGGGTGCCTGGGGACAGCGGGGATTTCTCTGAGGATGAGGAAAGTTACATATTGATTACTGTTGCTCCCGGCGTGTTTTCTCCCTAGCTAGCTTGCACACTACTCCGCTCTCCAACGCTGGACTTCACAGGCACTCACTGAAATAAGCAACGCACTGTGCGAAAACGCGTACACACACACACACACACACACACACACACACACACACACTCCGCACCTCCTTCAGATGAGTGCACGAGGAGTCAGAAAATCTGCATCTCCCTTGGCCTCTGTGTGTGTGTGTGTGTGTGTGTGTGTGTGTGTGTGAGCTGACGACGTGTGTTCGAACGCGTGTGAACAGAAATGCATCAGGAAGACCGCAGCTACCTCACTCTGCAAAGTAGGCGGTGTTTCTCAAGCCTGCCTGTGTATCCGGTCCCCAAATACAATCGAGTCACTGTCAAACTTTTTTTTTTTCTCTCTCTCTCTCTCTCTCTCTCTCTTTCTAGAGAAAGATAGCCGAGCTGCCTCGCCCTGGAGCTGAGGACCCGGACGCCGGATGGCTCAGGGCTGGGCGCCGCCGCCGCCGCCGCCACCGCGGAGACTCAGCAGCGCGGGCTCTGCTGGCCGCATAGCTCTCGCCCGGGACTCAGCTCGTCAATGACTCTCAAGCGCTGGGGCTGCTGGCCCCGCCCCCGCCCGCCGTTTCCCCACCTCCCATTGGGCGTGGGCCGAGGAGGCAGGGCCTGGCTCGCCACGCCGATTGGCTGGCGGAGAATCAGTATCAATGTTTAAGCGGCGGCGTGAGGTGAATAGAGTCAGTCAGCAAGAGACGCTGGGGAGAGAATCCGGACTGCCAGCCCGGCGGCTGCCGCAGCGGCGGAGGGGCAGCCCGGAGACGCTACTCCAACTGTTGAATTGAATTTTCCACCTTCCATTTCCTCCGCGCCTTGGCTGGCGGAGATGGATTTATTCGGTCTGAAATCTGCACGGCTTTCTCAGGCTTTGGGGTGATTCTGACAGGCACCAGACTGAAAGAGACCACCCGTGACAGAAAAAAAAAAATAAAAAGGAGGAATAAAAAAAAAAAAGAAAGAAAGAAAAGAAAAAAAAATCCTCCTCAACAGACTGCACAATTAGCTATGCACACCGATGCTGGACTTTGTGAATAGAGACCACTGGGAGGAAAAATCTTGAACTATGATCTTGGGCTAAGCTGTGAATCATTACTGGAAACGTGCTTTTCCCCCCCTAAGACTGAGAGATTTGGGGGCATCTCACGCCTAACCAAGTGGAAAGGTTTTTTTTTTTTTTTTTTCTTTTTTAAAAAATCAGATTAATACTCGTAAGCAAAGCAGACGCCTTGTTTTGCAGAGCCTCGGACTCCGGCCGAAAGAGGTAGAGTAAAAAGTGCTGCTGGGTTCAGCTTCGCCTTCCTCCCCCACTCGCTTTTTCTCGTTTTCTGACCCCCACCCCCACCCCTCATGAATCCAGCTGCTTTTTTTTTTTTTGGATTATTTTTCCTCTTGAGTGAGTCAGAGAAAGCGTTAGGAAGAAGCCGCAACTAATGTCTGTGAAGGGAGGACCGTGAGGGGAGAGTGAATACGATTCGTTCCGCTGCTTCTGACTCATCCGGCAGATCAGAACACCTGCATTTTCTGAATGTGTCATTCCCGTATACCGAGGCGCCTGGAGAAGCAGAAATAATGTGTAGATCAACCCGCGCCTAACCTCCCCTGGGTGGTGGAGGTAGTTTCCCCGGGTGGGCGCCCTGGCAGAACCCCTGGTGGCCGCAGCTCCTCACCCTCTGCCCTCCCCAACTCGACCAGAGACCGTGAGAGAGCCAGGCTGCAGAATGCAACACGCCAAACCTTGACGTGTTCCATCCACCCTACTCCTGCCTGTTTAAAACAACAACAATAATAATAGTAATAACAGTAAGGGGGTGAAAGCCTGCGCTTCGTTTCCTTAAAATATTCCCCACTCTTGTTCCTCGCCAAGGTTTTCCTTTTTAGCTGAAAAGGACTGGGAGGCTGGGCCACTGGAAGGAGATGCTGAATAGAAAGAAAAGAGCCACTTGACAGCCCAGCCCTGTGAATGCAGAGACTGTTTCCCTTCTAGCGAGAGACAGGGAGAGTGTGTGTGTGCTAGGACTGAGAGGGCTGCCTCCCCCTCCTTTCGAGTCTGCCCTCCCCCTTCAGATCTGCACGTCTAACCATGAGTTGCCTGTTGATTTCCTTTCGCCTGGCAAGAGAAGCAAACTGGAATTAAACTGCGTGGAGTGAAGTCCTTGCTTGCAGGAAGAGGATGGGATGGTAGTGGCGGCTCCCGGCTTGGCGTAGAGACACCACAGTGTTCGACAAACCGAGGCGGAGAGAGATCTCTATATTTTCTCCTCCCAATAGGCTCTCAGCGCAAATGCTGATCAGGCTGTGGCTTTTTTGATTTTGGGGGAGAGCCTTCTCCGAGGAAGAGAGGGGAGGAGCCTGGTAAGGGGAGGAAACTACAAATCGGGACACTAGGTTGTTTTTTTTTTTTTTCTTTTTTCTTTTTTTTTTTTTTTTCCGCTGCATTTCCTCCCTTCCCTTTGGCTGCTCGGAAAGGAGAGAGAGAAAGGGGGGAAAAAAGAAAAGAAAAGAAAAGAAAAAAGACTTGGCTCGGAGACGCAGTCCGCCGCCGCCGCCGCCGCTGCCTAAGCCAGCAATGCGAGATTAGATCTTCAAATGCAGCAATACACTGCCTGAAAGCCGACCATCCTACACAACGAGCAGACATTTCTCCGTGCTCCAGGGAAGCCTCAAACATACATATGTGTCTGTGACTCTTTGCTTCGTCCCTACTCATTCCCATCCATTTCATCACCGAATACGAGTAACTAAGGATTCCACTTTCCGATCTGCCTGGAGACACACCTCCCAAAGCCCTCCCCCACCGAATCGAAGAGTATTCTGTAGGCTGCCGGAGGGAGTGGATTTTTGCAGCGCCTAGCGGGAGCGAGGAAAACCCACCAATTCTTCAGCTCATTATCATCTCTCCCAGACTCTATTTCCTTCCTATCGCCAGCCTCATCACGCAAGTTTGAGCCTTCTGAAGTCCAGGCGGAAGAGACAAAGCCTTGGGCTCGCCCTCAGCCGCAGGGAGCCGCCGCCTTGCTCCGAGCTGCTGCAGCTTCGCTGAGCCGCTGCTTCTCATCCAGTGCGAATGCTGTAGATCAACAGGTTCGGACAACTTGAGCGGAATAAGGAGAGACTGACTGGTGCCGCAGCCCGGGTGCGGAGGGAAGGAAGGACTCACAGACTTGTGGCTCGCTCCGAGCTCTGACGCTCCGCCCCGGTTCCAGACTGGCGCGCACCCACCAGCTCGCACCTCCAGTCCGGCTGCTCCTGCTCCCACCCCACCGGTCTGGGATGTACCTTTCCATCTGTTGCTGCTTTCTCCTGTGGGCCCCTGCCCTGACACTCAAAAACCTCAACTACTCAGTGCCAGAGGAGCAAGGGGCCGGCACGGTGATAGGCAACATAGGCAAAGATGCCCGACTGCAACCCGGGCTTCCGCCGGCTGAGCGCGGTGGCGGCGGCGGGCGAAGCAAGTCCGGCAGCTACCGGGTGCTGGAGAACTCCGCACCGCACCTGCTGGACGTGGACGCGGACAGCGGGCTCCTCTACACTAAGCAGCGCATCGACCGGGAGTCCTTGTGCCGCCACAATGCCAAGTGCCAGCTGTCCCTAGAGGTGTTCGCTAACGACAAGGAGATCTGCATGATCAAGGTAGAGATCCAGGACATCAACGACAATGCTCCCTCTTTCCCCTCGGACCAGATCGAGATGGACATCTCAGAAAACGCGGCGCCCGGCACCCGCTTCCCCCTTACTAGCGCACACGACCCTGACGCTGGCGAGAACGGGCTCCGCACCTATCTGCTCACCCGAGATGATCATGGCCTCTTTGCACTGGACGTCAAGTCCCGCGGCGACGGCACCAAGTTCCCTGAGCTGGTCATCCAGAAAGCCCTGGACCGCGAGCTGCAGAACCACCACACTCTGGTGCTGACTGCCCTGGATGGCGGTGAGCCTCCGCGCTCTGCCACTGTGCAGATCAATGTGAAGGTGATCGACTCCAACGACAACAGTCCAGTCTTCGAGGCTCCCTCATACTTAGTGGAACTGCCCGAGAACGCGCCCCTGGGCACCGTGGTCATTGATCTGAATGCCACGGACGCTGATGAAGGTCCCAACGGGGAAGTACTCTATTCCTTCAGTAGCTATGTGCCCGACCGCGTGCGGGAGCTCTTCTCCATAGATCCCAAAACCGGCCTGATCCGCGTTAAGGGCAACTTGGACTATGAGGAGAATGGCATGCTGGAGATCGACGTGCAGGCCAGAGACCTAGGTCCTAACCCAATTCCAGCCCACTGCAAGGTCACGGTCAAGCTGATCGACCGCAACGACAACGCGCCGTCCATTGGTTTCGTCTCCGTGCGCCAGGGGGCGCTGAGCGAAGCCGCCCCGCCTGGCACAGTCATCGCCCTGGTTCGGGTCACTGACCGAGACTCAGGCAAGAATGGGCAGCTGCAGTGTAGGGTACTGGGTGGAGGAGGGACTGGCGGTGGAGGTGGCCTAGGGGGGCCGGGTTCCGTCCCCTTCAAGCTTGAAGAGAACTATGACAACTTCTACACCGTGGTTACTGACCGTCCGCTGGACCGCGAGACACAGGACGAGTACAACGTGACAATTGTGGCCCGGGACGGGGGCTCCCCTCCACTCAACTCCACCAAGTCCTTCGCTGTCAAGATTCTGGATGAGAATGACAACCCGCCTCGGTTCACCAAAGGGCTGTACGTTCTCCAAGTACACGAGAACAACATTCCAGGAGAATACCTCGGTTCAGTGCTCGCCCAAGATCCCGACCTGGGCCAAAATGGGACAGTGTCCTACTCCATTCTTCCCTCACACATTGGCGACGTGTCTATCTACACCTATGTGTCGGTGAACCCCACTAACGGGGCCATATATGCCCTGCGCTCCTTTAACTATGAACAAACGAAGGCTTTTGAATTCAAGGTGCTGGCTAAGGACTCGGGGGCACCAGCACACTTGGAGAGCAACGCCACTGTGAGGGTGACAGTATTAGACGTGAATGACAATGCTCCAGTGATTGTGCTCCCCACTCTACAGAACGACACAGCTGAGTTGCAGGTTCCACGAAATGCTGGCCTGGGCTACCTGGTAAGCACCGTGCGCGCCCTGGACAGCGACTTTGGAGAGAGCGGGCGCCTCACGTATGAGATTGTGGATGGCAACGACGACCACCTGTTTGAGATCGATCCGTCCAGCGGCGAGATCCGCACGCTGCACCCCTTCTGGGAGGATGTGACCCCCGTGGTGGAGCTAGTAGTGAAGGTGACTGATCATGGCAAGCCCACCCTGTCCGCGGTGGCCAAACTCATCATTCGTTCAGTGAGCGGCTCTCTGCCTGAGGGGGTACCGCGTGTGAATGGGGAGCAGCACCACTGGGACATGTCGCTGCCTCTCATAGTGACTCTGAGCACGATTTCTATCATCCTCCTAGCGGCCATGATCACCATAGCTGTCAAGTGCAAACGGGAAAACAAGGAGATTCGCACTTACAACTGCCGCATCGCCGAGTATAGCCACCCACAGCTAGGCGGGGGGAAGGGCAAGAAGAAGAAAATCAACAAAAACGATATCATGCTGGTGCAGAGCGAGGTGGAGGAGAGGAACGCCATGAACGTCATGAACGTGGTGAGCAGTCCCTCCCTGGCCACCTCCCCCATGTACTTCGACTACCAAACCCGCCTGCCCCTCAGCTCGCCCCGGTCAGAGGTGATGTATCTTAAGCCAGCCTCCAACAACCTGACTGTCCCGCAGGGGCACGCAGGCTGCCACACCAGCTTCACCGGACAAGGGACTAATTCGAGCGAGACCCCTGCCACTCGGATGTCCATAATTCAGGTAGGAGACTTTTAGGGTAAAAGGGACTTCACTTGAAAGTTGCTGGTAGTGCTTTCCCAAGACCTTTGGATAGCTGAAAGCCACATGGCCAGCAGCAATGTGCGTGGGGTGGGTAGTAGTTAATTAAAAAATGGTCCACACCTTTGTCCCTGTGTGCACACCATTTCCTATTCAGAATCCCTCCTGTGTAAATAGTTTAAAATGCATGCCTTACCTCTATTGCATTTTTTAAAGTTTATTTTTACAGATTTAAAAATGATAGCAGCAGTCAATATTTAAACTTCATTTTATCTGTAGGACTACATTTTTTTCCATAGCAAGATTTCTACAGTAGAACCAAAAAAAGTAATTCTCTTTAATGAGTTGTATTCCACTAAAATCTTTTATGTTGATATGAAATTTTTATCCCAAATAAGAGCTAACTTCTTGAGTATGGAATGGTCACCAAATCAGTACTGTGAATCTATTTGAACAAAGTTTCACTCCCTGAGAAATCAGTTTTATGCTTTGAAAGTGTTTTAGGGACATGAGCCCCATTTATTCATGAACTAAACTTTCAGCTGAAGTGTTGGAAATATGGATCACATTCTGCAGTACTTTGTACAAGTTAGGCATAGTGATCAGGAAAAATCTTTGGAAAGAAATTCTTTATTCCAGGGGTTTCCTTGTGGTTTTCCTGTAGTAACCAGGGAATGAATAGTCTATTCCAAAGAGTCATAAGATCATTTTATGCTGTTGATGACAGGGGAGGAAGTTGCACTGAATCCCACCTTATTTATTTTTTGAACCATGTATATTTTCAGGCTATATATCAACATATATTGTTAACATAAAGTGAAAATAAAATCATTGCCAAAAGCATAGGCATTGATTCTTAAAGAAAGATGACTATGCTGTAATGGTCTAAGTAACCATCTGGTTTCCTTTATTCACTACTGACTCAAATCACCAAAATACTAATTCTTGGTTATCATAATATTCATAAGCATGTGTTGTTACAAATTACCCCAAATGAGCAATGCTTGAAGTTTGCAATTCAGCATAACCCAAAGTGACACTTGGGGTGGAAGTTTAGTTTGAAATAAATGAAAAGTCACCTGTCCATATTATTATGTCTTGAAAAGCTTGACACAGTAAAGTTACTATTGTCCAAATAGTGTTGAAGCTTCATAGCCCTGCTAATATAGACCATTCATACCCTAATACTTAACAGAAAATATTTCCTATGACAGCGTAATGAACCAGACTCATCAACTATGATGCTGTTGACAACTGAAGTATCGAATTCCACCTTGTGTAGTATATGAGTAATCATGCTATCATGGATTTAAAGTTAATGTAATACATGAAAGAAATTCTCAACTATAAAAACTTGTCTTTCTCTAATTGTGTGAAATTGATATTTATGATCACTAATATATCTATAAAGGGAATTATGATAAAATGCTTATTTATAGATGTGCTGTAGTAATTTTGGAATTGGAAATATTTTGTATAGCTTTCCTATATTTACGCCAATGGCAAGGTTGTCATTAAGGGCTAATATTTAGTCATCTACTTTAAGGGCTGTGAGTTGAATTCTCATCTAGTTTCCAACATTAAAAAAAATCATAAAATCAAGTTGGTACAGTAAAATTCTCAACAAGTCTGGCTTCTTAGACTAGTGAAGAGCACTCTTGAATAGAAATATCAAAAGCTTTGGAGGGATATGGTGCTTATACTCTGTTAACAACATTACCTTTGAAGCTGGTCATTGGTTATGGAGGATATTGATGGCTCCTCCCTAACAGTAAAACTCATGCCAAGGAAATCACAAATACTATCCAACCCCTCACATAATTTAAGCAAAAAATAAAAGACTGTCTTGATATTCTTTTGCTTCTAGAATCTTAATTTATTCCACCAAAATACAAAATGGACTTTAGTTTTGAGTATGCAATTTTTCCCCAAAGTGTCTCAATTTCCTATGCTATTTCTGTCTTTAAAAAATCTCAACCATTGTATTGCAAAGTAAAAAAAAAAAAAAAAAAAAAAACTCAACCTAAACTGATAACAGTTATTTCCCCATCATGTTTTTGCAGTCCTTTAAAGGATGAGTTATAAAATCCTGATAATCTCCTTGGAAATGTACCTTATTGATATTTACTATGAAAACCATAATAAATTATCAAGTTGCTATCCCTACCCCTTTTCTTTCCCTTAATGATAGTGCTGCAAACACATTGTGCTCAAGTGGAGTGATGAAAGTCTTCAGGAATTCCATTATCTTACATCAAGCTCATTTGTTAGCGTGTGTGTAATTTACCCTGAAAAGTAAATATGCTACTAATTTCATGTCTCTTCCTAAAGGTAGACTCTTATTTCACAAAATCAAGTTGGATCAACAGCTAGTAGCTCTGTTTCATCTTTCTTTTCCAGTATCTTGCATGGTGCTTTGAAAGTGCTTAGTATCCATTTACAAATGGGTTAAACAAACTTTCATAACTGTGCTGCAATATCCTTGTACAAAAAGGTGATATGAAATACAGCAACTTTGGGACTGGAAGCCTCACATTCCAGCTAGAGTAAAAACTGGTTTCAGTCAGAAAGTATTTTTATTGCTGGACCCAAGGTTCATGCTTTCAGTTTTTGTTTCATTATAGGTGTATGTATATTTATTAACAAAGATTTCTGAAAAGAGATTTTATTTTTATTAAATTTTGTGAATTTGTATAAACAAAATCAGGATATAAAGTATTTAGACTATAGATATGTGACTAAAATATCTATAACAGCACAGGAATCACTGTACTACATTAAAGTTTTTGTAAAATTGTATTTATTTTAAGGTATAGAAGTTGTGTTGAAGAATAGGAACACAGATTTTTAGTAGGTAAGGTAGACTACTGTATAAACATAACATCATTTCCATTGCAGATATTTCCATATGTATTATTTTGTGTGGTGATGTAAAACATAACATTCATATAGTAAACTTTACAAATTCTGAAGAATAACTGTTAATCTTGGTTTACTAGGTACAAGCCCATACTTTTAATACCAGCTGTAGGGAGATGAAGTTGGAGATCAGTCAGAAGTTCTATGTCATTCTTGGTAACATAGAGTTTGAGGACAGCTTGAGATACATGAGGCCCCACCTCAAGAAAACAAAACAAAACAAAAAAGTAAGTTAAGTCTCACAGACTTCTCAACAGGTGTTCTGTGTAGTCCTCATTGAGAAGAAGGGAAAAGGTAGGGACACCTTTCTGATGACAGGCTTTCCTGATTTTTGTCTTGCTTCTTTTTGTTTTAAATGTCTGTGTTCTCCCCCAGTTCCTACTGCAGTCAGTTTTAATATATTCTTATAGAAGAAAGTGCATTAACTCAGCAAAAAGGTTTCCTGAAATTAAATTTTAAAAATACTTAGTTTTACAGATCAACCTAAAAAAATTATGTCCATTCACTTCAGAGTCCTCATAAAAAAAAAAAAAAACAATAAAATTCTTTTGAAATATGTACATGGGGCTTACAACAGAATTACAGCAAATATAAATTCAACACAATATATTGAATATAAATGAGGATATTGTAAGTGCCTAGAGCCAACCCAAATATGTAAAATTGAGATTGAATTGAAAAGGAGTAAGCTACCATGTGTAAAGAGTTAACTGTATTTTAGAAAAGATGAAAGTTGAATTGTCTTTGATAATGATATCATCCACTGTCTGTCTTTATTCCCACTAACACAGGAGATTCTTCACTGTATAATCCTGTTCATATGAGTTCCCAAGACCACACATGATCTTCCATAGCTTGTATTCCTTTAAATTAATGAATTCAGCAACAGATGCACAGTATAAATATGTTTTTGTGTCACTTCAAATTTTGAAGATATTTTGCTACAATTTTTGTGGTAAGAAGCTAGCACTTGCTTAATCCCACACACTCGTCACTCTTCATAAAGTATATAATCCTTACTTATGAGGATTATGTTGGATTGAGCAGGAAAGGGATGGCACTGCCATACTGCATGTCTCCTGAGATATTTTGCACTTTTCGTTTCTCCCCCCTCAAAGATTCTTCAAAACATAGGAGGATTAACTTCTACTTTAGTTTAATGACTATACACCATCAAACATTTTTGTTTCATTATGCATTGAAAACATATGAAGTATTTAACAATCTAAAATTTAACCAAGCATTAGGTGTTTGAAATTTCTTTGTAGGAGGGTTTAAATTTTTGTAAAGTTCTAAACTTATGACTAGTGTTCTTATCAAAAAGCTAATATTATTCTTAGCCATATGTGTTTCTGTGGCTATTTGACCTCCACTGCAAACCTGTATGCATTTCTCTATTTCATGATAAAGAAAAAAAAAGTTACTACAAACTAGAAGCCACAGAATTTTATTTTTAATATCAGGTGACACAAATCTCTTCATGAATTAAGAAGTTTGTTACCTACTTGCCTCCAGATTTCAACAAATTTTCCAAAATGACGGGCAGGTGATCCTTGACCACCTTCAAGGTGAAAATTTTGTAGGTTTTGATTGATTGTAGAACCAATTCAATTTTTTATTTTATTTTACTTGTGTGGTTGAGTTGAGTTACTTTAATACTGTAAATGTATTACATATACATTTATATTAAGGATTTAAAAATTATATTTTTAGCACCTTTTCTTATGTAAAATTTTATGTGATCAGAGAAAAAAAATGCCCTGAAATTCTTATCTCAACTTCTCAAATTTAGTTAGAAAATAATTTATATTCCTTAGAACAAAAAATGACCACTGATTGTATTGTTCACTCACAGAAAGTTCTGTCTATTAAGTCAGTGTTGCAATAGATGATGTGTATTATTAACATATATACAGTGCCTAGAAAAAATTTTAAATGTGAATTTAAAATAATTACTCCTAAAATAACCCCAAACTATCATCTCAGTTAAAGAATTATGTATATTATAAGAGGGGACCATTCAACTTTTGGGAGTGAATGTTTAGTGTTGTTTTTAAGTGCAGTTTCTTACTATATCATGAGACAGCACTACTGTCATGTCTGAGATCTAAAATTCCTCATTGTGAGTACAACTTATGTAACATAGTGCAACAGAAATGCATATAGAAACACAGTGCTTATAAGTTAAAATATCTTAAGATATTAAAATTAATAAAAGTTTACTTGTATTTAGTAAGGTTGGACTTGCCTATGCTTATTAAAATATGAAGAAATAAACTTTTGAGAAAAGTAGTTATGTGTACACCTATGTATTTATTGCCTATGCATCTGAATATTTTCAGTACCAAATATGTATGTAAATATACAAGCACAAATATCTCATTTTTTATATATTTTAATTCAAATGAGTTCACTCTATAAAGAACAACTGAGACCTATGTTTTCCTTTGAAAATATGTTCAACGTGAGAACTTAGAGCTCATAGGGGTTAAGGAAAGTAAACACAAATGTCAGGCAAGTGTTTGGTACTTTGGGGACTGGTGGGGTGGCTGGAAATGTTAACAACATATGGTGTAAGACTGATGATGAAAGACCAAGAGGAAGAAGTCCCTACAGCTGGGCTCAGGTCAGTGAGGAAATGAAACTTAACTCCCTGATGCAGGGAAGTCTTGCAATACACTCAATAGTGGGTACATTCTTACAAATGCACCTTCTAATTACAATATTACTCATTGCTCTAGAATGTATTCCCCTAGGTAATATGTCTGTTTAATAAATCCCACAGGGCATTACCTTAAAGTCATATTTTAGTAAAGCATTAGTGGAGTGATTTCTTTGGATTAAATTCCTTCAACCAGTGATGTATAATTGGTAGAGAATAGCACAGTTCATTTTTTTTTTTTTTACTTATCATTTTGGAGATAGCGTGACTTCTGCCACCCACTTACAAGACACTTTCGAAGTTCATCAGACCTACACTAATCTATTGTCAACCTACTTTAGTAAAGGAGACTTTGACATGAATTCCCCTCAATGGCAGCATACTGTATTTTATAGCAAGTCATAGCTTTCACCGCTAGCTTTGACAGTGATGTATTGCTATCCTTTGGTCTCTGGAAATAAATCATCTATAATAAAGAAGTCCTTAATGGCATCAACATCTCACTGTGACTAAGCAGAAATATGTTCTTGCTTCCTTGCTACTGCAGAGGAATCAGTTCAGTATTTTAAAGGTGTAGCATAAAAGAAAACCTCACAGCAAGATATAAATGCAAGTTGTGGCTTTATGGGAGGCATATTTCACTTACATGCCCTGTATTCTAATAGACTATGAAATTGTTTTCAGGCAGTGTTTGAGAGAATCTGTTGATATACATGTGACACAGTATTGTTTGTCTGTTCTGGTCATAGTGACATTCTGATTACTGGTATTTGTAGGCTTTGCTCTGGATCTGTTCCAGGCAGTTTTATTGTAGTGAAATGGTTCTTATGGTTCATTGAGCATCTAACATAACTATGCCGAATATGATTGGCACGTTTGCATATATTTATTTAAAAATAAGGCAGTTAAACAGCATAATTATGGGAAAATGAATCATGACAATAAAATACTATTTGAGTTAACAAGCTTTGTGATCAAAGAATAAATACAGGTTGGAAAAATGAAACTTTATATGTAACTAATCTACATAAATAAACGTTGGTCTGATTAGAGGAATGGAATATATTAAAATGCTTTAATGATATTAAAAATGCATTTTACTTGGGCATTTTGAAATATTTCATGACCAATGTTATCTTATTTTCTTTATATTTAAATTCTATGAAATAGTCTTATCAACCATATTAATGTTATATAAAATTTGTATGATAAAGATAATTTAATTTTAAAGATCCTGCTTGGTTTAAAAATACTCTGCCTAAATAATACTTAATACTTTTTAAACTTGCAATGTCTTTATTGATTTTTAATTACTGAAACACATTAAAGGGACCATTTAAAGGACAATTTCTTGTTTACTTCCTTTATTAGCTAAAAGCAGTCTTTTGTAGAGTTTAAAAGCCAAAGATTTTAAAATTAATTTCAAGTTTCAAAGGTATACATTTGAAATTGTTTGTAGATATTTACTGCTCTTTGCAAACATTAGTTTTATGCTTATAAACTATGCTAATAAATATGTAGGTGCTAGTTATAGTTTTTGAACAGTCCCAGTGTTATTTCAATGGCATTCACATTTTAGGTAACAGAACTTGAGAACTGACTCATGTTCTCTACATAACTATGATGCTTTATATGTAGATTTTTTTCATCTTTATTTTCATATAACAACTTAAAACATAGTTAATATGTAAGACCTAAATATATGTACTTACATTATTTTTGACTGAACTCTTAGTAATCATATGGATATATACAACTTTAATATCTTCCAGTAAAATTCAACCCAAAATTCAAGTTTGATTATACCCTAAATTTAACTTTTGTATATTTGTACAAAATGGAAATATATAGTTATATTATTGCTTAAAAGAATTCAGGGATCAGAAAAAGCTTTCTTATTCTTATTATCAAAATCTAGACTATGTCTTTAACACATTTTTAAATTTGTCCTTCCATTGTAAATTTCTTATCCATTTTGAAATCTTGACACTAGACTTTTCTCCTTTAATATATAACACTGTTTTTCAAACCATAGTTCTCAACATAGATACCTTTACTAAAGTTGTTTACAAACAGCTAATTTTTTCACATTACATTAAAATTATTGTATGACTGAATATCCAATGTTATTTTTTTGCATCAATAGATAAATCGGGTATAGAATTAAGTTGCTTTTCACACAGAAAACAATTAATTTAAACACACGTACAAAGTGGCACTGTGTGCTTCTTATCAGTGCCTTTATTTCAGTAGATGATATAACAATAAGAAATTAGATTATTTGAGAAGTCAGTTGCCTATAACAACTGTTTCACTTGCCTGATTTGCAACAGAAGGGAATTGGCTTTTATTAAAAGGAATTATATTCTAACCCAAGCCTGGCAATTCCTTTATGATACATATTTTCGTTATTATTAGTCACACAAATATGCTGACAACTTTAAAATGGGTTACTTTGAATTCTATCATTAAATTGTGAAAAACAGGATAGTATTTCATCTAAAATTTGGTGATCCCTTTCTTGGAACACACTGGCCTTGCTTTCTAGCAGATTTTGCAGTCTTTCATATACTCTAGGAAAGTTTGTCCAAGAGAAACTCATTTCACCAAGAACAAACAGAAAAGGGAACTTCAGTTTATTATCATTTTTATTTTGCCTAAACAAAGAATTACAGAAAAAAAAATCTCCACATGCTTTCATGGTAAAATATTTGGTTGTTTGCTTTATTTTATTTTCGTTTGAATCTTTACACGGTCTTAAATTGAAATAACAACCTCAGACTTTTTTTTTTTTTGTCTCAAATTGTAATCTGATCTCATTATTTTAAACTTTGTCATTTAAGAAGTTCACTGGGCATGGGATATATGAAGTGTCTCTGCAATCTCAGAAAACAGTTAAATTAGTCTATAGAATCAACTTATATTTAGAATATTGTGTAGAATGGTTGCTTAGTGTAGAATTGTTGAGAGCAGAGAGGTATGAAAACAGAAGACAGTTAAATATCAATTCATCGACTGAAGTAAACATCTCTAACTTCGCATTTTTAATGATGGCACATCATGGTTAGTAATTATTAGCTGTGTGTATGTCCTGACCTTTGGAGGAAAACTATTATTTATCCCTATATGATAATAAGTTTGAAAAGAAGTCATGATCCTTTTAAAGAAACCAACATTTAGTTCAATTTTTAAGAGTTGATACCAGAAGCCTATTCTGAGATGTCGTCCTGATATCAGATGTGCCTGATACCAAATGACTGAGTAGCGAAAAATGAAGAACAGATGAGGAATACATTTAAGACTTTTTATTTCTGATTTTGAGCAATAGACTTTCCACTTTTTTTTTAAATAACCAAGACAATTACACAGTAATTTGGGTTAGAATGCATGCCCAGTTCCCCATCTCCAAACCCAATTTGTTACCACCTGTGGCTATTTCTATTAAAAAAAAAAAAAAGAAACATAATTACTATGAGTCTCAGCAGTCTTAGAGTAAATTTTTGCAATTACAATACCTCCCTTGGGCAGATGTGTGAAAATGGTAGATTAATTCCTGCCAGTATTTTTCTCTTCCTTGTGCGTTTTTAGGTTTGGTGTCTACTTATTAGAGTGAGTGTTTGCTCTGGGTAAAGGTCATGTCAGTGTTTCTGTAGTAAATCTCCAGAAATAAAGATCCACAAATCATCCATTAAATTTTGCCCCAGGCAAAAAGCTGACATGTAACAACTCTGGGATGAAGTGGATAATATTTTCCATTACTGTCCTCCGTGGCCTAAGTTAAGTTTGAAGTGAAACACTATGAGTATCCTGCTGTCCTAAGAGGCACAGCGAAAGTGTGTCTAAGTGAGTAGATGCTGTGGTAGTAATTTTGTTTTATGCTTGCTCCCAAGGCTACCTGAAGCCTAAAAGTTTAAAAGATGATAATAAAGGTATTAGGACTCAAATATTAACAACTTCTTTCCTTCCATCCATCTCTTTCCTGCAGAAATGTGGTGCTGCGTAAACCCGGTTCTTGATAAACACCTAATTGATGTATCTACATACAGCTTAGGGAATTCTTTTAAATTTCAACAGTCTTAAATGTCTGGATCAGTGTTTCAACAGTACAATAATAGTATTCAACTAATTTATCTTGTCTAGGTATTTGAAGATAGGTACCATATCTATATTTCTTTTTTTTTTTTTTTGTTTTGTTTTGTTTTTGTTTTTCGAGACAGGGTTTCTCTGTGTAGCTTTGCGCCTTTCCTGGATCTCGCTTTGTAGACCAGGCTGGCCTTGAACTCACAAAGATCCACCTGCCTTTGCCTCCCGAGTGCTGGGATTAAAGGCGTGCGCCACCACCGCCCGGCCCATATCTATATTTCTTAATACTGTATTTGATAGATACATACAGTGTGTGATATCTAATATACATTTAAAAATATGCATTCTTTGTAATGAAAACAAAACTTTTACTTAAGTTTCCAATGATCAGTATTTATATATATACATATATATATATATGTATATGTATATGTTAAAGCTTGAGCAGTGTCCAGTCTAAAACACACACACACACACACACACACAAACACACACACACACACACACACACATATATATATATATATATATATATATATATATATATATATATATATATATATATGAAGACAAATAATATATAGGGATAGATATGAAAATAATGGTCTCTTGAAAAATTTTAAAGCACTATATTTAGACAAATTTTCATATATAATGGTACCTTTTAAATAAGAACATTAAGAATTTCTGTGTTTATGCAAATATATTGCAAATCATAGAAAAAATATATTAGTGTTCAAAGTGTGCAGCTTTTATTAGCATCAAGCTTTCTCGGTATTTCTTCATACTATATATAGTATACATACATACACATGCATATGTATATGACATTCAAAGAAACAATAGTGTTGATTGCCACTTACTTAAATATTTCTTATTCTTTGCTATGGTTTACACAGCATTACAATTATGCCAGTGTTATATGAATTTACTAAAGCTGTCTCATCCAGCTATAATAAAATAATCATCTGAAAATCATTTTGTTTATATTTTGAGGTGCTTACACACAAATACGTTCCTGAATAATTTTTAAATGAGATGAAGTAATAGTGAAGCCATAAACATCTATTTGTAGTTGTTGAAGTATAATTTTATGATGTATTAATTTGGTACAAAATGTCTATCAGTTAATTTTCATAGAAAATTATATTGAAATTATCAAATATTTAAAAAATAAACTCGCAAAAATATTCACAAAATTTCAGATTCTGTTTTTATCATGTAGGTGCTGATGAAAACTTTTTGTGTATATTTAAAAAAGCTTTATAGAAATATTATGCTGCCCATTTTTATCTTGTTATTGAACTCGCAGTCACACCCTACATTTAATTGATTCATAATAATTAATTCAAGGAACAAATAGTAAAATAGTTTTTAAGTTAATTGAAAATGTTTACTTTTATGCTATTTTAAAACTTACTTGTTTTCCGAGTTCTATTTGTAAGGTTCATATCAAGTGATAAGGGGGCTTGAAAGAATAAAAGCTGCAAGAAAATTGAGTTTTTAAATCATATTAAAAGTTCATTCAGAACTGAGGATATATTTTAGTGGTAGAATAGTTAATCAGCATTCAAGACCTTTGGTGTAACCTCTAAGAATGAAAAAAAAAATTGTCATGTGTTCCTACTTAACCAGAGTATGCAGGATAGAAAGTAAAAGAAAATAGAAAGGAACGGTGATAATTCTAATTTTAATGTTTATGATTTATTTTGAATTTTATACAGATGACAGACACTTCTTGAAATGTTAAAGTAATAGTTTTAAATATTGCATGAGGTGAGCCTGCAGATGGTGAACTCTCACTGTTGACATTTATATTCACACTCATCTAAACAATATGATTCAAGTCTATCTATTAATTCATGCTTTAACATTGGCCTTTAGGAAGAAAGGCACATTGACAATCATCCTAACAAATGCATACAATGCAGATGGGTGACTTCCAGGATGGCTGTTTTCTTTGTTGTTTCAAGAATATTGAAGCAAGTGCTCTACCAAACACTACTGACCAGAAACTGGGCCTGTCATAATCTCTCCATGTTTTATTCATTTCTCTCCTATATTTCTTTTCCTTAAGACATTTTACATATATATGCATGATTTTTCTTTAAAGAATATAGCCAAAGCATCTTCCATATCTACAAATTCTAAATGATTTAGGGAGCACTGAAAATTTTGCAAAAACACAGTTTTCAAGCGTTTGTGAATTTTTCACAAGATATATAATTTTAAAATTGTCATCTGCTTAACAATTATGAAATGTTCTTTAAATATTTAAAAAAAATGAAACTGTCATTTAAAACACCTATGTGGATCATGCCTGTGATCTTCCTATTTGGACATCAGAGGCAAGAACAGCCCAAAGGGGAGGCTAGGCTGAGCTACATAGTTTGACCCTGTCTCAGGCAGCCAATGTCTGTAAACCTGCCTCTGTGGTACAGCACATTCCTACCCATGTCCAAAGCCTTGAGGCCAATCCCTAACACCATGGGAAAAAGTACATAATAGTGGGGGTATATGTAAGGAAGTATTACTTTTGCCTTATACCAAACTAACAATAATCATTCTTCTCATCTTTTGCCATGTTGGTCTTCTTTCTATGACTTTCCAGTGGAAAGTATGTGTTTAATGTATATATTAAAGTTCCTTGTATATTTAAATCTATGAGAATGTTTTCTATTTGAAATTCAGGTATATGTGTTGATGAAACACGATGGTGTTTATGACTAAAGTAACTGAATTATGTTTGTACCTGGGATTGTTGTAGTTGACATTTCAGTGTAGACATTCATCTGTAGTGATTGAATTAAGTAGTTTCATGTATTTCATTTTGAAAATACACTTAAGTAGACAAGAAAATTTGGAGTATTTATTAAAATAAACTATTTCTTCGTTTTTTGACATCTAGTAATGAGTATACATTTCTAAAATAAAAAAAAATTCTTTTATAGAGGAGCAAAAAAAGAAACTTCACAATGTGAGTTCTTCTTTTTATCTTTCAGGCAGGAATGCATACTAAAAGATACACTGAAGATGCCCTCATGTAAACTGCCATATCTAAAAAATTAGGGACTTACACTAAATTTTGCTTTCTAGTAAACTTTTCTGTTTACAGATAGGTATCTCAGTTCACACCAGCAAATTCATTCATGATATAACAAAAGGAAATTCACTTTGAATTTAACCAAACATATCTCACTTTTTAACTTGAAATTTCCCATTGAGTTTCAGTATGTATAAATTTGGTGTTTATATGAAATATTCATGATTTCAATGTAGAAATTAAATTTTCAAGGAAGTGCTGGTTATTTAAGAATGCTATAGTCTGGGTTTGGAATTTCAGGATATATTATGACATACTGAAAGGGTGAGAGAAGGAAAGGACTTCTGGTCAGTGTCCCCTGGAAATACACTAATTTGAGAAGAGGAGTATCATTTCACTTGGTTAATTGCAATAACCCATCATCTTGTTAGGACATTAGGGTACAATCAACATGGTGCATGAAAGCATTGAAAATCCAATCTTTAGCTTTCATTGCACCCATCTGCTCCCAGGAAATGTCATTAGAAATTTGAGCTCATGACCTTTAGCTTCTATTTAGGACTACAGATTCAAAACTGGTGTTTTCACACTGAACATTTTAAGAAATTTTGGTGAGTGCTCTACCCTGCACATTTCTAACCTAATCACCCTTTTAAAAATTGCCAAACTAAAACCACGCTAAATGACCTGGTGTGTATTTGACAAAAAAATAAACAAAGTTGTTCAATCTTGAGTGTGATTAAAAGCAGCGGATGTTCTACATCATTACGTTCTCTTATTAACTAGGGGGACTGCTCCAATTGTGACTGGTATTTTATGACAGACCTCTACTTCTCATCAATTATTCTCTGGCTCCATGGCATCCTTAATTTATGCCTATACCATCTAACTACACTGAAATTGCCTGCTAGAGCCTTTGAAAAAAATCAGTATATCTATTTAGTATTTCAGATGTTATCACGAATTTTGAAAATTTACTTGCCCTTGGCATTTTTTGTCAACATAAGTATGATAGTACAGAAACTTTCTAGATTACTTTTGTGTAGTCACTTAGAAGAGAGGAGCGTGATAAAATTATGTGCCTATCATAAGAAGTGAATTATGCAAATTGATGAAGATTTCTTGTCAACATTCATGTACTGCTTTGCTCAGTGAAATCCATGTAACTTGGAAAAGACTCATGATTAGACAGGTGTTTTTTTCAGCCCATGAGATCAAATTTCTGAAATATTTATATAGTGGCAAGCCAGATGTACACAGTTTAACCTTATAATCCCATTTCACAGCTTTTCTAAATACTTAGAAACTTGTTAAGTTAGAGGCTGATTGTTTTGGCAGCCTATCCCCAATAATAGGATTCAGATATTCCTTATTTACAAGCCTGTGCTGTTAATATAATCCAGTATATTAAATCACAGGGAAACTAAACTGGAGATTCTATGCGAGGGCTAATTGACAGGGAAGCTTTTCTAAAGCTTTTTAATTTGGTTTTTATTGACTGCATAATATCAAGAACACACATATCATAAGTGAAAGATATAAATGTTTTGGATGCTATGCTACTACCATTTGAGTGTGAAGTAGTTACTGTTCCGATCTCTTGTACTCCTATCACAATCTTGATATAAGCCACATAAGACCAGGCATCTGCTCTTTAAAATATTTCTTTCAACATCCTCTCCATTGCAAGGCTTACTGTCATTTGACATGTGGAAGTATTTTAAATGCACTCATCTGGGCTTTTTAAATGAATAGAGGCAATGTAGGGTAATGTAATAATGCGTCATGATTTTCATTATGCTTATTTATTGGTTCTGCAATAATGGAAAACAAGCTTATTGTTATGCTTTTAGCTAGAGCTATTATGCACTATGGTCCTTATGCTCCATTTTTGTATTTCTGCGATTCTGTATCCTCAAAGAAATGTGCATCAGGATTCTTAAACTTACTTAGATTAGGGAATGCACTTCATTTTTTAATTTTTTATATTAAATCTATGTCATTTATAAACTGATTATATTTGAAACAACACATGCACTTGCAAAGATGGGAAAGCCTTATTTTTCAACTTGTATATGACAACTCCAAGTTTTCTATTTTAAAGAAAAGTCAGGAGAAAGCAGGCTATTGAGAAACTATCTCCTGTTGCTTTATTTCTTTTAGGGAAAATTACGTAAATTGTGTTATATCTTTTTCAAAAAAAAAGGTCTAGTGTACCATTAAGAAATTGACAAACTAAAATATGAAACATTAGTTTTTTAACTCATAGAGAATTTCAAGAAGTGAGGATGAGACATCCATTTATTAGATTTCAGGCCCCAGCTTTTGTAAGATGATACTTCTGCTCCACTAGAATTTTTGCTTTTAAACGTATGTGGCTCAGACTCAGGGACTAGCAGTCTTATGTGCCCGGATTTCAGCTACTCTGTCACTGCACCAGGATCTGTAAAAAACCCTCATGGATGAATGTCCTACATCTAAGACTAAGTCCTTCTTTCTTGTCTGGACTTGACTGAGTTTTTAAGTTTGTCTAGCCAGAGAAACTTCTTTAGGGAGCACTTACCTATCCCAAAGCCCTGATATGCGGACTCTATTTTTCCTAGTGAAGTAATTTTCTATTGTTGATAGCTTTCAGTTTCTCCAAGTGTCTTTGAAAAAAACTAACTATACACCTCCCCCCAAATTTCATGAGAAAAATCATTGTTTCTGGGATGTAATGAGGTCTCATTACCTAAGTGATGACGAGAAGTATAAAAGGTTTCATTTATATTTTTAATTACCTATAATTTGCTAATCTGACCTAGTCATTGCTAACCTTTCATTTTATAAATCTATAATTTCTTTTCAATTACAAAAATCCACAGGACTCAAATCTAAACATATTTAATATCATTTGTATTTTTTTATTGATTCTTCTTATTGTGAATTGACATTTCTCATGCTGAGAGATTACTATGTTCACTATTGAGATGTTGTACCAGTCCTTGATGGGATGAAAAAATATATAACTATATGTCCAAACATTTAAAATGTGAAAGAGTTTTAGGCTTTGATACAGTCTAGTAGAAGGATTTAGGGAAGGGATTAATTTCTACTTTATGTATATGCACATGCAATTTAGTTTTTTAATGTACGCTCTGAACATATACTAAACTGTGTTTCTCCTACAATTATATGAACATGGCACAGACTTTTTTCAATGTTGATAATGCAGTTTTATGTTGTCTAAATGGGGAAATTCTAGGTCCGTCAATGGATATGATTCATTTCATCAGTTACTCTCCATAGACAGATTGTTTACAATGAAGTTCTATTCCCATGATTCCTCCTTTAAGAAAAAATGCAGCTCTTAAGTCCAGGCACAGGTGCTTCTTTGTTTATGATTTATTTTTTGTTTTCTTATAGAATATAACAACATTTTCTATTCTTATGGTGCATATAGCAACTAAATAAGATCATTCATATTATGAAGCACATGTTCAATAATAACTAAGTGTTAAAGAAACATTAACACGTACGACTATGATTATTCTCAAAAATGATAAAACATTTTGGATCATCTAAACCTCAAGGAAGAATTATGTAGACATAATTCATAATTTGAGTTGACCTAAATCCTAGCAACCATATAAGAGAAAACCAATAATTTATATCATATAAGAATTTTATTTCAGAACACTTATGACTATTGAATTAATTTTACTGAAATGATGTGTTGTATTGCAAATTGTCATTTTACATTCTCTAAGCTATGTTTTGTCCTCTTTGTTCTGTTTTATAAATAGGCATTTTATGAAAATAATTTTTTTAAAATACATCGTTAAATTTGGATTCCAGATATCTTAAATTTCTTAAGCTAGCAAATTAAAATTTGAAGGGAAAGATGTAAGTTTCCTTAATAAACTGTTCTCTTTCTTTTAAACAGGGTGGCCTTGAGGGGATAGAAGGTTCACAACATGTCAAAACAGGCATTTTTGCAAAAGAATTATAAAACAGTGAATATTAAAATATCAGTATAGGGGCTAGAAAATTGCTTGGTGGGTAAAGTACTTGCTGCTCAAGCATATAGACCTTAGTTCAGGCCCCCAGTACCCAGGTAGAACGCCATGTGTGACACTAAATGGATACCTGTAATCCCAGTGCTGTTCAGACAGACAGGGGGTAGTTGATGGTGACTGCTGGCCACTTAAATCTAACTGAATCAGGGATTTCCAGGATCGGTGAATGAGCTTCTCTGGAAATATAATATGGAGAATTATTGAGGAAGACACTTAGCTTAGCATGCTGGCTTTAACACACAGACATACATACACACACTTGCACAAATACACATACATTCATTCAAAAAACAAATTTAAAAATAAATATAAATACTTATTGTTGCGTTCAAAGTCATCCATATTCCTTTCCTTATTCAAAAATGGAAGTTCAAAAGTTTTACCCACATGTGTACAGAAAGTTCATCTGATGTAAAATTCAGAGTTCTTATGCTTTTTAGTATATTATGTTGGAGACCATAGTCGATCAGATTACCATACAGTGTAGATAACTGGTGCTATGAATCACTACTCTTTAGTTCCTGAACCTCTGATCAATTTGGAGAAAAATTCTTCACATCATATGCACACAGTACATTGAACATTTTCAGAACTGCTGTAGAACACAGGGTCATGACTTCTTTCTCTAGCTTGCCCTGTATAGTAGAAATAGTTCCAAATTGGAGACTCAAGAAACAGTCTGTGCTTCTCATATTTAACCACAGAATTGCTGATGGTTCTTTCATTCTTAACCAAACCGACCCATAGATTTTCATGTTTTCATTTCGGTGTCTTCAAAGCAAAACCATTGTAGAAGCAAAGCCATTTGAATTTGTATAGCCTGGCATTGGAAAAGTAGAGATGCTTGATTAACAATTATTCCTTGGATAACAATCATAAGTCCATAAAATACAAACAACAATGATAAATATAAAAGATTGGGATGGAATAGTAAGTGTAATACACATAGAAGATGAGTCATGTATAACCTGAGTAGAAATTTTGAATCAAAAGAAGTTTGATTCACAGTACTTACTTTCGGTCAGCTCCACAGATAGTATTTTCCATCTCAAAAACTAATGATAGTGTCCTTATTGTTACTCTAGGTGAGGGTGACCGGAAATATTGGACTTGAAGGGGGTTGCTGCACAGTGGTATTATCACCTGGTCAAGGGGGGAATGAAGCACAGCATCAAAAGAACACACAATGGATGTGAGATAGAACGTTCTTTGAAATAACAGAGCTGAGAGCACTGTCACTGGGGGAAAAAAACACAAAAAAACAGTTACCTACTCTTCCCATAAGAGCTCTCTAGAGGAATTTGTAATATACTTCAGGAAGCCTTGTGTGTCTAAGTGCATTTCATTTTCAGGTGCTCCCATGGCGGTACTGTTTGTATGGTTTTAAGTACTTTGGAATTGAACATAAACATACTAAAAATCACCTAGCACTTGGTTCCACTTTAAAAATATGAGCAGTTTATTCAGTCAGGTGCTTTTCAAACGTACACACTATGAGCAACATCTATGTCTTAGAGAGAAAAAAAGTGATTTATTTTTGTTTTTCTAGGCTATAACTTAATTAAAATAGTGCAAATATCAATATGTCTTACTATTTTTAAGTACAGAAATAAATGGTAAATGCTTAAATCATTTAATTAAAAATTGAGATATATCTAAGACTTTTTTTTTCTTAAAGGCTAGATGATCAACATTTTGGGTGTGTGATTAAAGCAATCTCTCATAATCACTCTGTTCTATTGCTAAAGCATAAAGGTGGCTATGGACAGCTTAGGATTCCATGGACATGGCAGGATTTGGATAGAATTTTGCTTTTAAAAATGCTACGAGCCATGGGTCAAAGGCTGTTGTGAGGCATTAATGACTCAGCAATATTTAGTTTTTTATTTGTTTGTTCATTTTAAGTTACGTGTGTGTAAGTAAATTTATACCATATGAATTCTAAGCAGTTTTCAACAAAGTGAAACTAGCAGCTTAAAATTTCAAACTAGAGTTCAAGCAATCTGAGCTACTGTTTTATTAAGTAACTGTCATCATATCAGGGCAGTTCTTGCCCTAGAGGAAGAAATTTCTTGGAATTAAAATAACCAGGCAAAGTAAAACCTACACACTTTTAGGACTGGATATTTAAGTGACATTGATAAAAAGAAGAGATATGACTATTCACTTTTTTCCTTAACAATATTAATATTAGTAAAGAACCTTTGTTTGATTTTAATTTCATATATGACTACCTAACTCAAGGAGACTATTCTTCTTGAATTATAGATACTGAATTTTATACTTCCTACTATATGTTATAGAAAAATGATATCCTATTAATTCAATAATGTCCTGTGACTACTTAACAATGTGTTCAAATCTGGAAATACTCCTTGTTTTGTCATACTGCTTTCTGAACAAAAGTCCACCATTGTTTGAATATTTTATCCTCATTTTCCTCAATTGGGTCTTAAATTACTCTTGTTTTAAAGCAGGAATTTGATCTAATGCATTAACATTTTGGAAATTCAAAATTCTGCATCACTGTGGGACTTGTTTGTGCTTAACAGAAAAATTACCTTTCAAGCCCATAAGTGTAGTTAAAGTTTTCCTGTGGTCCAGCCTGCTGGTGGTCTCACCCACCAGTCCCACAGCCACTTGGACCTAAGTAAACATACAGAGGCTTATATTATTTATGAACTGTACGGCCATTTGATTAAGCTTATTACTGACTAGCTCTTACACTTAAATTAACCCATAATTCTTATTTATGTTTAGCCACGTGGCTTGGTACCTTTTCCCAGTTCTGCCTTCATATCTTGTTTCTTATGGCGGCAGCTAGCAGCGTCTCTTGACTTAGCCCTCTTGTTCCCAGAATTCTCATCTCTGCTTGTCCTGCCTATACTTCCTGCCTGGCTACTGGCCAATCAGCATTTTATTTATTAACCAATCAGAGCAACAATTCACAGCATACAGAAAGACATCCCCAGCACATAAGGAAGGTTGAAGACTTTAGATTACCACTAAGTATTTACCAGCCATGGTAAAATGCATTGAGCAATGAGTTGGCTAACTTGTTTATACTTATCAATAATTAATTCCCTATGCCTATGGAAAGTTAGAAGAAGGAATATAAACAGAAATCCATGTACCAATTTTACATTGGATTTCCTCAGTCTTAAACTTTTTTTTTATTTAAATAAGAATTGGAATTCACCTGTAATACTGATAACATGAATTAATGATACAAAATCACAAGAACCACAGAATTCTTCCTTTTATTTTTTTGTTCTCTTTTACAAAATGCACCTATATCAAAACAATAATTGATCTTATCATTTGACAGATTATTTAATATTTTGAGTCATAAGATTACTGAACCATATTTAATAGAAAACCATTACATTCTTAATGCTTTTAACCTCAGAATCTTGACAAAATAGGCAGATGAAATCAGCTCCTCTTTTTTTATTATATTTTTGCTTGAGAATTTTGTATAATTATTGGTTAAACGTAATGTCTTAAATTTCATTTGTATTTCTAAAGTAAATACTTAGAATTTCCTGTGCTAACAATTTCTTTCAGTATAGTTTTGGTAGGTAATCATATGGTTAAGCCTAATACATGCATTTGAGTTTTGATAATAAATGGTCACTATGATCCTTTTAAGTTACTAGTCACAGAAAAACAATCTAGTTATTAAAATTTTGTATATATGTGTATATGTATTCAATATATTAAAATCATTTAACATGAAAGTGCACAGTCACTTTTTAGGGATGATAATAGTACTATTTTGCTTAGTAAATAACAGTAATTTTTAAAAGACCTTTAAGGAAAGTTACATTAATTTCTCATTAACTTATTTCTAAAAATATTGAGATGGCACATTATTTCCCGTCCTTATCTGAGAGAGACAGCATAGAATTGGAGAGTCATGGCAAGCCTCTGCCAAGTGTCACTGCTTGGAAATGAATTGGGTAGATGACAGGCGACTCTGTGGCAGTCCCTTAGCAGCAGTTTCTCTGTTTAAAATGAATGTGGACAATAACTCCAGTGTATCTACTCTGGCAATTGAGATGAATGAATAATAAACACCCAATAATACTGTTTCGTAGACCCTAACATAAGACAGAGCACTGCTAATCCACCACTGCCAAACGTACAAAAATACTCCAGAAACAGACACTTAAACAGTGCCATAGGCTTTCACAGCATCTCCTCAATTCCTAAGTGAATTAGCCTACTAAAAACTGGTTTGAATCCACAATTTAGTTCACAAAAATGTTTCTTTCCAAATTCCTTAAAAGTAATGAATTCTGATTCTGAGGGAATGTTCATCTATCAAAAGGTTCAGCATTCACAGTGGTGATAAGTAAAATACGATTACTGATTTAGCTCCTTCACTTTTCTCTTCCTGTCTCTACAAGCCTTGGTGCCAATGGAAAAAGCCAATGTTTTTCAGAGTTGCAATCGCTTTCTGCTGGTCACATGTAATGTTTGAGTTCTTAGTCCTGCAGGCTCAGTTGCAGAGAACCCACTTTAGGTGTTACTTCTAGAGGAAGCACTCCTTCAGTCCTCTTTTGAGAGATGGAAAGAAAGCAGACAGGGGAGAAACCAGTCTCCAGAGACAAGGAGTCCGCCTGAGAAATAACAAAAGGCAGAAAAGAAAGAACTCTGACCTTCCCCCTGCCACCTGCACTGCACTCACAGAGGAAGAAAGGCTTGAGAGTGCAGTGAATGGAGGTGGGAGGGTGCTAGAAGAAAAACCACCAAACGTGGTTTTATTTCTTGCATGATGTCCAGTAACAGCAAGTGCTATACCACTGCCAAAGAGGAAGCACATCTAGCTTTTAGTGATCTGTCAGTGTCCCTGGGTTTCAGTACTCAACCAGCAAACATATAAAGGGAATGAGCTGCATTCTCTACATGGTATCTGTCTTCAGATAACAAAATAGCACTCATCTTACCTTCTGATTATCTCAACTTTGCTCTTGTCAAGGATGATTTTCTTAAAGGTCTATAAATTGCATAATTAAATTCTGGCACCTAAATTACTAAAGTTTTCAGTGTCATTTATAGAACAGTTAGCATTTGCAGAGGATTTTAACACAGCACCGTATCTCCTTAAAAAGTCTAAGTCATACTCATTGAGTGGTAGATGCAAAATTCTTTTACAGGGCATAACCATTCCCATTTTCTTACTTTAAAGGACACAGACTTTTGCTTGCATGGTGAGAATATCCAGTCTTTTATGATCCCTTTAGTAACAAATCACAAATGTCTACTATACCATACTTGTATAAAATGTATTATTCTGAAAACCACTGATAAATGCAGTTATTGCCATGCTTCATGCACTTTAGAAAATCCAAAGCCATGGATGCTGTCGGATAACTTTATAAGTAGTGACTTAAAATGCTGTTGCCGACTTCAGCAATGTAGAAAGAACGGCACCATATAATCTGTGGAAGGCAAAGCTATCAGAAGGAAAGTCTGTATGAAAAGGCTGAAAATGAATTATTTTCCTCTTAACACTCCCTGGTGTTTAGTCTGCTGCAAAAAGAATGCTTGTTAGCAGTGTGGAAAGCAGTGCCTTTGAATTAAAGGAAGCATTCAACTTGTTTTGTTTTTAAACCCCTGGCATCAATGTGTACAATCAACCTCGTGTCCCCAATTCAAAGGAATTTTTCAAACTTTTTCTACATTGTGTCTGAATCCTGAGCATTTAAATTTAACTGTACCTCCAGCGGAATTTCACAGTGTTCAGAGAGCCAGTGGCTTTTAGCAAACAGGTGTGTGTATGTTACCTCAACCCCCAATTAGCTGATTTCTTTATCATGTTTACAAATAATGAAAGACCTACTTTCATTTTCACTCACTATTTCCTTTTCTGTATCCAGAGGGCTAAATGGACAGTCAACTCGTGTGTACAGTAGACACACAGAAGACAGTAGAGACGTCAATCTTCCCCAAGCAATCAATAAAGAAACCCTAATTCCATTCAATTTGTAGAAGGAGTCCCTGTAGATACAAACATGGTAATGCTTAAATTTGTACAGAAACACACTTGAACTAGATGAGCAAAATCAATGTCAAAAAAGAAGCCTTAAGATGGAGTCACACTGCTGTATTGAAGTTGTACTAATCAGGACACTGCAGCATTATCCCAAGAAGGGAAACAAAGATCAATGGAGCAAAAGACACTGCTCAGAAGTCAGTCTGCACAAATATGGCAAATTGATTTTGGACAAAAATGACGAGTCAATTCAATAGTACATCAGTGGAAATGAACCACGATCAACATTTCACAGTTTGTACACACACATGCACACACACACACACACACACACACACACACACACACACACACACGAGAGAGAGAGAGAGAGAGAGAGAGAGAGAGAGAGAGAGAGAGAGAGAGAAAGAGAGGGAATCACAATTCTAAATGTAAAGCATTAAACTCTAAAGTCCAGGAAAAAAAGGAAACAGCAAAAAAATCTTTATTGTTTTTAAGCAGAACTTTCAAACACAACCAAAAAACCAAGATCCAGAGAAGATAGAACTTTATCAAATTATGTTAGTTTTGCTAATGACACTTGATGAGATTTAAAGACAGGTCACCGATTTGGGGAATACTTTTTAGTACAATATACTCTCAAAATTAAATGACAAGATAATAAAAAGTATTTGAGCAATCCATTCATTATATTGTATTAGTGACCTACATGCACATGAAAAGGCACACACAATAATAACAATAAGGAGTTTCAACTTAAGTCAATTTAAGCATTACTACATAGCCCTTTATTAAACAAAATAGTTAACAGTAATTAAATATATTTTACACTCTTTTGGGAACACAAAAATATATAGCTATTCTGGAGAAAAATGACAATTTCTTATGAAGTAGAATATATTTTTTTAATTTCTAAAATGTTTATTTCCAAATTTCCCCTCAAAGATTAATATTATTGTCACAAATATTTGCATGTGGATATTTATAGAAACTTTTCCCCCAAACTGGAGTCAAGCTAGATATCATTAAGTAAATCAACAGCTGGATGCATGTAAAATGAAATAATTTTTTTATTTTTTATTACACTTATGCGTGTGTGTGTGTGTGTGTGTGTGTGTGTGTGTGTGTGTGTGTGTGTGCGTGCGCGCGCGCGCGCACATATATGGCCCAGTTTGTCTTTGTGTGGTGGGAAGGGGACAACTTGTCAGAGTCATTTCTCTCCTTTCCCCAATTGTATCCTAGGAACTCACATTTTAGACAGCATTTTTAGCTACTAAGCCAGTGTGCTATCCTGAAACACTTTTTAAATGATAAATGAACTAATAATGCAACAAATTAGAATCAACTAAAAAAAAATAAATAAAACTACTTCCCCCAAATTGCAAACCATTTGATTCCATGTGTAAGATGTTACAATTATATATAGTATATAATTATAATGCAGATGAGGTCACTAGTTGTCAGGTGTTAAAGGTGAAGAGAAGTGGCCAGAGCGAACAAGAGAAAATTAGCATGACACACAACTTGCTTGCTATACTGCTTTTTGCTTGGAGCTACAGATGTTTAAGAATTCATAGAACTATATGCCCCCGCAAACATTCATATTACAGTATACTAAGTAAAAAGCAAGTGATAATAGCTGAAGCATACCTAGCATGATCATCTGGATCTATTGTCTGCTGAGGCCATTTCTCTCTCCATAGCAAATGATTATACAATTGCACATTATTTGAGTAAACATTCTCAGTGCAGAGTAGTTCTGCTTTTGACTTTTAAAAAGATGCTGAGTCAAAATGCTAAAATCTGTGAAGAGAGCTCATCTTCATTTGGACATGAAGATTGATCTAACAACATCCACAAGTCAAACAGCTCTAAGATACTCACCTAAAGGCCCAGTAAAGGGGCAGCACCCATCTTAAACGGAAAATAGACAGGATTGAAACATGGAACACTGGGAGCCATCTTATGAAGGGACACATTCTCCAAGTGAATTATGCCTTGTAAAGTTGTCTCTACTTTTGGAGATAATTTAGTAGCATATGCTTGCAAACATTTAAAAGATATTTAATGTAAATGTCTGAGGTATATTGCATATGCAGAATATTGTCAAAATAATTTTGCAACTTTGACAGTGGTATGAAGCTAATGCTGTCTAGAGTGCATGGCTGCATGTTTTCTACAAGAACATTTGTGCAGATTTCTTAGCTGGATGATAAGATTTCTTAGTTAAGTGATAAAAAATGTATATTTATAAAAATATAAATCCTATTTATAACATGGCAATGGAGGAAATAATAATAAAATAAAATTAGGATAAAATTATAAACTATTCTTGTATTCTGTAAAGTATTTGTAGGATTAGAAAAATAAAAACCCTGGTGTTTGATTGGAATTTGTAATCAATGTTTTAAAAATGGTGGAATACTAGTCTTGAGAAATGCCCTTGCAAAAAGAAGAGAGAATCACGTGAGCTTTGGGAAGCTGGGTTCTGTAGGAAGCTTTTCACCATCATCCACACCACTTAAGTAAATATTGCTGGGATGAAATCTCTAATCATTATAATCACACTTTGGTCATTAAATATAAAACAATATTGCCCATGCTTCGTTAGCCAGAATAACCGTATACTAACCACAGTGAGTTAGCCTTTCCTATTAAGAGGATGATATTGACAGCCCAGGCAGTACAAACATTTCTGGGGACCTTTTGAGGGGACTTGATTGCCATGGATTGAAACTGTTAGTATTTTCTTGATGTCCTTAGACCTTGCTTTCTTCTTTACCAGATGGGAGGCCTGTGAACCTAAGTGCGTTCCTCAGATCAAAGGACAAGGTCGTGTCACTAGTGCACATTTAGCTCACGTCATAAGTTGTATAAAAATATCTAGCCTTAAATCACCTATAACTAACAATACCTGAAATTAGAGAAAGAATTTCACGGCTATAATGTAAATGGAAAATAAAACTCATATTGAGCCCAAAATCAAATAATAAAAACAGTGCTAGAGTTGATATAATTTCTAGTACTAAGTAAGGATCATATAAAAATGTAAAGATTAAAAAATGTAAAGGCATAATGAAGTTAAAGTCCCAACTTTAATTTTGGAATCTATCTTCTCTTACTCGCCTTAATTTTACCCTGAAGGAGAAAAAGAGATATAAGAAGAATCTGTGGGGAAATTATAAAATAGATTTTTTTTTCAAATTAAAAAATACACTAGTTGTTATCTTGAAAAATGTCTCAGTAGTTAAGTGAATGTTAAGTGAATTATCGCTCTTGCAGAGGACCCATATTTGGTTCCCAACTCCTACATAGGGGCTTATAACTATCTGTAAGTCTAGTTTTACAGTATTAATTTACTAATATATTTGATTGTCATGACTTTCCAATTAATGTACTTGAGGAATTTGTTTCACGCTGACAGAGAATTTTTACAATTGATGTTGTTTGTTTGATGCTTTCTGAATTTCCATTTATTCTATTTTAGTAATATAAAATCTTTTCTCCCTGTATTTATGATCTACTTTATGTTCACATCTAAGGTGTATGAAAATGACATAGCATATTTTCTTTCATAAATAAAATGTTACTCATTTCAGCCAACATGATTAAGTCTTACTGTATACTTTTTAAGGATTACCCAGTTACTTGTTTCAAGTTAGGAGTTGTGCTTCATAATGCAATGAGGAGGAGCATATTTCAGAAGGTGATATAACTTAGGAATAGCTTGTTATTTATTGTTGCTGATACAAATACTTATGTGACCATGATTTCTTAATACCATGTACTTTGATAAGTACCGGTGGAGAAATGAGGGCAAATCATCAAGAAAGATTTTTATATTCTACAAAACTTAATCAACTTAAGTGTTTGATGATTAGGAGTATTGATTTGCTCATTTATCCCAAAAGTAAAGAATTTCCAAATGTTTATCGTCACAAAAAAAATAACCATACCAAAACAAAATGAGAAAGCCACATTCAGTTTTATTTTAGTTCAGAATTGTTTTGTTATGAGAAAATACGGACTAACTCTCCAGAGAGCTACAGATTTGTAAAGGTCTGAGCTCATGTTTGTTCTCTTAGAAGATTTAAAACTTGAAGAGTCATCCCTGTACAAACCAGAACTCAATTTTTAAAGTACAGTCCTGTACATTAGCTGGAAGAGATTCTCTATTTAAATTTAATGAATGAAGCTGATACTTCTGACTTTCTTTTACTTTTTTTTTCTTTTATAGGAAAATAGTGTTATTTAATAGTCAGATAATGTTAAATGAATTTTCAGACACCCCTGAGCATAGATAATGAGAATTTTACGGTCTATATTAAACTTGTGTGTTTTGTAGAGTGAATTAGTTGTATGTTTGTAAAACGCCAAATGGCTACTCTGCTAATTACACAGAAACTAATACAGTCTCTTGCTTTCCAAGTTACTTTAATTAAAAAGTAGACATTACTCCTAAACATTGGACACTTTGTTACTGATAAAATCATAAGCTCTTACGTTTGCAGTTTTGGAAGCTCTAGGATCTTAAGCCATGCATTCTCTTTCTGATGTTTCTTTCACTCCCTCTCTCCTTTGCCTCCTTCATAGACAGTCCTTTTGTTTCTCTTTTCCTCTTCTCTGTAGTTTCCTTTAGCTTGTCCCTTCAGCTCTTTCCTTTTTTTTCTCGTTCTTTCCCTCACCAAATCACTATTTCTCTCCCTTCCTTTCATTCTTCTACCTTCCTCTGAACAATTGTAGACAGCAGTACTGATGTGTTGTGTTCACACGTATTCATGCATGCATTTATGGGCACACTTTATAATCTGTTATTCAAAGGGAGAATGTACTTTACTAACGTGCATGGATTTTCAGAAACTGTCCTTAGGATGAGAGGAAAAAGTTTCCTCAGTCTTTATCTTATGTATCACCAAATATAAATCATACATAAGAAGTTTCACCTAATTAAAACCATTGGAGTCGTAATATTCTTTATAGTATAGTATACACCAATATTTTCTAACTAACTTCCAATTTCACTTTACTCTCTTACTTTGTTCTTAACATACTGAACTCTGTTATTCTGAAACCGTATGAGATAATTATGTTAGGCTTTTTTTCCTGGCAGTAATAATGAACTGGATACAGATTTTCTCCATCTTAATTGACTAATTATATTTTATAAAATTTGTAGTATTCCCAAGTTTATAGATACTGTTAGAATTAGCCAACATATTTGTAAACATTGTGCCATCTCTTTAGTTTAGCCATATTCATTTAGACAAAGTTTTCCTTGAAGTTGTTAGTTTGTCATTATGGGAATAAAAAGAAGATGCCTCACTGAATCCAGATTCAGGTACATGATGACGAAAACTATAGGCCTCCAGCTGTTCATTAAATAGAGTTACAGCGAAACATGTATCCACACAGTTCACCTAATTTTTCATGTAGCTTGATAAAGGTCACCATGTCTACAAAATAAGATGATTACAGATTAAGAAATTTGTGAGTGTATTTTTATAATCTCAAACTTACAGGCAAGCAAATTTGTATAATACTTTCCTCAACCCTTTAAATTTTTTTCCAGCAGCACTTCCCAAAGAAAATAAATTCAATTAATACATAGAAAGAAAAACAAAAACAAAAATAAAAAAAAATCTACCCTCCCCTCATTTATAAAGAAAGCACACATCTCACTGCACTAAGCCTTACCTTGGTCCTCTGGTTTCATGGGTTGCATGCTTCGCATGTCTGATACTTGTGTGCTGGATGGTCTTGTACTAACCCAGAGCTGCTCCAGCACATAATTGTGTGATATGAAGGAATGCAGAAAACAGGAGAAACATTGTCACTGAGTCAGCTGCACGAAGAAGTATCGTGTGTGAATGTACAGTACAGGGGAATCTATGAAAGATCCAGTCTATTTCTCCCAAAAGACTCTGTTCCAAGATACAAGGAGAATTCAGTTCTTGTTGGCAGACATCCATGTCAGTTTGAAAGCAGTAAAAACTACAAGACAGGCTTTTCAATGTCTTTACTCTTAATACTTAAATAACTTTAATTTTTTTTTAATTTCACTTTGTCTTAAAGACCCAGAAAGTGATATCCATTTCCAATGGATTGTTTGCATATAGTTTTTGTAGTTGGGATATAGTTAAGAATGAAATAAAAAATGAATTCAACCATTCATAACATGTTTGTATCTGTTTCTAGAAAAATTTTGAGGAAAGGCCATCTATCTTTTCATGGAGTAGACGACTTTACATGATATTATATCAGGAAGGGCATAGAATCCCAGCAGATGATGCAATTATGTATAAAAATGAGAGTTATTAAATAATGCACACTTTTAATATAGAGAAATTAGGTCATTTTTCCACTCCTCCCACAAATATTCAATCTTAATATCTACGTAATGAAACAACATAGATAGTGTTATTCATCCTGGTACTAATGGATAATGCCAGTTATGACAAGTTCATTGTTTACTTTAACAGGTAATTTGTGGACCGGAATCATTTAATTGTTCTGAGAACATAATTACATGTCAGCAATTTCCAATTTAATTAAAATGTACAAATCTGAAGATTAAGGGAATTTTTGAATTATTAATCATTTTTCCACTAGGAAATCTTGTTGCTCTGCAGGAGATTTGTCCAGTGTACAACTATACGTATTTTTTTCCTTCTCGTTCACAGACAGACAATTTTCCCGCAGAGCCCAATTACATGGGCAGCAGGCAGCAGTTTGTTCAAAGGTAAGGCCTATTAAATAACTTTCTCGGCTTCTCCATTTGCATTTGTGACAAAATTGCTTTGCAAGAGACTACACTCCAGGTTTAAACTGGTCGAGACAACACTTTCTCCTCTTTTTCTTTATATGTATTTCAGTAGCTCCACGTTTAAGGACCCAGAAAGAGCCAGCCTGAGAGACAGTGGGCACGGGGACAGTGATCAGGCTGACAGTGACCAAGACACTAACAAAGGCTCCTGCTGTGACATGTCTGTTAGGGAGGCACTCAAGATGAAAACTACTTCAACTAAAAGTCAACCACTTGAACAAGGTGAGTGATGTCTTCCAGTGCTTACCAAGTGTAAAGCTTAAGTCATCTGCATAAGCTTATCAGGACTAGCAATGCTGTTTGTCACAGTGAACTAGACTGTTGATAATATCAGAGAAAATGTGAGGCCCACAGTAATTCTCAACAACAAAGCTTTTCCTTATCACAACCACAATGGATAACTGCCCTTGGAGGTTCTTAAAATGGGAACTTGACTCTACACACTAGGTTCTGACTTTATGGATGTTTCCTAACCGGGCCTAATTTGGGTTTGACTAAAAAGGAAAATTTGGCATGCACCAGCTTAATATTTACGAACATTGTGCTATCATTTATATTATTCAAATTGGAAAGCAATTTTAGATGAAAAAACTTGATACAGATTTTATATTTCTTATCAATGTTGGTTTATTTTTAGCTTTGATTATAGTTTCAAAATAGATTTTTTAGGAATGCAATAATAGCTGAGAGATTCAGCTGCTCTGGATTTACATCTATATGTTCTCATAGATATCAAATTAATATAAACTTGTTTACACTGATATAGATGAAAAAGAAATACAAGATATTGTGTATGGATTACCCTTCTAAAAGATTTTCTTAGGTACATTTGGTATAACTTCATATTATTTTGATGTTTTAGTTATTTCTGTTACTATGAGACATTTGTTAATGATTCCTTCACAGTCAACTAAGATGCTATCCTATGTAAGACAATGAAGAGATTTTAATTCTGTTCTACGTACCATGAAAAGAATTGTCACATGAATCAAATTTTGCAAATAAAGATACCCTAATTAAATTACATGAACATTAGTCTTCAGGATATTAACAGTATTTATATTTAAGACATACTATTGTAGACTCCTTCTAGTGAGAGACCATACTTAAACCAAGGGCATGCAGCTTCTATTAGTGATGATTCTTGCAAGATAAGTTTTTGTCTGCATTGCAGTACTATTTTAGGGATTTTCAAATCATAGTGAAACTTCACTATAAACATGTACTTGCCTACATGTCAAAATGCCTATGCCTACATATACAAAAGTAAATGTATATTCAGCGTAGAACAATAAATATTTGTTCACTCCAAAAGTTTTATTGGATTTAAGGATGCTCTCACATAAATACCTGTTTAAATAATAAGGTTTAGATAAATGGCTATTTCTATATATTTACCATAATAGCATCCTGGGTGATGAAACAACTGTTTTAAAACTTATTCTTAACAGAAGCAAGTGGAATATTTCTTTAGTATGCACAATTCCTTTAGCTTTGGATGACTACTTGAAGAGACTTAAATGGTCATGGTTGGAGTGTGACTTTATAATTTATATAAACATTTTAGGCACATTTTACTGCTGGATTTTATTATATGAATACACAGCACAAAACTGGCCCATTTGGGTGTGTGATAAATAAGAAGAATAAGAGATAACACTGTGAATATAGTTTATACTGCAATATACAGTAAATGAAGTTTGTATATGTTGTGACATCTTTGCAGGACATTTTTAAATAATAAGCATAGCAAAAAAATCATTAGCCATTGCAAACATTAACTCCGATTCTTTTATATACATTAAATCATTACAGTAATGTATTTGGTATATTTTCCCTGTAGAAAAAAATGTCTAGCTAATTATGCCTCAAAATATAAATTATAGTAAAATACTATGTCTTCAAGTTCGATATTAAAAGATAATGTCTTAGGAAAGTGACTATCATTCTTAAAAGAAGGTCCAATTAATCACATATTTGAATTACTATTACTCATGAAATAATTGCTAATACAAGAATGAGGTTGTCAATAGTAATGTCACTTGCAAAGTAAATCATTTGCAAACATTGCTGTGAAATACACGGAAAGGTTCTTATAAAATTGAAAAGCAGACTTACGAGAACTATGATTTAGGCAGCAGACCTTCTGGTTTTAAAAATAATAAGCTTACCTGTAATATTCCCTAAATTTGTGGATCTATTCATTTCTTTTATTCATTACTTTAGTAAGTATCTATTTTAATATGTAAGTAAGGAATGATGAAAGTTTAGAAACTTCATAATAAATGGCCCTAAATGTTGCCTTCAAATAATCATATATAACTAATATAGTTGAGATCTCTTTCCTTTTCTCATCTCTCTCAGTTCAATCTACCTTACCTGTCTGTCTTTCTTATGTATATGTATTTTTGTTTTTCTTCCCAGGTATCTAGATTCAGAGAACAGAATTAGAGTTTATTAGGTTCTTAGTACTATGTATAAACAATGGAAAATTTGTTACATTAACCAATTTAACATGAAATATCTAAAAAAAAATCTCCTTTTATCTGACATGAGAAAGTAAAGGTTATTAGAATTTATTAACTTGTTTAAGAAGCCTATGTTTAATAGTAGGAATATATATGAACAAAACATGTGCATTTTCTATAAAACTGTCTCTAAATTAGAGGATTTGTTCCTGTAGCCATTTTGATTCATGTTGGTTGCTTTGATGAAATATCAGGACACCATTAATGAGTAAGTTAATACCTGAGTTGATGTTGGCTGAGCTAGGGAAGGAAACTAAAGTCCCTGGTATATACTGATTGAGTATGAAACACTCACTTTACTTATCCATTTAATCTTATCCATTTATTTTCATATCATTTACAAACAGATAAGTGTTATTGCTCTCACATTTAATGGATATATGTACTTTTAATGCGTGCCAGTCATAAACAGTGAAGGCAGTACTTGAAGGAAAACAGCATAGGATAAATCAAAAAATATGCTTTCAGAGCCTACCTTTTAATTTGTATTTCATACAATTTACATGATGAACAGTTTACTCAGAAGAAATTGGGAATGTTGAGTAAGTATATTGCTATTTTCTTGGTCAATATATTCTGCTAATTTGTTTGATAACCATCATACCAGGCAGTGCCACAAATACTTGAGTGAACATGTATAGGAGACAACTTTCTTTACTGATGATGACAGCCATGTCCAAATAATGATCTCATGTAGGGTTCAAATATTAAATCTTGACAATTTCTAAAGAAAACCAGAATAGAAATTAAATAAAATAACTCATTTGCCTATTTGTCTTACAAAATTTATGACAACACTTTATGTGATTTGAGTTAAAAAACAATACTATATTGTATTTTATATTTTTGTGACATTTCCTGTGGATTATTTTCCTGTTTAAAAGATGTTTCTTTACAAAAATAATGTTTTATTTCTTAATTATAATATTTCAAACTCGTAAATTAGAAGCAATTCCAAATACATTCTTCATACTTTCAATGATAAAAATGATTTTCGTTTTGAAGTGACTCAGACATCTTGAGATTTTGTTTTATTAATTTAAATGCTAGGGTTTTTTTTTTTTCCTCCATTTTGGTGGGGTTAATTTTTTCATCCATTTGTTCTGCTCCTGATAGTTCTGTATTTTTGCTGCCATCAGCTTAATAATACCAAATACAGAGCACTAGTATGCATTGCCCATTATTTTAGCAAAAAATACTTGAAAGGATTCAGCAGCTAATTGAAGGTGTGATGTACTGTACTGTAGCTAACAATAGCTTTAAGGATTTTATGTTAATAAAACCTCTAGGAGAAAAAAGCTATTTTAGTTTCTTTTGCTGTGTTTTAAATTTTTTCTTAAAGAATTTACTTAAGTTCTTTTTATTTTGACTGCATTTTGTACCCTTCTTCTGCATTTGTTAAGTATGTTTTCCATGTGTCCCTTTCAACATTTATCAAATAATAAAGGTACATAAGTGAGTGGATACATAAACAGATGATAGATAGATGATAGATAAATAATTAGGTAGCCCTACAAAACAAGCAAGTACAAGTTTAATAGCACATCTATCTGGTAAGAAAAGTAATTATTTTTATAATTCTTAGTAAACCATTTTTTATGAATAATGGCAAGAAACTGAGCAAAACACACAATTTTCCTTTTATTGATTAATATTTTAGAATAAAAATGACTTACATCAAGACCCAATAAAATACAAACAATACTTTTTTTATAAATGTGAACTATATATGGTTTTATTATACTAAATCTCTTTTAAGAGCTTTTGAAGCAAATTTAGATTTATGCTTCAGAATACTTGTCACACTTTGACTTCTTTAAAAAAGTATTTACTGTTGGATTTCTATCCATTAGAAGTCCTATAAATGACTTTAATGTTAAGAATAATGTTTTCATCTCAAATAATTTATAAACGTTACCTAAAAGACAGTCATTTTGTTTGATTCCTAAATAGTAAATGGATGTCTTCATAAACACTTGCCAACCACTTGCCTGCTGGATGTAAGTTTTGAATTTTCCAATGACAAACAGTACTTGTGATCTTTTCATGTTTCATTGATGCCAAGTCAGAAGAAGCTAGCAGAATAGAATTTTGTTTTGCAACTTTATTGGCAGCCTTCATCAGAGGTGGCAGGTTCACATTACAGAATCTAAGGCATTGTTGGGAGGACTTCATTCATCTGTGCCAGGTTTCTGGTAACTCTTCAACGTCCTACATGCTGTTAGGTTGAAATTTGTTCTCATAGCTCATTTTAGAAGTCATTTCTATAGCTTTGTCCTAATATATGGGTATTCTATCCTTTCTCTACTTATAGAGATCTTGTCTTCTTAAATTGCAGTCTATTAAGACAGACTTCACAATAGAGTCCTTGATCAAAACCCAATTATTAAAAATTCACAGAAAACTGAGACTAGAAATGTCAAATGTCTTCATTTGCTACAATTAATTCCATTGTTCAAGCTAAATTGTGTCAATAATTGACTTTCCTCTCCCTAAAGAATATTTTAGAAACTTCAGAAACTAAAGTTAGTGGTTTTTGTCTGTTTCAGTTAGTATTTGAATTTTCTTGTGGACTCTATAATCAAAGTACATGTAGGCTATCTTAAGTATTTTGTCTTTGTTTTATGATTTTTCAGTTTCATGGAGAGTGTTCCCCATCCTATCAAATAACTTACTCTAATTTCCTGGATATGACTGTATTTCCACTGTATTTTTAATTATGCCTGAGAAGAAGACAATTTAGGAAGCCTTTAACAACTTGTCCTTTGCCCATAGAGGACTAGTGAGAGAAGCTATGGTGGAAATAAGAGATGGAGTTAAGGCTCTTGCTCACCTAGGTGTACATAGAATGCACAGACTTAGGTAGATTATTCAACCAGAGGATTAGGAGTGCAAACGTATTTGACCTACTTTCAAAATTCTCTCTTAACGTGGAACTTCAGTCAGGCCAACATTTCTGCCTTCTCAAGTGTTCTGTGTTCTGGTTTCTGTAGTTCCAACTCATAACAAAATCCTTTCCTTTTCCCAAACCTTCCCATGAGTGCAGAATCAAATCCATTTCCACACAGCAAGAGGAGGGAAGGGGATGGCCTAGTGTATCCTCTTAGTAGCGATTTGTCAATCTGTGATGCCAGTTTTTAAAAATGCTGCTGTAAACTCATTAACAATAAATTTATCTTAGGAAAGAAATTGAAAATTATTTTCGTGTAAGAAGAGTAAAAGGGGGCTGTTGAATATTTAATGCTAGGAAAAAGTCATGTACAAAATTTCAAAGACATTTCTGTAGCTAGAGATTTCCTGGTCCTGCTTGGCCCATGGTCAGGACAAATCTGTCAACCACCAGTCCCACAGCCGCTCAGACCCAACCAAGTAAACACACAGAGACTTATATTACTTATGAACTGTACGGTCATGGCAGGCTTCTTGCTATCTGTTCTTAGATATTAAATTAATCCATTTCTATTAATCTATAACTTGCCACATGTCTCGTGGCTTACCGGTGGTATCTTAACATCTGCTTCTCATCATGTCAGCTGGCAGTGTCTCTCTGTCTCAGCCTTTCTGTTCCCAGAATTCTCTTCTCTGCTTGTCCCACCTATATTTCCTGCCTGGCTACTGGCCAATCAGCATTTTATTTATACAGAGCAATATCCACAGCACATTTCTTCCTCGTAAGTGACATTTTAAAAATTGCATCATTTGTCAAGACTTGCAAGGACTTTCTACTCATCTAAGATTTTTCTGAAACCGTTTCTGTCCTCTGGCATGTCAGTATAAGTAGCCCCACACTTCTTAGTTGCCTTCTAAGGATTTCAGCATTCACTTCACCTTCTTTTGTGTAGGGAAAAAATCATTCAGTATACTGTGAACACTATGGCTTGGTTTTGCTTATAGTCTATTACAGTTGTGCTATAGTTCAGCGAATGAAGTTTCTGTGGCCCCTTTCTTCAGTGAAGATATCTGCTTCTCCTATCTGGCAACTGATAACACACAGACAGATTTTATTCTCTCATATTTTTTGCTTATTCTAAACACTCCTATGAATAGTGTAATAATTTATGATAGATTCAATGTCATTTTGTGAATTTCTTCCTTTAATACATATAAAAATGACTTTTCTTAAAAAAAAATTCACTCACAAATTTTGATCCACCACTTCTCCAATCCCAAAGAGTAACCTACCCTACCTTAGAATGATTATATTCCTCAAAGAACCCGGCAAAAGCAAAGATCTACTTTTTGTGTTTTTTTTAATAATTTTTTACTAATATTCAGTACATGTTTTTTGAAATTAGGAGCATGTCTTTAAACTACAAACATTCAGAATAATATTTACTTTATCTGTTAATTAAACAGCAATAAAATCATTTTGCTTATTTAATATATCTAAAACTACCCTCTCCCAAATTTTGAATTTTTTCACTTTGATAACATAACCCTGATATAGAGGTTTTCTGATTTTTAATCAAAGTGATATTATCAGTCATTAAGGTTAGAAGAAAGCTGACATGTAATCATGCTTTTTACAAGAAGGCAGATTCTCTATTAGTGACAAAAGTGGCAGAGAGGGATAAAAGTCTCAATTCTGTAAATTTCTATGCTACAGCTCCTTCTGTTCTACACTATCCCTCTATAACACACAGTTGATCTCTGTAGTACCTTCTATTTCTTATGAATCTGAAGATTTAAGCAGTCGTATTTTACAACTTGATTGTGGATCCTAGATCAGATATTGTATGAACCTTTCAAAGGATAATGAAATATATTGTTCTAGATGTAGTCACAGATAATGCCGTACTATTTAATGCCAAACACTAGGACTGTGAGCATTTCTTGCTGTGCACAATAGCTATACTTTTCCCAACTTTTAGTTCCTGATACATTGGAGCACAGAGGAATGATGGATGCAGAGGAATTTTTATGCATTTGTTTGCTCACTCATTCCGCTAATAAAGCATAACTCTGTTAATGGTACTAATATGTGTTAAGGTCCAGATTGGATCCTCAAAATCTTTCATTGTTGAAGAGAATTCTGTATATAAATTATGATATCAGAGAAATGTGATTTATTTCCATATGAGTCATGTAATTCTGGAAGGAAAATTCAGCCCAGATTAAAGACCCTGAAGATTTCTGGAGTAGGAGACATCTGAGCAGATCCTTCTGTTAACCTGGCATAGTGAAGTTGGAGGAAGGGAGGTGACAGGACCCTCTCAGAAGCACAGATGAAGTGAATCAATGTGTGAAAAGTTGCTTTTAGGAGCAGGTGGGTGGGGAAGTGTGAGGAGTGGCAGATGTGAGACTGGGGAGGTGGCTGGAAGCCCAGTGACGTGAAACACGATGGAGATGGAGGATCACTGGATCATCAGGAGAGAACGGTTCAAACGTTCATTTTAGAGAGATTTTTTTTCTGGCAATGTCTTGGGATACAGGAATGTAGCTAGGGTGGTAGGGAAAAGACATTTGGGAAGTGAAGGGTAGCAGGAGTGAGCACAGGGAGAGATGAAGATGTTTTGGTGCCTGCAGTAGAGCCATAATGAATCATTGTTTAATTTTTGTGACTTAAAAGCTCTTTACAGCAAATATTTCCATATTACTTTTCTCCAAATGATCAATTCTTATTTTAATAGAAATTAGTAAAGAATTAATCAGATAAGAACTTATCACTTAAGGTGTCAACAATGCTGCTGATAAATAGGTAGGTAGGTAGGTAGGTAGATAGATAGATAGATAGATAGGTAGATAGATAGATAAAACTTCCAGTCATGTAGATAGTATTTCAAAAAGAAGGAAGGTAGTTTAAACTCGGTAAGTTGTTTAAGCTTATGAGTGTGACTTCTGAAACTCAGTAGGCAAGGATTCAGGCTGCTAAAGTGGCGAAGAAAGGGTGAATTTACAGGGAAATACACTGGACGTGCTGGTGTAGATACATTTGAGACACTGATATGTCAAGCAGCTAAAAATTTTATTTGATAATCAGAGAGGTCAAGATATATAAACAGAAAGTCATTTTTGTAGATTATACATAAATCCAGTTAACTTGATGAGAATTTTTGCTGGAAAGGAAACATGGACCAGATTAGAATCTACCAAACTCAATATTTTAAAGTTCAGAAGACATAGAATCCAATAATCATTTTCCTAGGTAAAGAAATGATTACATGTGTTCTGGGTGACTCCAACATCAGGAGACATCTGCTCAAATTATTTAACTATAGCCTAGAGTTTTTAGAATTTGACAGTTAAATACAATCGGTAGTCAAGTTAAATCAATACATTAGTCAAGCAATGCTGTTTTGTTCTAAAATGAAATGATATTGATTTTGTTGTATTTTATAGTTCACAAACTAAATCTGAACCTAGTTTTAAATGTGTGTTTTAGCATCCCTAGCCTAATGGACACCAATTATGCTCTCTTTTGAAGAAATACTACACTCTGAATTGTTAGTACCTCTTTTTGTTGAGTGCACTATGCATCGAGAACTACTTTACTTGCTATGCTGACTCCTTATGCAGAATTTACTGAGTTTCTAGTATGTGCCAGTCACTGTTCTAAACAGTAAGGACTGAGGAAATGAAGCAAATACTCTAGCTCACACAGAACTTTGGTTCCTGGAAGATAATATTTCTTAGTGGATTCTCCGGCATTGTGGAACCTGTAGTCTAAATGATAAGGATAGACAATTCAACACTTAACAGAATGTGACAAATAGGGATTATATGGCTTGCAAAATGGGCACACAACACTCTCAGTTGTTTAATATAATTCAAACAAGATAAAATTTGGGCTAAAACTTAATACATAAACATGACTTTTACTCTGAGAAGTAATATAAACTCCATAAGTAGCATAAACATTGTCTATGCAAAATATATCCAACCTTGAAGGACAATGAATAGTTTGATGTATTTAAAGGAGAAAGGGCATGAGGAAGGAATTATCAGTCACAACAGGAAATAAAATGTCACTAAGGAAAGGAGGGTGGGTAGGAAGTCACATTGTCATAGTGGCTAAAAATAGTAAGGAAGAAACAATGGGAGACACTAGGAAACTCCTGCAAAATGAAGCTCAAGGAACAGCTTTCCACTGAAAACGAACAGGTCACATTTGATTTCCATAACAACATCCATGACATAGTTTTCAAACTAATAAATAAATGAAAATTAAAAAAAAAAAAAGATGCTTCAGGAGTGTGGACCGTGAAAGTGAGGCCAGAAATCAGAGACGATGTCTGCCCCTTTGAGAAGACAGCAAATATTAGGCAAGGCAGCAGGGAGAAGCACAGGGCATATGGAAAGGAAGGCAGCTAGGAAAGAGAATCCCACAGCTGAAAATACTTGGATTTTCAGAGTAAGTGAAACGATATAGAATGATGTAAGAGCTCTAATCAGAAGGACACATATGAAGCACTGGAATAGAGAAAAAAGACTCGCTGACATATAGTAGGGTTTCAAAGAAACTCTCTGTCTTGAACAGAGAGAAAGAAGAGACAAATTTGGCAAGATGGATACAGAGGGAAAAAATACTGTTCATAATAGATGTTTCTAAATCTTCCCTATAATGTCTAAGATGGAATTTATCTTATTTCTCTCTACTCCATAGAATATTTGTTATATAAATGACTTGCAGATATTGTGAAAACCCAGAAATAATCAGGGAATTACAAAATAGTCTATGATGAGATCCTCATCTGTCAATACAGGGGGCTATTGTGTTATATTAAGTAAAAGACAATAAATTGGAAACCTTGATACATCAAATTAAGTATATTAATATCAACATACAAATTTCATTTGCCTTTCATTTTTCAAGCTCTTATGTTAAAAAAATTAAAAGCTGATACCATGATATATCTTATAATTCCCAGGATAAGGCAGTTTTTAGAAACAAGAATTTTTCATATCCATGAGAATTTATATGTTTCTTCCACATATTATTAAAGATTGAGACTACAGCCTGTGGCAGCATCCCAACTCAAATACAGTGGTTTGTGGTGAAAAGTTCAAATGTTCATACTACATAAGGTGAATAAGTAACAGAAATACCAATTCTAGTCAGTTCAAGTCAATTTTATTCTCACCTGAGTATTTCTATTTCTAAATAGAATATAAGGAATATATACACTTGAGTGAATTTGTATGCTGTACCTTTTCTTCCTTAAATTCTTGATAGTCTGTTATAATGGTAAGCACTCAAGTGTCAGTATAATAAAAATCATCTTCCCCAGAGAAATTATTATAGCCATTGTCCTGTGAAACCATAGTACACTATAGAGTTGAGATCAGCACTGGACTCAATAAAGGAAAAATAATCTATTACTTTGTAATAATTTTAATATGATATTCATCTTTCTGTGGTAGGAATAAGACAATATTGACCATCAAAATAGTTTAGCTATAGAATCATTTAGAGTAAAGAAGTTAGGAATTGCAGGTCAGTAACAATAGCACATCCACTGAAATTATTTTTTGAAACAAGATATATATTTTGCGGAAATTGATTTGCCTCCTCTGGACTTTTTTCTTTGAAGTTTTGAAATTCATATAGGAGGAAGACATTGTTGCTATTTTTTGGTTTGGATCCTGAGTCATTTCCTTCCTAATTTTAATTGCTTTGCTTGTTTATTACATACTAAATAGGACTCTTAGATAGCTGATACTGAACTTGATAACTGAACTTTTACTCTTATGTGTTAGCAGTATTTAAAGATTTAAGAGCTGATGACGAGAAAAGCCCTGGGAAACTTTAATGTATTATACTGAACAATTTCACGAGACATGCTAGTATTACTTCATACTGCTAAAAACAGCATAAAGTAGGCTGAATCTTAAGGAAATTTCAATCACATTTTAAAGGTGGTTTTATGAGGTTATATGTGAATTTTGCTCAGGGCTTATCTTATAAACTTTAAATAATGTATCTATAAATTAACAGTGCATAATACTATAGAATTCATATAGATAATATTCTGATATTTTATCAATGAGGTCCTTAGTCTTCAAGGATACCAAGAATCTATTCCTTCAGCGATATTTTCAAGTATATACATATATATATATATGTATATATGTTATGCTATGCGAACTTCTTTAGAAATGAATAGATGGGCATTCAATAAGGTCTTGAATGTGGAGTATGACTATGAGATTAAAAAGTGAGTTGACTATTGCAAGTGGAATAAACATACCATCAAAGAGCTGGAGATTTGGCAAGTGATAGCACAGCCTAGGAATAGCAAAAATAAAAAATACAATAAAAAGCAGATGTGCTTTCACTAAGCTGTGGAGTGTAGAGATAGATTAGAACAAAGGAGCTGTTTGTAGTCTGATTGCAGAGAAGTTTCATTGCCTTATTTTGGCTTATTTTGGAGAATAAGCTGGATTTTTATTAGTAGTTAAAAACTTTATTTTGAGTAGATATATTTAACCAGGTTTTAGTCTTAGAACTGATGTGCTAATGACAGACCAGAGCATGTTTGGAAAGGAAGAGTTCTGTGGTCAAAGAGATCACACAATCAGGTACAAAAGTGCAGAGCTATTGTTAATTCTCTTTTAGATTTTAAACATTAGTTGTGGCTTATAAGAATTTCATTCTGAACAATCAGTATAATTCATAAGAAATAACAAATAACCAAACATCATATATTGGCTGATATTATCATATATTATTATTAGATAATACTCAAAGTTGATTTTTTCATTTCATTTTCTCTCATAACACAAATGATGTCCCCACCAGGCTGTCCTAGAACTGTAAAAAGACCCACCTACCTCTGCTTCGTGAGTGCTAGGATTAAAAGCATATACCACCATGCCCACCCAGGCACTTAAATACAACTTTAATGAAACTTTTAAAGGATTATAAGTGCATAACATTGTAAACTTTATCAGATATCATAATCTGGTACTACCAGGTAACTAAGAAGGAAAAGATCAAAACAGAACATATATTGAGCGTCTGCTATGAAATTCTGCACGAAGTACCTTTAAGCCAATATGTCCTACAGCAGTATATGTGGCTGCAAAGATGGTTTGCAAATTAAAACTCCGAGGACACGAGAGCCTGGCCTGAGTCACTGCCCTTAACAGAGCCTCAGTTCTTGTATGATATGAAGCCTTCATCCTTTCTTTTTGTCCTAGTTACTTATTTACCAAATTCAATAGTAACGTGAAAGGCATGTTCGGAAGTTAATGAGAGTTGTAACTCTTAAGTTAAAAATAGGCTATGACACTTTAAAAAGAATTACAACTGACTTCTTTCTATTAACACATATAGATTTATGAAGGGCATTTCCACATCATCTATAATCTTCTGATTTAATGCTGGTCATCATCATCAAGATCACTGTTTTTGCTATTAGATTATTTTGTTAAATACAAAGTACAAGGTTTCAAGTCTCCAGTTTTTGCTTGTTCCTCTGTATGCACTGTCTTCATATGCAGCACCTCTTAGATTTACATGGATGACACTTCTACTAATTTGAGGGCAATAAATAAAATCTGAGTAAAATACCATTTTATTATGTTTCAGTAATAAGTTAGTGGTATGATTAAGACTAATAAACTACTCACAAATATATTATATAAATAAATTTTACTGTACTTGTTAGAGAATTGAATGCATGATACTGTAGTCTACATGCATTAGAAAATTCAGCCCTGGAAACATACATAAAGTAACAGAGATCATGACAATTTGTGTTTAGGAAGATATATGTATATGCATAATTATGTGCATATTAACAACAATTAGTGAATAAAGAGGTCATGCTTTGAAGGAGAGGAGGGATTAGAGAGTTTGGAAGCAGGACAGTGAAGGGAGAAATATTGTATCATAATCTCAAAAATAAAAGAAAAAATCAGATAAAAAGAAGAAAAGAAAGTTCAAGATCTTCAAGTCCCTATTCCGAGCCATATCATAAAGAAAATGCAGCAAAAAGGACAAAACAGAACTCTGCTCAACTCTTTATTTTTTCTACCCTACCCTTGGCAGCGCCATAGCTCCATTTCCAACAGGAACTGTCTCCAGCCAGCCCTTTATAAGCCTCGTACCTTCCTTATCTTTCCAATCTGCTGCACACACAGGTCTTTTTATTTTTCTAGTTTTTTCTTTATATCAACATCCATCTATCGTAGGTGGTTAGCACTGCTCAATTCTGTAGGGAGTGTCTACAATTTCTGACCCTGCTGTGCCTCACAGCCTAGATTGTCAGCTTTATCTACTAGTATTTCCTCAGGTGGGTTTAGTTTTTTCCAGTCTAATTACCCACCATTAGCAAGATGAATATCTATTTCCTTGAGATGTAAATTACGCTGTTTCTCTCCTCCAGTTAACTACAGGAAACTATGAGAAACCAAACCAGAACAAACTAAAACTATGAAACATATCAACAACATATTTGTGTCACACCCTGGACCTCATTTTGAAACAGGTTTAGAGATTTTTCATCATCTCCCCGGCTTCAGCTATTCTCATTGTCCTCTTCTTTCTACTCTCTCCCCTCTCTACCATCTCCCCTCTCTCCTCTCCTCTCCTCTCCTCTCCTCTCCTCTTCTCCTCCTCCTCCTGCTCTTCTTCTTCTTCTTCTTCTTCCTCCTCCTCCTCCTCCTCCTCCTCCTCCTCCTCCTCCTCCTCCTCCTTCCTCCTCCTCCTCCTCCTCCTCCTCCTCCTCCTCCTCCTCCTCCTCCTCCTCCTCCTCCTCCTTCTTCTTCTTCTTCTCTCTCTCTCTCTCTCTCTCTCTCTCTCTCTCTCTCTCTCTCTCTCTCTCTCTCTCTCTGTCTCTCTTTCTCTCTGTCTCTGTCTGTCTCTGTCTCTGTCTCTGTCTCTCTCTCTCCTCTATCTTTCTTTTTGTTTTTTTTCACATGGAGATTTTTTATGATGAGATATTTTTGCACTGATTTATTTTCTTCAATAATCTGGATGCAGTATGTGGTTTGGGGTGATTTCTCTGATCCACCACTGCATTCTTAATGGCTACTAAAATAACAAGAGAAAAATAACAAGAAACAAAACCAGCTACTTTCCAAGAATAAAGCTTGGGGGCAGTAACATATTTTAGAAAACTTGAACTCAATAGGTGAATAGGAGAGGATCTTGATTAAAATAAAGACGTCATACTTATTCATCCTTAAGCTTCAGGGAAGCCAGTTCTCTTAGATCTAATATGTAAGTGGGTTTTCAAAGAACTTAATTATGTACATTTCCCCATTTTTTCATATTTTGTGCATACAATTTCATGAGATAGGCATTGCTGTGTCCATTCTGAAGAGAAAAACTAGAGAAAAGCTAGTCACTGAGATTTTAAGGACACAAATACAAAATTTTGTCAGGATATCTAATTCTAATTTCGTGGGTTTTCTGTATTTCACAGTGCCCATAATTCATGTGAGAAATAGGGAAGTTCTAAGCCAAGGTAAGCACCCTGTAATACAACAACTCGGGAAAAGAGAAATTGAAGTTGTAGGGATTAGATGTCAAGTCCAGCAGGGGCTACATCTACAGAAATGGTCTCAAAATAAGAAACAAAAGAAGCAACAATGTTAAAACCATAAACAGAAAAGAAAGAAAAATAGAAAGCAAAGAAATAACGTTCTCATCATTTCCCAAAGAATCAGAGATATGGTCATATTTTGAGACTGTGTTACGGATATTATCAGGCAAGTGAATAGTGTTGTTTGGCGAAAATAACTTACAGAGAACATCAGTGTTACAAGAGAAATGACAATGGAAAACTGTGCACAATCTACTGAATCATATGAAGCATATGCCTGCTTTTAACTAATGTGGGCATCCTCAGAGTATAATGAGTTATCTTACATTTGAATGTCTGTTAAATAATTTATATAAAGTGTATACAAAACATATATACAATATATACTATAAAGTATATATACAACACATATATAAAGTATATACAAAACATATATACAATATGTACTATAAAGTATATACAACAAAGCAAGTAAAAAATTGACACATTCAGAAGAACAGTTGATCAAATTGACACTGAAAAGAGAAGACAAATCAGCAAGAGAAAACTCGTCCTGTTAGTTAACACAATATAAAACACATAAGAGGGCCGGGCGGTGGTGGCGCACGCCTTTAATCCCAGCACTCGGGAGGCAGAGCCAGGAGGATCTCTGTGAGTTCGAGGCCAGCCTGGGCTACCAAGTGAGTTCCAGGAGAGGCGCAAAGCTACACAGAGAAACCCTGTCAAAACACGTAAGAGTCTGGTAAATATGTCTCGGGAATCGGAAATAGGACTTCATATTACTAGACCCAGAAGACATATTTGCAATGAAACAGCCAGATTTTTGAGTAGCCAGATGAAAGTGTTCATTTATTGTCATAAATATTATTGGTGCAGTGTAAAATGCATATATACTGATTTTAAAATCAATCAGTTTTATGTACATCCATCTAGAGCAGTAAAGATTCGCTGAAAATAGTGGTGGAAAAGTAAAGGATTTGTCAAAAGGGTAAACATCACTAAGAAACAGAATAGTCAGAAATTCTTCACTTAGTGAATAGTTCCTAAAGAGAAGGCTAAGTGTACCTCTTCAGGGCATGATATGAGATCCCCTTGAGTTTAAGGAGAATATGTACTTTTAATAAAAAGGTTAAAGACCATCTCTCCAGAGGCTAGAGTTTTTCTGGCTTCTGGAAATTTAAACCATCTCTCCAGAGGCTAGAATTTTTCTGTCTTCTTCTGGAAATTTATTGAGAATAGCAGCACTATCTGGGTGAATTCCCTTTTGGTAGTATATTGAAATTTTAAAAAATTAGGCATTCCATTAGGCTAGAAAATAAGTCTTCTCTTACATTTCTTTGAGTTGTGATTTTAGTTTTTTTATGTTTGATTACTGAACATATTCCATGCCTATGCTCTCACATATATTGGTCAAATATGCATAATATATTTGAGACATTTATATTTGTCATTAAACTTTGAATGTCAAAATCTTTATCACTTATAAGTTTATAATTAGCAAAGATTTTCAGAGTAGAATTGTGTCAAATGTATCGTGATGTGCATGGACTTTGTTTCAGATCACAGGAAACTTGTCCTTGAAACTACAAAATGTGTATAAACAAATATATAATACTGGATTTTCACATAAACCTCCTGGCATGAGACTATTCAAATACATTATTTATCATTTTAATTATTTTGCATTCACATTCTAATATTTTACTAAACACCATTTTATAAATAAAGTTTAAAAAATAAGAAAACAAAAACACCTCTCAGAAAGCTATAGGCAAGTAACTCATTTTATGCCATGAGTACTTGTTATGCTTTTTACAAAGAGAATTTAAGGACTTTCCTTAATTAGTTTTTAAAATGTTGAGTTGTAAATATAAACATATGCTTTCATTTCAGTGCGTTGGTTACTTCTCCTTCCCCAATCCATTTGAGAACTCAGTATATTTGTTAGTGTTTTCGCTCTTTGAGCAGAGAGTTCTTGTTTCCTTCAGAGGAAACTAATATTTGTCTAATGTCAGTTCAATGATGTCAAACCACTCAAATTCACTTTAATAATACAACAATGTCATTAATGCTACCTGGGGGTATTTATATGCATCATGAATAATTTTAACAAGAAGTCAAATTATGACATGCTTTGATTCAATGTCACAATGAAAGTCAACTTGAGTCAGTATTGTGTCACTTTATAAACCTTTATGATTGTAAAGATGAATAGATAGCAGTTAATACACTTTCTTGGGTCGCTAGCTCATTTCTTTAATGCTACTAGTATTTCATATAATTTTGTTTGTGCTTTTGAATACATTATCTATTTAAATATTGAACAAGAGAAAAATACCTAAAAATAATTATGTTTGAAGGGAAACTTTTTGATTTTTCAATGCATTAGGATCAATTCTTTCCTACTTTCTCAAGTGTAGTTTTCATTGAGGATTCCACAGACTTTTTTTTTGACAAATGGGTTACAAGGCATTAATGATAAAAATACCACAAATAAGACTAATCTCAGCCTTTTTTTGCTCATTTTCTCAGTTGGTATTTTTGATATTCAAAATTTTTAGAACATGGTGCTTGGTTTCACACTGAGCTAGTGATACACACAAACCTTTAAAATACAAAACCTACAAAAACAAAACATTTAGACCTATTATGTGAATGTCAATGAATGATGAGAGTTGATGGTAAACATTGAGTAGGATGATGAATGAATGGGAGGACACTTACCGTGAGTAGGTGAAGGGTGTGTTTGCAGTTTTCTCTCGTATCATCTCAAATTTTCTGCAAATATAAAATTATTCCACATCAAAGGCAATTTGAAAACTTTATCACAACAAAATACATTGAAATCAAACTGCCTAGACTTTTGTTTTTAACTTAAGAATCTAAACATTTTAATAACCAGTAGACTATTACTGAAAATTTTCTGCCAACCATAACTCAATTAAAGAAGTTATCATGCATGAAGATGCTTTTTATGACCACACAAATAAATTTAGGAAGCAAATGTGTTATAAGGGCATCATTTTAAGCCAAAAAGTTTCATATAAACTAAAGAAAGACAAGAGGCCATGTGGTAGTGATTATGTACAGGAAGATATACACTAGAAACTCTGTAAACAACTAACAATGCAGGTGTGCAGAGTGAGTGGTGGGAGTTCTTGAAAGTGACTGAGAAGTCATTGAAGGTGTGGGCTTGTGTCTCTGAAAATCAACCATCACTGAAATCAGAAAGCCAGTGATGTCAAGGTCTTTTTATCTTGAACTTGAGGAACGAACTTGACAGGAAGAGTGAGGTTTTAGGAATCTATTATAGGTTCATAGGTGAGTGTTCCAAGTAAAGCAAGCAGAGACCCTGAATAGCAGGAATGAGTCCCAAGAAAAGATTGCTGTCAAAGCCTCCTTCCAGGGGTTAAGGAGGCTTTAATGGCTTGGGTAAGGGGTGGGAGGAGCTTGTCAGTCCAACTGTCCCATCCAGAAGCAGGTGTCACATGCTTTAGTTTTATTCACACCATTGTGATAGTTTCCAGACAACTGTGCTCTTTGTTGTCTTACAGAAGACTGATAGCAAGACACAAGACCTGGAGCCAGAGCAAATAACACATCTAGCATTTCTGGCTTCCAGCCAGGACAAAACCAAGGACATATCCAGATTTTGGCTTAGGACAAGAATCAGAACTGCTCATTCTGGAGGTCACTGTCACTAAAACTGCCTCTCCAGTTTTTATCTCCGGTTCTCATCAACAATATTTGACAAGCCTTTGGTTATGAAGTTATAGGAGAAAAATGTCTGAGTAATTGAGAGAGGAAATTTGGAACACGATGAACTGGATTTGGAATTGGGAAATAGCATATTATCTTCAGCTTAGAATATACAGCCCCTGATTGGTTCAAGCAAGATAGGCTAAAAGAAGATGCATTTGGATTTGCAAGGCTAAAGGAAAGCTTAACTTACTTCAAGAATGTTCTTTGATTAAACAATTTAAAGCTTTTTCAGAAATGATCAAGGAATACCTAGAATTTTGGACCTGGCTATCAGTGTTTTACAGTCTGTTAATGCCAGTAGGACTATTGTTCAAAACACTATTTTATTATGAATCCATAATGAGCCACATCAGCTCAATACTAGGCTATCATTCCATCAGAAATCTCTGTCATATCTCTCAAATACTAATTGTTAGAATAATCTAAATTAAGATATGTTTAAAGTTTGAGTTGATGGGAGAGAATGAAGTTTTAGGGAGTCAACTTATTTACTTTCATTTGCAGTTTTACTTTTACTATTAAAAGCATTTTTGGGTTTTGCATTTTATAAGTGGTAAATGAATTACCTCTGAAATTTTCACAGGCAGTTGAATGGTTGTAATGTTGAAATTAGGAAGTGACCCATAAAGTACCAGTACTAACTTCAGAGAGGCAGTGGACACTATTCACATGTATGGAACAATCCAATAAATGGGGCTTTGAAATACTCTATTTAGAAGTTCCTAATAAATGAAACAGTCCCAGATATGGTTAGTCTTTCATTTTATAAACTAGAGTAGATTCTTAAAATTATCCCTTTTCACTTTTGTTTCTTTAATTGATAAATAAAAAGTGTTCGTGCATAAGATGTACCATACAATGATTTGGTACATGCCACATGGTATAATGTTCAAGAATAAGCATGTCTATTATCTTACCTCCTGAAACAGTTATTGGTCTTTGTGTGTGTGTGTGTGTGTGTGTGTGTGTGTGTGTGTGTGTGTGTGTGTGGTTATTTCATGGCTCTTGTTACAGGTTTTATGAAACATACCGTGTATTATCATCATCAGTATCCATGCTGGTTGATATAATCTCCTTGCAGATGACTTCTATCTAAGTTATTACTACCCACTCATCAACCCATACCCTAAGCTCACCAACTTCCAATAACTCTTTTTTTCTATGTTCTTGGTTCAAAAGAAGCTGGACACTGTGTTAAAAAAATCTAGTAGCAGTATCAGAAGATTTCATGTGAAGAATGTCTTTAGAAAACAAAGCATTAAAAATAGACTTTCATTTAAATCGTATAGACCTCTAGAACATTTTTCTTTCAAACTCAGTGAAGTACAACTTAGAACATCATTACTATAATGGATAAAAGAGTTAGTGCACAAGCATTCCTCTGTAAGGATGAGGTGTCCACTAGTTCACTATATAACGTAATCACTCAAGACGGGGCAGTGGAAGGGATGCAAAACTGGGGCTATGTCCTCACACCTATCGGATGTTTGCCCTTCTAGTAGCTGCAAGAGTTTCATGATGGGTGGAATCCTGTGAGGGTGTCCATAAAATCAGTTGCAGAGACTAGATGAATTTATATCATTAATGCTAAAGTGAGATATAGACATTTTTTGAAACTTTTTTTATTTGTATAAAAAATTTAATAGCATCATTCCTCTCCACTCAACTCAATTTCTGCAACAGTTAAAGATTGGGAGATTCACTTACACAGGTATAGTATGTAAATTTGGGGGAGATCATATTCATATAAATATAATACAATTTTCCCTCTTGATATTTATAAATGCATACTAATGAAATTAATTGTTTCAATCAGGTACCAGTAAGGTTAGTGACTGTTTTCACTAAAGCCCATTCTCCCCTTAATTTAAGTGATTGCATTCTTTTTTAAATTCCTCCTAATCATTAAGTGTCTGAGTCTCACAGGTAATTGCTAATGCTATATCAATGTATTTTTAATATGACAAATAAATACACAGCAGGAGACTTCAAATATTCTACATGATTGTGTTGAATACGAGATCAGGTTAGTAGACTTAACTCTACTGTTGATGTAGTAACAACACCAATTGTATAACTGTCTTTGGTTAAGAGCTTCCCTTATTTGACTGTATCTTAATTGCCACACATAGGAGGAACACACTAATTTTGATTTTTCTAAGCACCTCATATTGTGGAAACTAAAAAGTTTTGCCATTGCATGACTGATTTGTCAAACTCTATTCAAATTCCACCAGTTATTTTCTTGAAATAGAAAAAGCAATGATGAATTTCATGAAATTAATCCCTAAAAATTTCTTTAGAAAGGAAACACACTTGTGTTCTTCAAAAGTGTCAGCTGTCCTATTGATGCTGTGGGAAACAGCATGACAAATAGGATTATAGAATGTTAATCATTATAAATATTTTCCAACCCAAGTAATTCATTCCTTTAACAAGCTTACTGAATATTGACAATAAGGCAGATATGGATTTTGGAGAATAGGTCTTTCTCATCATTATATGAAAGCTAAAGAGTGAAAGGGAGTCGGTGAGGGATCTAGAAGATTTAGGGGGAGTTGCAAGGAGAAAGCAGGACCACTGTGCTTCCCAATTGTCAGACATGAGGACAACAACCCAAAAAGTCCTACCCAACTTAGCATGAGATTAAATTAGAAGACCTGTAGAAAGGAGAATGGATTGTATGTCATATTGTGAAAAGAGAGAGAGGCAGGATTCCTGCTTATCACCTTAAGTGACAGTGCTGTCAATCTGTCTTATATTCTGGTTCCCCAGAAGGAGTCATCTAGATGAGGTTTCTTCCTAAATAGATATTTTTAATACAGACTTTTAATGCATTATAAATATCATATTTCTGTATGTAAAATACATATTTAAATGCATCTATAATGAATATAATGAATTTTTGTATATACATATAGGGAGTCATTTCTAACATATAATCTGTGCCTTTTTCTTTACAATTAGTATTACATTCCGAGTAAATCCTTGATCCATAAGTACCTTCAATCCTTAGTATTACTCAATTTAATATTAAAAACTGTCATTGAACAAATATTTGTTGAACCATTCTTCAATTTTTTAAAATGATGTATGTATATTTTTTAATTATTATTTATAAATACTGAGCTATTCTAGTTACATTTGAAATTAATATACTTCTAAAGATGACTTTTACAATAATACCTCTTTTTATTTTCACAAAGTTAGATACTTTGAATGAAATTGCAGTTTGAAAAAATATGAACACTTTTAAAATAAGTATTCTTGACAGATGCTAAAACTTTACAGGCATCTAAAACAAATTAAACTCACAATTTTCACATTTAAAACTAGGGCAGCAAACTAAAAGGAATTAAGAAGTAAATATAATTAGAATTCAAAAATCATGCATTAAAATAATTACTTTAGTTTGAGACACTTATTTTAAAAATCTTCAAGCTGTATATTTTATGTTGTCTTCATTATTTGAGAAAAAAAGGTGTTTCTTACAAATCATTTTCTGGAATTCCTATATACGGCTGTGCAGTGGAAAGTATAGAGGATTCTGACAAGAGGTCTTTTATGCAACGAGAATATGAGTTCATTTAATAGGTTCAAGATTCAGACCCAGCAGTTTAAAAACAAAAACCTTAGAACTAATATTCAGAAGCAAATACACCTTATTTCATCAAATTATATGACTGAAACTGAACAGGACAGAAAAAATTTAGCACAATCATGAATTGCTAACATGTAAAATTGTTTAGTGTGTATCTGAGATCATAGACTATGACATTTGAAAAAGACCTGAAAATTCCCATAGTAAGAATGGTATAACAATGACCTATAAACACAAATCTTTTATTGTAGCATTTGTATTTGTGATATTAATCATGTCCCCTTCAGCTATGCCTTAGACAGTTTTCACAGTGACCCAAACACAATGTGTATACTAATTGCATTACGCCAGCTTTGCTGCATGCCCTTCATTTGACACAATAACTGCATAACCTTTGAAAATTCTACCCCTTGTGGCTTTTAAATGCAGCATCAACATTTTGGCAGAAGCATTTTGCAGACATTTAACTTACATTCATTTGAGTTAAAAAGCATGTCCTCAGAAAAATGTCTGCAGTATATGTTTTCATCTACTAGCTCACTGGAAGTCTCATTATCTCACAAGTCTTGACTTATTACTTCTCAATCTACTAGTCAGTTGACCTCCAAAAATCAAATATGAAATAATGAGAACCAGATTTTTAACTATTTTAACCAAAATAATAATCCTCAGTGAGATAAAAGACAAGGGAAATGAAGAAAACTACTCTTTCATTTGAATGAACTTCACATATTTATCAGTAGCTTTGTAATACTAGAAGGAGGATGATCATATGTAATTCATTATCTTAAACAGTACATTTTTTGATGGTGAAAAGAATATTTTTAATATTGCACCTCACTTCATATTTCAGGACCAGCCTGAACTATTGTTAGCCAAACACATAAATATTTTTAAGACAATGCTCTTCACATTTTTTAAGATACAATAATACAAAATTTATTAGTGACTTCATAGTTAAGCCTAACTACAGCAGAAAAATAAAACATGAGCTGAAAAACCAAATATTGTTCTTTTTGGTTCTCTAGTGTTTATTTTTAATACAAAATCTTTTATTATTTTTATTTTAATTTTTAAAAATAATGCAAGCTATATGCACTATACATAGATTTAATATGTGTACTACACAGCATTAGTTTTACTGTTAGCTTTATGTATTTTCCTTGTTTATTTAGTAAAAATGATAAAGTTCAAAGAAAATCTATATGAAAGAAGATCATTTAATTTTGAACTCAGATTATCAAGCCTATTTAGGCTAAATAATTGCTACATATAGAAAGTATATTGTACTATATATTTAACTTTTTCTAAATAATAATATTATTATGATATGAGCTGATAAAGGAATTTGATTTTTTTAATTCAAGGCAAACGCATGTTTGAGTGTAGATAAAACAGTGTCTTTCTATTTTGAAAGTACAGTTGGGCTTATTAAATTTTAATTCCAGTAAACCAATTTAAGATGACTTATGGTTTAATAAATGCCAATGAGAACAGGAAGTTAAAAGGCTTATAAAACTCAGGAAGATAATTTTAACTTCATAATGTTTCATGGTGCAGGCTGACAACATTTTCTCTTTATCCTCAGTTCTCTGGTATCCAGGCATTGACAGTTAGCATTGTCATGTATTGAATAACAATTTCATGCCTATTACTAAATTGTTTGCTATGTAATGGAGAAGGAAATAAGGGATATTCAATTTTTTCAGCCATTCCCAGAAAGCACAGTGATAATTTTAAATGATCTCTATAGAAGTTGATACCTTTTCAGATAATGAGGCTTACCAAGAGTTAATTTCCTTTAAGTTCTTTCTATAGTGTAATATGTTCTCAGGTTAAGAAGGGTGATGGTAGTGAAATATTCACACTGAAATAAGACATTTAATCTTTCCTATTAAACTGAGTTAAGATACACTATAAACCAGTTCGACTAATTCTGTAGTAATTTAAGAGTTTTAATATCTAAAAGCTACATCTACGTTGTGTAATTTTAAAATGAGTTTCATATCTTTTGTAAGGATATATCTCTAAATACAAAATGAAAACGTACAATGTTAAGTGAAGAACATAAGAAGAAAGACAAATTAACTTGTATTTTCACAATTTTTCACTAATTTTTAGATCAAATACAACTTTTCTTCCTTTCTCATCTCTTTACAGTATCCTCTCAAGCTTTCTTTTTTTAAAAAGGAGGAAGATATTGCTCATTTTATTAACCATGCTTAGGTTATAAAACTAAATCTCACTCTCAAAGTCACTATTTCCACTAAAAACAAATTATATGAACACATATAAACAGTCATTTAATAATGAAACTATATAGTATACTTTGAATTTAGATTTATTTGAGCTTGTGTTACGTTCAAATTATTTTATGTTCATTTCTCTTATATACAGAAATGTCAAAGGAGGTTTAATGATTTCTTGAGTTGAAAAATGACACAAATCTTGGAGATTCCCATATCCGAAAGGAATCTATCTGTGAGGCAGTTGGACTGCAGGGATGATTCTAGACTACTGACCTCAAGAGTGGCAAAGTCACTAGCATTTCTGCTTCCAGGTCTCCAGTTTTCAAACACTAAGAACTTTAGTGTTAAGGGAAGGTAGATACTCCAAAACACAACAATATTTTTCATAATCAATATTATATACTATTATAAGATGAAATATGTGAGGTAGAAAAATTAATATAGAAAACATGATATATTCACTGAAGTTTAATAGACATATCAATAATGAAGACCCCCACATAATTTCTCTAATGTAATTGTTCAGCTTTGAAATAGATATATTATGAATCCATATATTTTCATGTATTATTTTTAAGGTTCAATATGTTATTAAGGGGATTACACATGGGCCAGAGTGAGAATAAATTGTATATGCAATATTTGCAAAGGTGAGGGAAATCAAATGACTTGGGATCTTATTATTTCAAATATTATGATAGGAAAACACAGCTATTCAACAATGAGAACAGTTTATTTTTTAAAATTTTTCCCTCCATTTCAGAAAATTTTGTGATAAGAGGAGTTTTAAACAATTGTACAGCATTTTTCAGCCAAATAATCATTTTCTTAGATTGAAAAAGGATTTTGTGTTATTTTTCTCTTGATCGATCTATTTATCTATCTATCTATTTATCTATCTATCTATCTATCTATCTATCATCTATCTATCTATTTATCTATGAACATACATATCTGTGTTTTTGAAGTATTTATATTATTAGAAAAATACTGTATTTAAATATTTTTTTCTTTTGAACTTTAAGTTTTTAGAGTGTCTTTCTCCCTATATAATAATGTAAGTTGTGTCTTCAGAGACTATAGGCAAAATATTTGTAAAGATACTTCCAATTCATAAATTGTGTCTACATAACAATTAGAAACAGTACTGTAGCATTGAATAAGGTATAATTTAGACAAATTACTTGAAGAATGACATAAGAAACTTTGAGAAATACATGTTGGATATTTTGTAGCCAAGTTTATATATTTTTTCATAATTATATATGATACAATATAATATATTACTAGTGTGGACTACATATAGAGATACAGGATATATCAGGCATGATGAGATATTGCCCAGATTAGAACAAGACTCTGGGTTTACTCCGTCTTCCAGTCTAAACCTCCCAAGTTGCTGAGTCTATGGGCATCTGCTCCTGTGCCTAGCCTTGATATTTATGTTTCTATCTAGATCCAATTACATAAAAAACTAAATTATTTCTGCCTTGGTGTTGTTAAAGTCGAGTAATTGTCAAGATGTGAGCACCAGAAACAAGCAAATAACTTCACACATGAGAATCTTAAGCTGTTCTCTTGGCCCAAGATGGTGTTTGTTTTGTTTTATGCTAAAACGCCCAGTGGAGAGGCTTTAATCTTTGAAATACTTTTCAGATATAATATGATTGCCACCACAACTGTCTTATCTGTAACCATTATATCAGCAATATCTCACATGGTTACCATAAACAGAGTGGTTTAAATCCTACGAGTATTGAATATGCAGAGATATTTTGATAATGCACACTTTCTGCCACTTATATATAGAAGTTTCTTCTATAAGTTAAGTGTCCAGATACTGTAAGAAAAATTGGAAGTTAAGGCTAATGTGAGTTTTCAAAATATAATCTGAGTAAATTCATTCAACATTCTTCTCAGTCTTCAAAATACAGACTATAATGGTAAGTTATATATACATATGTAAATTGTATACACACACACACACACATATATATATACATATATAAATATCACATTCTCTGTAAGTAAAATCTTTTCTTATGAAGCCATCATTTTATTTTTTTTTAAATTTCAACCTTTTTCTTTTTTCATGCAATCTATAAAAACAGCTATGGTATGCCATAACGTGACTGTTCCATTTTGATGGTCTATTTTTTCCCCAGTCCTCAGAGAAGTCCTATGTAGGCCACTGCCGGGTGTACAGATGTATCCTTCTGGAGTTTATTAATCAAAGGTCTGAATCCTGTAGCAACACCTGTGTGCCAGCGAAGCTGGGTCAGGATGTTTTCATAATTCCCTGGCGAGGAGTAGAACGATATTGAGCTTTCGTGCTACATAGACTGTAATGTTTTGTATTTTACAAACCTCGTCACTGCTGCAGTTTACCTTTTTAGCTAGACTCTCTTCTGTTATAGTAAGCGAAGGCTTCAGTCATCCAAGGACTGAAATATTTGGAGTCTTCCACTTCCTGGAAAAGAAAAGGAATAAATGGCATTTCTCTTTGTAAATAATTTGAAAATAAAAATTATGGAGAAGGGAAGTCTGGTTACCTCCTTCCTGTTAAGGAGAACATGCTATCAACTGGTGATATCAGGTAGGTGGATAAAGTTCATGAATAATTGTCAAAAAGGAAAGACACTGTCATATGTAGTATGTAAATTGTCACCTCTCATGTAGCATTTTGAGCAGAACTCTGGCTTTGACATGCTACCAAAACCAGGATTCCATAGAAATCCAGCCAGGGTAAAAGTGAGACTAACTATAAGAGCATGGAAGAAAACAGAACACAAGGAGAAAGTGGAGGAATTATCAGGAGAGAGCAGGGGGGGAGAAAGGGAAGAAGGAATTTTTTCTAAAGGTAACCTGAGTGTTCATTAGATATTTTTAAAAAGTGCTTTAGTTACTTAAGAGGGAATCAAATTTTTATTTTCTAGCGATAACAATCTTTTCCTCAAGAAGTAAAGCTTTTTTGAATAAACTCATTTTGAGTTAGGACGTTGTGGTGAATTTTGACCCATGGACCCTGGGACGTAAACAACCCGAAGTTTCCCAGGTATCTGATTCCTCTCACTTCCATTATGTATTAGGTGTTTCCTCCCAGATAAAACCTACTGTAACAGAGGCTAGCACCCTGCTAGAAAAGCCATCGTAGTCACTGGGCATTCTATGTAACCCAGGCTCTGTTGCACTTTCCTCTTTAATAGAACAATAGATAATGGAGCAGAAAATCCAAATTCTCATTAAAACATTCATTCATATGTGTTGAAGCATAGCAAGGTTCTTTACCGATTTAGATTTAGGATCTTTTTTGAAATCCAGGCCTATCAATGTCCACCTCCCTCAAGATGAAGTTCAAGTCTATTCCTACAGGAAAGCAATGGGTAAACTGTGTAACTGCTAAGTTGATGCTGATATAAAAGTTGTTGCTGGTAAGAAGGAATACAAGCTGATAATTTGTGTTTTGTCCATAACCACTACATTGGCTTTCCAATCAGTTACTTTCAACTTTCAATAGACAATATTTGGACAATAGCCAATATACAACAAATAGAAATACAGGTCGTCTTGGTTGTCAAAAACAGAAAGAAAAAAACCTTTGTAAATATTTATTTTTAGGTAGTCAAATTATGCTGCTTTTATGTGTTCAAAGGACTTAAAATTCCGTATAAATGTACCATATTTTAGATATGACATTTAAAGAAAATGATTGAATACAGAAACATATGTAAGAAAGGATTTTTTAAAACAGAAAATGGTAGTTATTTTTGATGGAAATACAGGTTTATCCATTTTGCAAACAACAGTTTAAAGAAAATAACTATACTAATTTTAAATGTCTTTTAGTTAATATTTTACAGTCTCTCTGAAGCTATATCCTGTATATATATATATATATATATATATATATATATATATATATATATATATATATATATATGACAGTGTTAACAGTTAATGAAGCATATTTTTATCATTGACACCAGATAAAGATGTTAATGATTTTCTTTTTTGAGCAAGACTCATGATTTTACACATCTTGGATATTGACAATAGAAATGATAAAATAATTATGCATTGAAAAATCACAATGAATAGTAAAGCCATTTCCCCTCTCTCTAAATGGTGGAGAAGCTCCTGAAGTATTTGTCTGTTAAAAGGAGAGAGTCAAACATGACCACTAGCAGCAAGAATATGGACTCCTGTTCTTACAGCCACTTCACTGGCACTCAGCAAACTGATAGTTGCCCACTTGGTTTGTTTTAACTTACTTTGGATTTTTTAAGTAGGCTTGAGGAAATTGGGAAACTATCGCTTCAGATGTGGTCATTTGCTTTTCATAATGCAAATGCATAGAGACAATCTATGCATTGCTATACCTGCTTACATTTTTTATGCCTCTCTCTTCACTGAATTGCACTGCCCAGTAAGGGAAGAACTCATGAATTCAGGCTAAGTTTCAACTATTTCTTGTCCATGATTATAGGGAATATCTCCTACTTACTGATAAAATTAATGATTTTTATACAGTTAACAATGTAAGAGAGGTTGAAATGAAAATTTTCACATGATTGCTTCATGCAAGTAACTTAAAATGAGTTTTTCTTCTCACTGATGTATGCTGTTATTTAAGAGTTATGTTAATAAGTTTTACATCTGATAGTATAATGCACATATAAAACAATGTGTTAATTTTGTACAAAAAAGCAAAATATGCTAAATATTAAGAAGGTAACTGATTACATATACAGCGTGAATAGCTAGCTCTCCAGACACACTTTCTGCTAGTTCAACCTTATTGTCACATTTCTACCAAGAGTTAACTGTAACACGCTGTTTCTAGATCATACCCCCTGGATAAGAATGGATCTATTTACATCATTTATGTAGAATATATGAGTAAGAATATGATTGCCTTTATGCCAAAGTCAGTTATTCTTGAAAAAAAATAGTGGGATACAAATAGTAAAATGCAGTACAAGGCTTTAACATCTTGCAGCTCCAAGCAAAAATGACTATGGTGAGGGTTACAAAGAAAGCTGGGATAGGGTCAAAAGAATCCACAGAACATGAACACCTATTCTGGTGACAGTATGTTATATAAATCTAAAGTGACTCTGTTGTCAAATAGGCCAGAATTCTCATTCTTGTTTTCATTATTTTTTTTTAAATATGTTAAGACTTATTTCAGTATCCTAGCTGTTCTTCAGTGGCTACTATAGGAGACCATGCCACACGGTGGGGTACAGACGCCTTTGGAGCTGTGACAAAGTAGTAGAATGTTTGGGTGTGTAATATTGGGCAAAGATATTTTATCAAGTATATTTTTTTCTAAATTTGTCATGCTTCATATTATCCTAAATAAAAACATTCTGTACTGACTGAATTGGCTGCCTGTGCGCACACACATACACACACACACACACACACACACACACACACACACACACACACGTATGCACACACACATGTATACACACACACACACACACACACACACACATGCCTATGAAGAGGCTGTTTAGAAGGAACTAGAGTATGTAAATTGTTTTGTAAATTGAAGATTTATTCTGATTTTAAATGCCATTCCTGGAAAATATTTTGGGGATAAAACTGTCCTTTTGATCATATGGGGAAAGTGATGCCAAGCAGTCTATCATAGTATTTTCAGCTTAAGGAAAATTGGAGTTCAAATACTTGTCCTCAGAAGTTTACAGATTCATATTGCTTTTCTTTCATCTTCCTGGAAAACTGATATTATGAACTTTTGACAGCTTCCTGTGTTTGTGTTACTGAAAAACACATAAAAAAGCACATTATGGTTATCGTAATTTCAATTACATATTTTGATTCCCATATAGTAAAGTGAATTTACCTATTACACAGAAATGCACTCAGAATGCCCCTACATGCTCTCTCCCACTCTGAGGTGGCTTTATTAAAGCCATAGAGATATGAAAATCAGGAATGGTGTTACATACATAGATAAAGCAGGCTTTTGGAGCTTAAAACTCAAATGAGCAGGCACAAGTATTCACGAGGAAAAAAGAAAAAGAACTTTAGTGTCCCATAGACCATCAGAATAACACATCAGTGAACTATTACAGGTATAAAGTTAAAAGAAAAAAATAGCTAATTATACTAGCCTTGGCATCTCTCCCCCCAAATCAGATTCAGTTACATGTAAACAGAGCTCCATCCTGACAACTGTTTAGCTCCAGGCAAAGATCTGAAGTATTAGAGATAATGGCAGAATTATTAGATTAGCTGTTGCTAGGATCTTTGGTGTCCTAGATAATTACTAGCTGTGGTAAATCTGAATGACTTCCGTCTCTGTTACTGTTATGTGTGTGCATTCCCTTGAAGGCATTGATGTTGTGTCAAAGAGACATTTGGAAGTTTATATAAACTTCCATTATGTTCCATTGATTTGTGTTTTTAAAGTTTGTGCATATAAAACAATCCATACCTCTATTTTCTCTTATCTAAATTAGGGGTGGGGGAGATGAAAGAATATAACAATTTCTTGCGTTTAAGAGCCTATTCTCTCAGCTCTTTCTGTAATTTTGATTATTGATTTGACTTCCTCTGATTATTCAGTGTGTGTCATAGAAATTCTTTCCCCATTTGCACATTGTATTTTCCTTTTCATTTCAAGTGTTTAATTTCAGTCTCCTTGCATAGTTAATGTTTTCATTCTAATTCTAATGCTTTTTTCTCAATTTTAATACGTACTGGGCTTTAGTTTCTTATCTGTTGATTAGATTCTTTAAGTCATGGTTTTATTGCTATATTTTATAATTTTTCAGTTTATCTTAACATATAGGATTAGCCTAATATTTTATATTGTTCTTTCTACCATTTCATTGATTTTGTTTATGTGGGTTGTCCTTGTTACCCATAAAACGAATAAAGCTTTTCTTTCTTATGTTTTCTATGTACTAAGATGAAAACATTAGTCAATGCACTTGTAATTGTTTTCAATTTTAAGAAGTTAATATTTCACTTTGTTATCCATAATATTGAGATTATTAGTCTCAAATGCAATTTGTTTTCTAAATGATATTTGCGTATCAAGGTTGTTAATAAACTTTATCTTTTTTGCCTTATCATATTTGACAAGTCACCATGTATTACCATTACCATAGAAAAGTTCTGTACCTTTTATCTAGGCATGCCTTTCAATAGAAATCCCTAACTTCTGAAATATTACTGGTTAGACAAAACCTTATGTCCTCAACTTGTTCTAGATGACGGCATCCAAGTGAAACAATAGGGAACATTTTGTTGTGGTGTGTAGAGAAGATAAGCTCCAGGAGAATAAGTTTTGTTTTGCCACGAACTGACCTGAACTTCAATATCTTTATCTGAAAAATGGACATTCTATTATATGACACAAAAGTCGCCCCACCTTGATAAACCACAAGCAATCTCACATTCCATTTGAGATTCAAATAAACAGAAGCTTCAAGGGAAGAGGCTTGGATATCTGTATGGGTTTTAAGAGACTGGAAAAGCTAGATTGTAGAAATTAATATTTCCTCTCTTTTGTTTGGAGTTATCTCAATACTAACCAAGTGTGTGTGGAAAAATATATAAAATAAATCCATGACTTCAGATATCACTCTCTGCATGGGAAATCCACTGTGATCATGGAAACTTGAAGTAGGTAGACTAGAACAGCTCAGTGCAAACAGTTCTGAAGATAGGAGTTGATCAAAAAAGTTCAATGAAAAAGTAAATAAGTTGTCCTTTTTTGATTTACCATTTTATTAAGTTTTAATAAATGATATGTAGATGGTGAGTATTAAGTTAAGCCAAAATACACCTTCATTATTCTCCTTCAGAACTGAGGTCTGGTGGAATATATTTTTTAAATCCAAATATAGCCTACTGAAAAAAGTTGTTAGAAAGACAACATGTGTTATCATCTTTTATACTTTATCAAATTTCACTTTCATAGTATGATTCTGTTTTTTTCCTTCTTATTTTATGTTCCATGTATTATAGATGGAGAGTGGAACAATCATCTTGTAGTAGAAACTGACATACATTCTAGACTGCCTTAACTTCTAAAGTTTGGGTGGCCTTTGTCACATAAATTTCCCTTCACTGTATTTTTCAGATTTGCTTTATTTTCAAAAATTTTGACAATTAAGAGAAATCAATTCATTCTTTCTAATAATAATTTTCCAAAAGAAAATGTGCAAGCAATGTATCTCTGTAAACAGTCTCCTGTCAGAAAGTCAGGAGGACTGGAGAGATGACTCAATTGTTAAAAGAATTTGCTGCTCTTGAAGAGGACCCACCTCAATTCCTAGCACCTATGTGGTGGCTCACAACCACCTGTAACTTAATTTCTTGGGGAAATTGATGACCTTTTTGGGATTCCAAATACACCAGGCATTTACCTGGTGTACCGCCATACATACAGGTGAACATTCATACATATAAAATTTAAGAAAGAAAAGAGAAAATCATGATGACAGATTATCAATGACATTCCATATCCAAGTCAATTCATTACAGATATGAAACAGAGACAATGAATGTCACATATATGTTCCCATTTCCTTTAGTTATAAATGAACCACCACCCAAAAACTATATGTATTGAACATTGTATGCTTACATTAAATGAGCAGTATAATACTAAGCATTTTAAAATAATAAAAACTAATGCTAGAGTCTCAAAACAAATGACATCACAAATGCCCTGCAGTCAGCTAGAGTTTGTCTGAATTACACTGCACTTGCATTGACATGCCAAACTTGCTGTAGCATGGTAACTTAATACTAAATTTTACTAAATTCTGACCTGAGGGCTTTGCATAGATGGGTGCACTTTGTCTTCAAAACAAGCAAATGAGAATGAATTCCCCATTTTATAGAGAAGAAAATGAAGCCAATATAGAGCTTCAGGGATTTCATCATGTACATATTCCATCAAGTAAAATTTTGAACCTAGTTAAATTCAACTTGCTTTTCTCTAATGCTGCTGCTCAATTTTATTTATTCAGAATTTTAAAATCTAAGTCCCATGGTTGAACATTTGAGCTGAAACACAGAAGGTGGCTAAAGTCTTAAGAGTTCCCTTTACATACTGTGAGAAGTCAATGGCATTAAATGCACTTGCATGTGAGAGTACAAGTATCTTTGACCTTCAGGTGACATGTGTACACAAAATGGAAAGCCCTATGTAGTCCAAATATGAATGACCCATATGCATTGAGTGTGCATGACCATGGACAAGATATATAAATGATCCATGTGTACTAAATATAAATGACCCATCTGCTTCAAATTGAAATAACTTACATGAACCAAATATACTCATTTGTACCAAATATAAGTGACACATCTGCATTAAATACAAATGAGGCACATGAACTCATAAAAGGATGTTCTTTTGCTCTATGTGTCCTTTTCAAAACCCAAACACTTGGTGCTGGCAGCCAGTTCACAATGTGGGAAGAAGGCAAGTCTACCGGAAATGGCTCAGGTAGAGATACTACAGGCTTCGCATGTTACTGGCCCTTTGGCCTCTTTCCTTACAGAAGTGTGTATGAGAACATGTGCATGGATAGATGTGTGTTCTGCCATGTCTCCAGGTTTCTATCGCTACTTACTTTTACCACAGTTTCATAAACAGAAGAGTCAACCCACTTTTGAAATTCTTGCCCTTCTGAAAGACACATATTTATTGGCCAAGAAGTTATTCTGAAAGTTCAAAAAAGGTGGATTATTTCTTTGATATTTAAGGTATAATTTAACAGTGTGTTTTTAGGCCTAGCATTGTAGTAACTATGTGTTGGTTGACTGTAAAGAAGGTTTTAATGAAGGATAATGCCTTTCGTTTGAGTGGATACAAGAGTCCTAAGGTCAGGCTAATAAAACCCAGATGATGGTTCCTAATTGTGAAAGAAAAGAAAATTAAGTTTAGGGTACAGATAAAGAGTGTTAAGTAGAGAAATAAGAAGGGGGAAAGAAATGAATTTTAAAGTTGATAAAAGTGTTTCACATACCTTCAGAGAGTCACATGCATGTCTGAGAAGTGAGTCTAGTAGTTTTCAACCTGATCTTCTATTGTATTTTATTCTTCTCTGTTGTTAGGACTTAATTATCTTGAGATTGTTAGTATTGTTATTTACTGCCTGAATTCATCATGCTTTTTAAGAAAAAATTTGTTTTTATTTGTTTATTTGTTTATGCTTTTGTTTTTTGAGACAGGGTTTCTCTGTGTAATATACCCTGTATGTCCAGGAACTCATTTTGTAGTCTAGGCTGCCCTTAAACTCACAAAGATCCCATTGACTCTGCCTCTCAGTGATGGAATTAAAGGCATGCACCAACATGCTTTACTATGCTTTTGTTAACTAATCTATAAGCTTATTTAAAATTCACATTTTACATAGTAAAATATTTTTATTATGTAATAAGATACACTAAAATTACAAAAAGTGAAATAATGAACAATCTCCAAAGTGAATAAGAAAACAATCCTTCTGTAATTGTGGAATACCTATAAAAATCTATATGCTTAACTATATAGTTAAGCACCGTTTGTTTTCTGTCTTATGAATGCTGATGTATCTCTTTTCCATTTACAGCTATTGCTATTGTTGTAAAGTTAAAGAAATTCGCATAGAGAACTTTAGATAAGATTTGTTTCTGACCTTGTTGGATATATTTATACCCATAGATACCTGTTCTCTGACTTTAAGACTAAATGAATGAGAATTTAGTTATATACATTCCTAGTCTCTGAAATTTTATGAAAACACAGTGTGAAATTACCAATATAACATTTTGTTTTGACATAAAAGTGAAAGGATTTCAGTCATTCTACCGATTTTTGTAGCCATTGTTAAGAATAATAATTATTGCATGGCTTTTATGTCTTTCTGACTTTCTAGAAAACATTACAGATAATGAAAGCTGATCACTAAAGCAGCCTAGTGGGCAAGAAAAATTCTGTAGAAAATCAAAAACTTATCAAACAATTTCCCTTTGATTTTGGTTACTATAATGCAAAATGATTTTTTTAAATCCGACTTTCTATTATATTTCTGGGTCATTACAGTGACTAACAGACAAATATTAATAATAATATTAATCGCTACTCTCGAAAGTGAAACCTGGCTCCAGTGACTCAATCCCTATTAACAAACTACTGAAATGAAGATGTGGACTGATTCCTCAGAAAACATTATTTGAAATGAAGTTGAAGCGGTAACTTACTATACTATAATAAAATGGGCTTTGAGTTGTTACATAAGGAAACTGGTATCACATGGTAAAATTTTCTACTGTGAGCAGTATCACTAAATAGAAAGTCACATTTTATTGCATCCATGTATTAAATACTATTGTTGGGACAGTAGAGATTGACCAGCAGTTAATAAAGCTTACTGCTTTTGCAGAGGAGCAGGGTTCAATTCCCAGCAACCAAATGGTGCCTCAGAACTGCCTGTAACTACAATATCAGAAGTTTCAGAGAGATCCTATTCTGGCCTCTGCAGGCTCCTGTATCCTAGTGGTGCACACAAACTTACCTAAGCATATACACATACGCTTAAAATAATAATGAATAAAATAAACATTTTAAAACAGTTGTTACATTTAAAACACCATTGGTTCAAATCACCTTGTTGATCAGTATTATACAACTTGATAGACAGATGATTCTTACTCTGTTTTTGCACTTACTGGGGCAGATGAACACTATCTAAATTACTTATAAAATAATATGATTTAATCTAGTTCACAACAGACTGGAAAAATTTTACTAAATTTTTAAACTTTAAATGTGTTCCTTAGCAATCTCATATGTATATGTAATGTATTCTGGTTGCAGCCATCCACATCCTTTCTTATCTGCCCCACACACATTCAGCATCACCATCCTTACAAATCCATCTCTGGCTCTCATGTAATACTGTTTTGTGTAAAAACTTGCATTCTTGGCATCTCATCTTCCTTTCCACAGCATCTATTCAAGTACAGTATACTTGAGAAAAATCTATAGTAATATATTTAGAAATAAAATAAAAAAGAAATAGTCTAGGTAATAAATTAGCTTATCCAGTATTATTGGATCATTTTAAGGAAACAGCATTTTCCATAAAAAAAAAGGCAGACCCACATAAGAACTCACTGAAACTGTGACAGAACTCACAAGACCTCATGCCAGACAAAACCTCAGCATGGAAAAGGAGAAGTTGGCACAAAGAAGTATACCTTGTCAAGGAGGTATTTGCAATTTATAGCTGTTTGAGAGGGAAAATCACCTTTGTCAATGGAGTGACACTGTATAGATACTACAGGCTAGGAGCAGTATAAAACATAGACTCCATGATTGTTTGGTGGCTTTTGTCCTTTTGTTTTTTAAGAGAGAACAAGATCATGAATTTGGGTGGATGGAGGGCAGACTCTGGGAGGAGATGAGGGATAGAAAGAATAGTACAAAAATATACTGTAGAAATCCGCAGAGGATAAGTACTCCACTGTTGTTGCTGTTGCTATTGATCATAAAAATAGTCACACATAGATGTGAAAATGCCTTCAGTTACAAATTTTGTTTAATAATAAAGGACAAGAAAACACCTTAAGTAAAGTTGCCCCTTCTTGTGGAACTATCAATGTGCTGTAATGTCCATAAAATTCAAACCCAATAGCAGATGAAAAGAAAAGCCTCAGCCATTTTAGAAAACAGCAAAAGCAGCTAAGTGTAGACATTTTGAGAAAGAATTCTACATTGCCTCCTTGCCTTTTTCTGGGGTTGCACCTCCTCAGTCTATCCTGAAATCAACAATAGCTGTGAACATTAACTTAATTCACCTGACCAAGGGTGCATCCATGCTAAGCAGCATTGTGTTACCAAGGATTTCCCCTATTATCAGCTGGCTGACGGGGAGCTGAGAGTCCTCATGAGAGCATCAGACCCTGCATCGTTATCTGAAAGACGATGAAAATATATAAAAAGTATTTTCTACTGGATTCATGCCAGTTTTTCCATTCTCATAAGGTCAAAGAATCCTAAGTTGAATGATCGTAAGTTTAAGAATATGATTATCTGTAATTCAAGGAGTTTTTAGATTTCAGAAAAAAAAAAACGTTAATTCTCTGGATGCTCTGTCAAGTCCTGTAGTCAGTAGTACCAATTGTCAGCAGCATGTATTCTTAACTCTTCAGGCCAAAGGATTTAAGCCTCATTGTATCGAAAACAACATCAATGACAACAACAAAAACAATTTACTTTTAACTTGTCATGTTTTAACTTCGAAGTTTGTACCTAATTGTCCCATCCCTTTCTCCATAGATACTTTTTTCTCTTTTTTTTTTAATGACTTGATGCTTCTTTTTGAATAGGCAGTGTTAGTTTGCAAGGGCTTCTGTAGTAAGTTACTGGAGACTGCGTAGCTCTAAACAGCAGTTGTTAAGATCTCACAGGTACAGAGTCTACACATACAAAGTTAAGGATCTAGTTGGGCCATGCTCTTGCAGGCAGTCATCCTTGTTTTTTCCTAGGTTCTGGTGGTTATCAATAATATCAAACCCTCTTCTAATGGCTACCACCAGGGTCCCACTGAGATCTCCCTGCCTATCTTTATGTCCCTGCTTTGTCTTCATACAGCAATCCTTGTATTAATCCTACTGTAATCCAGTATGACTTCATCATGGGAATTTCATGCTTAAAGACCCTATTTATACTTAAGTTCCTATGTGCTAGTACTAGATGGAAATAAAATTTGAGGTCTTAGTTTCTACTCACTGTACAGCCATAAACTTACTGAATTTTCCTAATTAAAGTTGGTCTGTATTTTAGACAGCTCTACCCATATTATTGTAAAACTATACAGTAGTTTGGCTATATCTAAAATACATTAGATATTGACTGGTGAGTAGCAGGTTTATTTATTGGTTGATAGGATTAAAAATATAAGAAAAGTGAGTCATATGCAGAAATGACGTTATATCTACTAACAATTAATATCAATGAATACCACCGGACATACACATTTTTTTCTATGCTTGTGATAAGAACTGATGTTCTTTCAGAATTTTTAAGTGACCACTGTAATGAGGATACCTTGAGACAGTTTGTATTATGCAGATTCTGAGTTTCATTTTCTGTGATGAATATTACATTTACACATGTCATGAGGCAGACCTTTTCAGGTGTTCCATCTGTTGTTGGAGTTGTGCTTTAAGAGTGGGAGAAAAATACACAAATTAAAAAGGAAGCTGGCAGAAGGTAGAGAAGGAAAAATATGTGTAGGGCAATAGTGAACAAATATTTTAACTCTTAATAACTACTCAACCTACTTTACCTCCAAATCCGCATATTCTCATTCCAGGGGAAGGGGAGCACAAGATGTGGAATTTGTCATGAAGCTAAGAAAACGAGATTGTTAAAAAAAAAAAAAAATGAAGTTACTTTTGCTCATCAGTAATCATTTATTTTTACTTTTTTGTTTGTTTGTTTGTTTCTGGTAGGACTTTTAGGCAGCAATTGATTCCACATATTCATTGCACATTTCAGTAATACAAAGGCAAAATGAAATGTTCTTTCTTTTTTCTTTATTTTAGGAAGTAGACCAATTGTACATGCCCATGATATACCTAAGTCAGAGGCTCATAAAATGAGAAACAAAAATATCAAAAGGAAAAATGTGTTGTATTTTTCTAAATTTATGTTGTTACTCTTTTCATGTTTAACTAAAAATTACACACAAAATGTATACATATGCAATTTTAAAATAAGTATTATATAGTATTAGGATGTATATTTTGGATGAAAGAGATACTCATTGCAATATATAAATGTACCTTAGAAGGTATACATAATTTTTTTACATATTTCAGGATATATTAATAGATAATATATCATTAGATAACATATTAATAGATAACCATTACCAAAGTAAATCCGTTCATAAATATTAATTGATCCCTACAAAGCTAATTTATGTATAATATATTGTTTGGACTTCAGACAACCTACATGATACAACTAATAGTAAAATGCAGTGAACATTTTGAACAAGGCTTGATCTGTGGGTGTGTTAGAAAATAGTTTCGGACTTTAATTTTGGTTATTTGCTGGTTTACATCTTTGACTTACTCAGGTAGAAGCCTATTTAGCTGAATACATGAACGTATCATCATACTGATAAGGGTTCCACTGACAGAGAGTCTGGCAGTTACTCTGTACTGTTTCCACCTCAGTTAAATGGAAATCTCCTTTAAAGTAATTTTTATGGGAAAAGCTCATCTTATGTAAGAGGAATTGTCAGTGACCATAGCGTTTTGGAATTGATTGTTCTCTGGAATTTCATTTAAAAAAATCAAATTGATAAGGAAGGATTCGTGATTCAGTTGGCCCTTTTTGTCCCACTTGGTCTTTCTATTTGTTAACTAAAAATATTTTATTTTTCAAGCATTCCCGACTTTGCTTTCCTTTGCTATCCTCACCCTACACACCATCACTACTAGACTTCAGTCTGTTGACCCGCTTCCTCCAGGTGAGCAATTTCTTCATCTGCTAGCTTTCTTCTCTGTGGTCCGAATTTTACTTGTTAGATGATGGCATTCCTCTGACTGTGCATTTGCCATGCAGAAATATAGATCTTAGTTCTTTAAAGGAAAAATAGTAGTGATTTGCTGCTACTTCTGCATCAGCCCTACTAGAATTTCGGGAAGAGTTGTGTGCGTGGAGTCAAAGTGAGAATACAAATAATGCGTGAGATCTGGGTTTCTGTTGCTTATTGTACGTCAGTGAGTTTAGTGGGTCATTGACAATCATTTCATATGTAAAATCTATCAGTTGTACCAATTTAACATTGTAGGCAGGATAGGTTTTGCCAAGTGAAAAAAAAAAATGACGCACTGCAGTGGCCTGTACAGGGAAGAGAGTCTTGACTTTTACATACGTTGTGGGTGTAGGGCAATGTACTTCACAGCCACAGTCCGAAGAACTCTGTTTTGCCAGAGAATCTAGGTCCCCAAAATTCTTGTGTCTTTTTGGACAACCAGTTGCTGGTCATCTTAGATAAGACTCCTTTTATGGGAACTTATTAGAGGCTTTTTATGCACTACTTTAAAAAATCTTTACACATCATTCAAATGTGAATTCCTAGAGGCAAGGAAGCAACCAATTCATATGAATTTGAATAGCTGGTGGAGCACAACATCACAACACTCTGAAGTGGAGGCAATTTGTCAATATATTCTAATCTCTAAGCATGCTCTGGATGTGATATAGATAATCTGAGCAGAATGAGGTTTGTCATAGCTGGTCCAGCTGAGTGGAAAGCAGGAAGGAGAATGGGGAGAAGTCTTAGTTCAACATATTATATATATTTCTGTGTCTGGATTTGTATAGTCTCAGTACTGAATCATTTGAATGTATTAAAGAGACTTGATTGCTCTCTGAGTAGTTTAATCTCTGCATATGGGAAGGCCTAGTCACTGGAGAAAATGGTCATGTCAGGCTGTTGCTGTGTTGAAAAAAATATATAAAGGTATATTCTGGCAATGTATAAATCACTGTTAGTTTATTTGTGTTGCTTGACTTATGTCAGTAATAGAGAAAAGATTGCCTTATTTCCTGTATGGAAATGAATGGAAATTGGAGATAAGACATAAAGAAAATAAAGCCTTAAATGGATAACATTTGGTGTGAAAAATTATTCCTGTCTCTGATTTGGAGATTTTTAAGTTAAAGTTGAAAACTCAGGTTTGTGTTCGTACCTACACATAGAGACATAGTCTATATAAAATCTTCATTTTTTCCTTAAATAATTTATCATAAATAATTCCCTTAAAGAATTGATTCATTTTAACCGGTAGAAAAGGAAAGTTTTATTTTGTAATTTAGTACAAATTAATTTTAAGGGTAATGTATATGCCAAAAAATATTCTTAGGTTTCAGAATGCAAATTTCCATACCTTGTTCCCTATGTTTCTATGTACATTTTTCTCTTGATATGACATCCACTTTGTGCTCAAGTGCATACCATATGTATTATCAGGTACATAGTCACATATTCAAAGACATACGTGTAGTTTGCATGATCATTGATGAATTTGAATTTCTGAGCTGACTGTGAGCTGTGACCTAGCACCAAGAAGTCCAAAACTGTAGTTAGGCAGAAAAGCTTTACTTCCATATCCAGTGGGTAGTTCTTGCCTTTTGCCTTAAGGAAAGATCCTTTCCATTCATTTCCATGTGGTATAGGAATTTTACCATGTTTACAGAAAGTGCACATATATGCCTGTGTGCCTTACATTTAGTATCTTTTGGTGATAATTATGTAGCAAATTTAAACTTATCTTATCATTTGCAGTTATCTTAATATTTGCAGTTTGTTGTTGAAAATATCAAGATCATCAACATAGTGAAGCTTGAAAAATCATTCATTATCATATATTATGTAATAAAGCTTCAATTTAGAAATAAATTGTGGATATTTACTGAATTTAACACATTCCTAACATCTATGTGTTTATTTGTGTCTCTTATAACAAAACTACCATACATGATATAACCATTACCTAACACTGTAAAATAATTAGAATAGAAGCACTTTATAAATAAAACTATCTACTATCATATAAATAAATCATTCATGTAGGTCCAATTGTCCATCTGTATTCAAGGGTTTTAGAGTTATATATTCAACCAGCCAGGTAAAATAAACTTTGAAGAAAATTGTATCTGAATTAAAAATGCACATATTTTATTGTCATTATTAACTTACAAATTAGAATCACTATTTAGAAAGTACTTACAGTCCTAGATGTCTGAAGTAACCTAGAGATGATTAAAGTATGTGGGTGGATATGTATAAGTTTTATCAGAAGTCATCCCATTTTATTAGAGATTGAGAAATGGTTTTCTACAGAGCATATCAGGTGCTCCTATGGATACCGAGAAGGAAGTCTGTCACTCTTTCTGTTGTATATGCAATAAGGAAATAAGTCATGTATATAAAAACAAATTAAAGCAAGTAATACATCATTTTTATAAGGTGTATGTAAATATATTTAAATTTTAATAATAAAATCTGCTTATTTAGTAAATAAAGAAAAATGAGCAGGAAGTTTCTATCTACCAACTACTGCTAGCCTAATATTATTTTCCAGTTTTCAGTAATTCTACAAATACCCAGATTTGTGTCTTTCATGCTCATATACATTTTTATAAATTCAATAAATGAACACTAAACAGTTTACTAGAAAACTACCAAATACAATAGTTAAAATTGTATTCCATTTTGAGGTGAGCCTAGGGATTTTATTAGGAACAATTATAGGCTAAAGAATATACATACCTGAGGCTTACAAAGTAAGGCATGGATGAATTTTAGGTGAGAATAGACTGCTATACAAATTTATGTTGTTTTCTCCTTTGAGCAGAAATTTTGTGATTCCATCTCTGTGCTCAGTAGCTTTCCATATTCTGACTTTTGTAATGTTATTTCTAAAATAATTTTAGGTTTTAGTTGAGAGATTGCTGCAGTTTTATGACATTGCAAGGAGATTTGCTTAAGGCTGCAGGCAGTTCGCTTGTTACTTCCCAGTCCGCTGCCCTTTGTAATATACTGAATAGATATCTTTCTACTAGAGTATGGAGACGGGGAAGGAGGGAGGGAGAGAGATTAACAACATTAACACGCAGGCATTTCTTTTCTTGTGCCTAAAGCTTTATGTCAGCCTGATTCTGGAGCACTTTCAACACTGAGTAGTTAAAATGACTTGCCCTTTTGGTGAGTACCAGGGAAATAATGCAACAACAACAACAACAACAACAATAACAAAACCAGATCACTCTTTCTTAAGATGGAGCATACAGCTTTAGAGGAGAAAAAATTCAAGTCCAACATGCCTGAATTAGAGAAGAACATCCTAATGAATTCTCCCTGTGAGGTCAATATGAATTTGTTTTTTAAAATTAGATTTAGATTACAAGGCTGAAACTTAAATATGTTCTCATGTCGTTTTGAATTTGTTTTCCTGGTACTACTGCTCAGGGGAAATATGTTTCCCTTTAATCATCTCTTCTTTGTTCTGGATGTGGTTGATTATCAATTAAATCAGAAGTGCTCTCTAAGATAAGGACGAGTTTAAAAACCCACTGCAGATATCTTCTGATGTGTGGGCTGCATTACACACGGAAGTGTCAGGAGCGTTGGGCCCTTGATTGGTTGCACAGCGCCCCAGCCTACTGGGCCACATGTCTTTGCTCTCTGAGTTTCCTGACCTTTCCTTTTCGGCCTCTTCATCTCTTCAGTGTGTCTTAATGATTACAGAATATTAAATCCGTTACTAGAAAAAAGGCTTGCCCTTGCCAGTAAAATCCATTACAAGAAACATTTCAGTATATTTACTCTAGAACATGGAAATTGAATCTATTGATTTTACTTAAATTTTCGTGCTTGGGATGACCCAACCGTGCATGATAAAAACATTTGCTTCCAATAAAACTACAGCATGCTTACAGGTACTAACAACAGATGATTTCAGAAAAATATTCCAAGAAGACAGGAAAGTTTTCTATAGCTCCTTTTTTTTAACAATTCTTTCATTTTTAATATTTTTGATTTTAGTGTTAGTGGTAATGGTGATGTCAGCTGTCTAGTGATAGGTGAATTGTTTTAGTGAAATTAAGTTGAAATTGTTGAGATTCAAACTTCCAATATCTCACTCTGAATTAACTTTTAGATACTATCTAACACTCTATTAGAAAAATTTCCTTTAAGACAATGCAATTTAGTGAAAGTACATGTTTCTTATGATTTATGAATGTTGTGAGAGTGAACATGCACTTGAAAACACACCCATGGCTAGGTGGTAGTGGTACACACCTTTAATCCCAACACTGGGGAGTCAGAGGCAGGTGGATCTCTGTGAGTTTGAGGCCAGCCTGGGCTACAGAGTGACTTCCAGGAAGGGCTCGAAAGCTACACAGAGAAACCCTGTCTCAAAAAAACAAAACAAAAACAAAAACAAAAAAACAAAGCGAACTAAACCAACCAACCAGACAAACAAAAACAAAAACAAACAAAAAAAGAAAACACACCCGTGGTGGATGCTTCATTTTGCTTTTTATCCTTAGTGGAGATGAATTATTATTATTATAGCAACTGTTTCATACATATGTACACACACACACACACACACACACACTTTGAAAATATTGATGTGATGTAAGTAGGGCACCTATCTGCTCATTTGGAATTATATCCATCTAGTTCAGCAATTGAAACCTTACCTGTCTCTGTCTCTTTTAGGATGTCATTGAAAGATAATCTAAGCAATTAAAATCTTTCTTAAAAATCCATCCTTTACAACAGCTATCATCTTTTGAAAGATGTTGATTGGTCCATAAGTAATAAGCAGAAAATTAGATACCTATGACTTAACTCTTTTTCTAAGGAAGCTAAGAGTGACATTGAATTTGTTGACTTGTTTCTAGAAATTGAAAACAAAGACATGCTAGAAATGAGCTGAACAACAGGATTTAAATTGGTAAATAGATGTACTTCCCCAAAGAAATCAGATAGCAGGCATGAGAGAGAGAGAGACACTAATAAGACTATCTTGCTTGCTGCTTACAGAATTTGGCTTAATGGGCATGTTTTTATTGACCTTCCTTACAGGATTACCACTTTGCTAGGAAGATGACTTGAATCTTAAATGTATTCATCCATGTCATCAGAAATGGTGCCATTATCAGAGATAGGGTTAGCTTACAGAGGCAATAAAGGCATAAAGAAAGCATCCTCCGGGAAGACAAAGAATAGTAGCATATTTACATAGTCTCTGGTCTGAAGTTCACACAATTATTTAAGTTGCTAGAATTTAAATTTGTCCTTGTAAACTAAACAGCTTTTGCTAACTATTGCATACCAGAGCTTAGGTTTCACACTGAATGTAAATTAGGTTCTTCTGGAAACATCTTAACTCTTTCAAGACCCAACAATTACGAAGACATTAATTTATATGTAGATGGCAGCTTTCTGATAGAGTCTGAAATACAAAGGCAGCTAAGTTCAAACAAAGGAGAAGCTGACTCAATTTACACAACACTGCCACAGAAGACAGAAGAATAAAAGGACAGTAAGAGAAACCTGTATGTGATGAAGTGTAGGCCTCCCAGATACTCAGTAATTCCATAATTTTAAAGGATTATTTAAATATAGATTTTGATTTCAATAGCAGTCTCACTGGTTATTATTTTTTTTCCATAGGGAAAGTATTCAGACCTATGAATTTGAGTGAATAATATTGCCAGACAAAATTTCTTTTTTTATCATTTAAAATTGATATCTTTAGAACTTGGGATTTTTCTACAGACACGGTATTTAACAAATGGACCTGATTTTACCCTAAGCATTGCATATATCATAGGCACAGAGAGCTACTATGTAAAACTTGTAGCTTCTGGATCAGTCTGCAAACTGACACTACAAGCACTGAAACAAATGTTTTAAATTATGGAAAGTAATTGTTCCTATTGCAGATCACTAATTGGCTTTGGAAACTTTTAAATTTAGCATTCCTTCCTACCACAGTCTCTTTTTCTCCTTTGGAAATATATATAAAAAAAATTGAATTGTATTCTTTCACAGTATAGTGAACTGAAAAGTATGTATACTATTGTCTTCCTCAAGGGTCATAATTGTTCCTTCCTTCCTTCTTTCCTTCCTTCCTTCCTTCTTTTCTTTCTTTCTTTCTTTCTTTCTTTCTTTCTTTCTTTCTTTTTACTCAGAATCATCCTTTTTCTTTTCTTTTTTTAATTAAGAAAATGTTTTCATTCATTTTACACACAATCAAAGATCCTCCTTTTTGCTCCTCCCACCCCCCCCCAGCCTCCCTCCCTGCAACCCACCCCCAACTCCTTCCCACAAGAAGGCAAGGCCTCCCATGGGGATGCAAATCCAGTAGACATAATTATTTCTTAAGGCGAATGGATTAACCAAAATAAATATTTGGGCACAATGATGGACCTTGCAGATTATTGGGAAAATCATTACATTTTCATTATCTGAAACTGAAATGCTTATTTTGGAGAAATTTTTTAGAGGCTTCATGTAATTGTTTATTCCTATTGATTTCAATTATCTGCATTATTGGATAGAGTTCAAAGATTCATACTGTTGCCTTATTTGAGATTATTCTTCCTCTTATACATACTTTATTTTCTAAAAGGTTTTACTTCTTTATATACGTAATCACATATATGAAAGCTGGTTGATGATGATGGAATATTAGAGAAAGATAGAGGTTGGAATAGGAATAGGAAACATTTATCTGATGCATGATTGCAATCTATATTGGATCTATACTGAAAAATGAAAAAAATGTTATTTGAACCTAAAGACTTTAAGATTGTCTTTAAAATAGGAGAGGTTGCATAGTAAAATGGAATCTGAATAGCAAATATTTGGGAACAGAATGACCATGCCTGAGAACAGTTCTGGAAACGGTTCTGTTAAAGATAGAAAGATTTGAGATACAAGCCTTTTGAAAACCATGCTGACTGGGATAATATTGTTCTTAGTGCATCTAAGTATTGTAGGGTCATAAATGGTGTTCATTATCTTCCCCATTAAAAGCTCAGATAAATCAAATACCTTACAAGACATGTAGTCAACTGCTCAACCACCTTTGTGCTGCATGCCTGCTGACCTGAGTCTATAATCTCATTCAGAACTTTTCTATTCTATTTCCAGGTGCTAGCTAATTTTACTACCATGGTTATTTAATTTTATTTTTTATTATTGTTTGGTGATGCAGCATATATTCTTAAACTGATAAAGCTAATCTCTCACAATTTCTTGAAATGTACATTTCTATGTGGTTATTGTTTCTGTTTCCACTTCTTTACCTGGAACACATTCTTCTAAAATTCCATATCAGTGCTATTCATCCTTTGAATTGAAGATCAAATAGCATCTTTTGTATAAATTCCTTCATGATATTATTATCTACACCATTCTCCAGATTTCTGTACCTTGGCATTACTATGACACCGTTCAAAATGTAATTGTTCATGAATCATTTCCTTTATGTGTAATTCAAATCTACTCCATACTTTTTTGAAATTTAAGCTCCTTGGGGATGAGTTAAAATGTCACAAACTTGTGAATATAAAAGTGGTTCATTTGCCATAAACCACTACCTGGTATAACACTTAGACATAAAGTAGTTGCTTAATACATTGATACACAATGAATCATCAAGCACAATCTTTAAAGAAATTGAAGAATCATGCAGAGCTCATGAACCCACAGAATCTCTATATTGGAACACTGGGATTACACTGTTTTGCTTTTGGTGGTTCTGCAACAGTCCTTTTCTAAAAGCATATGCAAACCCATATCTGTGTACTATACTAAGTCTGAGAGCCAGTTCTCCTAAGGGTGCCTGTTAGGAAAGAGATAGCTCCATTTAGCTGTGCCTTCACATCCAAGCATCTGCTGGTGCCCCAGGTGATAGACAGGCCCACATAACAGGACTAAGGGAGGAGGGCAACTAAATTTTAAATGATAATCTCAGAGAAGTGTGCCGTGGGACACACTTATATTTGTGCCATAAATTTCCACCGTGTGGTTTAGAATCTCATTGTTTTATATACCGAGTACTTCGATATCAAATTTCCTTATATTGTTTTGTACTTGTTCCGTAACATAAATTTCATTTCAATTTATCTCAGCTTTTCTTCATCTCTAGGCACTTGCTATGCATTATCAATATGTATATATATATATATATATATATATATATATATATATATATATATATTCTAAAAAAGCCACTCTGATAGGCATTTTATTATGTCCAAGAGGTCATAGGCACTTAAAACCATCCCTGAAGGTGAGCAGGTGCATTAAATAGTGAGGGCTACCGCTCCAAGCAGCTCCAAATACCCAGCTGTGATTGGATTCACTTGAACAATATAGGCCAGTGGTTTCTGGTGTCTGAATGCATCCGTGGCAATACATTTAGAAGCATTGTGCAATGCAGGTGCACGCTTGAGGATTGGTGCTTCAGTGCTGCCACGGTTTGACTATTTGATGGTATTATAATAACCTCCTCTTCAAAATGTGCTCTCTGCCTATCTAAAGCAGATAGAATGGCATCTCACAACTAAAATAAAGTCTGCAAGCTGAGTTGGCTGTGCATTCAGCTAAAGTACGAGTGCTTCTTTCACTGTATTTTTTTTTTTTTTTTTTTGAAATGAGTGATATGTTCACATTTGTTCAGAAGTAATTTGTACATCTTAAGTATTAAGACATCTTGTTTTTAGGTGGGATATTTCAAACTGTGATTCCTGATCCATTTTACAATATTTGACTCTATGCAATAAACTAATATTACCATTCTTAAATCAAATAATAATTATGTTTCTATACAAAATTACTAAAATATGGTTTTATTGAAAATAATTACAACATTTAAGACCCAAATAATTGTTTTTGTGTCATCAAAATATCACTGTATTTTTGTCATGTGAATTATGTATCTAAATTCTTATCATTTATGGATAATTATTAGAAAATAATTACACTTATTGTTTCTAATAGTAAGGATTTCTCCCCCCACACCCATTAAATCACTGCAGTGTGAACAAGTGCCTCCTGTAATGAGTAGATTGTAATATGGTATTTTATTTATTTCATCAAAACTAAAATGCAAGTTAACACCTTACCTCCACCTATAAACAATATAGCCCCTTGTGCTCAAATAAGAAATACAAGAACTACAAAGCAGTGGATGAAAGATTGTCTAGCTAAGTAAGTGATTGGTTTTCCCACATCACAATGTTCCATCCCCGTTCTCCTCTTCTCTTGCATGAAACACATGACACGTTTATTAAAAGGTGGTTAAAATAAAGCAAGTGAGTTGCATGAGTACTTGTTAAGAAAAACCGTACATCTAAAACGGCTACATTATCATAATTTTGTATACTAAAAGGGAAAAGAACAGTCTTTGAGGCAACATATCTTTACTACACATTCTTCAGGATAATATTGAAAGTGAAATCTGTATTCCATCCATTCATAGGCAAGGACAGTGAAACAAGGTTTATTTTTATCAAATATTCTAGTAAATGGGGTCACATAAGTTGTAACTGGAATTAATTTGTATGCGTCTAAATTGTTAAGATCCTAGTTGTTTGTAACGACTCACGTCATCACCACAGACTCTAGGGATTTACAGAATGGCAAAGGGAAGCGAATTAATAATAATATAGCCAAAAAAAGGGGGAAAAAAACACTGTTTATGTTAGAGAAGTGTCATTTCACAGGATGTTACAAGTCATGCCAACTTAGTAAAAGAAAGCCAGCTTTATTGGGTTTACTCAACTGTGTTCTAACAAGATTCCCAAGTTGGCAGTGATACTTTTTTCTGAAATATAAGAATATATTTGAAGAAATTGCAATGTGTTTTGTTCATAGAGAAGCATGTACACCCTGATATGTGCATTTATGCATATGCACTAAAGAGAGAAAAGAGAAACAGCAGGCTGATGTATGAAGCTCTATGCCCTGATTTGCATTCAAAGGCCTTGTTTTGTCAAGATTTGCAGGTAGATGAGAATCTGAGATGGATACTGTGTTTAGATTCTGTAGAACTAATTTAAAGAGAACCATGCCAGCTAGAAATATAGATTAATGCCTAGTTCACTTTCCAGACAGCTAATAGGTGTTATGGAAGCTTACATTGGTCAAATAAGATAAATTAGAAATATAAAATGAGAATAAAAATGGACTTCCATTTATAGAGTGATCTACGTGGAAACAACTCTAATTTTAAGATGTTCTAAGAAACACTACCAAAAACTGCTGTAATAGAAGAGCACTGTGTCTATTTAAAGCTGTTTACAAAACAGAAATGAAAGCATCTCAGTAGTCACAAAACACAGAAGCATTCTAAATACCAATCCCCACAGACACAGCGCTGTGAAACTTCCTCACTGACACTCTGATTTATAGACAGGTTTTCAAACGTCTGCATCAGAGATATTACTACATCATTATATATACATATATATGAGTATTTTTAAGTAGATCAGAGTAGGATACTGTATGCATATGTTAACTCTGATGCTAGAAAGTCTGTGTGTGTGTGTGTTTTCTCAGATATAAGAACATGCAGACTTTGCAAGTAGCAAATAAATCTGAAACCAAGAGCAGGGAATTTTTTGATGTCCTCTACTACTTCCCTAAATGGTAACAAGTTAATTGCTAAGTATTTTTTCTTAGGTGTGCTGTCTAGTGCTAAGACAAGGGAATAAGTTTAAACCTATGATTCATGATAAGTTTCCGACTGAGAGCAAGACAGAAAAGAATAATAAAATAGTTTCACTATGAATTAAGATTTCTTTGGCTGATTATTCAATAGGTTTCCTCTATAGTAGACAAAACACACACACACACACACACACACACACACACACACACACACATGGCATAACAGAGAATCATCTGAGTTCTGCAAAATACTTACATTTGACAAAAGCTCACTTTTCTTTGCTAACCCTTGCTGGCTCCAATGTCTTGACTTTTAGTTTTACTGTTCATTGTAGTTGCCAACATCTTTCACTGAGCATTGGAATGGCTAAGTATGTCTAATGATGTAGTGACTTCCAAGATTAAATTCTGAGTGTAAAAGGTAAATCCTGTCCTTTTCACTAAGGATGATAAAAGTCCAATTATTTAAGTGTATTGTGTTTAATTATGAAAATATAAAGTTAAATATAATTAAGTTATTGATCTACTCACTGATTTCACATTCTTAACTATACAACAAAGGTGACAATTAAAATGTCCTGTATTGGTTTTTCTTTATTTTTCTATCTATCTATCTATCTATCTATCTATCTATCTTTGTTTCTTTCTTTGTTTTTTGTTTTTTTCTCTTTTCTTTTTTTCAGACAAGCTCTTACTATGTGGCCCAGACTAAAATACTGAACGGGCTGTCCTCCTACCTCAGCTTCCTGAGTGGTGGTTATATGGCATACATACATACATACATACATACATGCATACCTACATACATACATATCTCCACATTTGGAGGTTATGTAGTCCAGAGTCCCAGTCCAGACTTCTCTGAAATTCAGAACTTTCCTACCTCACTATTCCAAGTCATAAAGTTACAGGCATCTACCACCACATTTAGCTGAAAATGAATCTTAACACCAAGTAAATGATTGAAGCTACTTGTTTTCATGAGGTGTTTCCTTGAATTAGATACTTAAGAGATCAGACTCTATAACTTCTATTCATTATTTGTCGATATTCAGAATTTTGTCTGTTTGTTGTTTGTTTGTTTGTTTGTTTGTTTGTTTATAGCGCCTCAGTTTCTGTCATGTGGATTCCTTTAGGTCTCTGCAGTTTTTCCTAGAATGACCACATTCTTTGAAAGGGTGAATGCATTGTGTTGAAGCAAGGATGACAATAAACGTGAATTATTTCTAGGTAATCTCAAATTAGAAGGTAAATTGGATCAGATCAACTTTGTTGCGAGATCTTCTTCCCAGGGCCTCTCTACTTGCCTAACACAAATACCAAATCTATATAAATACAGATGATGTGCTTGTCCACAGTCTCCAATTTTGAAGTTTTATTATTCCATGTGTCTTTTCTTGGATCATTCCTTCCAAGACACAGAGAACAAATTAATTATATTCTTTTGTAACTATAATGTCTGACAGAATACTCTGTATGCTTCTCTTTATTATACACACTTAGTTTAGTTGAGGATATATATATATATATATATATATATATATATATATATATATATATGGTGTGTGTGGCCCCTATCCTCCTAGTGGATGGAGCTGTGTTTTAAGTGTACACCTTCCTAACAGCCTTCTTTCTCTTCATATTCCTCTATCACTCCTCTACCTTTACCTCTCTCCTTGTCTAAATCCTCTGCGTTCTTTTCCACCCCATCTTTTCCTACTTCCTTTATCCTTCCTTTTACTATTCACTCTTTACTTACTTTCGACTGTTTCAGTTTGCCTGATACCTTCTTTCTTGCTAACTATTCCCTGAGTATAACCATGCCTTTTTCATACCTACCCATTTGTCTGTTTATTTATGTTCATTCAGGAAGGTTCCACTCGTTAATTCTTTCTTGAACTTTGGCAGTGATAGTTTACTTTATGCTCATAGTTTCTGCTGTTTATATAAAAATGCCATTCGATTTTCCTCACTGTCTGTGAACTGCTGGCGTCAAAATTACAGTCTGAGCACAAGGTGAATAGCTTGTAATGTATCATAATCCATACTCAAAATTTGCTCCCCTGAATGTGACATAAAGGAGTCCAGCCTAAAGCTGTGATGTGCAGCAGTGAACACAAACAGCCATTTTTATGTTGGCAGTTTCAAATTCAGGGTCGATTCACATTTCCTTAAATCTGCATTAGTCTATCTGTTTCTCTGACCTTAAATCCATGTTGAGTTCATTCAATGCTGGTTATTTAAGTAACTGAAATGGAAGTCCAGTCAATAGTGAAATATAAAACCATGTCGGCAAATTTCAAAGAGTGTATTAGTTGTACATCATTTTAAGATAAAATGCCTGGCTCTAAAGGATACAAAAGATTAACAAAGTCATATGATAGCCATTCAGGTTAGGTAACAAACATACCTGATGCTGAATCTTTGAGACATTAAAAACACATTTTAATATGAGCTCTGATTTAAATACATGTCTTTCCACAGTGTTCTGGGGGTGGGGGTCTAGGTTCTTCTCAAGTGGTTCAAGTTCCTCTTAGCAGGAATCCAATCAGAGACTGTCTTACTCTGTTGGTGCATAATTCAGTCTATTCCTCAAGATTCTTGCCTGCTTTACATAATAAATTTAAAAGGTAATACTGCATTTATTCCAAGGAAAATATTTCTTTAAAAATGACAAGTTAAAATAGATGCAAGCAAATTAAATACATCTGAAAAGTCCACAAGTGTAAATTACGCATGCTATGAGATACCACAATATTTTGTTTTGTCAAGGTGCCACTCTGATACTTGGTAACATAATAATTATTTCATGGCTCAAACTTCTTGTGGTAAAATAGTTTGTAGGTGTGTTTGGTTGACTGATAAGTTCTTTATGGGCTTTAAATATAAAAATCAAATATCTTTGCATGACTTTGAAACATTACCACACAAATCATTTTAAATTTGCTTTTTCCTATATCATATATTGTTTGCAGACTTCTCTTTCCTTGCAAAATACACCATTTATTTGTAGGGATCATCTAGCATCAATTAAAAGACGATCCCTAGGGCTCCTAAATGTGTAGGGAATTCTACTCCCATCACATAGAAGTAAATTGTAAATATCCTCTTCTCCTAGTAGAAGTCCCTGATCTAAAATGCATCATTAAACAAAAGGGAAGCAACCATTCACAGAGGAAGGAACAATTGAGAAGATGTAATTCAAAGGCATGGTTGAAAATATTGGAGTCAATGGGAAGTTCATAGCTACCATCAGAACAAAGGCATTGTACTTCATGTTTCCTCGTCAGCATCTTTAAAATAGTAATCATTAAATAATGCTTTATATAGACTCTCCATACCTCTATTGGCAAAAGAGAGAAGTACAAGTTCTCACAGAAAACATTAATATTTAGGATAGGAAATCATGAAGTGTCATTATTCTGAACTATACCTGTTGAGTAAATCCATTATACCTACTTACACCAAAAATAAAAACCAAAAGTGAAGGAGATGCATAACAAGATCTGCATGCTCATATAATAAGGCAGGAAAGTGCCCTTTTGACAAGCTTATTCATAACACAGTCTGATAGGAAAAAAATCCATTTGCCACACTCAATAGGAAAAAAAAATCAGCTTAGGACGCAACCCTTTTATTTCATGACTGTCACCAAAATAACAATTACAAGTAAAATAAGGATGAAATATTTTAAAATCACCTTAGCACTTATTATGGAAAGTTGTGATCCACTCTTTACCTATTATTTGATTTAACAAAATGAATCCTGATCAACCTTTTTGAAGTTCACTCTTTCCAGGACGGGCTACATAGAACAAAGACTAGATCCTCAGGGGATTAGGTTATAGTGATGCTGTATTCCACTGAGAATCATTCTCCAGTGACCACTTTTTACTTCTTCCCAGGCTATGGGAATTCGTTAATATCTGGAGACTAGACTTAAATAAAACCATTGTCTCAACCAGCAGGTCTATGCAACCATCCTGAAATGTTTTAATTATTGTTTTCTTTTCCTTTTTAATTAAGAGACCAGAGGTCAAGCAAGCCCACTGAGAGCTGATCACAGCCTCAAGGAGATATGTCAGAGACACTCTAATGATTGGATTTGCCGTTTTCTCTTTTGTTTTGCAGAACCGGAAGAGTGCATTAATTGCACAGATGAATGCCGAGTGCTTGGTCATTCTGATAGGTGTTGGATGCCACAGTTCCCTGCAGCCAATCAGGCCGAAAACGCAGATTACCGCACAAATCTCTTTGTACCCACAGTTGAAGCTAATGTTGAGACTGAGACTTATGAAACTGTGAACCCCACTGGGAAAAAGACTTTTTGTACATTTGGAAAAGACAAGCGAGAGCACACTATTCTCATTGCCAATGTGAAACCTTATTTAAAAGCCAAACGTGCCCTGAGCCCTCTCCTACAAGAGGTCCCCTCAGCATCTAGCAGCCCCACCAAGGCATGCATTGAGCCTTGCGCCTCCACAAAAGGCTCCCTGGATGGCTGTGAAGCAAAATCAGGGGCTCTAGCCGAAGCGAGCAGTTCCTATCTGCCCACTGACAGTCAGTATCTGTCACCCAGTAAGCAACCAAGAGACCCTTCCTTCATGGCTTCTGATCAGATGGCGAGAGTATTTGCGGATGTGCATTCCAGAGCCAGCCGGGAGTCCAACGAGATGGGAGCCGTGCTGGAGCAGCTTGATCACCCCAACAGAGATCTGGGTAGAGAATCCGTGGATGCGGAAGAAGTTGTGAGAGAGATTGATAAGCTCTTGCAGGACTGCCGGGGAAATGATCCTGTAGCTGTGAGAAAGTGAGGGGGAAAGGCAATTGGCATTTTCTTGTCTCTTCTGTTGATTTAAAAATGATTACTCCCGGTGACAACCCATTTTACAGGGATGGAAAAGGACCAATGCTGCTTTCAGGCTTTTAGTGAACATCTGAAGTGCCCACAAGTATGTTCTTTTCACTGCTGTTTCTTTTACAGAAATAACAATGGTTTTGACCAAACTTATATTAGGACAGAATTAATGACGCATAAGGAGAAACAAGAAAAGAGAGAGAGAAGAAACTGGAGAGAAGAAAAAGGAGGATGAGGAGACAAGTTACCTTTTGACAATCTGTTAGGAAGGTATACAACGTGCGACTTAAAATGTTTCTGATCACTTTAAGACTGTCCTCCGAGATCGATGCTGACTTAACTGTTTACCTATAAACCCCATACAAAGCAGGGTCATATTTGTTATCTGTGGTGGATTTCTAGCTGACATCACAGGCTTCTACTGAAAGTCCTGAAAAGACCTTGCAGTAGTCCAAGCTACACCAAACATTAACACATATTTGTGGTAAACATTTCTGTATAAAGTACCTGCCAAGCATAGAAACACAAAGACCATTCCATATCATTAGTCAGAAAGCAAAAAAAAAATATATATATAATAATAACAAAACAGAAAAAAAAATACAACAACAAAAACCCTTGGTCATTTGTAAGACACTTCATGTCGTATAAAAGTTCAATGTAAAAAGATATAGTCCGTGTTGTCCTGAGCACATGTAGACCTATTCACTTCATTAAAGAAAATTTGAAGACTTTAAAATGTCTATTTAGCATTTTAGTGTCCAACAAAGATGTAAATGATGGTGACTTTGTTTTATATTGGAGCAATTCTGAATTATGGTTATCATTGAATGGTAATACCGAGAGAAAATTAACGTAACTGAAATATTTTATTCATTCTTGGACACTAAAATAGCTCAGGAAAGTGAAAAAAGTCTTAGACATAACAAATCACATGACCATTTAAATGTGCAGATGTAAGAAGATTCAATGTGTTTACATCAAATGACATATTTTTTATTGATTTATTGCAGATTCCGTGCATATGAGCCAAATTGTTGAGTGTATAAGAGCTATATTGTGTATTTTATTAAATTAATATATAGTTGTGTTGCAAAAATATTTGGGCTTATATTGTAAATGGCAAGTGTTGCCTCGGTAGCTGTCGAACTCTATGAGTTTTGTTTTTTCCTGCTTCCTTTTCCCCATGGAGCGTGGGAAGCAGTGCCTCAGAGCAAAGTCTCTTGTTTAATGTATAGTCTACCAAGTACTACAGTACATAATTCTGTTCAAAATGTGTTTGAGTGAGCTGATGGAACTAACTGAAAGGTCAAAAAAAAAATACATCTGTCAGTCATAGTTCTGTGCAAGTCCTTGTAGAAGCTTTGATTAAAGTCATGCTAAATCATGAGAGTTACATTTGTACCAATACCTGAAACTCATTTACCATGTTTTCAGTAACATAAAGCTCTGCCTATGTAGATATCATAACATGGATTGGTTCTCAAAAGTATCTTCAGTGGTTCAGGTGTGTGTACACATTGTATTACTAAACATGACAAATGTTTTAATGCATGTGTGGTACCAGTGCTGGTTATATGCATTGTGTACTGTGTTTCAAGAGGTCTTGGTCTTAACAAAATTTGTTTTCCTTTATCTCAGTGCTCTTCTGCCTCCATTTATTGGTGTCCTTTGAGAACAATACCCTTTATTCCATCACTTGGTTGCACCTTTTCTTGTGACATTTAGCAAGTTTCCAACCTACTTCCTTCTTAAGCTATGACAACTCTAATTTCAGGAATTGGGAAAAATAAAATTAGCACTCACAGAAGTAGTAGCAGATGGAGAAAAGCCTTGATTGACATTTTTCTTCAGCATTAAAATTTTGTTTTTGGCATTTAACAGCTTCATGGCAAACAGTTTGAGCCCATACCTTGGAAAACGTGGTGCTGAGTTAAATAAAGGCTGTTTGTGCACTGGAACAGAAAAAAAAAAGATTATTTACAAACTGGGAGAGAATTTTGTGCCTTCTTTTCTGGCCACCAAGCCAGTGTAGAAACAGCATAAATGTCATAAAATCCTTATACTAAAAACAGAAGGAAAAGCAAAACAAACATTGAACTAAATTAAGTTTGTAATTAAAAAAAAATCTGCTGGAAATTTTTCCACCATTTCACGAAAGTTTTAGATTGTACCTCACTCGCCAAATTGTTCTAGGGGTGAGAATGGGTGACTCCCATCAGCCTTATTCTCTTGAGAACTGCATTTGGTTCTTGGTAACAACCTTTCCACAGCTCTACTCTTGCTTTTTGTTATCTGTAAATGTTTAAATTAGAAAAGAAGGGATCTTGTACATGTGAAACCCAATTGACACTATATTTTGGCCAACTTATGTATCTCCAGTGTGTTGTCTCTGTTCTATGATGTTACTTTTTCCAGGAGACTACAAAATGACTTAGCTTGATAGATAGTTGAAAGTTGATGGAAAACTGTTTCCTTTTAGTCTTTCCAAGCTCTGCCTCTCTCACACTCTTCAGATAACCACGTAGTAAAATCTAAAGCAATGTGCAAATAAGTTCAACACAAAAAGTAGGTTTATTTTTAAAAACTTCCTAATTATAAGTAACCAGCTGTTCAATGTATTGTCAGTGTCTGACGACACCACAACACCATGTGAGTCTCAAAATTGATTGTGCCAATATGTGAGGGATTGACTTGAAGCTGCCACCAGTAATTTACTAGTGTTAGCTGTTTAATACATTATCTGGATTTAGTAGTGATTATTTATTTACAAGTTGGTGGTAGTGTAAGTCAGTACTCTGAGTTTTTATAGTTAAGGGAATCTTGCTTTTATTCATCTCCCTGGGACCTGCCTTTACCACAGAACTCTGGTGCTTGGCTTCCAAGGAAACCTTTGTGATGCCAAAATCATACCTTTGGGGAACAATGTTTCTAATGGGTGGTATATCATCAATAGAGTTAAAGGGGTTTCTGGAATTTAGAATGCTTTACACACACACACACACACACACACACACACACACACACACACACGAAAAATAATGTCTTTTAAGTTTAGAGCTATTCAAGTAGAGGAAAACTACATTTTGGAAATTTTAGTAAAAGACTCAAAAAACTAAAAATTGCTTAATGGTGAACTGCAAATAAAACTTCAGTAATGAAATCATTTCACCATCTGTTAATAATGGAAATGTTTTCTTTAAAGTTCAAAATAGTAAGAATCAGTGTTATACTATATCATAGTAAACACTGAAGAGAAATATATTATGTAATCTCAAAGAAGGTTTTCACATTGTTTCTTTATCCAATGAATGTATCCCTACTGCAAACAACATATAAAAATTGGACCCTGTTTCTTATATTCACTGAATCACTGGGTGAGAAATTGATTGCTCCTTTCCCTAAATTAACTGAGCGCTTGTAAAACATAAATTTCCTTTTAAGGATGTAGGCACTGTTCAAATTTAAAAAAAAAAAAAGCACCTTAAAAGATAGTCATGTAGTAATGAGCAGTATGCTTTATGAGAACCAGGTTAAAAGCTGTTTGTTGTCCAATGAAGTGGAAGTTACTGGGGTCAACGAATAGACTAAGGACCAGCATACTATATATCTACTCATTATTGTCTAATTATATTCTTTTGACAGAGAGACAACATTTATTAGAGCATTAACTCCATGAGCGTTTTGGCTATCAAGATGTGTTGATTTGAAACATAATTGAATGAGACCTGATTAAAGTCCTGACTCTCCTGTCCCCGGTGTTTTGCAGGTTAGCTATTTCCATTTCTCAGTCCCATCACTTCATAAGGCTCTTCCTGCACCAAGTGATTGGTGAACAAGGACAACAACAACAAAAGCAGCATACATTGTATGGATTTATCTCAACGCTATTGTTTAATGGCTGTGTTTCATGTGACCTGTCTGGAAAATGAGGACTCCGAATAAAAAGCTATTACTAATAGTGGTGTTGCCTTCCCTTGAATTCATTAACACAGAAGTAATATATTCCACACTGCACACCACAAAGGACCCTAGCCATAATTATTTTTAGAAAAACAAATATGGTATTACAATTGTCTTTGCTAATTATCTGCTTTCCCGTAAAATGAGATTTAAAAATTACTTAATAGTATCTGTCATTTGTTTCTAACGGGAATGAATTAACTTTCTTTCACACATCTTGGATAAATGGGTTAATCAAATAATTACCATAAAACCATGACTCATAGGTTCTTACACCTTTCATTATTTACTTTTACATTATTTACAATAATTTGATACAAGATCCCAAAATTATTCAGAGAAGTCACTTGATAAAACTCCCCAATATCTCATATGAATGATGAAGGCATCTGTTTGTAAGAACATTTACAGTAAGTATATGTTTATTTAAACATTTTAAAGTGATAAGCCATTTCAGCAAGCATCTGTTGAACTCATATCATGTCTTTGCCTGACAAGTTAACATGCCCCAATATTACACTGTGGCTGCAGGAGGGTGTCTGGGTTGCCATCAGGTGGTTAAACACAACTGGGCAAGTTAATCCATCCAGTTCTTCAGAAAGTCCATTAGATTACTTCTGGATTTCCTGAGTTACCTCAGACACCCTATGTTCTTGCTAATTCACAACAGATAGCAACTTTTACAAGTCACACCTAAATAATATTTTGCCTCATAGGCAGTTTTGTTTTAGTTTTTATGACATCACCAATAATTTTTGTTGTATTAATTAGACTTATTATCACAGAGTAAATAGTTACCTGTCCACATTTTGGTACATTTATATTTTGTAGTTGGAGTTTTCTCCAGTCCCGATAGGGCCACAGCCACTCAGAGCTAAATAAACACACAGAGTCTTATATTACTTATAAGCTGTATGGCCGTGGAAGGCTTCTTGCTATCTAGTTCTTATATCTTAAATTAACCCATTTCTATTAATCTATAACTTGCCACGTGGTTTGTGACTTACCAGTACTTTTACATCTCGCCTCCTCTGTGTCTGGCTGGTGACTCCTGTCTCTGCCTTCCTGTTCCCAGAATTCTCCTCTCTGCTTGTCCTGCCTATACTATACTTCCTGCCTGGTTACTGGCCAATCAGCTTTTTATTTATCAATCAGAGAAATACATTGAAGTTTTTGTTTCAATGAACATTAAGCTAGATGCCAGTGGCCACAGAAGGGTCCTATGGTACAGAGAAGCACCAAGATAACCACATTTTGCACACAGAATCCTTATAGTTTATACCTTAGTGATACCTATGAACATAGGAATTGACCTGCTCTTTCCTAAGAGTAAATAGCAAACCCTGTTAGCCTATTCTTCTGTTCACTGCTTTAACGTGTAAGGACAGATCAAGGCACTGCTTATTCAGTCATGTCAATCATGTGATCAAGGTTGAGGAAGAGTGGAATCATTCAGATGAACAGCCCTCTCTGCCTATGCCACAGTTAGGAGGAGATCATGAGCACAGATTACAGGAATGTCTCAGTATATCAATGAAATGATAGCCTCAGAAATTACATCCACTTTTGAAGATGGAAGCACAAAACTGTGGTGATATTGTGTTCCCTAATATACCATATACCCTAACAAATTTATCTGGGGTCAGAGAACAAAACAGCCACTAGACAAACATAGAGGCCAGAAAATGGTGGCACTCACACCTTTAATTCTAGCTTTCTGGAGGCAGAGATCCATCTGGATCTCTGTGAGTTCAAAGCCACACTGGAAACAGCCAGGCATGGTGACTCATGCCTTTAATCCCAGGAAGTAATGGCAGAAAGCAGAAAGGTACATAAGGTGTGAAGAACAGGAACTAGAGTCAGTTAGGCTTTTAGGCTTTTAGCAGCAGTTCTGCTGAGATCCATTTGGATAAAGACTCAGAGGCTTCCAGTCTGAGGAAACAGGATCAGCTGAGGAATTGGCAAGGTGAGGTGGCTGTGGCTTGTTCTGCTTCTGTGATCTTCCAGCATTCACCCCAATAACTGGCACCAGGTTTGATTTTATCAGTAAAATTTGTGCTACACAAAACTGTGGATCATATAGCTGACTCATCACCCATTAACTTAAAAAACATATTACTTGTTATTTTTGAGCATCTTAACCTATTTTTTGTTATGAGATATTTAAAGTTTATAGCTTCGTAAAGTCACATAACTTGTTCAAAATTTTTCAACATTTTTTAAAAGAGGTGAAGTACGAATTTTGAACTTAGTTCCATTTTTCGTTGCTTCTATTTTGTTAAAGTAATTGGCATTTGGGAGAATTTATATGAAAAGTATTCTCATTTCTTACATGGTTTACTGCAAAACAAATTACACAAACTTATTTGATACAGGTGAATTCCAGCTCTAAAAGACTTTTTATGTTGCAAAGTTTTATACAGTGAACAGAGTCACATGGAGCTCCAAAGCAACAGAACACATCTAAGGACATCTAGCTAAGATACCTGCATTTAGAAGCAGATATATAATCTGAGGGCTCAGTCCAGATATTCTTAATTCTAAAATCTTACAGTATTTTATATCTTTTCCAGAATGTTCAATTTATCATCTTAATTTTTTTATATTATGTTGCTAATTTGCATTTCCTTTTAATTCTATTTCTTTACTATCATGATGGTTCCTATTATTTTTTTTTTGTGTGTAAATTATTTGAAAAGCAAAAAGTGCTTTCAGTCCCCAAGAAAATAAAACAAACAACCAGAAAAATAAAGACATTGTGAGAATCATAAACATCAGGCTTCTCTTAAGCTAAGTGTGATGGTGTGTGTCTGTCACCCCAATACTTAGGAGTCTGAAGAAGTAGGCTCATGAGTTGAAGGAAGTCCTGGAAAGTGTGTGTGTGTGTGTGTGTGTGTGTGTGTGTGTGTGTGTGTGTGTATGTGTGTGTATGTGTATGTGTGTATGTGTGTATGTATGTATGTATGTGTGTGTGTGTATGTGTGTATATTTGTGTGTGTGTGTGTGTGTGTGTGTGTGTATTGTGGCAGTGTTTGATGGTAGAATATTGAATTGTGTCTGTCTTAATATCACCCTCTTCCTATCATCATTTTAATTTTTTTCCCAGTCCTATATTACAGCTGCAAAGTGGAATTTAAAGAACAAAAGAACATCTTTTTTCTGGAATTAGACATAGAACACAATTGTAGAAGACATCAGAACAATATTATTGATAATTGGTTAATTGTCATCTTCAAAGTGTTATACAACTTTTGTGGTATTATGTCTCCCCAACCCCAAATGATAGAAAATCAGTTTTCTGGTGAATTTAGTATGCATTCACTTGGAAACAATCATGCAGATGTTCATTTAATTATGTTAACTCATGAAATTTGTATATGCTTAACCAATAACATCATTAATTGATTTCTTAGAAATGATTCTATAAACTCTACTGATATTAAAAATGAGAATCTGGTAATTTCAAAAGTTACTAACATAAAAAAGGGTAAGTCAAGCAATTCTGATATGGCTAAATAATGCCTAACACATTTGAACTTGACTCTTCCTTCACTCTGGCTGTGCGGTACTCTATGGGTCTCTTCAGAGGTCAGATGGAAAGACAGCAATACCATCACAGTCAAATTCATTGTCGTTCATCAAAAGTGAAGCTGTTTTTTTCTAATTAATCAATTAAAATTAATTTTAATTTACTATCTCTCACACAACTCACAGAAACCCCATCTTATTCTCAAGAAGACCAATTACACTAATGTCCCTTTACTGCTGATTTATTACTATGTATTTTTGAAATCTAAATTAAAATGGATCAGATGCGTTATTAATTAATTTCATTAGTCAGTTAAACAGCTCAGTTCTAATTATCTAACAATTCTTAAATTATGTTTTGAAGGTATTTTCCCTTCCCCTACATTTTAAAGTCTATTAAATCTAAAAGTTTATGCTAAGAGAGTTTGGAGATTTTAATTTTTTCATTAAAAATTTGATTCATACCAATTGCATTTTGTGATAAATTAAATGAACATCCTGTAACATTTGTAAACTCCCTTTTAAGGGATTATTTTATTCTCATCTTAATTTCATAGCTTTCTCTATTACTTAAATGCTATGTTACCTTTGTCATCTATTAAAATAACTTTTATAAGTCCATACGTTGCAAATTAATTGGTGAGCTCCCAAAGACTTACTTTATGATTATATTAAGTGGAAATTTTTCATTCCAATTTTCTAGGCCTATATGAAAACTTGCAATCCTTTTTAAACTCCCACATGGAGTGCTAAGATTGACAAATGCATAATGATTTCTAACAGGAAGTTTACAAAGTGAAAGTAGGTCAGGAACAGGGATTTTTAGAAAAAAAACTACGTAGGGGTGCTGAGTACTTTATTGGAAGTCTGAATAAGTGATTAGAAAATTAATGATCTTACCATATTATCACCAAATCCTATATATTAAGAAATCCTCTTATTAATATCTCATGATTAACATGTTTGACATTGATGGAAGATAAGTAAAGATCCTCTGAGACTATTATGATTGCTCATCCTACACATCTTCGTTAAACATCTTCATACTTTAAATATTATATATATGTATGTTATCTCTTTCATTTCCATTAAGTGTAAAAACTCTCTGCTCACAAACCAGAGGAGGAAAGGAAGTGAATGAGAGAGTAAAAAAAATGGTTTCTTCTTTTGGAGAATGTGGCATTCCCAATTAGTTCAACACTTATCTGTGGAACATACTTTGCATATTTTGGCAAAATGGGACAGATACACATTAACTAAATGCCATTTCTGCCTCTATGAAATTACAATAGACAGAGAAATTAAGAAATTTGTAAAAATCAAAGTGTTGTGTGTGCTGTGTGAAATGTGAGTTGCAGGTGCTTAGAAAAGAGTGAGATTGGAACAGAAACATTTTCAGGTAAAGAATCTGATGTGGTAGAGGGAGCAGCAATGGCTTCCTGGAGAAAGCAGCATTTGAACTAAGCACTGAAGAAAGGGTGGAGATTTTGACAGCAAAGCTAGAGAGGAAATACATTTTGGACAAAGAGACAGGTGTATACTAAGGCATAAAAATGAAGTCAGGATGTTTTCTTATATGGAAGGTAGAAGGGGTTGGAGAGGTATGCTAGATCAAGTTAGAATGATCCATTTAGGAGATGCCATGAGAATGCCTATTGTAAAGGTGAAGAGATGTAAGGACACCTGAATTAGCATTACTGGCTAGGAGAGTTCTGCCGAACTCCTGCCAAGCTGAATATGGTTTCGGGAAAATAACACTAGGACAGCTTGCTGCTGCCTGGTGATCCATTCTTTATAAGATGCTGCCTAATAGCACCTTGTACTTGGGTCTGGTCCAGCTATTGAGAGCCAGTGCCAGCTCTGCTAAATCTTGAAATTCTCAGCTTTAAGCCATCAGCAGAGTATTTATGTGTGTTTCCAACTTCCCAGAAATAATTCTTCCTTTCAAATCTGCAATCATTTTTGATCTTTTGGAAAGCAAGACGAAGGTGAAAATCAAGGGTATGGATGTCTTCCATCCCTGGAATGGTGACTTTTTCCATATTCCTGGATTCTCTAAGCACCTCCTGGAATGTACTGCATGATTTTGGCTAGGTAGAATAATTTCAATAATTGTTCCTGTTGCTCTCCTAGCCTCTTCAGGCAGACAGAAGTGGCCTACCATAGTACTTCCATAATACCCTAGGAATATACTAACATACATATTTCCGGCCCTAAAAATAGAGAACATCAATGAACTTACAATGGTAATTTAAAACGAGGCAATTTTCCCCCTTAAGGATATTTGACAGTGTCCACTGATAATGTTTTGTTATTAAATCATAGTGATATGTAGGTTTTGACTGTGGGCATCTATGTGGTAGAAGCTGAAGGAGTTGTACATTCTACAATGTGCATGGTGGCTATCTACACACACACACACACACACACACACACACACACACACACACACACACACAATACCCAAATCCCTATGATTCCCTGTCTGAGAAATTCTATGTATGATATAAAATGATGTAGTTTGAAAAAAAGAGCAAGAAACTTTAGGGTTTAGATGTTTGATCTTGAATGTTGATTGGATTATGTGTCTTCTTCCTGAGTCTAGATAGGAGTCTGGGAGTTTCTAAATTCCTGAGCACTAAGGACTTCTCTGCACTGTCTTCTTTGACAATTGGCAGGGCCAGTGTCTTTCTCTGACAGTCTTATCTCTCACTCTAATCAGTGCCAATGATCCATGGGATGAAAAAGCTGTTGCTTTTCTGTTTCTAAGCCAGATAAAGGGGCTTAGAGCGCTCATACCCTAAGGCAGAAGAGAATTCCCCAACTCCCAAAGGTGAAGAAGGGAAACTGTCTTGGGGACTGTCTCAAAGGTATAACCTTATAGGTCAGTTGCTATGACCCACTTCTACCCTCAGAACCAAAGTTATTGCGTGTGTGTGTGTGTGTGTGTGTGTGTGTGTGTGTGTGTGTGTATGTCTGTCTGTCTGACTGACTGTGTCTGTGTTGAATCTGTCTTTGCCATGGGACATACAAAAAAAAAAAGGTGATGAAATGAAATGGAGATCAGACAAAGACATTGCTCAAGCAGGAGTTAGTGACCATATGTTAGCGTGATGCCACAGAACAGATGAATTTATTGATCTTCTGGGCATCTTCCAACCATAAGTACTGATTTTACTTCTTTCAAAGTAATACATGAAATGCCAAAAAAATGTCAGATTGGCATTCTAAATGAGGTTAGGGGAAGGTGAGTGCAAACAGTTTCTTAAAAGTCTTATTTCTCTTGACACATACTCTGTTTTACCCATCTGTAATGCAGGGTAGGCGGTTCCAATGCACATTTTATGAATTTGAACTTGAAATGACTCTAGTTTTAAAATAATAATGGTAATGTGTTAAAAGGGTGACAAGAACTCTGGTGGCAAAGTTGAAAGTCTATGCATTGACAGGCAAATTAATATAAATAGTAATTACCATAGCCAATGCACATTTGGGATTCCATTTTACTTGGATAAATATGAACTAAGTATATTAAAAGGTAAATGTATATTATCCACTCTGGTGAATTCTGGGGTTTCATACAGACAAGGACTACTCTCACAACCAGGTTTTTTAAGAAGAGGCTGAAGAAAGAAGCGACGCCTCAGCTCTGAAGTTGCACTTTCCAGTGGACACTCAGGAACCTACTGCCACATGAAAACAGCTTTGAGTGCATTTTCTCTGATTAAACATTGCTGTATTACAAAGCAATGCAATTGTGATACACTACTACTGTTCAAGCTAATTTACTTCCTAATGGTCTATTTGCATAGTGGAATTTGCATTTTATTTCACAGCAAATGTTATGACGCCACCTGCCCCATTTGAGATAGAATACCAAAACTAACAAACTAGAAGTGCTTGGAGCTGAGAACGAATATTAGAAGCATTGTACCCACTCTTCCTCACCTGGCAGCGCTGAATCGAACAGCCAGGACTCAGCTTCAGACCAACAAAACAAGATCATTCTTGCTCTCACATACAAGTTCACAATTTTTGTCTCAACCCCTATTCCTTCCCTCTGTCTCCATCCTATTTATTCATTCAGTTCAATGAAGGTAATTTTCCTAAACCATGCTAAGTTCATTTCGAGGGCAAATTTATTTTGGGAAATGTTAAAGACAGGTGAGACATGCCAAAATGCAATAACCTAACAACCTTACAACCTTTTAATATCACTGCTCTTATTTGACTTATTTTTTTGGCCACAGACGCCTATCCACACTGTAGATGATGTATACAACAACCTAATGTAACAAATCATTACTATCTGACCTCCTTCTGGTAGCAAGAGCATAGAATTTGTGAATGTGTTTTCCTTTCTGCTGAACTGCTGCCTATCTATCAGGATACCATCTATTTATCTCCATTGTTTTTGCTACTTTAAGTTTCAAATCCTAGGGTGACAGCTGCCATTTTAGAGTGACTCATTACAGTCATTCAGAGTCCCCTAACACATGTGGAGAACTTTGCTTCCCAGAGAACACTGACAGGTTACAGATCTCAACAGCATTTCTTCATTTCATCAAACGTACACACATCTGTCAATTACTTTACTCAGGAAAATGATAATATGGCTATCTGAGAGGGTTTTTTAAGTAATAAATGGAAAAATCCACAAAATGTTTTCATGAAGCAAGTAAATGTATTTATAAGTCCTTTAAAGAGCATCTTAAAGTTTATATTTCAATAATATACCTAATATCTATGTAACTACTAAAATATATTCTTACTGATTTCATAGATTAAAATGTATTAGGGACAAAAGTAGGAAGATATAAAACTTCAGCAAGAGTATTTAAAGCTATTAATTAACCAGATTCACTTTGTCTTTATTAATTCTGTCATTGTGTTACACTAATTATCAAATGAACAGAACTGGGAGTTTTTAGGTTATCTTTAGGGAGGGGAAGTAGAGGATACTTGAGCTCTGCCATGAACTCTGCAACTGGCCTGCCTGGGGGAATACAGATTCTAGCTTGCCACTCTCCAGTCTTGCAATCTTTTACCAGGGTGAGCCAAATGCAGTACTTGGGCCAAATCTAGTCTCAGGCCTTCATTTTGTAATAAAGATGTACTGGAAACAGGTTATATCTAGTTATATATATATATATATATATATATATATATATATATATATATATATATATATATATGGGCTTTTTTCTAACTAAAAAGTTGAAAAGTTAGGAAAAGTCTACAGGTTTTATAAAACCATGAATAATATTTAATCTTATGCAGAAGAAATTAGCTGAGCCTTCCCTAAATAATTCACCTGCTATCTACTTATGTTTTCTTAGTTATAGAAAATGAATAAGATCAATTTGTATGGTAGACGCATGGAGCAGATAAGATAGTTTATGGAAAGCTTAAACACATGTGGACACATATCAAGCGATCAGTGACTGCTATTGATGATCACAAATGGATGCATGTCAACAGCATGAATCTATCATCACATGACCACAGGATTCAAAATATTATTGAAAATCTAAGAGTGATTATTCTAAAACAGCGGTTCTCAAAATTCCTAATGCAGTGACACTTTAATATAGTACCATTCTGTGATAAGCCCCAATCATAAAATTATTTTTGTTGCTACTTCATACCTATAATTTTACTACTGTTTTGATTCATAATGTAAATATTTGGGTTTTTTTTTCCCCCAGTGGCCTTAGGTGGTCCTGTGAAAGGGTAGTTAGATTCCAAAGGTGTTACAACCACCAGGTTGAGGATCTCTGTTCTAAAACAATACACAACCAAAAAAGCAACAATAGAAAACTAATTTTCAAAACACTCTTTAAGTTAATGCTCCGTTTCTTGTTTCTTAACTGTTTGGAGCAACTGTTAAAAAAAACTGTTAAAAATTAATAGCCAATAAGTCAGTTCAGCACTGCCACCATTTCACCAGAACCTGTAGGCCTTTGCCTTGTTTGCCAGTAGCCTGTGGAAGTATGTAGTCCATGGTCAAATGCTTCTCAGTAAAGTTAAACAAGTGGCAGCTGGCACCACACAGCTCTGTTATAATGAAAACACGGGGTGGCTGCCATTACACAGTCCTGCACTAATGAGAACAGTAGGAGACTGGCATCACAATGGTCTAATGAAAACAGGAAATGGCTGGCATTAAATTGGTATAATAAAAACAGGAGGGTGGCTAGCCTTACACTGGAGGAATAAATAAATTAAGAGATGTCAGACCTCCTCAATCTCATCTCCATTATATATGAGCACACAATACTCACCACTTAGATCTGATGCATTCAGACTCAAATGAGTATAGAAAGATGCAGGAAAGCACATGTTTTTCTTGTGACTCTAGAGTTTCTTCTGTTCTGATATCTATGTCATCACAGGATGTTATAAAACAACAGTATAGCTTGTGCTAAATTATTTTAGCCCTTAATTAAAAAAAAAAAAAGAACAACAGCATGTTTAGTCAGAAGACTGTCTAGAATAAAAGCCATCAATTCAAAATGTTTCTAATACAGGCCTGGGCATTTACTCTAATTTCTATTTTAAATATCCAGTGGTGATGAAATATTCCATTGCATAAAACACAAAAGAGGAACACAGAAAGAAGAACGCTACATAGAGAAAAAATTTACACAAAAATCAATCACTTAAGTAATAGAATTTTCCCCTAAAAAGAAGGCCAGAATTTCTCCTGTGTAGAGGTTTCCCCCTTAATTGTTAGAATATCTAGAGAATTCTTCTGTATATCTCCCAGAAAACAGATTCACAAGAATCTTTTGCTTTATTGCAGCTCACACAGACATAGGCATCTGATTAATCCATTCATTCTTTTCTTTTTAATCTGGGCTGCAAGTTGAACAAGCTGGCACAGTGTCAGGTAAGTACATTAGGCCAGCACATTAGTCCTTTGCTGTTCAGTACCTCTAACTCTTACTTAAAAATTCTGTATTAGCCACCTCATTTTGCTTTAATTTAAAATGAATGTATGTGTATTTACAATAGACATCCAAAGGAGAATATTGACAAAAGGAATAGACTTGTTTTGGAAGCTGCTAGAATAGTATCCAAGATGAAAAGAAAAGGAAAACATTCTGGTAAGGTACCCAGGTTAGAAAACAGAGGTATGATTAACATTACATAAGGAATAATATACTGATATTTAATTAATTTTCATTGTTCCCTAATTTTTATTAGACTCCTTGAAGGCTTCTGACTTGCTTAGTGAATATATATTTCTAATATATAATAAAATAGCAAAGTGATAGGAAAAATAATATTATATTATTTTACCTTATTTATAAACCCAAGTAAGACTATTTTTCTGAAACCTTATAATACTAAGAATAATAATTCATCAGAATTAATATGAAAGTCAAGAAAAACAGGAACAGAAAGTCAATTAAATCTGGGTTATTTGTTTAATTTCAAAGATGTAGAAGCCATGACACATAAGAAGTAATTTTGGTTATACATTTAAAAAGATTTAAATCAAGGATACACTGAACATTAATCCATGTGTCTCATGAGATCCAGTGCTGTGCTTGTGTGGGGCTCATAGACATGGCTTAATCGAGACACAAAGTGATGTGTGCCATGCATTCAAAATTAGCATCTGGCCGGGGGCCACTGAATTTGGCATCCGAAGAACTGATTCTATCCTCTGCCAAGTTTCTGCAGGGACTAGACTCACTGAATTCTGAATCACCGACTCATTTTCCCTTCAACAGAATCCCTTTGAATCGTGGATCCCTTAGAAACTTGCAAGTGAACATAAAAATCAGATGTGAAATACAGAACTTGCCAAAAAGGAAAATATTATATGAAAGATATATATATATATATATATATATATATATATATAGAGAGAGAGAGAGAGAGAGACATTAAATATTTCCAGTTAATTAATTGTAATGTGGACTGCTTACAAGCCAGCACAGCTACCCAATCAGTTCATTTATTGCAGGGCACACTCTCTAAGTTGTCCATGATACCTAACACCAAAGAAATTCTTAAACATTTATGGATTATTAATGCTATAAGTTCACTTGGTAGTCCTCATGACATTTTATTAGTTAATTTTGAGCAAGAAATAGAATTTTGCCTAGTTTTCCCATCTGATCATTTTTGTCATAGTTTTTATCTGTCTTACATTATTAAGTACAACAATCAATACCATCTGCTATAATTGAATATTGCTATATAATGTGGTTGTTAAAACTATCAATTCAAAGTGTAGAAAATCATATCACTTCAACGAAATTACAAAAAAAAAAAAAGCTCACCACTTCAAAACTCCTTATTTAGAAACATGAATTGACCTTCACTCAGAGTTCTCAAAATCTTTGAGAACTGTGCTCCATTGCAAGTGTGTGTGCTAAGCATTTGACAAAATATGTAGTTTCCAGTGTGGGTGGATCTGTAATCAGTGAACCCAAAGTGTGTCTAAACTATAAGGTGGTCCCAGCAAGATGAGAGACAAATGCCAGGATAACATGCATACTTGAAATTGAGAAGGAGGGAAATGAGAAAGGCTTAGGAGAGAGGGGCGGAGGGAAGGGAAGGAGGGAGGAAAGGATGGAAGGAGGGAGGGAGGGAGGGAGGGAGAAAGAGAGGAAGGGAGGGAGGGAGAGAGAGAGAAAGGGAGAGAAAGAGAAAGGGAGAAAGAGAGACAGACAGAAACAGAGAGAGAGAGAGAGAGAGAGAGAGAGAGAGAGAGAGAGAGAGAGAGAGAGAGAGGCAGAGAGAGAGAGAGAGGCAGAGGGAGAGAGATAGAGAGACAGACAGAGAGACAGAGAGACAGAGAAACAGAGAAGAGACAAAAAGGTAGTCCTTTTTTTAAAAATTACTTTTTAAAAACTGGAAGGAAACACTGTTTCATAGAGGTCAATATACACCTATGTAAAAACAAGCAGAAAAGTTGCTAAGGAAGAGAGAAACTCAAAGAAAAAAATCACAAGTGCTCAGTTTTCTTTTCTCTGCATTCTTCCATTAAAACATTTTTTAAATGCTTGTATAATTGGATTTAATTAAATTTCTACAGGCAGAGTCAGCACTACTAAAAATGTCAGCCTCTACTCTGGAAAATGTAGTTTTGTTTCTGATTTCCCTTGAACCCTAAAATTGAACAACTGCTCACTTGTGTTTTCAAATGAAAGCAAAACTTTCTTGATGTTTTTTTCAGACAGAACAAAATTCCTATGAAAATCTTACTTAATTTTTATCAGACCTGACTTTTAGAATTTCTTTACAGAAATATTGCTAATAGTTTACATTGTAGCCATTTGTGATTTACTTTAAATAAGAGTAAACTGAAATGAAAAGTTAGGTAACCCAAATACATAAAATGTTATATAACCATGTACTCAAGTCTAAGTCATCCTTCTATTGCCCCGAAGAGACACCATGACCACAGCAACTCTTATAAAAATATGGGGATTGCTTACAGTTTCAGAAGTTTAGTCTACTATAATAATGGCAGGGAACATGGCAGCATACAGGCAGACATTGGAGAAGTAGGTGATAGTTCTATAGGCAGAGAGAGAGAGAGAGAGAGAGAGAGAGAGAGAGAGAGAGAGAGAGAGAGAGAGAGAGAGAGACTGAGGTGGGAAGGGATACTGACTCTAGACTTGGCATGGGATTTTGAAACCTAAAAGCCCACCCCCAGTAGCATATTTCTTCCAACAATGCCAAACCTCCTAATCCTTTCAAATAGTGCCAATCCCTGGTAACCAAGAATTCAAATATATACCCTATTGGGGAGCCATCTTATTCAACCCCCCACAACTTGCTAATTACTATTAATTACTTGTCCTTTAAAATAGAAGTGTTATGCATTTCTGGCATACGTGATGGTGTTTAGAAATATGTACACACAGTGCAGTGCCTATTCAAGCTGTTTATGTGGCATTACCTGAGTAAACATGTACTTTGATGGGTACTCTATTAAGCATATTGCATTCAAGGTTATACAGAAATATTTACCACCATTTTGATTTAGGAGATTCAAATCCTTCTAAAATGGTTTTAATCAATAAGCACAATCCATTACATGTGTTCTGCCTAAAACTAGTTTTCCACTGAAAATGTGAATAGAAATAAAGATGGCCTATTTAGGACTGTTTAGGACTCACTGCAGGTGGTCTCAAGCATGGCTAAACTGGCATGCACTTTGCAATGATGTAAATCTCCCATCACTTATTTCTTTTTGGCCTATTGTAAGACATTCATTATTTAGTACACATACACCAGTGTCTTTTGTCTGAATGCATCATTTACATAATTTTTTTTCTCTTTGCGCTATTACACAAAATATAGTCTTTCCTATGTTTAAAGTAAGCAACTAAATGTTTTGTTATTTTAAAATGAATGCTATACAATTGAAAAAAAATGGATAGAAATATCTCAATACCCAATGTTAAAAGTTGCTCAGCCAAGAGGAATAGTGGAATCTAACTGAGGGAAAATATTTAAAAGGAACTTGTTTTGTGGTGATTTGATCAAATCAAAGTGGTTAAGTCCGAATGGTTTTTTTTGTTGTTGTTGTTTATCATTTTCCTCACAGAATTTTCTATAAAATATATGAAAAAAAAATCAGGTTCAGGAGAATGAACAACTAAAACAAAAGATGTGATATGATCATAGTGACTGTGCTTGACTTTATAAATTTAATAGAACTGTGACCTGCCTGCCATTTGGTTGATGGCAACAAATCAGTGTCACTTGGGGAGACTCCATAACAAGACATATGTGGAGTGATCATCTTCAAAATACAGAAAGACCACTGACATAAGGCCCTCCTTATGAATCTATTCATCAATCCAGCTTTGCCAATTTCCCAGCAAGGTAGTAAGAAGGGGCATCGTCGTGTATCCTCACTTCATGAGATTGAGTTGTATTTCTCTGCTGTTTCAATTAAAACACCCTGGAAACACGTTGATTATTTTTATTTTTGGTATAGTAAAATGATAAAGAATAAATTTAGTGATCTGGTCCAGCATGAATAGAAACTTAGTGTTAAGGCAGTTAATATATTTAGACTAATCTGCACAACTCCCACTTGAAGTTTAAAAAGCAATAGAACAATGTGCTATACTAGAGTGAAGGAGTTACTCTAAGAAGTCTGTCTTTTTTCCTGTATAAATAAACTATTTTCGCCAAAAGGAAGTGATAGCTTGGCACCTTTTCAAACTGTGTTATTTGAGATTCATTCATGTAGTATCTGGAGTCTAGAAGTATGGCCTTGTCTCACTTTACCAAATAAGCAGAATTCAGTGTACTAAAATATGGCAAGCGGCTTCCATTTACACCTTAATTGAAAGAATGTACTATGTGCCATAATATCTTGTGATATATGTGTGTGAATATCTATTGGCTGATTAAGGTCTGCATAGTGGCCAAAAGCAAAACAACAAAACAAAACAAAAAGCGAACTAAAAAACATTGGCAGGAAAGATGATACATATGGATGTGGGTGGTAGTGTTTGAACAACAGATCTGGTCGTCCCTAAGGGAACATTTCAGAAAAAAAAATATTTATACCAAACTAGCACATTGTATTATAATAAGTGAAGGTTTCCACCATGCACTTGCATGCTGTCAAAATTATAACCTTTGGCTTGATACCTTTAGGTCTTGTATCTAAGAATGAATTTAGTACTTGGCATTGCTCTCCTTTTAAGAATTTACCTTAAATTCTTTTTTTCATATACGGCATGTACAAATCCTGAGGTATCTTTACATATATTTCACAATGTAGATATTCATGTGCATTCATTTTATGAGTCTCTCCACATGAATACAGATGAATGAAGAGAAAGAGCACACTTGAGACTCATTACATAATGTCTCTAATACCCCTGTCTGTTCCTTTGTTCCATCAAAAATATGAGTTACATTTTCAAATCATGTATTAAGAACACAGTCTTTGAAACCAGAGGCATTATATAGACAAGCCCTATATTATTATGAAATGGAGGATCTTGGGCAATAATTTAGATTATCAGCATCATGCTTTATAATTGTAAAGGCAAGCCTCCATCCCTGTTCAAGACACTATCTCCAATTGCTAACCTCTCATAAATGAGGAATTGGTTTTCTCCAATGGAGTCTCACTGGGTATACAAACCAGAATAAGGACAAGTTCCATGTCCAGAAGAAGATAGAAAATGCTTTCTTCAATATACTCTCTTAAAGATAAAAAGGATGGTGTTTGTAGGCAATTCATAAACAGCACCTAGATGATGTTAATTTCTTTTCGTAAGCACTGCTGATAATTAAGAAATGCCCTTATTTGTTTCAATTTTGAAACATAAACATAACTTTGAAACATAAAACATTTGCTGAGATATGTTAGATCATTTATAAGAGAAAACATTATTAATATTTGATGTATAAAAATAAATACAAAAGTACTTAGGAAAGTGAAAAGACTTAAATATTCTCCCAATTAGAGTAACATATTTTGGAATGGAGAAATAGCTCAAAGGTTAAAGAATGCTTGCAATAGAACCATAAGGACCCGAGATCTCAGGTCTTAGCCCCATGTTGCTTCAGAGGTCTCCATTCTCATGGCTTCAATCTGTTTGCGCATGCTTCTTGCTTTTCTGTCTTGAGCCTGTACTTCTTCCACTAAATTCCAGTTCCATGTACCAAATGCTCTCTTTAGTGTGTGCACTTTCTCTGTCTAATAAATATCTTAAACTCAGCATATCCCAGATTGATCTTTGAGCTATCAAACAAACAAAACGATGATCGGCAGCTTTCTCAACATCACCAAGTGCCAACTTTCTACTTTTTTTTTTTTTTTTTTTTTTTTGGTTTTTCGAGACAGGGTTTCTCTGTGTAGCTTTGCGCCTTTCCTGGATCTCACTTGGTAGCCCAGGCTGGCCTCGAACTCACAGAGATCCGCCTGGCTCTGCCTCCCGAGTGCTGGGATTAAAGGCGTGCGCCACCACGGCCCGGCCAACTTTCTACTTTTAATTGCTCAAAACCTTAATAATTAATCTTCCTTGAACCCTTAACATAGAGTCTCCCTCAGAAGTGGAGCTGGTGTCTACCTAGATCCTTAACCCTACAGACTAGTGTCCATGGTACTAGAAGGCACTCAGCACACTAACTGGAGAAGAGGAGTAAACACCAACCCAAATACAAACCTTGTGATCTACAATGGTGACCTGACAGCAAGAAATGCTGGAGAAACAGTGGCATAAAAGATGTGGAAGTAACCAACCACTGTATGATTGGGATCAAGGCCCACTCCATGAGATGGAGCCCGTGCCTCCCACTGCTCAGGTGGCCAAGAACATGAGACTAGATGCATGCATCTAGGAGAAACCAAATATTACTGTTCCATTAAAGAGACATAGAAATAAAATGACTTCTGACAGTGTTCTTCTCTACTCAGTTTGATGGGTTGAATAAGAATGCCCTCCCCCACTGCCCACAGGCTCATATACTTGAAGGCGCCATCACCAGGGAGTGGCACTATTTGTAAGTATTAGAAGGATAAGGAGTTGTGGCCATGTTGGAAGAAGCATGTCACTAGGGGTGGGTTTTGAGATTTCAAAACCCCCAAGTCAACCACAGTCACTCTCTTTTCCTACGCACGAAGAAGTAGCTTTCAGCTCCTCTCCAGCCTCCTTGCATGCTCTCATGCTACAGACTGCTGGGAATATCTTTCTGTATGCAGTGAGTGTGTTACTCTGATTGATTGATAAATAAAATGCTCATTGGCCAGTAGCCAGGCAGGAAGTATATTATAGGTGGGACAAGAGAGAGGAGAATTCAGGGAAGAGGAAAGCTGAGTCAGGAGCCACCAGCCAGACACAGAGAAAGAGAGATGTAAAAGAGATGCCACAAGCCACATGGCAACTTATAGATTAATAGAAATGGGTTAGTTTAAGATGTAAGAACTAGATAGCAAGAAGCTGGCCATGGCCATACAGTTTATAAGTAACATAAGTCTCTGTATGTTTACTTGGGTCTGAGCAGCAGCAGGAGCCAGGTGGATACTGGAAAACTCCAGCTTCACCAGACCATAATAATAACAAACTAAATCTCTGAAACGGTAAGTAAGCCCCCAATTAAATGCTTTCTTTTCTAAGAGTTGCCTTAGTCATGGTTTCCCTTCAGAGCAATAGAGCAGTTACTAAGACAGAAGCTGGTGCTGGGGAGCTGGATATTGCTGTGACAGTCCTGACCAGGCTACTTGTTGGTGGAATGTGAACTTTGGGACATTGTATTAGGAAAGCAGTCAGATACTTTAAATGGGGCTTAATGGGTCATACTATTACAACAACAGAAGATCGTGATGCTGAGAGATTATAATGGCCTGGCTCAAGAGGTTTCAGAAGGAAGGACTGTTAGGAGGTAGCCTAGAGACCATTCTTGTGATATTTTGGCAAAGAATGTGGATAATTTTTGCCCTTGTACTAAGGATCTGCCTAAGGCAAAAATTGAAGAATTTTGGATTCATGGTTTTAGTAGAGGAGCTTTCAAAACAGTGTAGTATTGATTATGCTACATAGTTATTAGGAATCACTTTTATTAAGACCTATAATGAAAAGGAGCCAGCTGGACAAAGAGAAATGCAAAATGTACAGTTTAAGAAGAAAAGGAAATCCAGAAAGTGTAGTGTAGCTAAGCCCAATGCTCATGGAGATAAAAAGTTTAAAGAAAAGCCTGATGGTAAATGTAATAAAGGGAGTGGTGACTTCAGGGCAAGACCTACCCAGCCAAGTTTCCAACTTCTGCAAAGGAATTAAAGAAAGGCTTCAGCAGTGAAGGAAACTGACAACAAAAGATGAGGCAAATGGATCTGAAGCCAAGTTTCATCCCCATAAAGCAGCAGAACTTGGCAGCTTCTGCCACATGTTTATGGTTTTAGAGTCAAAGACACAAGAAAGTGGCTGTGGAATATCCCAACTCAGTAAAGGAAAGGCACTGAGACAGGCATGTTTTGGGGGTGTCCCTGCATGGATGCTCACAGAGGCCATTGCTTGAAGCTGTGGAGGTAAAGCCTGGATTTCATCGAAACCCAAAGATTTTGGAAATGCCAGAGTGATGAGATACACGCCAAGGAAAGGTACAGACCAGGTGTGCAACCCACCCAAGAAAGATTAAATATGTTGCGGTCAACAAAGCTGATAGGACTTGGAGAAATGAAGTGCAGTTTAGCATCAGACATGGAGATGGAGACATAGAATTTAGTTTGTCCTTCTGGTTCAGTATTTTGCCACTATGATTCTTTTCCTCATTTTTGGAATGGTAATGCATATTCTGCACCGTAGTATGTTGGACGTATGTGATCTGCTTTTTGATTTTCATTTTACAGAAGTTCACAATTTAAACACTGCCATGAGTCTCAGAAGAGATTTTGAACTTCTGAATTTTAAGTTGTTGAGACTGAAAAACTATGGGGACTTTTGAAATTACAACTAAATGCGTTTTGCATTATGATATGGCTACAAGCCTGTGGGGGCCAGGGAGTCGACTGTGGTTGTTTGAATAAGAATTGACCCCATTGACTCATATATGTGAATGCTTAGTCACCAGGGAGTGACATTATTTAGAGGCATTGATAGACGTGGTCTTGTTGAGGAAGTATGTCACTGCAGCTAGGTTTTGAGGTTTTAAAAGCCAATGCCAATCCCAGAGTTGTCCCCCCCCCCGCCTCTCTCTCTCTCTCTCTCTCTCTCTCTCTCTCTCTCTCTCTCTCTCTCTCTCTCTCTCTCTTTCTGTGTGTGTGTGTGTGTGTGTGTGTGTGTGTGTGTTTCCCTCTTTCTCTACCTATGGAGCAGGATGTATTCTCATCTACTGCTGCAGGCTCCAGCACTTGCCTGTATGCCACAATGCTCCATAATAGTGGACAAAATCTCTGAAAATATCAGCAAGCCCCAACTAAACTTTCTCATTTATAACTGCTGTCTTGGTCATGATGTCATTTCACAACAATAGAACAGAGACAAAGACAGAGACCCACAACTGGACAATGTGCAGAAAATGAGAGACCTTGTAATACTCAACCCTAAATGGGATGTCTTCATTAAATCCCTCCTCTCTGGACTCAGGGAACTATGAGAAAGAGGTAGAAAGATGTTAAGAGCCAGGGGGGATTGAAGATATTAAAGATATAAGGCCTTCTAGATACAACAAGACTAGCACATCTCTGAAGTCTCAGAGACTATGGCAGTATGCAAAGGGCCTGCACAGGTCTAAGTCAAAGGGGGTCCCAATGCTGAGAGAAGTAGACACAAGCCTCCATCCCTGTTCAAGATGTTATCTCCAATTGCTAACCTCTCATAAATGAGGAATTGGTTTTCTCCAATGGAGTCTCACTGGGTATACAAACCAGAATAAGGGCAAGTTCCATGTCCAGAAGTAGATAGAAAATGAAAAACAAACTCATTGGTATTTTGGGAGGAATTTTGTCTCAGAATACTTTATCTGGGTATTTCTTCTTCTTCTTCTTCTTCTTCTTCTTCTTCTTCTTATTATTATTATTATTACTATTATCATTATTAATTCTTATATTGAATGAAAAAATGTGGTAATTAATATGGTTATAACACACAGAATTCTCTGTGGCATGGTACCCCCCCCAAATCTTTATTTGATTATAAATCAAGTTCATATAATACTCAATGCAATGTGCTCAATGAAGTCATAAAGAACAAATAGACAAATCTAGTGGACAGTATACTTACAAGTTACTGGACTGTCATGGATAAAATTCAATAATCAGGAACAGATAAATGAATTAGCAGGTAAGGCAATTATGACCAAGCCTTATGATATGAATTTAATCCCTAGAACACACATGGTAGGTGAGACCTCACTTCACAAAGTTGTCCTCTGACTTCTGTATATGTATCATCCATCCCATTCCTCTCACACACTACATAAACTTAAAGAAACGTTTCAAAATGTCAATATTCAGGTCTGGCGGGATGGCTTATTATGTGAAAGTGCATGTCACCAAATTTTATAAACATTGTTCAATTTCTAACTTCTGAAAGTCAGTATCTAACCTCCATAAGCATGAGGTGACATGCATAAGGCCAGACATACAGAGACATACAAACAAAATTAAATATTTAAAAAATAATAATACATTTAAGAAATAAACGTTCAGCTTTAAAATAAAACTCTAATGAGACCACTCCTACCAACGGAATATACTCTTTCGATTTGATGTACATTTACTATTAAGTGTTAAAATATCTGCAATTTATTATAGTGGTTCAGTATGGCCACATAAAGAACTGACAGGCAATAGATGGACTGATAAATGGATATTTTGAATATAAAACATGAATTACTGAATCAAAGGATGTGGGCATCCATTCAGTCCTCCTTGAAGTCTTCATTGTGTTTCAAGCAACATTAATTGAGGAAAGAGAAAGAATAGACAGGAAGAAGGCTGGAGGCAAGTAACTCAGGTAGTCAAGCAATGTAAGACAGAACTTGGGTTCTCACAAATGAATGTTCCTATTGTATTTGTCTCATGGTGTTTAAAAAAATCCCTTTCCTAACAGAAGCCTGCAACCTTAGAAAGTCTCATGCAAAGACAAGAAAAGCTATAATTTTGTTTCACAAATGGATGTTAGAAATACAGAGAGCTGAGTCAGAAAATAAGTTAGTAAATAAAAACATCTAATTATTTAACAAAATACCTTTATTGCTTTCTCCAAAAGTAATTTTTTGGAGGATTTAGAGTACTGTGAAGGAGGTACATTTATGCCATAAAGTGGTGATTTCAAATGAATATTAGCAATTATTGCTTTCTTGGTATTGAGGATAATTGGTGTTTTTTTTTTAAAAAAAATTCCAGTTCATAAAATATTTTTAAACACACATTTTTACACTTGTGTTGATAGAAAGTGCATACATGGTGATTTATATGCTTAAAGATCAATAATCTTATAATACAGAAATTTTTTTCACAAATCCTCCAACTCTCTGCACATCTCTGTCCTGGATTTACTACTTTTCTAATACTATGAAATAAAATATAAAGCATCAAGCGAAGACTGACTATATGTGTGGCCAGCTTTATGTCAACCTGACACAAGCTAGAGTTATCTGAGAGGAGGGAATATCAACTGAGAAAGTGCCTCCATAAGATTGCACTCTAGACAGGAGTTTAGGGCATTTTTTAATTAATAATAGAAGAGGAGGGCCTAGCCCATTGTAGATGGTTCCACCCCTGGGCAGGTGATTCTGGGTGTTATAAAAAAGCAGGCTGAGAAATCCATAAGAAGCAAGCCAGTAAGTAGCAATTCTCCGTGGTCTCTGCATCAGCTCAGACTTCTAGGCTCCTGTGCAGTTCTCCTCTTAGTTTTTCTCAGTAGACAGTGACTTGAGATATATAAGCCAAATAAATCCTTTCCTCACCAAGTTGCTTATGGTCATGGTATTTCATCAAGAAATAGTAGCCTTAACTAAGATGTTATTATAAGCATAGTGTATTTATTTATTTATTTGTCATCTAAGTATGTGTATATGCCTACTTCTTCAATAATACAGATTGGAAAAATGAAGGTCAGAACTTCAACAATTTGCTCAAAGATACATATATAGTAAGAATAGATCCCACCATTAAAAGAAATTGAAATTAACTATTAACACTGTGGAGCTCATCTAATTAACTACTTTACATTTGCTATTTCTATGGAAGCAGGAGCATAAACTTTGCTTTGTCTTTGTAGTGTGTGTGTGTGTGTGTGTGTGTGTGTGTGTGTGTGTGTGTGTGTGTGTAGTATGCAGGGTGTATGCCCATACGTGTGTGAGCATGTACACACTTTTGCTCATGTGGGTATCTGATGTCCTATCACTCTCTGACTTACTGTTTTGAGGCAATATCTCTCATTGATTTTGAATCTAAGCTGTTAGCCTACCAGCCCTCTAGTCTTTCCATCTGCCTCCATCTCTCTCCAAGTATTAGAAATACCAGTGTCTTGCAAACATGCTGATCTTTTAAATATTAGTTCCACCGATTTGAACCCAGACCCTCATCTAAATGGGGTCACCTTCTGAGCCATCCTCCCAACACTTCATCACTGTTTCAAATTAATAGGAAAGTAAGAGGAGAAATGATGTGTGCTATGTGGAATGCAGAATAGGTCTCTATCCAATTACCTTACTGAAGAGACAAAGCTGAAGAATAAGGATAAAATCCAAAGACTCAGTGTTGTTGAATATTATTTTAAGATATGTTGCATTTGTTTATGCTGTGGAATATTTGTTTAATGATGCAAAGGTATGTTGCGTTCTTTTATGTTGCATTTGTTTAACTATGTGAAGCTGTGTTATTTTGCCTATCTAAAATACCAGACTGGTCTAAAGAAGAGCTAGACAGCCAAAAGCAAGGCAGGAGAAAGGATAGGAGGGCTTGGCAGGCAGAAAGAATAAATAAAAGGAGGAAAAGAGGGTTAGAAAAGCAAGAGAGATGAAGGAATGAGAAAAGAAGCGGCCGGCCAACCAGCCATACACCCAGCCATGGAGTAAGAGTGAAAGTAAGATTATAGAAATAAGATAAGGAAAAAACCCAGAGGCAAAAGGTAGAGAGGATAATTCATTTAAGAAAAGCTTTCTAGAAATAAGCCAAGATAAGGCTGGGCATTCATTAGAAATAGTAAGCCTCCATGTATTTATTTGGGAGCTGGGTAGTAGGCCCCCAAAGAGCCTAACTGTAAAAAACAACCAACTACTAGATGTAAAGCAAAGAATAACCAGAGTACAACCCACAGCTCCAGAGAAGCTAGCTAACAAAAAGGATCCTAAGAGGGATGCATGGATCGCCCTGGAAAGGGAAAATAGATGAGATCTTCATGAGTAAACGGGGGTGAGGGCAATGGAGGGTAGGGGATGGGGATGAGAACATAAGGGAATAGGATGATCAAACTGGAACAGGGATGGAGTGGAAGAGCAATGAAAGAGATACCATGGTAGAGGGAGACATCATGGGGAGAGGAAGAAACCCGGGGCTAGGGAAGTTCCCAGGAATCCTCAATGATGACCCCAGTCAGCTTAGACTACTAGCAATAGTGGAGAGGGTGCCTGAACTGGCTTACCCCAGTAATCAGATCAGTGAATACCCTAACTGTCATTATAGAGCCTTCATCCAGTAACTGATGGAAGTAGATGCAGAGATCCACAGCCAAACACCAGGCTGAACTCCAGGAGTCCAATCAAAGAGAGAGAAGAGAGATTCTATGAGCAAGGGGCATCAAGATCATAATGGGGAAACCTACAGAGACAACCAAACCGAACTAATGGGAACTCATGAACTTTAGACCAATAGCTTTGGAGCCTCCATGGGACTGGACTAGGCCCTCTGCATAAGTGAGACAGTTGTGTAGTTTGATCTGCTTAAGGAGCCCCCTGGCAGTAGGATCAGGATCCATTCCTGGTGGATGAGCTGACTTTTTGAAGCTCATTACCTATGGTGGAACACCTCACACAGCCTTGAGGCAGGGGGAGGGTCTTGGACCTGCCTCTACTGAATGTACTAGGCCCTGCTGACTCCCCATGGGAGGCCATACCTTTTTGGAGTAGGGAATGGGGGTAGGTTGGGGAGGAGGGCTTGGAGGGGAGGAGGGAAGAGAGGTGGATCTGTGGTTGGTATGTAAAATGAATTTAAAAAAAATCCTTAATAAAAAAAAAAGAATTATGGGCAACTAAGGAATTTGGGGAGTGGGAGAAATATACTTCCCCAGGGAAGAGCACACCATTTGGCTATCCAGTACCAAACAGTCAACTCTGAAAATAGACATATGAGTTACATTATATAGACAGAGCAGGTTATGTTTCAGAATATACATGTAAATACTTGTATGTATGTAACAACAATAAATGAAAGAGAGGCCATGAACTTGCAAGAGAGAAAGGAGTGGTATATAGGAGGACTTGGAAGGAGAAAAGGGAATGCATAAATGATGCAATTATATCATAAACTCAAGAATAACAAAAAAAAGTAAAATAAAAGATGCACAGTTCAGAGCATTCCAGAATCAGTTATCCCATCTTCGTTTCATTATGAAATTCACATGTAGAATTGTGATTTTTTTTATTTCCTCCATTGAGATAATATATGATCTGCTAACATTCAGTAAAGATTAATTAATATTCTTTGTTTTAAGGTTATGTCCTCAAATTAAAATGGGGACACGCTGTTTGAAACACTGGAACACAGAAAGTAGAGTAGTCGAGGTTTATCAGAACCCCTGTATTCAACAGCAGAATATGTATTTGCCATTTTCCTTTTGCAATAATCACTTCATCTCCACTTTGTCTATGTAGACACAGTCACATTAACTTTTATGGACTGTGAAATCAAGCAAACTGGAACTAATTGATGTATTAGTCAACAGTGCACTCAAATTGAATAAAGTAAGATTAATATGGTTCAGGTAATAAGTGACATACATGTGCCAATTTAGAGAATCTATTTTTCAAGGTGATCACTGTATTCTACAAAATAAGATATGAAGCAACTCTGCTAATTTAAGTATCTATAACTAAAATTCTCTATAATGCATTACTCTGCAGATATGCATGAATATGTGAGAATATATGTTAATCTTGGTACATCATCAGCACTCTAGAAAAAAATAACCTAGTATAATACTGAATTAGCTGTAGAGTAAAGAAGATTTAAGTACACATTTTATTTTGTACTTTTAGTAAAACTGGTTGATAATTATTTGGTTAGCAAGTAATTGTAATAACTATTTTTATAACTTAAATAATTACTTTAAAACAATTATTTACCATATGACAGGATTTCACTGGGACTCAGTCTATAGCACCATAATGAGGAAATTTGGTTAACCTATTGGTAAGTTCAGTATGAAACCCTTTACCTACAAAAGTTATCTTCAGTAAATACTGATTGTGTCTCATTTCTCCAGTCTCTTCTACTCTAGTTGAACTAATCTAGGCTTCATAAGTGGGGCAGATTTTGCCCTAGAGGACATTTAGCAGCCCTATTTGGGTTGCCACGACTACAGAGAGAGGAGCTGCTTCTTCCGCCAACTGGAAGTTGTCAGACATTCTAGAAGTTCTCTAACATATGCAACAAATGCAAATTTAGTCCAAAATGACAACACTACAGAGTTTGAAGAATTCTTCATGATCATATTTTGGTGTAGATCAATAAGTCAGTATATATTTAACCTTGACATATATCAGATTGATTATTGAGTTCACTGTGGGTAGTAGAAGGAAAGTATTATTTTTCTTTGTAGTTATAATCTAATTTCTCCAGCATCTTTCTTGTTTTTGTCTTCCAATTCCAATACTCTTACTCTCATCTTTTTGAACTTCCAACAGCCCATTGGTAACTTCTCCGATTTTCTCTCATTTTTTACTCTGCAAATACACTAGTGCTCTCTGTTATTATGACCTTTGTTATTTATTAATATACCACTACAGAAGGCTCGCACTAATTTTCTCTCATACACCAGTGTGACACCCATGCCTAACTCATAAATGTAACCATGACTATTTTCAAAAATGCTTATTTACTGTCTACTTTGTGAAGAAAGTATAATTTCTGTAAACATTTCCTAAGATATAACTGTAGTGTTTTTTTTTTTTGTTTTTTTTTTTTATCTGACTCAAGTACTTTTTTTTCTGGATAAATTCAGTTGCTTGAAGCTCTCCTCAGTGCTTTCAGGAAAAATTTGATCAATGGAGTCTCCACTGTAGCAGGAATCTTAGAGAGTCTTATTAATAAAATCAAACCTGAGGCCAGTTATTGGGGTGAATACTAGAAGGTCAGAGAGACAGAACAAGACACAGCTAACCTCACCTGGCCAACTTCTCAGCTGATCTTGTTTCCTCAGACTGGAAGTCTCTGAGTCCTCATATCCGAATGGCTCTCAGCTGAACTGTGCTTCTCGAAAGCCTAAAAGCTTAACCAGCCAAATGCTTCTAGTTTCTGGTCCTCACGCCTTATATACCTTTCTGCTTTGTACCACCACTCCCTGGGATTAAAGGCTCGCTTTCCGGGATTAAAGGTGTGAGTCACCATGCTTGGCTGTATCCTTGAACAGATGGATTTCTGTCTCTGGAATGCTAGGATTAAAAACGTGTGCTACCACTGCCTATCCTAAGTATCTAGTGGCTTTTCTGTTCTCTGACCCCAGATAAGTTTATTAGGGTACACAATATTTTGGGGACACAATACCACCACACTCCAGCATCTGGATTCTGGAATAGTTATGTGGTCTAGTATTAGTTTTTAAATGCCTAATGGTTTCCATATCTTAGCTCGAAGAACATTTAGATCTTCTGGTTGAGAGTAAGTTCATACCTGGCAGGGAAGAGGACTTCTTAACTTCTTAACTCCTGTTGAGTAGCAGACCCCGGGGGGCCACACACACTTACCTCACTCTGTTCTGTCATAAATGCACATGTCCAGTAGTGGAAAGATAGCTAATCTTTTCCCAGGGGCACAAGTCACCATCTAGCTACATTATTTTACTTTCCTCTTCTATTCTTTCAATATGAGAAATGGGCTTCCATAGTGTGTGTAGGTCTGATACGTGTATACAATACAGAGAAAGGAGAGAGATACGCAAAAGAAGGTTGGTAGACTATGTTTGTTCTGTCTGGTTATTCTCATGTCTCTCCTGCAGTTGAAATGCTGCTTTTGAAATCTATAACTTAAACAAGTGTAAATACACATTTTGAGTCTGGTTTGACAACCTGGATCTCAGTAAGAGAAAGAACTGTGACTGATCAAAAATACAGGAGAACTAATATATTGTAATGTTTCACAAAGTTCCCTTAGTATATTGAATGCTATGGAATAACTATTAAAATCACTCACCCTTTCTGTTTATGTGCCTAATTATTTTTATGTGTTTCACCTAATGGAATAGTCTACATTCCTGAAATTTTAGTTTGCTTCCTTCCTGGGGACATTTTCTGTTTTTGAAAGCACACTACAGCACACATTCCTTGATGTAGGAAATTATTCACAAATTTATTCTACTAACAAAAACAATGGATAATATGCATTGAAAGTGCAAGAATTATTTAGCTTTTTTTCTTATATTGTAAATTTCTGAAATCAGAGCTTTTTATCTCATTGTTCTGTAGCGGTTAATATACTTCAGGGACACAATTATCAATTGCATTTATGGTTATATATGTAATATATACAAGCATTATACTTCTAATGCAGCCTATTCTGTGAAAAGAGAAAACACTTGAATTAATTTAGCATGCAATTTTAATACAACTTGGGCAATATCATGGTTTCTGTGTAAATATACAGAACAAAAGCTTAGCTCAATGTGGAAGGTGTATGACAACAGCATTTCTCTTTTTGAGTACATACTTTATGGGCATTCCAGATTCTGCATCCTCACTACACCCATATAATGGTGTCATAAATATTTCAACACCAATCTGAATCTGTTCATCCCTTTGTACAAGCAATTTCATTTTCCTTTGCTTCCTGGGACAGACCAATTGTCCATCGTTGAACCTCCAAACTAAAGAAATACCATCTTCCACAATTTGTCACCTTGTGCTAGTAATAAGCAGCCAGAAAAAAAAATGAACATCCTGTTAATGTCATCATTTGCATAACTATTAGTATCCTTGCACACAAGTACACCCAACGATGTAGGAAGAAGGAGTAGCTTCGTATTTTATTCCATTAAGAAACAATTAATATCAAAAGGCTAAATGCTCCAAACTAACCTTTTAATTATAGTTTCTTTCCATGCATTTTTAGATAGGTTTTTTCTTCAATAAAATCAAGAAGAGCTTTCAGCATTGAAACAAAATCCACTAAAGATTACTCTTGAATATGAGAATGAAAAAAAAAAAATACTGTCTTGTTTCTCCAGGGAAACTTCGGTCCTGCACATTCCTGAAATCAAATATTTCTATGAGTGCTCACTGCGGATGTGATTGCCTGTTTTACTGCTAGATTAGGTCAATGCTGCTATTGCAATCTGGCATCGTTCTACCAGCAAAGCAATTTCACACAATTAATTTCCTTCTTTAAAGGCAGCAATAAAGGACAGGCAATTGGAAACCTCAAGAATTGCGCTAACTACTGCACACATCTGCAAATATAAATATCTCCCTTTCACGTGCATTTAAACACACAGGTACATTCACCTTTTAAATGACAATGGTATTCTAAAAGACTCTTTATTACTTTGCTGTAGGTCAGGGGAGAATGAACACACACACACACACACACACACACCCAGGGGAGGGAGAGAGGGATGGAGAGAAAGAGAGAGGTACAGAATCACAATGAAAAATCAGGCAGCACAGATTAACACACAAACTTCAAACTCCTCCCATGGTACTTTGGTACACATTCGACATTTCAGTGTCCTTCTGACTTGTGAAGGTGGCCAAAGAGGTAGTTTCCAGAAAGTAATGTAGCAGGAAGATAGAATCTCATGTCTAATTTAGAAGGCTTGGCAAGCAATGTATGGATCGATTTCATAATCATTTTGTTATTTTTTTTAAGTTAAAAGGCCATGTAAAATATAACATAAGCTCTCTTTTCTTTTATGTGGACGTACTTTGCTTTTTGGACATCCTTTTACTGTCAATACTTACATCTGTTGTTTAAAAAGCTATTCGTGGTGCAATTGCTTTTTAAATGCAAACCCATATGTGTGATCTCTAGAGGAACTGGTAAATTCCACCAAATGGGCATTCCTAAATTACTTGCCATCTGTAGCTAGTGAGGAGAGGACTGAACCTGCTCATCTGTGATTTTGCACCAATGTTTCCATCATTTTGATTGGCTCTAGGGAAATCATCAGCTTCTGGCATCGACTCTTCTAACCCCAACAGGTTATTATGGTCTGCTTGAGTTGTATTGGCTCAAGGAATATTACAATTTTTTGGCACATGTTAGAGCACATTTGGCATTTTGAATATGTTTCTTTACCACATTCTACCATGATGGCTTAAATCTTTTTCAAGCTTTCAAAGTAGTCAAGAGATCAGAAAGGCATTTGTGTTGCCTAGCTGGAGTTGTTTAAACCATTTAAAGAAAAGTAAGTAAACTCCTAAATTGGCCATTCAAACAGTGAAAATATTTTTGTAAAAATTACATTGTACAAGTTGAGGCTAAAGTTTATGATGTAAAAAATATGAGAAAGCTTTTTTCTTAAATTTGTTCTTTGACAATTTGGGCATATATACAATGCATGCTGATTACTCAGTCTCACCTTTTCCCTTCTCCTCACCCTCCTCAGCCCCCAAAACTGCAAATTCAATTTCTATATTCTTGTCTTTTGTTTTGCTTTGTAACTCAATGAGTTTAACCAGGGACCTCTGTGCGACCATGGGTTTGGAACTACACAAAGCATCCCAAATGGTTCTCATGTGGGAACATAACTGCAGGCAATGACTTCCCCTACCCCACTATCCATAAGTAGTCTATATTTCAGTAGGGCCTCATGGGCCCCTCACCAAAATTGTGCCTGACAGTTGACAGGTATAGTATTGTGCATGACCATTGCAGCAATTGCAGCTGCTGTGAATTCACAATTGTAATATCTATTTCATGCCCAGAGAAAGCACATCCAAGGGAAAGGGGGCATTTTAAAAGTACTGTACTACATTTAAATAAAATCTATTTCAATTCTTTGAATTTATATGTGCAATTTATCATATTTAATTTCTTTTCTACTCAGAAGTCTTTGCAAGTTCATATTCCAGCTAATGTTCTAAAGCTTTTATGCACCAAAACCACCAAAGAAGGTATTCAAACTGTCCATTTGATAATTATTTTCATTTTTGTCTATGACACAAATCAAAGTTAAAAACATTGTCATAGAACATTTGATTCCCTTGCTTTTAATAAACTAATATTCAAAACAAAAAGCCTTAGCATAGCAAATATTTAAGTATGTGTCTCCACTTTAGGCTTCTTAAAGTACTTCCTTCTTCCTCTTTAGACTTATGTCCAATTGTGTATTATTATGTATTTTCAACTTTTCTTAATCTGAAAAGATGACTGGTACAAACCTGTGGCAGAAGAGAAGTCCTGTTGTAGACCCAGGTGATGAGAAGTTAAACTTGAAACATAGGAGCTGGAGAAATGGCTTCCTGATTAAGAGAATTTGCTTCTCCTGCACAAAGCCCAGGATTCAAATTCAGTTTCCAGCACCCTTGTCAGGCTGCTCACAACTACCTGTAACTCCAGCTCCAGGGAGTCCAAAACCCTCTTTCGGCCTTCATGGGTGCTATATGCACACACACACACACACACACACACACACACAAAAAAAAAACAACCCTCTACACACACACACACACACACACACACACACACACACACACATATATATATATATATATATATATATATATACATACATAGAAAAAAATAAGTTGGAACACAGTAAGAAATATGAACATTAACTTTATACAAAGCAAACTGATTGGGCCTTACGCTTATAATCAATATGATGAACAGGATTAATCATAGATATAGAGAATATAGAAATATAATTTTTTTCTATCAAAATGAAGTAATAAAAGGTAACCTGAAGGGTCAACCCTATATGCAAGCATGAGATTGAGCACCCATTCACAGCTTGTCATTTCGAAGTCTTTGGGGCTCTCTGGTTTCTAACCAGGGTCATCTTGGAGAACTGGCTTGTGAGAACATTACTAGAAAACATACAATAAAAAAATCAAAATTAAAAATTTGACCATTCAGCCTTGGCGGCACCGGTGGATGCAGGGATGATGGCAAGGTCATCCCAGAGCTGAACGGGAAGCTCACGGGCATGGCCTTCTGTGTTCCTACCCCCAATGTGTCCGTCGTGGATCTGACATGCTGCCTGAAGAAACCTGCCAAGTATGACGACATCAAGAAGGTGGTGAAGCAGGCGTTGGAGGGCCCACTAAAGGGCATCCTGGGCTACACTGAGGACCAGGTTGTCTCCTGCGACTTTAACAGTGACCCCCCACTCTTCCACCTTCAATGCTGGGGCTGGCATTGCTCTCAATGACGACTCTGTGAAGCTCATTTCCTGGTACGACAATGAATTTGGCTACAGCAACAGGGTGGTGGACCTCATGGCCTACATGGCCTTCAAGGAGTAAGAAGCCAGCCTGGACTACCCACCCCAGCAAGGACAGCAAGAGAGACCCTCGTCTGCTGAGCAGTTCCTGTCCCATCTCAGCCCCCGATACTGAGCATCTCCCTCACATTTTCCATCCCAGACCCCCAGAACAACAGGAGGGGCTTAGGGAGCTCTACTCTCTTAAACACCATCAATAAAGTCCACTGTACCCATAAAAAAATGACCATTTATAAAGGCTGAGCAGTGTGATTATCAGAGATGCTTGCTAAGATTAGCTCCACTCTTCCCTCTGTACTCGTATCTTTATGTAGAATGGCTTCACTACATGGCACAACATTGTTGTCATTTCATGTAGTATTTAATCCATGATATAATTTGCTAAGGCTAATTTTAAAATAATTCCTGCTGAAAACTGGCGGCAATATCAGTCTAAACCTCCCAGGATATATGTGACACATAGTAAAGTTTTAATCTATGACCTCTTTCTTTTTGGTACAAACAATGGATCAATGATATGGGGTTATTTATCATTCCAGAAATCCTAGATTTATGACATAGTAAAACTATAAGGTCTTTTACCAATGTTTTGAGATACTCACAGTTTGGATTTCACACTATGTAGTAGTTTAGCTAATGAATAATTACACTTAATATTACCCACATATGAAGGAGGAAACTTCATTGAAAGAAGAGGACGTTTCCAATCAGCATTTTAAGAGATTAATCTTCCATGTAAAATTATTGAGGAAAATCTTGTCACCATTTTTCCTTATATATACCCACAATCACACATAGAAATATTAGAGCAACTTGTCCTAAGCTTTGCAGAGACAGACAAATATTTTGCGTAGGATTGCTTTATAATGTTTTCTAAATCATACATAGTTACCCAAAACGTCCTCACATGTAAGCTGGAAGGGATTAATATCTCAGTAGAGAAATGTGGAGAACTGTGTTAGAGATGATTTAAAAAAACAAAAAAACAGGGGAGGGAGCAGGGCAGTGGTGGTGCACGCCTTTAATCCCAGCACTCGGAAGGCAAAGGCAGGTGGATCTCTGTGAGTTCGAGGCCAGCCTGGCCTGCAAAGCTACACAGAGAAACCCTGCCTCAAAAAACAAAAAACAAAAAACAAAAACAAAAACAAAAAACAAACAAACAAAAACAAAACAAAGCAAAACAAAACAAAACAAAACAAACAAACAAAAAAAAACAGGAGCAGAAAAATGTTAGAAAAAATACAAACTAGTTCCTAAACTGCAAGCCAGGTATCTTGCTTGTCTGGAGCACCAGTGGCAGAGGAAGAAAAAGGAATCTTGGACAGTGATGTCCTGTGAACTTTTGAAGTATGGTATATTAAGTAACATAAGGATCTAGAAAAATATTTGTGTAGGGTTGTTTTATAATATTTCCTAAATCACACATACTCATCCAAAATGCCCTCATGTAAGCTAGAAGGGATGCATTTATTAGAATAGAAGATGTGAAGTCATCAAAAGGTCTTTTTCATATAAAAGTAAATTGTGGGTATTCAGAGAGTTTGGGGAAGATTCATATTCGATATGGTATTATTCACAATCAGATTTATAAGAAAAGCCTAAAACATTCACGTTGTTGGAAAGTTCTGGCTGCAAAGGGAAAAGAAGTAGTGGGTGCTTCCTTGTAGACACAAATCATGTATCTGTCAGTTACTATTTGGTAGATCTTTATGTATGCATTTGTATGTATCCATTTGTGATATGTGGAATTAATATTCTCTTTCCTGACCTTAATTTTCTTGATATTCTTCTCAACCTGTATAAATTATCTATATAAGTATGTTATTTTCTAACATGTATTCATGAAGTCATGTAGGGAAAATGATGTTTAATTCTCAATAAAATCTGTTAAATATTATAAAAGTTGCAAATTGTTCAGAAGTGTGTTTGTGTGTGCGCATGTGTGTGTGTTCTACTGCACACTCAAGGACATGCATTTGTTGCTTGAAATCATTTGCTATGAGAGCATTTATATAATTGACATTGACAAGTTCTGTAAACCAAGGCTTCTTCCTCTGAAAATATGGTTATTAAACACTTAATGAACATACTTTGCTAAGAGCTAATCATATTATGATATGACACACACATATGTTTCTCTCTATATATCTGTTTGTGTCTATGTGTGTGTATTTTTGAGTAAATTACAAGTAAAATGTTTTAATATTTTAATTATAGGTCTACTTGATATTAACATGGTATATATTTTTAAATTGAGCAGTTATGTAACTTAGCTACTTTGTTTTAGGAAAGTGTTTAATGATTCTATTGTTTATCCTTTGGCTTATACTCATGTTATAACTGATATTGAAGTTTGTGTCATACTAAGATCTAAGATCATCAATAAAATAAAGAAATAATGTGTCCTGATGCCACACCGAAGAAGAGAAAGGCCACATGTCTTCAATAATTCTCTAATAAGAGATTTAAAAAGGTAATGGTGCTCTCTGCTCTTTGCTCTAATAGCTAAGCTAATCTGAAACCTGGAGCATTGGTTTGCATTAACCACAGAAAAGGTTCTGTGAACAGGTAAAAAGTAGACATTCTCCTTAGTGCTTCTTTGAACTCTACGAAGTCCAGAAACTATTTGCTGAACTTGAAGGGAAGGTAGTGTCCTAAAGCAGTAAGTGAGGGTGAGCCAACTAAACAAGGGTTCAAATGTCACAATAGCACATAATGATAACACAATAAACAGTATCGAAAATGTTGGGATTTGTTAAACAGTTCCAGTCTACCGGTTAAATTCTATGTAACCTTCACTACGTGAGCCACTGCACTCATGTTTATTTGATCGGACTGTCACATCAGAGAATTGGTCAATAGAGAAAAATATTTTTTTATTTTATAATTTGATTTAATTTTACATATCAGCCACGGATTCCTGTCCTCCCTCCTCCCGCCCCCCCCCTCCACCCACCCCCCATTCCCATCTCCTCCAGGGTAAGGACTCCCCTGGGGATTCAGCTCAACCTGGTAGATTCAGTCCAGGCAGGACCAGCCCCCTCCTCCCAGGCTGAGCAAAGTGTCCCTGCATAAGCCCCAGGTTCCAAACAGCCAGCTCATGCACTAAGGACAGGTCCCGGTCCCACTGCCTGGGTGCCTCCCAAACAGTTCAAGGTAATCAACTGTCTCATTTATCCAGGGGGCCTGATCCAGTTGGGGGCTCCTCAGCTATTGGTTCATAGTTCATGTGTTTCCACTAGTTTGGCTATTTGTCCCTGTGCTTTTTCCAATCTTGGTCTCAACAATTCTCACTCATACAAACCCTCCTCTTTCTCGCCAATCGGATTCCTGGAGCTACTCCTGGGGCCTGGCTGTGGATCTCTGCAACCTCTTCCATACTCATCACAGGAAAGATCCACCAAGATGAAGTTTCAATTCTGAACACTTATGCCCCAAACACAAGGGCACCCACATATGTAAAAGAAATATTACTAAAGCTTAAATCACATATAAAACCCCACACATTAATAGTGGGAAACTTCAACACCCCACTTTCACCACTGGACAGATCTGCCAAATCGAAACTTACCAGAGAAATAAAGGACTTAATTGATGTCATGACTCAAATGGACTTAATCGATATCTACAGAACATTCCATCCTAACAAAAAAGAGAAAAATATTTTTAATAAATGTAAATGAAATAAATTTACTGATTTAAAAAAAATATTAGCTAGTAGCATAGCAACTATGAATGCTGAAGATAGCAGCAAATTAGCGAAAGCATAACTGCTCTCTCCTCAGTCAATCAAATGTAGACAAAACACATTGGGGGTAAGGAATTAGAAGCACTGTGGCTTCACTAATGGCCGAAGCAACCAATCAATCAATAGTTGTATGTGTGGTATTACATTCACTCCAACTGTCCTCTGTGCATGTTAAAGGAGTACTCTACTTCCAAAATCCATCTCTGCTCATTGACCACATAAATTTTGTATTTGCTCAATTTTTTCATGTTTTACAAATATGACTACTATCCTAATAACACTTAAATATATATGTCCTTTATACATATAAATAGACATATTACATAAGTATATTAAATATTAACAAGTATGATATATTTAGAAGCAGACACAGGGAGACAATTCTTTGTTTAGAAGTAAAGAAAAGTCTTACTCTGGATTTTAGTTTGTATTTTCCACAGGAGAAAGAAAGAGTCAAAGATGAAAACCTTTTATTCCCCTCCCTCTGGTTTTCCCTTGAGATATAAGAAAAAGGAAGCAATTGAAACAGAACATTTATACTCTACAGTAGAAGAATTTAAAAGCTTTATTTTGTTATCTCTAAAATTTAAAAGCCACCAGGGTATAAGTGAAAACAAAAAAGTATCAAGAAAAATCATATTATGGAATATTTCAAGCTATTTTATTTTTTATCACTTTTCTATTATTTTTAAGTGTTCTCTTGTGTGTGTATGTGTGTGTGTGTGTGTGTGTGTGTGTGTGTACATACTTGCTTTATTTTTTAACATAGGCCAAATCAGATAGAACTGTATCATGAAACAGTAAATATAAGCACAAAGACATGTACATACTATATTTTTTTCCCTTCATGTCACATATTGTTCCTCAGAGACATTCTATACCTTGGCCCCTCAGCCTTATGATGATAGAGGTAATTGCTAAAGACATGGCTGAATTAAAAATCTACTGCTCTTTCGAGTCTTTGTTCTTACAAGACCTTGGTGTGTACTGTGCTTCCAAAGGACCTTCCGCTGAAAGCCTACCATGGTCCATCATCATTAATTACACAACTGATTAAAATAGACTCCTAGACTTTTTTTTCCCTTTTTATTCCAAGTCCAGAATATTAAATCACTTTCCATGAGGAATGACCTAAATTAAATTCAAGCTCAAATTAAATTAAAAAGAAAATAGTGCTTTAAATAATGCTTTATTTTTAAGAAGATTTCATTTCTACTAATAGCATCTAAATATGTTAAAATAATCCAGGAAAATTCCTTAAACATGAAAGTTAAAATTTAGTATGAAAAAATCAGCCAAGTAGTTTGGCTTCATTATCACAAGCAATAAATTTGAGTTACTTGAAAAGTCTCTATAAATTTAAACGCTTCTAGTTCCTTTTATTGGTGTGTGTTCAAGGAAAACGAAATGAAACTTCCAAATAATGTTTTTTATTTGCTTAAAATGTCTGTATAAACTCCATAGATTTATCAAATACTTTTTAAGTAACATGCAGATTTGATATTACTATTTGATGGAATAGAATAAATAGTAAATAGCTGTTTAATTTATTTATTTATTAAATAGATATTTAATTAAATAAAATAAATAGCTACTTTTATTCATGTCTCGCTACCCACTGTCTGCATGTAATTTTACATATCAATTTAACAAAGAGTAGAAAAACATGACAAATACTCTAACACTCTGGACATTGGTCAAGCAGAAGAATTATCCTAGTTAACAGGTTATAACTTTTCAGTGAATGTTGAAAGCCATTGGCTCATACATTTACTCTAATGCAACTAATTGCAAGTATAATAAAAATGACTTATTTTTCACTAAGTAATTGTTTGTTAGGAAGTGCTTTTGAGCAGAACTAAAAGTTATTGATATGTTTATTTTTTCCTGATTATAGGCAAATACATGTGTATTTTTCCTGAAATTGTCTCAAGGTATAAGTATATTTAGTTACGTTTATAATAACTGTAAGTTATGTTTTGTTGCTCCACTGTGCTCTCTTGATTTCTATTCTTAACATGCTTTTCCTCATTTCTTTTTTAGTGCTTTCCCACATTTAGATCTGGACAAAGCAGGAGTCTCAGTCTTCTTTCCAATAGGTTAATACCATTTACTGTTATTTCAGTACATATTTGAAAGCATCATCTTAATGGAGACATTAAACTGAAATGTTACTTTCCAGAAAGGCCTGGAACCCAAAAATGCCGCTTATGTCTCCTACCACACTTTCTCTAGTGTTGACAGGTTGTGTAAGTTTTCTTCCTTCCCTCCTTCCCTTCCTTCCTTTCCTTTTCCTTCCTTCCTCCTTCCTTCCTTCCTTCTCTCTCTCTCTTTCTTTCTTTTATCTTTCTTCTTTATAAAGGATAAAGTTTCTAAAAACATTGCATGATAAACAGTATTTCCCATACACAGTCCTACACTGGTTCTTGTGAACTCACTTCCCTGAATTTCCATTAAAAACATTTTTGTTCAGGCTTCTGGATTTCCAGGGAATGGTGGCTTTCTTTAATAAAGAGGGGAAGCTACATGAGCACACCTCTTGTACGTCCTCTGTATTTCAAATAATTTGGTACCAAGGAAAAAGTATTGATATTCTGCAGAGAATTTACATCACATACAGATAAAATGAATAAAAATAACAAAATGTTCTTAAAGTGTTTCTGATTTTGCTAAAATTGACAAAAATTTAAGACAATTTTTCTCAATTTACTTCTTTTAAATCTCTACTACAGAATTTCTGATTATTATATAATAAATTCATTGGTAGTCATTTCTTCTCTAAAGAGGTAATAATTTTACTTATTCTAGTACCATAATGAGTGGCAAAGTAATGAATTGTAAGAGAAGAAAGAATAGAGGTAGAAAACAAGATATTCATTTTTGAATCATTTAGTAAGTTAATTTGGCTTGACTTATTGAGCAATTAGATATCCAGAAAAGAGAATGAAATCTAGGGGGATTCAACTTTTTTTTGAACCCTGATGACTTTCAATGAAAAGAGAATTTTAGGAAGATAACTGTATTTTCAGTAATTAAATAATCAATGCAAATGGGATGAATGATGGTTTTAAAATACCTATGAGATATTTGGGTTTGAAATTCAGTGAAGAAATGTAGAATGGGATTAAATATTAATCCAAAGTACAGTTGATAGATGAAGCCATAAAATTAAGAAAGGTCACCTAGGGAGCAGGTAGTGTGAGATTATAGCTACAAATGAATTCCGAAGACTATCACCATTTAAAAGATGGGACAAGAGGACTCCAGGAAGGAAGCTATATTAGAAGCCATTATTATGTATAAGCTTTAACAAAATTCTCAAACCAGATATTTTATGGGGATTGATTTCATCTTTGTATAAGGTTAGTCAAACCAACTGTAATTTTAATCCTGCCATGAGGCTGGAAAAGGAATGTAGGTTATCTGAGTGTTGTATTAATCACCTCCAGAGTCTCATTTTCTGATCACCAAATGTTCAGTATATTCTCCTTCTGATACTGTCATTTTCTTACCCTCGTTCAAGCAAGTCCAGAAATCCCAACCAGTCACAGCTTTCAGCTCGTGACCTCTCTTAATGTCCCTTTATCAAGGACAATGAAAGATAACATTGATGCTACTCCTTTATGTGGACTTTCTTGATAATGAACAAACTATAGGATCCCCATCCTACACTATCAATTTATGATTGAAAGTTAAGCCAGAATAGTCACAACATGCATTTTCACACGTATAGGAGACACAAAAGCAATACCAATTCAGATACCTCATGTAGCTAATGGCAGTGAAATCCCACTACTCAGGGAAATAGAATGCTTTAGACCATTATATCCATCTCTGCTCTCTGGGGAATGTTCCTCTCACTTCCAAGTTGTTAGGTACATTTTACCTTTCTGTTGTCCTCTCTGAACTTTGCTAAATTAAGTAATATGGCTTCACTCCTCCTTAAGAACCAAACTTCTTCCTGCTGGTAGACTGTTAGAGAACCAACAATAGTTTCACTCCAAGAAAGCACCAGTTATTAACTTGGAGTATTGCTTTTGTAGAAGAATAGCTGTCTGAATTCTTCTTTGACTTCCTATCTGTGTAGTACCTCTTTAGCTCCAGGTACCAATTCTGGTTTTTGTCAATGAAATTCTTAAGATTGTTCTATTACCTTGTTATAAACTGGACCTAACCATCATTCAAAATTTCACAATTAAATGCTCAAGATAGTTTTGTGTATTTTTCAGTTGTTAAACTTTGATGAGAAGGATAGCTATTGTTTCTTTCCTTAGAACTGTTTAGTCTATATGGACAGAGTTGTCATTTGCGTAATACCTTAGCTATGCAGATATTTTAATAAGAAAAAGAGTAAACATTATGTTTTTTCTAACTCAAATACTTTTACCATTTCTAAAGCTGCATATTCTATTTTTTGGCATTAAGGCACAATTACATCTTCTACTTCTTCCAGTTCTTGTATTATCTATTTCCCTTCTTCAAAATAATCAGTGTTTCTTGGAATCATATTTCTTACAATGATATTCACCACAGGTTACTAAAACTCTATTTTATATCTTCTTTTCCTGGTTCAAGAAAATCTTTCTCCAAAGATATGATGAGGACTGTGTTCATAATTATTTCACTGCATCAATTTCTGTCAAGAATTTGTATTAGTTTCCTTGTCACTCACCACAATGCTTCAAGCAATTAAACACATTTTAAATTTGACAATTCTCTGTATTTGCATAATGATTTCTGTATTAATCCTATCATATTGAATTATGCAGTTAAAATAGAGATTTAAAACAATGATTTAAGTTCTAGGTGGCCAATCCTCTGTGCAGGTCAAATGGTTTTCCACTTATCTTGCTCTAAACAAAATTGAAGAGAGAACACATTAAGTTCTCATCTCATAAATGATTTAGTGTGATGCCTAATGACAAGTCACTACATATTCCATAGAATAAATTCAAGAGTAGTTCAGAGAAGTGCTAATTTCAAGAGGCAAACATTCGTTTTTGATGGGGACCTGACTGCAGAGACCTGAAGGAAAATCAGCCCAGATCCACAGTGTAACAGAGAGGAAGCTGTCACATTAATTGTGCAACTGCATAGGTAATCTGTCATCCTACTGTGTGCCGAGTCACATACCAGTTGTTGTTGATGAATAACATCATCAAATAGTAATAGAAGTAAAATTCTTCCTTGAATGAGTGTCCACAAATCAAAATTTGAAGATATCTAAAACTGTTTCATTTAGTTCTTACATTTAGCAACTTCTATTGACATTCTAAAACAGGTTAACAGTAGTATCTAACAGTTATGAATACATACATTGCCAGTCTGCCTCCTATTGTATTTGCAGCTGGGCACTGATCTTTAATAAAGAGAAATGGTATCTGAAGTTCAATACTGTCATTTCAAGAGGCATTGTAAGTCTGGTTCCTTAATGAGCTAATTCAGTGAAAAGTGAAGTTTCCTTGGTAGAGGTCAGCTGAAATTAATCTCACAAAATGAGTGTGTTAATTATTATTTGTTTTTATTCCATGCTAAGCAATGACATATTCAAATGGCATTTATGAAGCACGTCTGCAAATCACTTAATGAAGACATACCACCTTTTCATAGTTGTTTAATGCTTCATTGCTGCTTCTCACCAATGATCTCTTTTATACTCAGTGTAGTCTCCTGAGATATAAGCAGTTTGACATATTGCCCACCTGAGTGATGACAGAGTTGAAGCCCAGTGGAATTCCTATATCATCCAAGGATGTACAGTACTTGAAAGAAAATGTCCTTACCATTTGGTTCTTTGTGATTAGTCCTAGATTTCCTTTAAGTATATGATTTCTTACAAGCTAAAATACAGTTGTTAAAAAGAATAAAACAATGTGTAATATGCATGTGTTTTTGTTAGATAAAATTCACAATAATGATTAATAATTTCCTCTTTTAGCTTAAATTGTGATATCCTTGAAGGCATCTTTGGTTTTGGGTAAAGCTATTTCTCTTCCCTATTTAGAATAGAATAATCAAGGAATTAAATGACATGCCTAAAAAATTAGAATAACTCTTGGTAGTGTTTAAGTATTTTAGATGCATTTATTTTATTATTTTAGGTGTATGAGGGTTTTGCTTGCATGTATGTATGTGCATTACATGCATGTCTATAGCCCTTGGAGGTCAAAAGAGACCACCTATTTCCCTGAGACTCCAATTACAGGTATTTGTGAACTGCCATGTGGATACAAGGTATCAAAACTGAGTCCTCACAAGAGGAACAATTGCTCTTAAACATTGAACTAACTCCCCAGCCCCAACACTTTAAGTTTTTCAACCTTGTTGCCTTGATGACATCCAAGGGTGATGCTCACTTTCTAGTATTAATAGTATTTTTACTTTGCAGATCATTTACTTTGAGAGTAGCCAAGTGCCATATGGGGAGATCACTCAGATGTCACTGTGGGAGATTGCTGGTTTCCAGAAATTTAAGCCTCTAAATCTGGAAAATTATAAACTATTTTAAAAGACATTTTGTGAGGCCTCATGCAAAGGAATCTCCTTGCTCAGATTATGACTACACATAACGGTCTCTCTGAAGTATATCTTGCAGCTTTACTAGTGACTTTGAATTTGAATCATCCATCTAACCTGCATCCAAATTTCAGATTCATAGGAACAGTGAGATATAAGTGGTTTAGCAATTTTATGCTTTTTGTTTCTGATTAGTAGCTTATATACCAATAGAAAATTTTGATCATTTTAATATTCCTCAAATCACCCACATTTCACTAAGTAGACACTAATACAGTGTAATATTCACAAGTTGGATGTTTGGAAAAGAGGCAGTCAAGTACAACTAGAAGTAGCTGAGCTCAGGAGTTCTCTGGGAGCCATGGAGGAGCTGGCATTGAAGATTATAGACAAGTGAGGTAAAGGAAGGCAAGCACAATTCCAAGCCCAGGCAACAGACTACGTGCAGGCAATAAAAATGTTTCTTATACTAAAAATAAAAATCATTATTACTGGCAAAGATGGTGCCACTGCTGTGAGCAAGAGGATGATACATAAGGGGCCTTTTTGCTATTTTATTTTTAGTTAAAACTTAAATTAGAAAGATCTGATGTCAGTAATGTTTCTAAGCAAGAGAATAAATAGTATTTTTAAGTAACCACTTAAATAAAATTTGAAATGCACCATACTTTTGTAATTTAGAGGCAAATAATAATTTTACAATCAGGTATACATTATATCTGTTGCTGCACATACACATAAATTTCAACATCTTTTTTGTGGTTTTATGGAATACACATTATTTTATGCAGTATTGAGGTGCATATAGTGCAATAGTGACAGTGTGTAATGGCTGGACACAAGGGTGCTCATGAGGTCAACTTGTTTCTTTTGAGTGGATTCTTATCAGGAAATAGTGAGAAGATCCATTCCCAATATCAGTAATGTAGATCTCTACTCAGGACTCTAAAAAATTTATTATAGGCTTTCTATATGGAAAGTGATCAAAGAGAATGAGACTGAGTATCCATGTGGTGAGATTCTCCAGAAATAAACTTAGAGGCTTCTGAGCAAAAATGGTACCATTATTATACAAAAATTCATACAAATAAGCCTACAGAAAATTTATGGTTGTACTCAAATAACATGCATACACACACATATACATATGTATTCACACATACATTTACATGTACGTATGTAGATACATAAGGAGACATATATACATATTCACACATACATACAGATACATGCACATATATACACATAAAACAGACATAATGTCTAATTTTTGTTTTCATTGCTGTGATAAAACATTTCATCAAAAGCTACTTAGGGAAAAAAGAGTTTATTTAATGCTGGGGATGTCTTTCTGTATGTTGTGAATGTGTTGCTCTGATTGGTTGATAAGTAAAATGCTGGTTGGCCAGTAGCCAGGCAGGAAGTACAGGTGGGATAAACAGACAAGGAAAATTCTGGGAACAGGAAGGCTGAGTCAGGAGTCACCAGCCAGATACAGAGGAAGCAACATGTAAAAGTACCAGTAAGCCACAAGCCACATGGCAACTTATAGATGAATAGAAATGGGTTAATTTAAGGTATAAGAACTAGATAACAAGAAGCCGGCCACAGCCATGCAGTTTATAAGTAATATAAGTCTCTGTGTGTTTACTTGGGTCTGAGTGGCTCCAAGAGCCTGGTGGACACAGGAAAACTTCAGCTACAATTTCATGTCACAATTCCAAGTGACAGTCCATTGTGGGAAAGTCAAGACAAAAGGAACTTGAAGAGCTCATCATATCACATTACAGTCAAGAACAGGGCAAGTGAATAGATGTGTGTTTACTTGTACTCAGGCCCTTCTCTATATTTACACAGCCCTTGATTACCTGCCAAGGAATGGTGCTGCTCAGAGTAGGCTAGGTCTACACACACCAATTAACACCAGTCATTGAGATTATCCCCCATAGACATGCCTACAGGCTATCCTGATCTAGACAATTACTAATTGAGAATCTCCTCCCAGATAGTCCAAAGTTGTGACAAGTTAAGGATTAAAAGTAGTCTTCAAGTACATGTAGACCTACAGTAAAAGGTATTTACAGATATACACACAAAAATACATATATCTGCATGTACATATACATGAGGGAAAGATATGTTTCATGAAGTCACAATGGATTAGAGAAAACCATCTTTCGTTGTTTTTGTTGTCCCCCCTCTGTAAATGTCTGTGTGCATGTTTGATCTTTTCACACAAATTAGCCATATTTGAGATGGCTGTGGTGGTACATGCCTGCGATCACAGTACTTTGTAGGTAGAGGAAGAATGATCAGTTGCTAGGGGCTAGATTCAGATACATAAGAAATTTGAAACCAGCCTGAGCTTCATAATATGTTACCTCAGAAAAACAAAGCTATTAATTATATTGGATCTCATTTTTTCCAGAATCATTTCCTTTTTAGTTATTTCTGTAAAGACCACATCTCTAAGCACTGTCACATTTAGTGCTAATAGAGGATAATACATGAATGTTTTAACGTGGGATCATAGTTCAACTGAAGACATTTAGTAGTACCAATAAACATTTAAGTGAAACAACGGTGTTGAATAAGTTCCCCAATTTAACAATATGTTAAAAAAAATGTAAAAAAGAGAAACATGTTATATGCTATTAAATCAAATAATATTTGTAAATACTACCTAGAGTGCCTGCTCATGTGATATACTGAGAACCATAACCCCCTTGCATATTAAGTATGTCTGTCAACACTGCAAATACTCAATACTGTTTTGTAGAAACAGTAGGCAAAGTCATATCTGGGTGAAAATTTACCTCTTGAGGTTTTTTTTTGTTTTGTTTTTCTTTTAATATCAAGGTCATAGAGAACAAAACTGGATTAAGAAAATCTTGTTGCCTCAAAAGTGCCCAAGGAATTAGGACAATTACTGTCTTAGAATCTAGATCTGTCAAGAGTATTTTTGAATAGTAGGTTAAGTTGAAATATGATCTGTACATGAGATGGCAACGGCAATTTAATAGTAATTTCTTGATATTGGTCGTTGTATTTAGGAGAAATCTTCCTGTAGGGGAAATAACTGAACCTATGAATCTGTGAGGCTTTGTGATCAATGAATAATAGAAGACAGGTTCAGCTGAGCCTTGGATAATATAGACGATGGAGAATTGAAATAATTGAGTTTTTCTGTACTATTCTATAAATCTTTCTCTAAGGCTAAACTTGTTTTTTTTTTTAAATTATGTATTTGTAAACTCACAAATACACAAATTAATAGTTGCCAAGTATTTTTTATAAACATTATTTCTAAATTTTGAAGGAGAGAATCTGCCTCCCACTCCCTATCTCAGGGTTAACTGGTCCTTTTGCTACCACCCACACTCCTTACAATGCATTTCTTTTGTATCTGTTATATATCTTAAGTTCATGTGTTGTGTCGGATACATGTGTTTCCATCCCATTCTGTTAAAAGCAATCTCAGTATTCTGTCTGGCTGACACCCAAACCCTATCTCCAGGTCTATTCATGCTAGTATTGATCTAGTTCACCACTGCTTTTAACTCTGACCACCAGTGTTTTTTTTTTTTTTTGTTTGTTTGTTTTTTCTTTTTTATTGAAAATAAATTATTTTCAAGTACTATGTTCTGATCACGGTTTTCTCTCTCTCATTTTCTCTCAAATCCTACCCACCACCACATCCACCCAATATTATGCCTTCATTCTCTCTCTTTAGAAAACAAGTTGGCCAATAAAACAAACAAACCAAATACAAAGAACACAAACAAAGAAAAAAGCACAAGAAACACACATACACACAAAACATAAAAACATAAAATCAGAAACCTTAATGGATTAGCGAAAGACAAGTAAGGTAAAAATTACAAAAACATTGAGACAAAATATCTCTCCGAAGAACTCTGCTTTCGTTTCGTGTTGACCATCTATTGCGGGCACCAGAATTCCCTTAAGTGTGGATTGTATTCCTAGGGAATTGACACTGGAGGAAACAACTTCTTCACTTGCCACCAGTTGTCAATTGGGGCTCATGTCCAGTTCCTCTGTCACCTATCTGGCTTCACTCTCTGCAGGCTCTGTGCATGCTGCCAGAGTCTCTGTGAGTTCTTATGTAAGAATATGCAATATTCTTAAAACATCCTTGCAGATGAGAACTAGGTAGATTCCAATTCCTTAATGATATAAAATCTTCTTTATTATTTTTTTTATTTATTTTACATCCACCCTGCAATTTCCCCTCCCTCTTCTTCACCCTGTCCCTCCCCCTCATCTTCCCTCAGCCTTCACCTTAATCCTCTCCTCCTCCAATTCTATTCAGAAAAGGGCAGGCCTCCAACGGATATCAATAAAACATGGCATATCAAGTTGCAGTAAGACTAAGCACCTCCCCATGTATTAAGGCTCAGCAAGGCAACCCAGTATGAGGAGTAGGGTCCCAAAAGCCAGGAAAAGAGTCAGAGACAGACCCTGCTTCCACTGTTAGAAGTCCTACAAAAAGACCAAGTTATACAACTGACATTTATGCAGAGGACCTAGGTCAGTTCCGTGAAGGTTCCCTGGTTGTTGGTTTAGTCTCTGTGAAATCCAATGAGCTGAGGTTCGTTGTTTCTGTGGTTTTTCTTGTGATATCCTTGACCCCTCTGGCTCCTCCAATCTTTCCTCCGTGACTTCAGCAGGATTCCCCAAGTTCAGCCTGATGTTTGACTGTGGGTATCTGCATCTGTTTGCATCAGCTGCCGGATGAAGACTCTCTGATGACAGTTGGGGTAGGCACCAACCTATGAGTATAGCAGAATAACTTTAGGTGTCCTCCCCTCTCCTTGTCCCCATATCCTGGCCCACATATCTGGTGGAAGCCCCCTTTCCATCAAAGGCCAGGCCGGCATCCTGAACCCCAGGTAAGCCTGGCCCCCCACCCCACTGATGCTTACCAGCATAACTCCAACTGCCCCTCTTCTCCTCATTACCATATCCCGGCCCACAACTCTGGGAGAAGCCTTACACCCTATCAGAGGTCAGGCCAGCTACCTGAAAACTAAGTAAACCACCATCCCATCCTTCCTACCCAACCTATGCCCACCCAGCTTAACCTTAAGTTCCCCTCCTCTCCATGTCACCTTATAACAGTCCACATGTCTGGTGGAAGCCTGCTACACCACCACAGGCCAGGTCAGCATACTCATCCCCTGGTAAGAACACCACCCCCCTACCAGTGCCTGCCCAACATAATTCCAGCCACGTCTCCTGTCTTTCCCACCATTCCAGGGTCCACACCTCTGATGGAAGGTTTCTACCTTATTAAAGACCAGGTCAGTATCCCGAATGCCAGAGATCAGGCTTATGCCCCCAAAGCCTGTCAAAAACCACCTGTCGCAGCAAAAGCCAGGGCAGCATCCTATACCCCAGGTAAGACTGCCCCCCAACCCTTCCCATGCCTAACCACCATAACCCCAACCACCCTTCCTCTCCTTGTTACCAAGTCCTGGCCCACACTTCTGGCAGGAGCCTCTTCCTCCAAAGGCCAGGCCTGCATCCTGAACCCCAGGTAATACTGCTGCTCCCTCTGCCTGCACTTGGTCAGCATAATCCAATCGCCCCTTCTTTCCTCATCACCCTGTCTGTGCCCACACCTCTGGAGGAAGCCGTCCATCTCATCAAGGGCCAGGCTAGATTCCTGATCCCCAGAGGCTAGACCAGCATCCTGAACCCCAGAGACTGGGCCAACTCCCTGAAAACCAGACAGAAACATCCTACACTGTGAGAAGCTAGGCCAGCATCTTAAACCCCAGCGGACCCTCAGCCAGTTCAGAGACCACACATACATGTCCAGAACTTCAGCCCAAAACTTGGGCAGCAAACCCGTGCTGGACCAGAGGCCATCCTAGGAGTGGAGACCCTCTACTCAACCACACACCACGGCAGCCAGAAGACCAGAGAGAAAACAGAAACCAAAAATCAAAATAGAAAACACCAGTTCAACAAAGAAAAATGCAGAAATTAGCTCCCAGACCTACAATCACCCCAATCCAGATGCCTAAACTCAAGTGTAAGAACACAAACAATAACAGCCAGAGCAATATGTTACCACCAGAGCCCAGCTAACCTACTGCAGCAGGCCCTGAAAATTCCAACACAGCTGCAGCACAAGAAAATGACCTTAAAGAAATTGAGGAATAGACAATCAAAAAAAAAAATGGAGGAAATCAATAAATATCTTAAAGAATGTCAAGAAAACCAAGAAAAAACAGTTGACAGAAATGAATAAAACTGTTCAAGACCTGGAAATGGCAGTAGAAGCAAGGAAGAAAACACAAACTGAGGGAATCCTGGACATGGAAAATCTAGGTAAGAAAACAGGAACTACAGATGCAAGCATCACCAACAGAAAACAAGAGATGGAAGAGAGAATCTCAGATGTTGAAGACACAATTGAAGAAACAGATACATCAGTCAAAGAATATTAAATCTAAAAAATTCCTGAAACAAAACATCCAGGAAATCTGGGACATAATGAAATGACCAAACCTAAGAATAATAGGAATGGAAGGAGAGATTCTCAGTTTAAAGGCTCAGAAAACATTTTTTTTTCAATCATAGAAGAAAATTTTCCTTTCCTAAAAAAGGACAAGCCTATAAAAGTACAAGAATGTAACATACTTTTTCTTGTAGGCCACCAACCAGCTCCCAAATCACGACGAGACTTATTATTAGTTATAAAAGCTTGGCCTTATCTTAGCTCTTATTTTAATCTGTATCTCACATTTTGCCTCAGGGCTTCTTTTCTCCCTCCCTTCATCCTTCCCTTGATCCCTTTATCCCCTCTCCCTCCCTCCCTCCCTCAATCCCTCCCTCCCTTCCTCCCCCTTCATTCTTTCCTCCCTCCCTCCCTTCTTTCTTACTTTCTTTCTTTCTTTCTTTCTTTCTTTCTTTCTTTCTTTCTTTCTTTCTTTCTTTCTTACTTTTCTGCTGTCTTCATGGCTGGTGCCTAGCTTCTAGTCTTAGGTGTGTCTCTTCTCTTTCTCCTCTCTAGCTTCCTCCTCCTATTTATTCTATCTGTCTGCCAGCTCTGCCTATCACTCTCCTGCCTAGTTACTGGACATTCAGCTTTCTATTAGAACAATCAGGTGCCTTAGGCAGTCAAGGTGAAACAACTGCAACACATCTTTACATAATTAAACAAATGCAGCATAAACAAATGTAACACATCTTTACATAGGTAATGTAATATTCCACAACACAAGAAGCTTATAAAATACCAAATAAATTGGACCAGAAAAGAAAGACCCCCCCCCTCACCAGCTAATCAAAACACTAAACACACAGAAAGAATATTAAAAGCTGCAAGATAAAAAGACCAAATAACATATAAATGCACATCTATTAGAATTACACCCAACTTCTCAATGGAGACTCTAATGTCCAGAAAGGCCTGGACAGATGTCCTAGAGACCCTAAGAGAACACAGATGGCAGCCAGGACTACTATACTAAACAAAATTTTCAGTCACTATGGAGAAAACAAGATATTCCATGATAAAGTCAAATTTAAACAATATATATCCACAAATCCATTCCTACAGAAGATACTAGAAGGAAAATTCCAACTCAAAGAGGTTAACTACATCCATGAAAACACAGGCAATAAATAAATTTGCACCAGCTTAAACCAAAGAAGGAAATCAATCTCTCTCTCTCTCTCTCTCTCTCTCTCTCTCTCTCTCTCTCTCTCTCTTTCTCTCTTTCACACACACACACACACACACACACACACAACCACCATCAATAACTACAAAAAAATTAACAGGAATTAACAATCAATGATTATTGATATCTCAACATCAGTATACTCAATTCCCAACAAAATGATACAGACCAGCAGAATGAATGTGAAAACAAGATCATCCTTCTGCTACATACAAGAAACACACCTCAGCATCAATGATAGCTATTACCTAGGAGTGAGGGGTTGGAGAAATATTTTTCTAAGCAAATGGCTCCAAGCAGCAAGCTGGCATAGTTATGCTAATATCTATCATAATTAATTTCAAACCAAAATTAATCAAAAGAAATGGAGAAGGACACTTCATGCTCCTCAAAGGAAAAATCCACCAAGATGATGTCTCAATTCTAGACATTTATGTCACAAACACAAGAGAACTCACTTTGCAAAGGAAACATTATTAAAACTTAAATCACACATTGATCCTCACACATTGATAGTGGGTGACTTCAATATCCCATTCCTATCAATGGACAGGTTGCCCAGACAAAAATTAAGCAGAGAAATACTACAGGTAACACATATTTTTACCCAAATGGACCTGACAGATATCTACAGAACATTTCACCCAAACACAAGAGAATACACCTTCTTTTCGGCACCTCATGAAACATTCTCCAAAATACTCAATCACAAAGCAAGTCTCAATAGATACAAGAAAATTGACATAATGCCCTACATCCTATCAGACCACCATGGATTGAAGCTAGATTTCAACAACAACTTAAATAACAGAAAACAAAAGAATTTGGAGAAATCTCATGCTAGCAATTTAACAGGATACTTGAAAGCTCTAGAACAAAAAGAAGCAAACACACCCAAGAGGAGTATACAGCAGGAAAAATATCAAACTGGGGGCTGAAATCAATAAAATAGAAACACAGAGAATAATACAAAGAATCAATGAAACAAAGAGTTGGTTCTTTGAGAAAGTCAACCAGATAGACACACCCTTATCCATAGTTAATAAAGACACGGAGAAGATATCCAAATTAACAAAATTAGTAAGAAAAGGGAGGCATAACCACAGACACTGTGAAAATCCAGAGAATCATTAGATCATACTTCAAAAATCTGTACCCCACATAATTGGAAAATCTAAAAGAAATGGACAAATTTCTTGATAGATACCACTTACCAAAATTAAATCAAGATCTGATATAAAATCTTAATGAAGTGCCTTGTCTATATTCACATAGTTATTTGTATAATCTTTTTTCTGGACATTATTATTTTTAAATTATAAGAAGCAAGCATCATCATATTTGTAAATATTACCAATTTTAACCCAGTAATAGTTGTAATATGTTATAAACATTGTTTCAGTATTGTTTTACTGCTTCTCAACATGGTCCACAATATATCCCCTTAATTTATGCTCCTACTGATTCTTAACTCTTATTTAAAATGAGCTTTGTTTACTGAATAATTTCTCTGTTGTAAATTATTATGATTCACATTGTTATCTAAACTTCTCTAACTTCCTTTGTGTGCAAAGTTTAGCTTTCTTTTCACTATCCATTGAAATTTTCCTTTTTCTCTTTTTTTGGTTTTTCGAGACAGGGTTTCTCTGTGTAGCTTTGCGCCTTTCCTGGAACTCACTTGGTAGTCCAGGCTGGCCTCGAACTCACAGAGATCCGCCTGGCTCTGCCTCCCGAGTGCTGGGATTAAAGGCGTGCGCCACCACCGCCCAGCTGAAATTGGATTTTTTTTGACAGAAAATAAAATGTAATTTACCAGCAAAGGCCAAAATGAATGTATTTCAACAAGCTAACATTACTTAGAAGGTCAAATAAGTTGAAATCATTAGAAACTACATTTAGAAAGAAATCTATACTATAGAAAACCCAAAAGTCACCTTTTAATTGGGGGATGGGGACACTAATATTGCTGTTCATGATATACTATCCATGGCTCAGATCTTAAAGAGCTTAGCATAAGATGCATACATCAAAAAGTATAAATAGGGGTTGGGGACTTAGCTCAGTGGTAGAGCGCTTGGCTAGCAAGCACAAGGCCCTGGGTTCGGTCCTCAGCTCCAGAAAAGAAAACAAAAAAACAAAAACAAACAAACAAGAAGTATAAATATTCAGTAAGAAAATGTACTCTACTCAAAATTAATATGGTTCTTTATATAGCACATGTGTATCTATATATATATCACATTTACACATATCATATATACATATATACATATATATATACATATATATATACATATACATTTTATAGTTATATCAATCACAATCAAACACCTGTGGAAACAATAACCACTTAATAAAATGATTGGCCATAGAATCAATATTTAGAGCCAGGAGATTTTTACTTGTAACTACAAAACTCAGTAATAGACCATATTACAAACAGAAGAAACAAAAGACCACTAAAAAAAAATTAAAATGAGTACATACATGCACTGTAATTACTAATTCTGATTAAATAATGTATGAGCATGCAATTATTTATATACATACATTATTTGATCAGAGTTGATAGTTATGTTGTGTATATTTTTCAGAACTAAATTTTATATAAGAAATACATAGAATTTTTTCTATTACTTAAAAAATAGAGGGTATTTAGGAATAATATGCTCAAAGTTGTTGCGATTGCTCAGTTGGAAAATTGTGTGTTTTGTAGATGTTAGTTCCATCACCAAATCACACATAAACATGCCAGTGTGGTGGCTCATGCTTGTAATTCCAGAACAGATGAAGTATAGACAGAAGAATCCCCACGGCTTAAAGGCAGAGAAGAAAAGAATGAGTTTATAGCTATTTCTTGCCACAGATGAGTAGAGAACATTACCATGAAAATTGGAAGGGTAGTGAATTTAGAAACAAAAGGTTCTAAGATATAGGTTCAGTTTTTAAAGTATGAGTTATGATAAAATGAGAGTATAAAAGAATAAAAATACTTATAATGGATTATAAATAGTTTATAACCCTAAATATTTTTAAATTAGGTAATGTCAGAAATATTGTCCTCTGAATGCCATTGTGTATATGTGCATGTTCTTACATATGTACATGTGTGTACATATTGGTCAGAAGGATGACATCAAGTGTCCTAAATCCTTTATTTATAAAACTGTCTCTCTTGTTAGTTTGGGGAAAAACATACAGACTGGGGTTGTCTTGACCAAAGTGAAGGCAGTACCCCATTAAATTAGTGTTTATTCTTTATTTTTTATTTTTATTTTTTGCTTATGTGAGGTAGTGGACCAAAATTATCATGTACACATACCATGTATAAGTGTATATTTAGTAGTTTTGGCTTCTAAGTCACTATCAGCTCTTGTAAAGGAATAATGGACAGCTATTAATTTCTCTGACACATTTTCCGACTGGATTTGCCCAAACAGCTAATATTACATTATTTTTTTTCAAATACAATTGTGAATTTTTATAACATATAGACCAATGAATTGCAAAACAAACAAAATAACCCTGGAGTTTGGAAATTGTTATCAACCCACAGCTATCAATAACAGGATATATTTGAGAAATATTAAAAATGAATAGCACTCATTATTTACTGCTAGCAGCATATTATAACTAGAAGTTTGAAAAACTCTTTGCAAAGTGCTGACCTAGAAGGAAGCCTCTAGGAAATCATTTGCTATGGATTTTTTACAGAACTAAACACTCCTTTTTTCCATGTTTGCTATCAATTTCTTGTCAGAATCAATTCAAAAATCTAATTGTGATTCTTTAAGACTTGAATGAAGAAGATAAGCATTTCTACTCATTATTGAATTCTGTGTTTATAATATGTGTTCTTTAAAAGACATATGTAATGCTGGTTGAGACCAGAGAAGATCCCTAGGAACTGGAATTACAGACAGTTGTGAGATGTCATATAGATGTCACCCAAGTAGTGAAGAGACATACGTGCAGGGAAAACACTCACACACATACAAATGAATAAATCTAAAACTTTTTAAAAAAGGCATATGTAAGAGTATACATTTCCTTGGTGATGCAATTTGATGGATATATTCAATTTTTATTAAAATTCAAAATTGTGAGTTTGCAGAAGCTTGCATTCCCATAATTTCCTATACTAATGTGCAACTGTTGTGTTTTGCTTTGGAAATTGCTAAAGAGTTCTTTATGTTTTACTTGGAGTATTTTTGGGAAAGCACTTTTTGGATTGCAAGATATTTTCAATGACTACTACTCCATTTTGTACACTATGGTATGCTTCTGAAATCACTGTATGCCTATAGAACACCATATCACTTTGATCAATGTGAAAACAGTACTCCATTACAATCATAATGAGCCTGTCCATAATGCCATGAGTGTAATACATTATTATCACACATAGATTGCATACAGGTGACAGTGAAAAATCATCAGAGAAATCTGAATCACAAGAGAAAGGTCATCAGTTTGAAAATACAGGAAAACTTCAAAATACTCAAATCTCATGCTTAAATTGAAGTGAAAATTAGACTTATTTATTTTTATTTTTATGCACATAAGTGATTATATCTCTCTGTGTGTATCATACGTATGTCTAGTCCCCTCAGAGGTCAAGAGAGAGTACAAAATCCCCGGAATTGGAGTTATTGGACTGGTGTGATTACCATGTGCATGCCAGAAATTGAACACAGGTTCTCTGTCAGAAAAACAAGTGATCTTTAGCCATGAGTCATCTCTCCACCCCTGCAGTGATCTGCAGATATAGTCTCAAATCAGAATATGATCTCTCACATTAGACTTTCTTGCCATAAGGTTTATTAAGATGACCTTTCTGAGGAAGAGGGGAGCTCATAATGCACAGAAAGATGATAGGGTTAATTTGGGACCAGACTGTGGAGACATATGATACTTCAGCAGAACTTCACAAAGTCTCTTATAACACCAAGGCTATAAAAGAGGTAAAGACTGACTGAGGATGGGACTCTTCATGAATTCTTGTTCAGAGGACTCTCAGGTGACACAGCTTTTGTGAGTCTTCTGTGTCATGGATGAGACTCTAAAGGTGGTTCTGTATAAAAGTCACCTGAAGTCTTCCTAGTTGTAGAGCTGTATTTGATTCATTCATACTCTTTCATGATACTCCCAGAAACTTATTCATTCATCAAAATGAACTTAGATTAGATTCTTTCTGTTATTTGATGATGATGTCTTTATCTGGTGCAGATATTTCATTATATCTGTCAAGAACAAACCTTCAAGAAATTTAATTTTTAAAATTTTGGCTCTTTCCTAGGTGTCTGGACTATGGAACCTCTGATTTCTGGCCCTTCGGTCAGTGTCTGACTGGGCTCCCTCTCATGGCATAAGTCTTAAGCTGGACCAGTCATTGGCTGGCCACTCCCAAGAGTCCTGTAACACCTTTTCTCCAGCACGTCTTGCAGGGAGAACAAATTGTAGGTCAAAGGATTTGTGTCTGGATTTGTGTCCCAGTCCCTCCATTGGAAGCCTTGCCTGGTTACAGAAGATGGCCATTTCTGGGTCCATATCTCCCATTTAGGATTTTTCACTAGGGTCACCCTTGTAGACTCTTGGGAGTTTTCATTGCACTAGGTTTCTACCTCACCTCTGAAGTGCCCTCCTCAAGTCCAGTTGTCTTTCACAATACTCTCTCTCTCCATCCCCCTTACCCACTTCCTCCTTCTTCCATCCCCACCCATCCCCAGGGCAAATTCTATTCTATTTCCCCCTCCCAAGGAGGAATGGATCTGGGGAAGAGGGGAAGAGGGGAGGAGGGACTGGGAGAAGGATGGAGGGGAAACTATGATCAGGATGTAACCTGTAACCAGACAAGGCTTCCAATGGAGGGATTGGGACACAAATCCAGACACAAATCCTTTGACCTACAATTTGTTCTCCCAGCAAAGCTGGAGCAAAGGTGTTACAGGACTCTTGGGAGTGGCCATATGAGAGAAGATTAAAACGATTGTCTCTATTTGTAATTCCTTGTTCATAGACAATTGCATCAAGATGAAGGCAAGGGCTACGGAGACAGTAACACACCTAATGTGCTTACAGTGCAACCAAGATGACCGGAGTCTGGATTCTCAGAATTCATGTAAGTATTGGGTGGACATGAGAGCGTCCTGTAATTTCAGAGTCAAAAGGAGGAGGCAGGTCATACCAGGAATATGCTGGCTCCAGTTACTAGTGATATTGGTGAACTCTTGATTTTATTAACAGCCCCTGACTTAGAGAATAATACAGAAGATGGATTGAGCAAGATTCTTGACATCATCTTTGGATCTATATGGCATGCAAATATATATATATTTTACATTTACTAACAAGTGTACATGCATATACAACCGTATACACATATGTGTGGACAAACACACACACAGAGAGAGAGAGAGAGAGAGAGAGAGAGAGAGAGAGAGAGAGAGAGAGAGAAGACAAAAAGGAGGAGGACAAGGAAGAGAAAGAAAAAGAAACAAAAAGAAAAAAATGAAGTTGATTAACATTGGCTAGAAGTTGGAGATGAATGCAGTCTTGGTACTTTTGATGATAAATGTATGGACACAAAAGTTGTTATTTGGTGATGTGGATGAAGAAATAATAGGTTGTGATGTCTGAACTGGTTGTGAAAATGACAAAAAAAAAAGACCTTTCCCATGGTGCAGGAAATCTTGACCCACAACAGAGTGTATATAGTATAAAGTAAGTGGTATTACATTTGCAAACCAAGGATAACTGGAGACAAAAAGCACAGAACTGTTTGGATGCCAATCTGCTTGTTCTCAACTTGAGTCCAATGGAAGGGAAAAGGGTTGGAGGAGAAGGACTTGTCTTGGTTGACAGATACTACTGTCTGGAGTTCAAAAGGGCAAGCAGACTTCACATACTTTTCAGTCTCCCTAAGGAAGACAATCTCTATGAATATATTGTTAAAAAGAACTTAAACAAAGAAGGTAAGAAACTGATGATCAGACAAAAACACAAAATAGTAAATGTCTTGTTACTCCACATGTTCTTCATTCCACAAATGCCAATATATTTTCAGAAAGAGTCAGACACTAAAAAAAAGAAAAAAAAAAAAAAAACAAGGAAAGTCCTGCAGAATATGGTCAATTTTAGGACAAGAGATAGAAGATGTCAAATAAAAGTGCCTGGAGTAGATTAATGAGATATGATGGCTGGCTTCCTTGCTGATTTTCCTTGGTTTCTAAGTATGGGTCAGGTTAAAAGAAGAAGGAATAAATTCTCAAATGATTCAAGAACTTTGTACTCTTCTCCAATAGCTGCAAATTATTTTTTCATGTCATGAAGGAATTCATATGATTTGTTTAGATATAAGAAATTACATAAAACATAGATATCAATTTTTAATTATAAAACGCAAAATTAGGAACTCTAGACAGAAATTTCTCCAGTCCTAACTTGCCCAGAAGTCCAGACAAATCTCTGCCACCTGAGGTTCCACAGACACTTAAGTAATCATTCAGAGGCTTAATATTAATTACCAATTGCATGGCCTATGGCAGGCTTCTTGTTAACTAGCTCTCATAACTTAACCCATTACTATTAATCTCTAAGTTGCCACATGGCCGTGGCATTACTGGTCTGCCATCGTCTTGCTGCTCCTTCAGCAGTGGATAGAGTCTGTCTCCTCTCCTTTCTTCTCTCTGTCTATCTGCTTGGATTTCCTGCCTGCCTCTAAGCTGCCTTGACATAGGCCAATGAAGCTTTATTTATCAACCAATCAGAGCAACACATATTCACAGTGTACAGAAAGATATCCCATAGCACTTAACCTTTTCTGTTTAATCAAAAAGGAAAGTTTTAACTTTAACATAGTAAAATCGTATATAATCGAACATTTATCAAGCAGCAATTACAGCAATAATATCTAGTCTATTTGTATTTGGCAAAATCAAAGAAAATATTCTATCTATCCTATATTTGCAAGTCTAAGGTTTTATATCTAATTTATCTTTCATCATAACTAAGGAAAATTATAATTATAACTATTTAGTCTTCAACTATAGGAGAGGCCTCAGAAATGACAGGAAGTGCATTGTAAGCAACTTCCAAAAATCTAGAATGGCAGAGACAGCTGCCTTCCTGGACAGTCACCCAAAGTTTCCCTGTAACATTGGGGCATCCATCTTCAGCCTATAGGTCTAGAATTTTTTAGTTGCTTCTCCCTATGTCCTGTAGAATGTCTGGCAGTCTCCTCTGTGAAGCAGGCACTTGAAGGACCATCTTGCCTTGTTTTGGCAAAATTTGGTGGTCATTTTTCCATGGGTCCTGCATGTCCAGTCGATATAACATTTTGTCAGTCATTCCAGGCAAGAGCAGTTTCTTGCCCAAATGGCCAGTTCTGTCAAGAAAAAGATAAACTTCATATGGAGTGTCTTTGATGCCCATCTTCCTCTTTGAAGAAATCAGTGCTGCCAGGAGCAGACATGTCTCAATGAATAGAAAAGTCTAAGTTTTTAAAACATTTTAAAAGCCTGGCGGTGGTGGTGCACACCTTTCATCCCAGCACTAGGGAGGCAGAGCCAATCGGATCTCTGTGAGTTCGAGGCCAGCCTGGTCTACAAAGTGAGATCCCTGACAGGCACCAAAACTACACTAAGAAACCCTGTCTTGAAAAGCAAAAACAAACAAAAAACCATTTTAAATGCCATATTCTGTGGGTCTATGAAGTGTTTGAAGATTACCTATCTAATTGAAATATACCTGTGTATCCCTAGAAAACTTAACTAACATGACTATAAGTCTGATTATCATAGATGACCAACTATTAACTTGTATTTCTTAATTATACATTACAATTTTAAATGCTCTCTACAAGCATAATTCCTTAAAAAAGAGTAGAAATATACATACAGTATAACAAAATTAACTTTAAATTTGTATCAATAAACTAAAATTCATAGCAATATACAACATTTTAAACAAGCTGTTGCTCTTTAAAAGTAGATTCACTTATCTACCCTTCTATTCCTATCTTATCTATACTATCCCCTTGTCTTTTTTGAAAGAGATCACATTTATAATCAACCCCTTTAAATAAAAATAAACATTTATAAACAGTATTTTGGGAATTTGGGCATAGCTTCTCCTATTACTTCCTGCTGATTGTGGGTGCTGGTAACCTTATGGAGATCTTGAGAAAATTAAGAGTTGTAGCTAAATCTTAGCTGTAATAGTCTGTGAGGATGGATCATCTCAGCCAATTGCTTTGAAGCTGATTTTGGACGTTGGATCATCTGGGTCAGAGTGTCATCAGAGACCTTTCAGGGGTTCTTCCTTGATCAAACCAGATTAGCCTGGAAGCAATTCACAGGTTCTCATCCTCTGTGGAAACCAAAGCAGAACCTCTTTTCCAATGCAATGTATCCTCAGACATAAATTTTGAAATCAAGATATTTTTAATATATATAAAGATATATATAATATATATAAATTATATATATATATATATATATGTTTATCTCTGCAGCCTTTACAATCAAATGTCTTTCTGCAATTAAAAATCCCAAAGACAATATAATCCAGTCTTTCTGTTTGATTTCTATCTTTATGTGGCTTATTTTTTACATTACTTTTACTGTCTTTTTAAAGACTTTATTTTTTTAAATTATGTATTTCTTTATATGACTGTCCATCCTCCTTTTCCTCTCTCTTCCAAGCCTACATACATTTTTACATATAATGTAAACCATATAAAGGTTTATTCCATCTGAATCTGTCTTTTGTGTATCTATAATCATTTTGTAATCATTACAAACTGCAGCATGGCTAAGATTGAAGTGGCAGCCTTGGCTAGTGACTCCACCCACTTCAGCTTTCCAACATGGTGGAGGGATCCAGGAGATTCATGCTTACCCTGCCTGGAGTCCACGCTGCTTTCAGGTAGCATGCAGCTGGCCCATAAAACCTTTTTGTCTATATGAGTAAAAGCTAAATTCTCCAGGTAGCATGCTGCGAAGCTTGGAGACAGCTCTGTGTACCAATGCGGGAATCCACCATGGGGCACTAAGGACTGAGTGCTGCATCATCTCTGTACCATGGTATCTTCTGTACTGTGGCCCACATGAGACATGAAGTAGGAAGTTGTTTTTGGCTCTGTTTTAGAATCTCTTATTAAGTTGTCTTGGGTTATGTCTAAGTTTCCCCTTTTCTATTTTATTATTTTATGCTTACTTTTCTCCCTAATAATATTACAAAATTTTATATGTCTCCCCCCTCTTCTCACGAATTCACTATAAAGTCCTGTCTCAGTATTTAGTATTAACAATGAGTTATACATTTAAATGGTCCGTTCAGGAGGCTGAGCAGCGGGAACAAAGAGCTTGACCTAACAAGATACAATTATTCTAACGTTATTGTGAAAGTGATGTTATGGGTCCCAATGTCCAAATCTATTTTTATGTTTAGTCTTGGCTCTGCTGCAGAGGCAGTTTTTGCTGGTGCCACTTCCTTCTGCATAGTGTAGAGAGCATAACCTCAGGGAGGGGACCCACCACTGCTTACTCCCACTGTATAAACGGGTACACATTCTGCAAATACTAGGGAAGCTATTGCAAACGCTATTTTCTGCTGTGGAGCGGTTTTCTGAGTAGAGCTGTTACTTGTTTCATGACTGCCCCAATTTCAGTCAACTATAACACAACTGGGGAGAGCTAGGACCCTGCCACAGTATTCCTTAAAAAATTATATAATAATACATTTGTTATGAGTGATTTTAGCTGCTGTATTTTTTTTTTTTAAAAAAAAGGAACTGATCTTATTTTAGGCAGTTGTTCAGCACAGCCCAATCTTTCTTTGAAATTTTTTTTCTCATTCCCCTGAGATGTATATCTATTTCTGATTCTGTTCCCCAAGTCCTCTGAGAGGATAGAAAGGCAATGAACTCATTTGATTTTTGTTTTAGCAAAGCCTGTCTTTCCAGACAGTAAATTGTTCTGCCCTGCCGTAAGAAACTCCACTCATTGTCACTGACCTTTTCCTCTTTTCATGTTTGAAAAATGTCTTATTATTTGTCTTAACATCCTCTGCAACCTTCTTTTCATTTGTCCTCTTTCCTCTTTCCAGCATGTTTCTCTTTTACACATCAAGCTTCAAAATCATTTATATATTCACACATTTCTCAGGAGAGTTCCTTTCCTTTAGTCTCCTTTCTGCCTCTGGTGCTTCTTGGGAAGAATTCCCTCAGTGGTCCTGTGTTTGCAGAGCACTTACTGTGGCAATTCAATGGAAATGTAAAGTGATTACTTTTAGCTTTTCCTTATTTATATCTGACCTTTGAAAGTGAAGGAGAATTCACTTAACAGCACTCACTAAATCGGTCATTAAACAAACTTATATTAAGTACTTATTGTACTTCAGGACTGTTCTTTACCTCAAGCTCAATTCATATCTTTTCTTATTCTTAATACAAGATATTTGAACTTTTCTGTTTAGTTGTAGCATGCTGGACTGCTTATAGGGCTGATGAATATGTCAAAATCTAAATCCCACACATGGCAAAGGTCACTTACGTGGGACTCTATTTCCTAAAACACATGTCAAAACTGATAAATAACATAGATCCTCAAAACTTACTTCAGTGATGTCTGATAATGCCAAGGATCTCTTCAGTGAGAAGAATTATATAATACCAAGCTATATGAGCATGCTTTTGTCCATTTTTACATCACATGCAGATGGTTTAGGCAGCGCAGGGTCTGAAAGGGCCTGATTCTTTCTACATTTAGATCATACACAAAGGCAAGAGCTTTGATAAAGGAGTCAGACATTTTTCAATGCTAAAAAGTTTATATGGTGCAGAACTTCAAGAAAATCAACACCAATTAAGCAATCCACTAACTTAAAATGACAAGAAGATGTATTTAATTTTGCATAAGCAAATAAGCAAGTTATTTTAAATATTTACTGGAACAATTTACATATTTTAACTTTTTAAAACTTTTTTAAAGTAAGTTTTCCTTTGATTCCCCATAAAGAATAAATGACAGCAATGAATTTGAACTCATAATTCAAGAACTTCAACTATTAGTGTTGTTTTTGCTCTCTCTTAGTCACCTAGTAATAAACATATGAAAATACACATTTGAGTAGCCAGAAATGTGTGTGTTATTATAGATATATGTATGGAACAACAATTAATGGAAAAGGAGACACTGGATTTGAAAGAGAACAAGAAAGGCTATATAGAAGAGTTTGGAGGGAGGAAAGGGAAGGAGAAAATGATGTAATTATATCATAATCTCAAAAATGAAAGCAGAGAATTTTGTACTTCCAGTTAAACTGATAGGTAAACCTTAAACCATACATATCTTTCCACATGTATGGAAATAATAAATAATATTTAATATCTATGACAGTAATAAATAGTACATAACAGTACCAAATAGTAGCCTAGCTTCAGACTTCTTTTCATTTTAACTCATTCTCATTATTTAAGGCAGGATTTAAACTTTGGTGGTGTCCTTTTCATAGTGTAATTAAATTTAATATTGTACTTATACCCACCTTATTCTTTACATACCACAATGTAATTGAGAGAAAAACTTAGATACGTTATAACCATTTCACAGTATTATCTTATTTTCTTTAAATGCATTTGTTTCTTAAAAATTATGAAAACAATATTAAATATACCTCTTAATTTTCTCTTTATATCTCTTCTTTAGATACAATGGAATTTCCATTGGGTCCTCTTTTTGAAGACTGAGTGAGAACTTTACTATCTTTGGTAGCATGCTTTCTGACAGTAAGACCTCTCTGTTTTACGTCTCTAAAATTGTAATTCTTGCTTCATTTTTGATGTATTCCACAATACATCACATGTGTATCTATATTACACAGCATATAGAATTTTTTTAGTAAGCATCTTGTCAGCATTTTAATGCTGCATTTCATTTCTTTCTGGCCTCTTTGCTTCTGACAAGAAATTGGTCTAACTGATGTCTTTATTCCTTTGTATCTATCACATTATTTTCTCTGGAAACATTACAGAGTTTTCTTCTTAGGTGTTTAAATTGGTAATATAATGTACCTTAACAGAGTTTGCATTGAATTTATTCTGATTGAATTTGATTGGTAAAATCCAATGGTTATGGAACATTCCAACCACTGCTTCCTCTACAGTCTTTCTCATACATCACCTATACTCTTCTGAGGCTTCCAAATCCATGAAGATGTTGGAGTCCTTCTCCTCAGACCTGTACTTTGGTTTTGAATCCTCCTTCTCTATTTAAGCTGAATAATTTCTACGAATTTTCTCTAAGACTGCTAAGTATTGCTGTAATCCTCTACAGCTTACCCTTAATACCATTTGTCAGTTCAGCTCTCCCGCAGTGTCAGTGAGCATGGGCTCCAGGACAGCCTTGGACTGGAATCTACCTTGCAGGGCACCCCTGTGTAACTATGTCTGGTTGACCCATGGTCTGGACTTACATTCTGAATTCTTCAAATAATCTCTCTGTTATTATTCTACCCCAGGCAAAGTAATTGTTATGTTGAGGTGTTGTATGAAATGGACAACACAGAGACTTTTATTCTCTAACAATTTTTACCTGTGGGTGTTTGAGGCTCCTAATATAGAACCTGCAATAGAAAAGAATGATTGTGGTTAATTTCAGAGTACATTTTTAAGTTTTATGATTTCTTTTTCTTCTTTATAATAACATTTTCTTTTATTTCATACTTTTGGTACATGCTAAACATTAATATAATCTTTTATTTTAAGTCAACGAACAAGTGTTATCTAATAACTGTGGTATCTGCTAATCTAAGCTTCTTTGCAATGTTTCTATTGATGAATTTATTTAATTTTGATTACATGTTTTTTATATTTTAAATTTCTATTTTCTTCCTATATGACTGTAATGATAATTGCTTTTAAAAATAGTGTTATATTTTAACATTTGACTTGGATTTCTGACTTATTCTGACCACAATGTGAATAGAATCCTCTTATCTTTGGAACTGTTTTATTTAATTTTTTTATCATTTGAAAAGAAATAGTAATTTCTATATCATTTTTGAAGCCATCAGGGATACATGTATATATACACGTATGTATATAATTTTGAAGTCACCAGGAAAAAAAAATATATGTATGTATATACAGAATTATATACCTATCTGAATGTTATCTGATAATTAATCAAATTAATGATTAATGAATGAGAAATTTATTAAGATAATATCTACAATGAGAATACAAAAATGTCACCAACTTATACACTGAATCATACTGTATATTTATCTTATTTTTCATTGATTACTTGCCCTCCTCCTCCCCTTTAAAAAAAAAGAGAAGCCTATCGTCATCTCTCTGATTTAAAGATAGTTGTTTCGTTCTGTTGGTAGAAGTAATGAAGCACCATTTGGCTTTTTCTATTTCCTCTACAAGATGTGGTAACTTTCAAGAAGCTTCTTTAAAAGAACAGATTCATATTTTTCAAATATGCCCTCTAATGGTAGAGTATATTTTTTAACATATTATTTGAGAAATACTGAAAGGTATTACTGAGTAATGCAGTCTTCCTATCACTGTTTTCTGATCATTAGATTATGTGTTAAGGTGTTGTTTCTCCTAGGCTATCGCTTAGGAAGGCAGTAAGGTAATTTGCTTTTCAGTTGCACGTGAGTAAGTGTCCCTGTGACACCCTTGTGATGCTTACTAACTGAGCTAGCTATTCCTGCTAAGCATGAACAAGGCAGCCTCAGCTAATTAGACAATTAAAATTAAGGAGCATGCAGCAGAAAGAGATTCTCTGTATTCAGCTCACCTCAGCATAAAATGTTGTTAATTCAACATTCAAACGAACATACTCTTTAAATAAATACAAGACTTTTGGTCTATCTAAGGCTAATAGTTTTATCTTAGTAAAAGAAGCTTTTAGATTTAGATGCCAAACATTAAATGTTAAGTTTTAGTTGTCGTTTTCACCACTAGAATTTCTACCTTTGACTCCTGAACTGCATTTACACTCAATTTTTTTTTTATTATTAAGAAATTTTCTATTCATTTTACATAACAAACACAAGTGCCCCTCTCCTCCCTCCTCCTTCCCCCCCACCCCCCCACACCATTCCAGCTCCTCCAAGGCAAGGACTCCCATGGGGAGTCAGTAGAGCCTGGTACATTTAGCTGAGCAGGTCCAAGCCCCTACCCCTGAACCAAGGCTGTGTAAGGTATCCCACCATAGGCACTGGGTTCCAAAAAGCAGCCTCCTGCAGTAGTGATGGATCCTGATCTCACTGCCAGGGGCCCCTTAAGCAGGTCAAGCTAAACAATAGCCTCTCATATGCAGAGGGCCTAGTCTAATCCCATGGAGGCTCAACAGCTATTGGCCCACAGTTCATGAATTCCCACTACTTTGGTTTGATTGTCTCTGTAGGTTTCCCCATCATGATCTTGATGCCCCAGTGTAGCTGAAGTTTTCCTGGTCCTTCCCAGCTCCCACAGCCCTGTGGCTGCTTGGACCCAAGTAAACACACAGAAGCTTACATTAATTAAAACTGCTCAGCCATTAGCTCAGGCTAACTACTGTCTAGCTCTTACACTTAAATTAACCCATAATTCTTATTTATGCTTAGCCATGTGGCTTGGTACCTTTTCTCAGTTCTGCCTTCACATCTTGCTTTCTCTGTGTCTGGCTGGCAACTCCTGACTCAGCCTTCCTCTTCCCAGAATTCTCTTCTCAGCTTATCCCACCTATAGTATACTTCCTGCCTGGCTACTGGCCAATCAGCATTTTACTTATCAACCAAATCAGAGCAACACATATTCACAGCATACAGAAAGACATCCCTAGCACCCCAGCTCATAGAATCCCTCTTCTCTCTCTTTGACTGTACTCCTGGAGCTTGGCCTGGTGCAAGGTTGTGGATCTCTGTATCTGCTTCCATTAGTTCCTGGATGGAGGCTCTATGATGACAGTTAGGGTATTCACCAATCTGATTACCAGAGTAGGCCAGTTCAGGAACCTTCTCCACTATTGTTAGCAGTCTAAGATGTGGTCATCCTTATAGATTTCTGGGAACTTGCCTAGCACCCTATTTCTCCCTGCTGAACTGTATTCTTAACACAATATCAATGCCAAAATCAAAGAAGAGCCTCGCCAATGATGTACATGAGTTGATTTTGATGAGGCTACTAAAATTTGGTTGAATTCTGCCATATTGTAATGTTGGTGCTATGTTATTTAAATTGTGGTTTTCCAGTAGTACATTAACTCCAAATACTGTACATGATTGTGTCATTTAATTCATTTAAAATAAAATATATTCATGTACATATATCTATACAATGGCTTGTCATAATTAGCATAGTCTTCTGAGTTTGCTCACTTTAAGAAAAGCTATTATTAGGAAATATCTCAAGCTGTACTTTGAGATTTTTGTTTTTTGGGGTTTGTTTGTTTGTTTTTTTGTGTGTGTTTCTGCTTGTTTTTCTATTACTGTTTCTATTACTGTTTCCAAATCTCTCCACTGATCTTCAAGGTAGATTATGTATTTTTAGGCTTTCGGGAATGATTTCTAAGGCTTGAGTTTACTGGGGTCCTTAAATTTAAAGTGATCAGAATATGGACACAGTTAAAAGTGTGAGTTTCTTCATTTTATTACAATTCAGTACTTCTCGGTATTAAAAAGATACTAGTACATCATATAAGGATGTTACATATCTTATGGATTTAAAGGCAATGTACAAAGTAAATCAAGGGCACAGTAAGAAAGAATACTTGTCATTTGCTTGAAAGTTAGGCTTGGCTATTTTTGTGCTTTCCTAAATATGAATATGGTGATTGAATTGTTGAAAGGCTAGCAATTACAATCAGTATGTGAGTTCATACAATTTTGATTTATGCACTACCCCATAATCCATATTTATCTGAGTATATGCTTCACACTTCCTGGCTTTCTGTAGCCTATGAATCCATTTTCATGGTATTGTTGATTCTACCAGTGAGAATTATGTTTGCTTATATATGTGCAAAGATCAATGTCGGAGGCATTACAGGCAACGTCCAGCCATTGCGATGTCTGGGAAAACACAGGTAGATCACAAGTATGCTTTGCTATTGACTAGGGAACATTTTTATATTTGTTGAATTTTAGTCAAGGGTTAAAATTAATTCAACTCACTGTGACTTTTGATATTCTCATGGGACACATTTAATAGTCAAGAAGAATACATGGCCTGATGAGGTTGAAAAAAATAGCACATTCAGTATTAATAACATTTCAAAATTATAGATTATGCTGAAAATTTCACATTAGCATTACATTACGAACTGGTGATTAAAGAAATTTACAACCAAGTCTCATTTGCCACTTGTATTTTGGAAAGGTGATAGAGAATGACATAAAATGACCAAGCTAATAGTCTGTAATGTGGCAGCTTCACGCTTAACTTCATTAATGTCACTTCCTGTTATAGTTACATGCTTGTTGAGATGTACTCTAGTTTAATGATAGCATTGAAAGTATCTAAAACATACCCAATAAAGCAAAGACATGAACACTACTCTTTTTACTTGTTAGCTCTGCTGGTGATCTGGACACCAGAGCATAATCTCGAGGTGAAGCAATGGGGGATTTCTCCTACTTGCAGGTGTTTAACAACAAGAAGAGGTCAAGAACTGCTGAAATCCCAAGACTTGCCATGCACAATGTGACTGAGAATACAATATCAGTAGTGTCTGCCTATGAGGACATGTGTGATGGATCACAGTTCAAGGCTCTACACGCTACAGTTTGAGGAATTTCTTGAACAAGCATGACATATGGCATATTTCAACTACAGTAACATATTTGCTAGTAGTCCTACATTTTGGACTCATGTAATAAAACGTATTACATTACCTTGTTCTTTAATATTTCTAATTATTACTACAAAGACAAAATTGTATAAAATAAATCTAAATGTTAAGAAGAATGAATATTTGATATCATAGTTTTTCAAAGGACATAACTCAATATTCCAGTAAGAACAAATATTCATGAGTTCAACTGAGGGTTTTCATGTATGGATATTGGCCTAAGACCATTAGAAATTTCCTGTGGGGACTACACTCTTCATGCCTCTTGTGGACAGCAAGTGTGGTATATATGCCTGGCAGAGGTACTAAAACACATTGCTTGACAGCTCAATCAGTTTTTTTTCCATATACCAGTAATGAATTAATAATAGTAACATAATTATAATAATTTTAATATGGATTTTACTTATTTTTGAAGTTATGGGGAACAATGAAATTCTGACTCCAAAATAAATTACAATTCTTGAAAACAAAGTGTATTACAAATACAACATGTAATAATAACTTTTCTCAGACTTGCATTTTTGCATTTCTGGCATTTTCTTGGTAAAGAAGCGGGAGATGAAGGTTCTTCATGTGATTTGAAATTTGTATTGAATCATACCCTTTCTTGCTGTATTGTTTTCTGATGAATCTGGATATTTCCCAGCAAAGATAGATCTTTGTGCTACTGCAGGATGAGTCTGCAGGACATCAAAGAAATTAATGATGGAAAGATTCCATTCTATTTCTAAAGTGCCTTGTGGAGCTTGAGCATAGCTGAGACTACTGGGTAATCTAAATCAATTATATTGAATTCACATAGGGTGATTAGGCCCTTCCCAGATCCTCCCTCAGCCAGCTGTTCCTAATCAGTCCTCGTTCCTTAGTTCAACTAATGCCCCCCACAATGCTGACTGTGTCTTACTCCAGCAAGACTTCTTAATAATTGCCCACTCATTTGGATCAAACTCCCACATCACTTGCCTTTCGACTCTTTGTTTCCTCCCAGTTACTTCTGGCTTTTTTACATGAAATATTAATGGCATCTTATTGTTTTCCTTTGCTAGAAATTTATATAAAATTTTGAATTTGGAATGCCAATTAATATTTTAAATAAGACAGTGAATGTCTGGAGATGAATAAACACTCCTATATTTGTTTCTTATCATAGCTAATTATGAGACCTAAAATAAAAGTCAAGAAATAGACTTCAATCTTTCCATTTTATAATTATTTCAGAGTATTGTTAAGAAATAGAATACCACATTCATATACTTGTGTAAGACCTTAACTAAACTGAACTAGACCATTTTTAATGATTTTTGTGGTGGGTAAATAAGGGATTTAATTTTGTTGTTTTTGATTTGATTTTATTTTAGACAAATTCTCACTGTATAGCCTTATCTGGCCTGGAAAATTCCATGTACCCAAGGTTGGTCTGGAATTTCTAGAGATCTGCCTAACTCTATTTCCTGAGTGCTGGTTGTAAAGGTGTGTCACCATGCTCTTCAGGGATTTCATTTTTAAATTGAGGAAATTGTATTATACTAAACAGCAACAATGTAGATCATCTATAACTTACTTTGAACTGAAATAGATATGCTGAAATTAATATAGGGTCTCCAACTGCATAATAAAGAATGTCACTATACAAACATCAGTGAGTAGATGAAGCCTCAATATGTTTCATTGCTTGTCCTAGTTAAACACGGTGTTATTTGTCATATATGAAGCCAAACTTTTAAATCATTATTTAATTCAAATTTTAGTATTTTTTAGTATAAAAACATACAGGGTAGACTTCATTCCTAAGTTGCATATAGAAATATTCAGGAACCATATTCATGAGTTCAGTTTCCTTGGTCTAATCCAAATTTTCACTCCGAAAACTAAACAAGTGTGTATCAGTTTAGCCTACTATTGTCCTGTGTAAGTGAATTGCATAAGCAAAGTGGCCATAGAGCTTGCTAACCACAATCTTTCCTTATACTACCTTAGCTTAGTTTTAAAAATATAACTATGTGTGTATACAAATGATGGGCATGTAATTGTGACCAAGTGTCCATGTGGAAGTCAGAGGATAACTATACACAGTTGGGTCACTCCTTCTCCCTTTTCCTGGGACATAAGGGTTAAGCTTAGGTCAACGAGTGCCCTGACCAACTGAACCACCTCACTTGCTCTTTATAAGCTTTATTCTTTATTAGTTAGGTCCCTTTTACACAGAATTTTCACACTTTAAATAAACATCCCTTTCTTCTCCCAGTTGAGAAAGTTCATATTTTAGAGAATAAGTTTAAGGAGTTATCATGGAAAGGAAATATGCAATTAAAGGTTTAATGCTAATGTATTAATAATTAATTAAAGTTGATGCATTTATTTCTCTTTCCTAGCATACCAGCATTAACGTGCATAAGAAAAACCTATGCTTATCTTAAGGCACTTTCTATAATGGACTTTTCAACTATGAGAAAAATAACTCTGGGTGAGAGTGTTTTTGACTTAAGAGAATACTGTTATAACATCTGGGTCACCAGAAGTGCAATGGTGGCAAATCAGAAAGGAAAACAGGGGCTGTTCTTTAGGAAGATTGAGCACTGTCTTTAATCCCAGCACTTGGGAGGCAGAGCCAAGCAGATCTCTGTGAATTCGAGGCCAGTCTGGTCTACAAAGTGAGATCCAGGACAGGCACCAAAACTACACAGAGAAACCCTGTCTCAAAAAACAGCAAAACCAAATGAACAAACCAAAAGAAGAAGAGGAAGAAGAAGAAGAAGAAAAAGAAGAAGAAGAAAAAGAAGAAGAAGAAAAAGAAGAAGAAGAAGAAGAAGAAGAAGAAGAAGAAGAAGAAGAAGAAGAAGAAGAAGAAGAAGAAGAGGAAGATTGAGTGAAAACCTAGGTAAAGGGAGATAGCGGTCTCCAATGGCTCCAATGTATACATCTGAACATCTAGATGCAATTTGCCTGAGGAAATAGTTGTTGAAGGGACTAACATCCTCATGATGGACCATTTTTAGCTCAGGTACATCTAAATCTCCTAAATAAAAATGTTGAGTAAGCAGTGGGATACAGACAATTTGAAGGTCAGATCAGGAATGAGGCAATTATGGAGTTGCAACCACCAGTATATTGTAGCTAGAGTTTTCCTGCCTGGCCCACGGTCAGGGCAAATCTCTCTCACCCGCCAGTCCCACAGCCACTCAGACCCGACCAAGTAAACACAGAGACTTATATTGCTTACAAACTGTATGGCCGTGGCAGGCTTCTTGCTAACTGTTCTTACAGCTTAAATTAATCCATTTCTATTCATCTATACCTTGCCACGTGGCTTGTGGCTTACCGGTACTTTACATCTTCCTTGTCCTCATGGCGGCTGGTAGTGTCTCTCCTCCACCCAGCTTCCTGTTTCTCTCAATTCTCCTCTCTGTTAGTCTCGCCTGTACTTCCTGCCTGGCCACTGACCAATCAGTGATTTATTTATTGACCAATCAACAACACATTTGACATACAGACCATCCCACAGCAGTATATGAAATTTAAAAAGTGACACAGAGAGAGAACATTGAAGAATAAATATGAATAGAAACAAAGGAAAGTGAAGACATACTTCTACTGTCTAGGAAAATCACCACCACTACATCGTTCTCTTTCCCCATTCTTATAACACTGCTTATTAACAAAATACTGATTCTACTGAATAGTCTATATCAAAATCTAAAGAATACACAGGACTTAAGATTCTGTCTAGATATTACATTCTTCATATATCTTGCCAAAGGTGGTGGTTGTTTTAGTGGAGAATCCTAGTATGACAAAATGATTTTACTTTAGCTTAGACTTTATCATTGCTATTAATATTTTTGGCAGGTCTTGGGCTCTAACTCAGTACCTTGTTGCTACTAAGCAGGTCTTCTATCTATGACTACATCGACAATGTTAGTCATTTTAAATTTCCATTGTCATCCATTGCATTATAAACTTGCTGAAAATTAGAATCACATATTCTATGTCCAGCACTATGTCTGAGAAATTAAAGATACTAATGACTTAATACTTAACAAATGAAATGCAAGAAATAATAGTAGAAAGTGGGAGAGGAAAAATAAGCCAAGAAAGCAGTAGAAAAGGTGAATATGGAGGAAACTTATGCATGGTATATTCTGACATGTAATATGTCCTAGCATGTAAACCTGATTATGTAATGCTGCTAGCAGTTATGAAAAGCAGAAATCCACAACAAAATAGCCAATGTGATTCAGTTTCCTCTTTCATAAAAAGAGAGGACTGATATAAAGTCCTCCCGCTTGAAATTGCAAAGGCCTTATGGCTCTCAGGTCCCAAGTAGAATAGGACCTGCTATTTGTGTTCATTTTCCTCTTCCCTAGTTTGGACATACTCTTGGTCTCCAACATTTCTGGTGGTCATTCATGACCCTGCCAGCCCTGCTTAGTCTCACTTCCTCTCCAACATTTCCACTAGTATCTTTCATACCATTGTCTGTGATGTTTATATTTGGTCTAGATTTGTTTTAGTTTCCTTTTCCATTTGTACAGAGGGAAAAAGATACCTTGTGGTTTCTTTTGCTGTCATGCACTTTTAGGTTGTGACATTGTAAATGGAATTATCAGGAAAATATATCATTCAAAAATGTATGAAGAAAATCTGGTGGGAATAGTAGACAGGGACTTGCAGTGATGATTGTGCCTTCAGAAGTGACTCTGCACAGCTTTTTGTCACTGATTCACACTGCTCCCTTTCTGGCCACATCTAGAAATGCTCAAGAACAGCAGCTACAGCTTTGCCCCATCTTCTGCTTCATCCACATGTTGCTATTGAACTGCAAACCACACGGTTGCTGGAAGCTAATCCCAATTAATTCTGCCATCAATGGCAATTTGTTTTTGAAATTGGGCAATTTAATTACTAGTTTTTAAAAGCTCAGATTACACAAAATCCTATGGAGGAATGTATCTAAGTGTTTATGGCAAAGTGAAATAAAGCCCCAACTCTAAAACTCATTAAACTAAAACTTATTAGGTCAGCCTTCAATCCTGTTCTTTCTTAGTACTTAAGGAAATAATGCAGGCACATTAGCCTTTCTGTTCCTGTCAAATAGAGAAACTGGAGCAGATTTTTCATTAGAGAGGGGATTACATTTGAAAACCAGAATAATGGGAAGGTTTAGTGATACTAAATGAGTCATATTATGTTTGTAACCTAAATTCTTCCTTTTTGATTTTAAATAATTAGGGAAATGATCTTTCAGTATACTGTTGTAGAAGCAATATAATTATTGTGTTGAGGAGTGGACCTAATTTCCTATCATTAATTGTATGTGTTAATTGAGAGTCATTTCAACCAATCAATCAAAGGCAAGCCCTTAATGAATTTCCCTAATTTGAACAATTCTGTGTTTAGTTTTGTATAACTTAGCTTTCCAACTTTTAAAAATTAAGATTCACAGTTTGGAACTATGTTTTATACACTGTAAGGGGAGATTAATGTACATATTCAACAGAAACACTGAAGAACCATCATATTTGTGAAGCACCTTGATATCGTCTTCACTGTCTAATTTATCATAGTCTATAAATTTTATCTGTTACTTTATCCTATGGCATTAAAATGTTTGAGATCCATGAACAGAAGCATTAGTACCACAATAGAGGAATCTGTCTATAATATAGACATGAGTAAGAAGAGAATTGTTTGAAACGGCACAGAGTTTCACATAAAGGTCAGTGAAATTGATATCAAGTGATAAGAATTAAGAATGATTCTGAAGAACAAGTGTAAGTCAGATATGAAAAAAGCGAGCACTGGGTGAACACACAGCCATTTTTGCAGTAGTTGGGGTGCCAATTCTAGTTGAAGTGTATATATGCTATTAAAACAAAGAAATTACAGAGAAGGGAACTGTAATTATAATAACAGCTGAGAGTGAGAAGTACAGGTTTATTTCTAATATAGAAGAAATTGGAGAGCTATTAAATATTTTGATCATTAGAAATGTAAAATTTAAATTATAGTTAAGTTTAATTTGATAAAAACATTGAGAATGAAATTTAAAGGAATGATTCTGGGCAGAGATTCACTATGGCTGTAATTCTGATGTCACATGAATAAAATCTAAATCTGATGATGGTGTCATGAAAGTCTATTAAATGTACCTTATTGTATTCATATAAAAGTGACATACAATGTGTATTTTTTAATCAGATTGTAGAAAATAATGTGGAATAACCTCCTGAGGGCTCATGTATTGAAGACTTTGGCCCCTTTGAGATAGGAATTCAGGAACTCATTAGATGGTGAAGGTCCTAACCTAGCCAATAAATTGTTGTTCCATTGATAGATTCATAGCAAGATGACTTTATTTGGAATGTAAATACTTAGTACATATTTTTTTAATGTAACATCTTGTCCTGAGGCTTTTTCTTTCCTATCCCCTCAGATGAAATATGGTCAATGGCTCTGGTCTACCATGTCCTCTCCTTGCATAAAGCGCTGATTCACCACAGGCCTCTCAATGAGGCAAAGTGACCCTAGTGTTAAAACTCTGACGTGCCACTCATCTTAAATCCTTCCTCTGAGATTATTTCTCTCAGGTGATTTGTCACAATACTGAGAAGCTAACTTACATATATTATTACTTTTAATTTTTTATCTTAAAATTTTATTAAACAAGGTGAAATGTAATATATAGTTAACATATTAAACAAATATTTATTAAGAACTTCAAACTTATCACTGTAAAAATAACTGGGAAGTATGTGGTGAATGGGTGGTCTGTACATCTTTCTAGAAGGAGAAAAGAAAAAATACTTATAGAGATCAAGTAACATCATTTTAGATAACCATATGAGATCTGAAGAAAAAATCAATTTTATAAAATATAGCTGCTAAAGGCTATTGGTAGAGATGCTTTGACTATGAGAAGCAACACAGACCTGAGGAAGAAAAAGTAGAACTTATTCCATGATTTTCAAATGTGTATGCTGTTACATTTCTCATGGGAAAACTTAATTTCAAAGTCGCTGTATGTAGATAAGGGGCCTAAACCACAAAGTATAAAGACTCTGGAGACATGGACATTTCATGAAGAGATATATTCCATTGACCATGTTATTAATACAGCTCTCTGACTCCAGAAAGTCATGCAACCAGAGAAATACTAATTCAATGATGTTTAAATATCTCACTTTATTGTCAAGTTTCAGTAAAATTACTAATAAAATATAGCAAAGTTAGAGTCTATGGACTACTGATTAGATGGTCAAACCAGATCTACCAAATAATGTGACTGAGGACCTCATGAGAGGAATCTCCATTTTAAACACATCTCACAATCAAAGCTTCAAAATACTGCAGTTAAAGAAACACTCAACATTTCTCTTTTTTTCTTTTTCTTTTTTTTTTAATGGGAGAAGAGTTTATTTGGCTTATACTTCTGGGTTATAGAAAATCACTTTGGGGGATGTTAATGTGGCAGGAACTTGAAGCAACTGATTAAATTCCACCTGTAGTCAAGAGCAGAGAGCAATGAACGAAGACGTGCTTGCTAGAGCTCTGTTCATTTTCTCGTTTTCATCCAGGGCAGAACCACAGCTACATTCAGCATATGTCTTCTCATCTCTACTAACCTCAGTAGGAAATTCCTCTTTTACAGATGAGCTGAATGGACTATTTAAGATCAGGCGATGCTATCAGTCATACTGTCCTGGATGAAGCTAAACTAGGATCTTGGCTTTCTTAATTTTTTTGTGTTAAAACATTTTGAGAGTTTAGACACATCTGACTCTGAAACTTAGTTCTGATTTAGCTATTTGGCCCATATAGAAAAGATTGGATTGTGTGAGCAAGTATTTATAAAATGGGGATAAAGTAAAATTGTGATGTGCCTTGTTTCTGTTAGGCAACAGTGATTGGCAAACATAGTGTGTGTGAATGACAGCTGCTGTCACTGTTCTGCTCTGTTGGGTGCTGTAGGACAACTGTCCATGCATGTGAATGCCAGAGCAACACTAGAGGCTTGGATCTAGTCCTGCCATCTACCAGCTCTCTGACCTCGTGAGAAGTCCCCTCACCTCCTTTTATAAGGATACCATCTGAGGTAAACTGGTGGAAGGGATGTAACAACCTGAAGAATTACTAAGAAGATGGACTTCATGAAAGCAAAGAATTTAAAAAAAAAAACATGTATCACACCACTGCTATCAACATATGTGCTCCTTTTATTGTGGTCTTACAAAGGAAAATAAAGAGGAACAGCGTTAAGGAGGTCACTGCTGCATAGTCAGATGAATTTTGTGAGAGAAGAAAGAGTGTGAAATGTGGATCATTTAAAGAGGTCAGCACAACCTTGGAGTCAGGAATGCCTAGATACCTGTGCCTTGTGTAGATAGAGTTGTCTTTCTGAATATTTCAAATTCAGGTACAGCTGAAAATTGGTTAGACTGCACATTCCCCTTGGCTTTCCTTGGTCTACTGTTTATTCCTCACCCCTGGTAATCCTCTGTCGTTTGCTTTACAACCTTTCTTGTTTCATTACCCTGGAAGACAGTTCATATTTTCCTTGGATTTCTAAAAATTCAGTGAGATAAAGCTATTTAGGGTATTTTCTAGCTTCATATATGTTTAATTTTGAGTTTAAATTTCAAAATAATGCATTCTTATGACAGGAGAAATTATTTTGAAATGCTTAAAGTTGTTCCCTATAAGACATTCAGGTCACAGAAGCTAATTAAAGTTCTTCATGTAACATAATAAATAACACAATCAGCTACCTTTAGTTTAAAACATAACTTCATTATGATTAACATCAGTTAAAACAGCAAGTCATATTTATGTATGTACATAAAAATAAGCTGTCATTAAATCCTAATGACTGTGCTTTCACAGAGGATTTAGACTCTTATTCCTATCAGGCTTTATGAACTTCTTCTCTGAAGAACCCTGTGGCAGTCTATTACCTGGTGCTCTAAGACATCCAGCACACACAAAACATTGACTCTTTAAGTCATTTGCTCTTAAATGATGATGATAATCTTAAAAAAAACCAACTATTAATGACCGTATAGGTTATGTTTTGATACAGTGTGTACCATTTTAATCAAGATACAAGTACTTACCTATTTAAATACCCAATACTAATTTATTGTGAAAAATTAAAATTCCTTTCTTCTAGCTTTCTGAACTTGTAGTATATTAATGTGCTTTTTAAATCAGTCTACTGTTCAACATCGTACCAGATTTTCTTGCTCCTATCTAGTTATATCTTATCATAGATCAACTTTTCCAACTACCCATGCCATACCACCTTCCCAATCCCTGGCAGTCACATTCTATTCATCACTTTCATAAGACAGACCCTTTCTAATTCCAATCATTAGATGTCCACTTAACCTTGGGAGTACTTTTTTTCACTGCTTGGCTATGGCATTTAGCAGAATGATTTCCAGTTCTATCCATGCTGTTACAAATCACAGGAGTTCAGCAGCTTCAAATCTCTCCACACCATTCCTCTGCTTGATGTAATGTGAGCAGAAAATACTCCTTTTTTGATGTCAGAAGAAAGGAGAATCCTTTAAAAGACAATTAATTTTGCATGTGCTTGCTTGTCAATCCCTTTGAATTCCTCTACCCTGGGTAGCTGTAGTGTGAGCTTGTACTCATTGAAACTATGATTTTGATTTTCATCTATTGCCATAGAGGTCAATGACACCACAAGAACACGGCCCACAGAATCAACTAACCAGGGCTCCTAGGGCTCCTAGACATTGAAGCAAATATCAGGGACCCTGCATGGTCTTAGCTAGATCCTCTGCATGTACCTTATGTTTGTGAAGCTTGATTTCTTGTGGGACTCCTAACAGTGGGAATAGGGGCTATATCTGAAACTTTTGTCTGCATTTAGGACCCTTTTCCTCCTATTGGGTTGCCTTGTCTGGCCTTGATATGAGGATATGTACCTATTCTTATTGTAATTTGTTATGTCATGTTTGGTTGATAGCCCTGGGAGGCATGTTCTTTTTTTGAAGGGAAGTGGAGGAGAAGTGGATCTGAAGGAGAGAGAAAGTGGGGGAAGAGGGACTGTGAAAAGAGTAAGAAGGAGAAACTGAGGTAAGAATGTAATATATGAAAAAAGAGTAAGTAATTTAATTTAAAAAACTCATGGATGAAAACTTTCCCAATCTAAAATAGTGCTTAAAATAAACATGACCAGAAAAGAAACTCCCTACAACACATAATAATTAAAGCACTAATCATACAGGACAAAGATAGGATATTAAAATCCTCAAGAAAAAAAGACCAAATTACATATACTCTTTTTTCTATTCCCAAATGTAGTAAGTTTTTCAGAATGTTACACGGCCTTCTGAGTAGAAAGTTAGGATTCAGATAGAATATCCTTCAGGGTAAGGCAGGCTTCATGCCCAAGATTACTTGACTAACACAAAATTAATTTAATAGCATTATTCTGTGTTTTGCCTCATTTTGAATATGGAGACATTTTGGGGGGTGTATTATGTTGTCTTATTGATCTTTTGATTCTTTATTATGGTATCTTCTTTGTATAATTTTCATATTTTTATATTATTTACTAAATAGAGATGAGAAAGAGAGATGAAAGGGTGTGGAGTTGGGTGGGTAGGAAGGTGAGGAGGATCTGTGAAAAGAAAGGTGGATGAAGTAGAAAGTGTAATCAGAATATGCTGTATGAAAAATTACCTTCCATTAAAATAAAAAATAAATAAAACAAGCAAACCAAAAGACTACAAATAAAAGTAACTGTAATCCTAGGTGTAACGCCAACCCTAGCCCGATCACTAATCATAATCTTAACCCTAGTGTTATCCATAACCATAATCTAAACCTAGACCTAACCCTATCCATAACTTAACCCTAACATGAAACAAAGCCTTACAAATAACCTCCAAACTATCTCTAGCCCTAGTGGTAATCTTGAAACTAATTCTAACCCCATTCCTAATCTAATCTATGTATCTAGAGGTAATCCTAGCACTAACCACAAATCTAATAATATCTCTAAAACAAAACTGAATTTGAATACTAACCCAAACTCTAACTCTACCTTAAACTTAATCCTAGTTTCAAACACTAGCCCTAAAAATGCTCACCTTAAATGAAATTATAACCCAACCCTACCACTAGCCCAAATCTTAAAACTAGGTCTAAAATTAACTTTAACTCCTGTTCTAGCATTAACTTTGTACTCTTTATAACAAGCTCTAAAATAATATTTTCCCTAATCTTAACTCTGACTTTGCCATAATCATAAACCCAAACCTAGCTTTAAGCCTATCCTCAGAACTAGTACTAATTCTAATGGCAAGCCAAACCTTAACCTTAAGCCTAAGGAGAACTCTAAACACTAAAACTAAATTTAGAAAAAACAGCAATGCTTTTGTCATCTCTAACCCTAACCCTACCTCTAATATGTATCTTATAATAATTCTAAACCTGTCTCTAGCCCAAAGACTAACCTAGTCATAACTCTAACCTAATCCTAATTGGTTCCATCAGAATAGCCACAGAGATTAAATAGTAAAAGACCAGGGTGTAAGATGAGAGTTACAAAAAAATGGGGAAATAGTGTAAAGAGGTAAAAGTTAAAAAAAAAATAGAATTAAATAGGGTAGGGAATGGGAGCCCTAGGTTGATTCCATGCAGGCTCCCTAAATGTTGGTCCAGAGTCCATGTGCTCCCATGAGCTCTGTCATGACCTTGGCATCCCTGGCTCACACAATCCCTCCTCCCTTTCTTCAGGAGAATACCCAGAGCTCAGCTCAGTGCTGGGCTGTGGATCTCTGCAGCTACTTCCATCAGTTACTTGATAAAGGCTCTGTGATGATAACTAGCATAGTCACCAATCTGATTACAGTAGATGGCCAGTTCAGGCACCCTCTCCACTACTGTTAGGGGTCTTAGCTGAGGTCATCCTTGTGGATTCCTGGAAGTTTCCCTGGCACCAGGTTTCTCCCTAGCTCTCCATCCTGACACCAAACCATCTCCTACACCCAGCCCACCCAAACCACTCCCTCAAGTTCCTATCTCCCCACCCTCCCTACCCCCACCTCCAGTTTACCCAGAAGATCTTTTCTATTTCCCCTTCCCTGGGAAATCCATGCATCCCTCTTTTGGCCCTCTTTGTTATCTAGCCTCCCTGGGGCTGTGGATTGATTGTAAGTTGGTTATCCTGTACTTTACTCCTAATGACCACTTATGAGTGAGTACATATCTTGTTTGTCTTTCTGGATCTGGGCTACCTCACTCAGAATTACTTTTTCTAGTTCTATTTATTTGCTTGCAAATTTCATGAGGTCATTGTTTTTTACAGCTGAGTAATATTCCATCGTGTAAATGTACCACATTTTCCTTATCCATTCTTCAATGGAGGAGCATCTAGATTGCTTCCAGGTTCTGGCTATTTTGAATAATGCTTCTATAAATATAATTGAGCCAGTGTCCTATGGTATTATTGAGCATCCTTTGGGTATATGCCAAGATTAGTATAGCTGGGTCTTGAGGTAGATTGATTCCCATTTTTCTGAGAAACCCGCCATACTGATTTCCAAAGTGGCTGCACAAATTTGCACTCCTACCAGCAGTGGAGGAGTGTTTCCCTTACTCTGCATCCTCTCCAACAAAATCTGTCATCAGTGTTTTTGATCTTAGCCATTCTGACAGGTGTAAGATGTTATCTCAGTGTCATTTTAATTTGCATTTCCAGGATGACTAAGGATGTTGAACAGTTCCTTAAGTGTATTTTGGCCATTTGAGATTCTTCTGTTGAGAATTTTTTAATTGAATTATTTGATATTTTGCTGTCTAGTTTCTTGAGTTCTTTATACATTTTGGATATCAGCCCTCTGTCAGATGTGGGGTTGGTGAAGATCTTTTCCCTTTCTGCATGGTGCTGTTTTGTCTATTGACAGTGTCCTTTGTCTTACAGAAGCTTTTATAGTTTCATGAGGTCCCATTGATTAATTGTTGATTTCAGTGTCTATGCTGCAAGTGTTTTATATTCAGGAACTAGTCTCCTGCGCCAGTGTGTTCAAGGCTAGTTCTGTTTCTTTCCTATCAGGTTCAGTGTAGCTGAATTTATGTTGAGGATTTTGATCCACTTGGACTTGAGTTTTGTGCATGGCAATAGATATGGGTCTATTTTCATTCTTCTACACCCTGACTTCCTTTTTTTCCATTGTATAATTTTGGCTTCTTTGTAAAAAAAATAGATATTCATAAGTGTACAGATTTATATCATTCCATTGATCCACGTGTCTGTTTTAATGCCCAAACCAAGCTGGTTTTATTACTATAGGTCTGTAGTAGAGCTTGAAGTCAGGGATAGTGATCTCTCCATACGTTCCTTTCAATGGCAATCTTACCAAAAGCAATCTACAGATTCAATGCAATCTCCATCAAAATCCCAACACAATTCTTCACAGACCTCAAAAGAATAACACTCAACTTTATATGGAATAACAAATTACCTAGGATAGCAAAACAATCCTGTACAAACCAGAACTGAATTTTTATACTTCAAATGTTTATATATCTGAAAACATAGATTGTATTTTAGACAATATTGTGCATCATATTAAATATTTTGCAAAATTGAAAAGGATTTGCAAAGAAAGATAAGTAGAATAAAAGACACCTATAGAAATTAGGTTATATATACTGAGTACCAAGGTTAATGAAAAAACTAGGAGAAATAAGTTATCAGTCTTCAAATACTTACAAAGCTTTCATATCCATTAAGAGGTAGACATGCTCAGATTTTGCTTTCAGATGAAAAACATTTAGAAGATTGTGACACATTATCAGAATGCCAAAAAGTTCTAAATACTACTAAGAATAAAGTTTACTATGTATATGAAAAGCTATTCTTGTAAGCATTTCCTAAATACTGGATTTTTTGTTTTTAGCAAAGTCTAGTTAATGCTTGTATAAATATGGTAGAAATTACTTTAATGATAGAATAAAACTTATAGGTTCTCACTCTGTAAACCACTGCTTACAACTCTCAGTGAAGATTATAGCAATAGAGATATAACAAAAAATTTCTGATACCATTTTTCTCTCCCTTAAATTATCCATCTAAATATCCTCCTTTTCTGCCAGTACTTCTTGTCTCAGTAACTCTTCCTAGATAGTCTGTGTCAAACAGACTTTTCTACGTTCTACTCCGCATTGCAGGTAATGTGTTACACAATTATCTGAGAACAAATCTCAGAGTGCCTGGATCATTTGTGGATGTGTTCAGCTGAAGTTCATTCCACAAATTCATAATCACTATGTTAATAGAAAATACCTGTAAGTAGCAGGTAGATTTGGAAGGAAATGTCAAAGTTATAGATAAATAACAATGAATATATGGTTTTTAACATAAAAGAAAGATTCATGGGCTATGAAAACACACATATCAAACATTTTTGTTTGTCCTTTAAAGATATCATTTTGGTGTTTATCTTCACAGAAACAAAGTGTTCAAAATTAAAAGTATGATAGATAGTCCAAACTATTTTTTTTATTGAATAAGCAATGCTATTTCATATCTGTGTTTTATAAAACCCCTAACAAGGACTAACAAGTATTAACAAACTACTAACAAAATTATGAGACATATCACACCATTTCCACTCCCCAAGCAGAAAAGCAATTTCAATATCTAGATACATTTACAATGAGACCACAGGTATCAGAATATTTTTACACAATAGTGAAAAATAGATCACCTCTATGCAACAAAATGAAATTTTAATATCAAATTCTAATGCTTCTACTGTCTCCTTTTGTTGAGTGGATTCTATAAGCTTGTAAGAGCTAAAATTGGAGAAGACACTGTGGTTATGGTCAGTGACTTAATGAGGCATATTTTTTTTTTGGTGTCCAACTGGTAAAAATGAGGTGAGAAATTGAGTCATGTGGAGAACAGCTTCAGGATATAGCTGACATTTCTAAAGCACCACCTCGTTCCATAATAATAAAGTAGCTTATAGGTAGGACAGGTCAAATATGATGTCCTGATTGAGTAGGTAGAATTTATTTGGCAGATAGGGGCTAATGTGAAATCAAGGATCTCCAGTAGCAAATAATATTCCCTCAAGGACAGAACACTTCATCATGCCTCAAATTTAGAATGCCACAATGATAGTTTCAGAGTTTAACTGAGTTTGAACTGATGAGAACCACTTGTCTGTTAGATAAAAGAGAGAAGAGAAAGTAGAAAATTCCAGAATCAACTAAGTAGTTACTAAAATAAACTCTTTTAAATTAGAAGTAACAGTCATTTGAATTGGCAGCTTCCTATTTCGCAGTTGGATACAAATTTGGCTTTATAAGCTGAGCTAAGTTGAGAAATATAGAGAAATAACTTAAAACTTATTAAATATCTATTCATGAGATTGTCTAAATTTATAATATGCCAATAGCATATAACACAGAAGTTGCACAGACCTCACCATCGTATAAATTCAACAAGAGAACATCCACTAACATCCATGTGGTGGAAATGGCACTGATAGTTACCCAAGATCAAACCAAAGGAGCTACTCTTGATCTACTTAGCTACATATGGCAGTAATCGACACTTACTGTAAGGATTCCAGAAGCTCTTTTAATAGGTCTAGAAGACAATAATCCCTACCTTGGAGGGGGAAAAACCAAAGTAACATCTGCCACTCTGAGGTTTAGTATGATAGATGTAAAATTTGTACAATGTGGTAAAGTCTATAAGCATTATTTTTTTACAGTGTGTTATTTAATCAACAGAATGATAACTAGGAAAGATGTGTCATCGTGGTCCCACGTACAAGGATGCAAAGTCAGAAAAAGGTTGAGAGACTTTGGTGGTCTTGTGCACACATTTGGTAAAATTAATATCAATATGTTTAGTTTTTAAAAAAATACTGAGTGAGCTTAAAAAAAAAAAAAAAAACCTCAAAGATATGAAAAGCCATGTGTAGCGGGTAGCCATTCCAGCTTTGGTTTGGAAATTCCAACCCCCATTGAGGCTTCGGTAACTATCATGCCTACAAGGCGGGGCCAAGGGAGGGCCCTGAAGACCCGAGATCAGGATGCATTTTGGACCCTGGACGCTAGAGGTAGACCGAGGAGAATTGTCCAGAAAACACCGCTGGGCTGTGCTGCGTCTTTCCCAGAACCCGCCACCTACCTATCCCTTCATTTGTAGGTTACACCATTAAATAAATCTCCTTTTAACTACGTGGAGTGGCCCAAATAATTTCACCAATAGCCATGAGTGAAAGCATTATTAGTTCTGCAGACTTAATAGTCAAATTATTCATCTTATCAAGGCAAACCTATCTACCAAGCTTTTATGTTGGACTTTATTTGTACTGTTAGCCCCTAAATAACAATAGGGAGACTTATTATTAATTATGAAACTTACTCTTAGCTTAGGCTTGTTCCAAACTAGCTCTTACAACTTATCTAGATCTGTTTTTACTGATCTACAATCTTCCTCGTGGCTCTTTACCTCTCCTCTATTCTGTATATCTAACACCCTTAGTGTATGGCTTTTGAATCACTCCTCTCTTCTTCTCAGACTTCCTCTCTCTCCCCAGAAGTCCTGCCTATCCTCTCCTGCCTACCTATTGGCTGTTCAGCTCTTTATAAAACCAATCTGGTGCCTCACACAAGTGAAGCAAAACATGCACATCTTCATATAGTGTAAACAAATATCCTACAACAAACTTAATTTGTGATTTTACTATTATTCTTTTTAGTTAAATTTTAAGTCTCCTTTGCACTTATTCAAGCTAGCCTCTATTCTCATAAAAATCCCTTTATGCACCTAGTGTTAGATTGTATTGCTGTTGCAAAAATACTAAATTATACAATAATGGTGAGATAACTATATTAATTACTTATTAGTTCAAATTCTAAACTAAATTTTCACAACTGATATCCATTAATCTACATTAAAATTAATGTTGTTTCAGAATGTATTTATCTTGTCAATTTACAACTCATGTTCATTTTCTAAGCAATTTTTTTGACTTTTTTTTATTTTGCAATACAATTCAGTTCTACATATCAGCCATGGATTCCCTTGTTCTCCTCCCTCCTGCCCCCCTCCCGTCCCCCTCACCTTCCCCCCAGCCCACCCCCCATTCCCACCTCCTCCAGGGCAAAGCCTCCCCCACAGACTGAGATCAACCTGGTAGACTCAGTCCAGGCAGGTCCAGTCCCCTCCTCCCAGGCCGAGCCAAGCGACCCTGCATAGGCCCCAGGTTTCAAACAGCCAGCTCATGCAATGAGCACAGGACCCAGTCCCACTGCCATTTTCTAAGCAATTTTAAATTCCAAACTCAAGAAGTTGTGCTACTATCAACAGAAAATATAACTGTCATTTATTGTTTTGTAATACAACCCAATAAATAGAACACTGGTTATACAATTGCATGTCAAGAAAGCTCCATAAAACAACTCTGTTATCCCAACACTTTGCTCCTACACTGATTCAGTATCTGAGGACACAGAAATGAACAAGGGGACATACTGCTAGCTAGTCTGTATGGAAGTCATATCCAAGTGGAAGACAAAGGAAAAGTTTTATAAGGAAGAAAGTTTCTAAGCATAATATGTGCTCTGTAGATACTAGAGTGTGATGACGCAATCCTGTGTTTCAGAGTAACTACTTCAGATTGGTGGGTAGGGATTGCCTATTAGAAATAGCATTAAGTTGAAAATATGATGCATTAAAAGAACCAGAAATAGGAACTATCCAGAAACAGTGATAGTTGCGAAGACTGTGCACTGAAAAATAAATTAAGTAGAAAGTCAATGTAGTTTAAAAATAGTAGTCAAAATATAAATAATAGTTGACAGGGTAGTGATGGTGGGTGAGGTAGACTATCACTGAATTTGACTCTAGCAAATTCTGTAAGTAATATGGATAATAATTTACTTCAAATACAGTGAGCTCAATGATCAACTTTAGGTAAGGTGTGGAGTACATATTGAAAGGTGAATAGTTGTTGCCTTTGGGGCTATGACCTTGGAAAGTAATCAGGAAAGGCAACTGTAATGTGAGGTGACAGCTAAGTAACCATGATAGAACTGGAGAGAGAGAGATGGGTTTACTGTTCTATATGCAGTTGGCAATATGTACTCATACAGATATAATTATCTCAGAAGAAAAATCAAAGGTTGCCTAGATATTGTTTAATCAGTCAGAATGTGCGAAGATAAAGTAATGATTAAACAAGATCAGAAAGTATGGTAATATTTTATTTGTACTAAAATGTGATTTGTATGTTAATAAACAAAGTTGCATGGGGGCCAGAGCTATTAGAGCCATAGCAAAAGCTGGGTGGTGGTGGTGCACACCTTTAATCCCAGCACTTGATAGGCAGAGCTAGGTAGATCTCTGTGTGTTCAAGGATACAGCCAGCATTGGAAACACATGCCTTTAATCTCAATACCAACCATAGAAGACCTGGAGGTCTATACAGACAGGCAGTGACGAGGCAGTCATGTGGTTGGGTTTACAACCAATGAGAAGCCAGAACAGAAAGTCTTTATAAAGACAAACACACAGGAAGTAGCTCTTTTTTGAAGAGGTAGGACCACCACGATAGTGAAGGGTAAGGTTTTTAGCTCTTAACTATTGCTCTGACCTCTTGGCTTTTATCTCTGTATTGGCTCTGTGTTTCTTATTTAATAAAATGGTTGGTTACATCTACAAGAAAGACTGAAGAAAGAACTAGATGAAGATGAAGAAACCATGTGTTTAGCTCCATATTTGCTAAGTTTAAGATGACACCTACCTACATAGAAAATGAAGAAACAGTTGTTATTTTCTTCAAGACTCCTAATAATGATTAGTTTAATTTAATTGTTTCTATGATTGGAGAATTGAGTCTGTCTTCAAACATTAGAGAAATATTCATGTATCAGAGGGTAATAAGTTAAAAACAAACATCAAACATTGCAAAAAATATAACAGGGAAGGATGAAATTATGGGGAAATATTCAATGAAATGTTTATTCATTTCTGCAGAAGATGAAATAAAGGTCAATGGAGGAATTTGATTTCTATACGAAGGTAACTGAGAGCCAGAGTGCACATCTCCCCAGCTATCAATCCTGTGCTCTTTTCTTCTTGACAATATGCCACTCTCCTAGCTTGTTCTTTGCATACACAAAACAAAATCAGTGAGAATAGACTAGGCAAATAAATCACTTCTACATGATCATTATGCATATAATAGAATCCTTGTCTGGCAAAAACTGACAGGAGGAAAGTTTCAATTAAACATTCAGGGTCCAGAAATCCTTGTAATGAATGCTGACATTTATTTACTGCAGAAATAACTATGAAAAACTTGATTTGTAATTGCCTCTGTAATTAAAACATTGATGTGCTATGTGGAAAAAAATCTCTCAAAGTGTGTCCCAGTCCACATTCATTCTGTATGTTAAAATCCTCTTTATTTTCTTATCCTATCAATTGGCTATCATATTTGTGTTTCTCATCTCTTGTTTAAGTATTCTAGTAAGTCTCCTATTACTAAATTATATAGTTTTAAATGATATGAGATTATTTACGTTTGAAGCTATTCAAATGTTAGTATACACACACACACACACACACACACACACACACACTTTACATTAAAATATCCTTATATACACCATTGAAAGTGGTCTACAAAATTGTAAGTAACAGCTTGGTAAATGTCTATTCCCAGTAATTCTATTTCTTTATTTTTTTCCTATTTTGATTTTATAGTACTTGCTGATACTTGGTTTTCCCATTGAATAATATAAAAATATTCTTAAATGAGAGTAATACTCAGGGTATTTAATAATATGAAAATTGTTTATGTCTTGTCTTTTCTTAACCTCACTTATAATTAAAAGTAATAATAGTGGATAATATTCATTTTATATGAATTTTAAACAAATAAGAGGACTACAAATCTCTCAGAACATGGTCCAAGAATGGAGTCCTGTGAGGAGAATTCTGAGTGATTGTGAGAAAATTCCAGGGAAATAATTCAAGAGTCTTATGAATTTGGTTTATTAAAAAATTAGAATTGTTCTTGTATTAGACTTTTGTGCCCTTTCCAGGAGCAGAGTGGATAGGAATGACTTTACTTCAGATTATTCATTACAACTGCCTATTGTTATATGTTTACTAGATTCTATATAAAAAAAGATATTTTTGCCACATTCAGCCTGTCCACCAGGTGTGGCCCACTCTGGTGATTATACACTTCACTGATGTAACTCCTCTTAACTCTCAGAGTATAAAATGTCTGATGCTCTTAATAAAGTGGACTATTATATAAGACTTCATTCTGCCTCATTTATTGGCTCCATTCTCCCAGGTCTCACTTCCTCTAGACTGTAAATGCATGTCTACATTTAAGGTTTATTAAATTAAAAAATTATGATTCTTCAAAATCATTATTAATTTCTTTTGAATCATTGTGCTACTGACATAGGTTTTTTTTTTATTTAAGTCAGTAGTATCTGTCACAATATTTTTGTGTATGACATTTACCAAACTGTTACTTAAGATTTTGTAGACCACTACAGTATGTATATGCTTAAAGATTAATCTTTTTATACTAGTTTTAAGCCACTATTTTATGGTTATCCTAGAGAAATCTGATGAAAATTCATCAAATATTTGGGTCACATGTTAAATTAGATGTACCTGTGATATGACTCAATGGATAAAGGCATTTGTTCCACAAATATGATGATATGATTTTATTGTTAGAATCCATGATAACAAAATGTTGTATGCTTTCACAAACATTTGTAATTTCAGCATTAATTCTACTTTTTGGAAGCATGGACAAGAGAGTCACTTCTAAACACTTGGTCCAGTTCACCTGGAACATGTAGCAAGGCAGTAGAAACCAGAGACATACTGTTTCAAAAAAAGCAGTAAGTGAGAACTGCTTCCTCAAATTTGGCCTATGACTTCCTAACATTCTTGATAGAATGTGCATGTATTAGTGCAAGTGTGCCTGTTATCTCTCTCTTTCTCTATTTCATTCCTCCTCATAAATAAACAAATATTTATATTGTACCTATTTAATATACATATTACACACAACCCATATATACACACATTGTATAAAAGTTTCCTCAGAGATTAAAAGAATTCATCCTACAAGAAACTCTTTAAGCATAAAAGAAAACAACTCAAAATAGCTTCAGGAAGTCCCTAAAGTTGATTAGATTAACTAAGCCCCTCCCTACCAAAATAAGCAAGAAAAGCTGAGAGTCCATTTAATAGAGAAGGAAGCTGAATTACCAAAAAAAAAAAAAAAAAGACTCTCAGAGGAGAAAAGCTTATGTATCATCTTCCTGAAAGAAGCACAAACAATACTAGCTGCGTGGAAGAGGATTAGACCAGAGTCACTTGGCAGAAACATTCTCCAACCTGTTAATCTTCCTGCAGGCTATGTAGCATGCTCCATATTTCCCAGATTTTATGAAATATCATCCATGCTGGGGTGGACCATGGTGATTCAGCTGTCTTTGAGTCATTTCGGTTTCTGTTAGTAACCCCAACAAAACTCTTTGGTCCACCAAGTTGGACTTCAGTGTTATCTGTACTTTTGTCTGTCATGAGTTCCCTATCTGGGGTGAGTAGACATGTATTGTATCTCTTGAGGAAAAATTTTGAAAGATAATACCAAATTAATGAGAGAATAGAAAGATTCATTTATGTTACATTGATGCTGTGGGTTTATGAGGTCTGATTTTCTACTTGACCTGAAGTAAGTGAGAATATAATTTATAAATTCATTAGGGCAACACAAGTAGAATAGAATGTATCTGGTAAACCATGGAAAATAATTAAACAATCTTTAGGATGTCTAGTCTTGTGCTATTTTTTTTAATTTATTAAATTTGACAATCCAGAGATTACCTCTTAGTTCCCAGCACACACACAGTGGCTCACAACTGTCTGTACTTTCAGTTCCAAAGATCTAATACTCTCTTCTGGCCTCAGTGGGTACAAGGCATGCAAGTGGTGCATACATAACATACATGCAGGCAAATAGCCCACATTATAAATAAATTAAAATAAAATAAAGTATATTATTATCATTTATGCTTAATTTAGTAGTTAAAAATCACAAGTGATAGCAATAGAAAATGCCTGATTTCTGTGCAGTGACTTTTTTCTTGGCATTACTCACATAGAAAGATTAGCATTAGCTAGTCAGGAGGAAAATAATCTGTCTGGGGTAGGGCAATGCTTGAAATGTGAAATATTTGTTGACCACAGAGAAGGGGGGAGGTTTTCTACAGATTAACTATCCTTTATGGTTTACCTGATACATTATGTTCTATTCATGTTGTTCCAATGGATTTATGAGTTATATTCTCCTTTATTTCAAACTGTGGCTGTATTTGGTTAAGTAGTCATATGGCTATCCTATTTACAGGCACCATAGAGATAAGTCACCTTCATTCACAATTCAACAGATAGCTAAAAAACAGTAGAAATTAAAAAGGAGCTCTGGATAATGTCTTCTGAAGGGTCCATATTTTTATCTTAACTTTATTTATAAAGAATTTGAGACAAAAGTTTTATTGTAGTTTTTTTTTTTTTTTTTTTTTTTTTTGCTCTTTTGAGGGGCCCACCACCCAACTCCCAAATAAACCACACATGAAAGCCTATTCTTAATTATAAATGCTTGGCCTGAGGTTGGCTTGTTTCTAGCAAGCCTTTCATAACTTAAATTATCTCATCTATCTTTTCCCATCTACCTTTTGCCTCTGGACTTTTACTTTTCTCTTACTTCTGTATATCTTACTTTCGCTCTTACTCCATGGTTGGCTCTGTAGCTGGGTGGCTGGCCCCTAGCATCCTCCTCTCCTTGTTCTCTTGCTCTTTCTTCTTCTACTCCCAGATTTCTCCTTCTACTTATTCTCTCTGCCTGCCAGCCCACCTATCTTTTCTCTTGTCTCACTATTGGTCATTCAGCTCTTTATTAGACCATTATGTGGTTTAGACAGGCAAAGTAACACAGCATCACAGAGTTAAACAAATGTCACATAAACAAATGCAACACATCTTTGCATCATTAAATAAATATTCCACAGCATAAATAAATGTAACACATCTTAAAATATTATTCTACAATAGTTTATCTAACTATTCATAAATTATTTGGCAAGGAAATTCCAAATGTGACATGAATATTAAAAGTAACTCAACTCCCATGTTAATGAAACATTAGGGGGAAAAAAAGAAAGTAGTGACAAAGAAATAAGATGAAATCTACATGAAGAGATTTTGCTAAGATTAGCTGGGATGTGGTTTTCAAATATAATAGTATTTCTTGGTTATATTTGAAAAGAATGATATAATAGCTAGAAATAGTGAGTAGCTATACATTAAAAAGAAATGAGTAACAAGAGGGATTTAAAGACAGCAACAATAAAGTTCCACAAAAATATGGAGGGAGGGCTGGGGAGGTGACACAGGAGTTAAAGAACTTGCTAAACAAGCAAGAAAAACAAGAGTTTGTCTATCCAGAAATCATATGAAAACAGGGTGGAGTGGAATATCCTCTGCAATTACAACCTCAGATAGCAGAAAAAGAGGATCCTCAGAGCAATGTTGGCTGACAAAATTAAATGTATTGGCAAGCTCTAGGTCTGACTGAGGAGAGACCTAGACTCAAAAAGAATAGGATAGTGAATGATCTAGGAAGATTATAGACGTCAAACCCCAAATCAGTTTTGAGCATAAATACATACAGCACACAGTTACATGTATGCTTTTACTCCCTGTGTGCCCACGCACTTGCATGCTGGTCAGGTTTTGTCAACTCACACAAACTTGAAGCAGTTGGGAAGAGAACACAGTTGAGGAAGTTCTTCAATTAGTAGACGGGGGAATTGGAATGTCTGTGGGGCATTTTCTTGATTGATGATTAATGAAGGAGGGCATAGCCCCACTGTGCTGAGTGTCACCTCCAGCCAATTGATTTGGGATTATATAAGAAATGTAGCAGAACATGAGCCTGGAAGCAAACCAGTAATTAGTATTGCCCCGTAGTCTCTGTTTCAGTTCTTGTTTGCAGGTTCCTGACCTTGCTTCCTTGGATGGTTGGATGGTGGGCTATCATCTAGGAGATGTAGCAACCTTTTCTTCCCCACATGCTTTTTTTCTGAGTGTTTTATTACAGTAAAGGAGAAAAATGAGGCAATATATGGCCGTGTATACACACACAAGTACACTGTACATACAGACACATGGAAAACATGTAGCTGTTAAAGTAAAAAATGATACTGAATATTTAAAATAGGATTTTATTATTTTATGTGTGTTTAAGTTTTTGCCTGAATGGGTGCTTGTGCACTGCATACACACCTGGTTCCCAAGGAGGACTAAAGAGAGTTCCTAATTGCCTGCAGCCGTGAGCTCCCATGTAGGTACTGGGCATAGATATCTGGGTCCTCCAGAGTAGCAGTCAGTGCTGTTAATTGTGCAGCCATCTCTCCAGCCCATACAATTTTTTTTAAATTAAATGTTATTCAGTTTGAAAGACAGGCACTTGCTTATTATTGAAGCTACTGCTTGAATAATTTGGTGACCTAAGAAAACTAGGGAATTCTAACAGGTTGTATGAAACTGGAGAGGGAAGCCAGAAGAGTAAGAAATTTGTAGGGCAAAAAGTCAAAATAAGTTGTGGCAAAGCATATAGATGTAAAAACTCAAGCATGATCACGGGGAGAGACCAGCATCCCAGTGAACGCTGTTGGAACACAAACAGCAATGAACAGCCATGTCACTGTTTAGTTTACTATGATTTTCATCATTCCTAGAATACTAGAAAGAAAATTTCCCTTCAAACTGAGAAAGCTGCTGTCCAAGTCTGACCAAGGTCAAAGTCATTAGTACAGCTGGAGCTCTGGGTGCAAGGTTCAGGAGGACTCAGCCCAGCATTGGTATCCAGGATGCTTGGGCACCTGCGAAAGAATTAATTGGTGACCCAGAACTAATTGGAGAGCAGCCCAGCCAAGATCATTAGGCAGCTGATTTTCTAAAATGTGTCTGTTCCTTCCAATTAACATTTCCAAATCTTTAGTCTTCAGATTGGCTTCCTGTTGTTCAGAGAAGAGTGAAGCAAAATCTTTGGTGTGATTTTTGAAGGAAAAAAAAAGTTTCAGTTTAGTGATTAGAATGTTTTATTTTAACGCTCATTCAACTTAAACATGCAAACTGAGACTAATTAGTTTACATGACTATTAAATGTCCAACCTAATAATTTATTTGTAGAACTAATAACTGGTGTAATGAAAACTTTGTACTGTAGCATCATTTTATAGATTGATGTTTTCCATCTATGCAACCACATCTGACTCGGTGGCTTTAATGACAGGTAGAGCCAGTTCTATGCATCAAGTCATGAAGTTTTACAAGAAACCGCTAATTTTGAAATGTAATAAATCCATGAATGTTTGCATATCTTTGTGTTTATGTGTTTGATCTACGTAAACATTCACCTATGTGCCCAAAGAGAGATATAAGAGATTTAAAACTTTCATTATTAGTAACTTAAATTCCTTTGTGCCTCAATAATTTCATGACTTTTAATTTAGCACAGCATACTGTTTAAACCCCAAATTTTCATCAAACAGAAAAATAATAAATTGCTAGTTTTCAGAAATATACTCATGAAAAAATGAACTTCATTTCGTTCTATGGAGGAAAATAGCTTAGTGCAAGTATTAGTAAGGTAGAAATACCTGTTGTTTAGTTCAAGGAAAAGCTACAGAATGGTTACTATATCCCAAGCTGTGTACTCTACTGCATTCCAGAATGTCTGCTAATTTGAACAAGCACATAACACACGACTTCCAGTCTGAGATGGGAGACAGGCATGTAAATAACCACCCTGTAATAAAATGTGTTCAATATCCTATATTATCCTAATCACTTGAATTAAGTGGTATAGAATTATAAAGGATGGATAGAGACATCCAGTCTGTGGAGCAGAGCCAATGGGTTTTGGCAAGACCTTCAAAGAGGAGTTGACATTTAAGCTGACCCTTGAAAAATCATTAGATCTCTTCTTGGCTGAGAGGGAAATGTGGAAAAGAAAGATAATGCGTTTTCAAAATATATAATGTGGTCATTTGGGGGAGCCACAAAGTAGCCCAGATTCCCCCCTAAAGTGCAGGCTCTGACTGCAACTTTGGTGTAATGCCAACATTACATAATAAACCAGTATTTCAGATACAGCATAGCAGTGAGGGTACTTTAAGTTCAGCAAGGAAAGAACCTGTGTGTCATCCATGGATCCCTCATTGTTTAATAACATTTTTCTATTGGGAGGTATGATGATTATAGCTGATAACAGGTTACTATAATGCTACAGAAGCAAGAAGCAGAAAACCATGTGGACAGGCATTCCTAACTATTGACCCAGTATGTATGATTGCCTCCAAATTCAATGAATAAGTGTAGCTCAATCTAATACAGGAAGGATAGGAAAATAATCCATAAAGGACTTGTAATGTGGAATCAAATGTCATATCCTTTGCACACCTTTCTCATGTAATGAAAAATAATCCTATAGACAAGGATAATACTTTCTTTACCTTTTTTTATAGACAGTAAACTTAAGCATCAAAAGGATAGTAATCTGTACAAAGTCCCTAGGTAATGCTGAATTTCTTTGTATTTAAGTCCAAATTCTCTGGACTAAAGGATTACAATTGTTTCAGCTAAATAATATATTTGAGATTAATCTATCGATCAAAACTTTTAAAATATTTCCATTCATTTCCTGACATTCAGCCCCATGAAACTGAAGATTTAGAAGTGATAGGAATTCTTTGATGATGATGATGATGATAATGATGATGATAATGTTGATGACGTGATAGAGGTGATTATTGAATATGTGTATTTTGCTGGATGACTTGGTCATTTTAGATGCATTACCCAGTTTGATTCTCATAGTATCTTAACTGACTGGGTACCTTTACTGCTTCCACTATAATTATGAATATAATAAAAAAGGAAGTTTACATAATTTTCCCAAATTAATTTGGCTAGGAAGTGAAGCAGCCGGTCCTGCTATCTGTACAGTTACTTATGTAACTAATGGCATATCCGGAAGAAGAAGAATAAGAAATAAATTATATTGCTTTTCTTGTCTATTGTGTGTTTAGAACTCAGTGAGGTGTATTTTTTTCATACATTTCATTTAGTTTCTAGAAAAGTACACACTTAATCAAAGAATACAATGATTAAGAGGAAAAGATCAGAAACTTCCTGGAAGCTCCACGTATTCATTAATCTTATGGCTGTTATTCTGTTACAAGCATCTAAAATAATGTTCTTCACTTCAGAGAACAACTCACAAAAAGTAGTACAGTTATAGTATACTATTTCCATGATTGAAACATGGGTCCTTATTATTCACATATAAGTTTAAATGATAATTAAAATAAATATTATAACAGTATTTTAATGTTACTATAGTCAGAAGTTTTCCTGTCCCTCCAGGCTTGTGGTCAGGACAAATCTTTCCCACTCACATCCCCCAAGTAAACATACAGAGGCTTATATTAATTATAACTGCTCAGCCATTAGCTCAGGCTTATTACTGACTCTTACACTTGAATTAAGTCATAATTCTTATTTATGTTTAGCCACTTGGATTGGTACTTTTTCTCAGCTCTGCCTTGACATCTTGCTTCCTCTGTGTCTGGCAGGTGACTCTTGACTTAGCCCTTTTCTTCCCAGAATTCTCCTCTCTGCTTGCCCTGCCTATACTTCCATCCTGGCTACTAGCCAATCAGCATTTTATTTATCAACCAAACCAGAGCAACATATATTCACAGCATACAGAATGACATCCCATAGCATGTTACAGTATGTTATGAGATACATGTTGATAGTAATGTGATTACTACAGTGATTCAAATTAACTTGTCTATTGTATCACAAGTTTAGTTTGGTTAATGGGGAGAAATCTATTTGTGTGCTGTTTTAACAATTGCAGTCTGTATGTGGTACATCAGTGTTTTAGAAGTTCATTATACAGTTCTGATTCTTTGCAAATTTACCTACATATTGTGACTCTATCTTTGTACATTTCATTTTATTTGTTTGCACATATAAATGAGACCATGCTATATTTTTTTCCTTTCTGTATTGGATATATTTCCTTTAATATACCCCTGTTCTTTTCATGACATAAAACAGCTGCAGGATTCCTTTTGTAAAACCTATAATCTATTTTATGTGTTCATGTATGTATATGTATATGAATATGTTTGCCCTATTCATGTGTTGATGGGCATTCAGGTTATCTGAAAATATTGGCTATTGTGACAAATCATGAGTCCAGATGTCTTTATGAAGTTATGATTTTATCTTTGTAGGAGAAAACTCAGAAGAGCAGTTATTGGGTAATGTATCAGTAGTTTTGATTTCTATAGCAGCTTCCACATTGTGTTCTGTGAAACTGCATCACTTTATGTACTTATCCACATGTATTGGATTTCTCTTTTCTTCACACTCTCAACAACATTTAGGATCTGTTTTATATGTTGGTTTTGTTTGACATTCACCATTGTAACGTGCTTGGGTGATCTCTCATAGTTATTCATACCTAAATTTTAAAGCTGCAGTTACTGGATTCCAAATGAAGTGAAAACTGGGCAATGATTTTTTTCCCCTATTAAACATAAGTGGAACCTTGGAAAGTCAATGTTAGAGCTAAAGTAGAAAAAAAGAATACAGAAAGGAAAGAACATGTTTCACTTCTTAGAGATGGAAAAATAATGTTCAAATTAGAAAAAAATTTCAGTGCAAAGGCTAAAATGTAGCATACTTTCCATCATGGTGCTTGCACTTATAGAAGTTCAAAATACATACCAGGTGCATAAGTGATTATCACGGGCTATGATAATTAATGGGGAGAAGGATGGTTGGAAGAATTTTATCAGACTCCTAAAAGTTGCAAACAGAATTTAGTCCAAGCTGTTATATAATCCAAATTTAGCACAAAATGAGAAAATAAGCAGGAACAATCATTCTCTTTGTGTCTGCTAACACTCTTGTGGTAAAGAGACTTTGCATTGGCTGATTCTGATTCTGTTTTTAAACGAATAAATGTATTAATTCATTTCAGGAAAGCACAACTACAATTTATTTCCAGATCTCAGACCTGAGAGAGTAGCCTGGTGCACTGGTCCCTAGCTATACATGGTTGCTTAAATTTAAATTAATTCAATCTGTTTGAAAGTAAAAATTCATTCCCTTGATGGTAAAAATGATATTCCCAATGTTTAGAAACCACATGTACTTATTAGTTACCATATGTAACAGTGCAGAAAATGGACATTTTTTTCCTATAGAGAATTATATTGGACAGTGTGGTACTGTAGAAAGACACTGCAAGTCTGCAAGTTTTTTTTTTTTTTAAAGACATCTCAGCCAAGGAAATTGGATCCAAGGAACTATCTTCTTGGGATTGTGCCACATAGATGCTTTTACTGTGGGGTCAATCTAAACGGCTTCAACATGTCATAAAAGCCTGAGTATAGTAAAACGCTGAAATTGTAGAACCTGGAGTCCATCATGTGTAATAAATTCACCACAAGGATATGTAACAGTGTGCTCAATCTTTCTCCCTAGAGAATATTCATTTCAGCTGTGATATGGAAGTGGCTGGTGTGATGTGGGATGTCTTTCTCTATATTGTGAAAGTATGTTGCTCTTAGGATGGCAGTTTGACATCTTCCCCATTGTCCTTTCCCCTCTCCTTATCTCTCTTGGATTTTCCCACCTGGCTCCATCCTGCCCTGCCACAGGCCAATGAAGCTTTATTTATTAGCCAATGGCAGCAACATATAACTGTTTTATTATATGTAACTATTATATTATATGTGATTTTATTATGCTGAAATTAAAACCTTCCTTTTTGATTAGATAGAAAGGGGACGTGCTGTGGGATGTCTTTTTGTAGGCTGTGAATACATGTTGCTCCCATTGGCTAATAAAGTTGCATTGGCCTATGGATGTAGGGCAGGATGGAGCCAGGTGGCATAATTCAAGAGAGATACAGAGAGGAGAAAGGACAAGGGGGGAAATGCCAAACTGTTATCCCAGGAGCAACATGTAATGGAATGCAGGTATGACATGGCCACGTGGCAAAACTTAGATTAAAAGACATGAGTTCATTTAAGATGAAAGAGCTAGCTAACATAAAGCCTGCCATAGGTTGTACAGTTGGTAATTAATATAAGCCTCTAAAAGATTATTTTGTAAGTGGCTACAGGACCATGGGGCCAGGCAGACTGGAGAAACACAGGTCCGTGGAGCCGTATGGGACCAGAGAAACTTCCAACTACACTGGTGGGCTTCACACCTACCATGACAAGATAGTGAGCTTCATGGTAGAGCCAAATCTTATTTTTATGACATGGCATGAGCAGATTTTCTGATGTAAAATGGAAGAAGGAAGGAATACAAAGAAATGGCATTGCAAACATAAGTTGTAAATGTACAAACTCTTAGAAATTCCTTAAGAAATCCTTGCTTATATGAGTCTGAATAGTTAAGGGATGTAGGTAAATGATTGTCCAAAAGTAGTTCCAGAGAAAGAAACAGTGCTCAGAAAAAAAATATACTTTCTGGAATGAAATTTTATACTCTGCATAAGCAACATTACAAGGAATTTAAAGTCAGTGACAGATTCCACAAAGTGCACAGAGGAGGCACAAAAGTTTGACCAGCTCTGAGGAGGACACTGAAGATAAGCTGACTTTGGGTAATAGAAAATAAATACATTCTCATTCAATGCAAACTGAAAAAGAATAATTCGTTTCACGTAATCTACTGTAGAGTAAATAATGAAATGGAAAAACTAGAGCTAACTCAAGTATATTCTATTTCTTGTTACAGTCCCTTTACCCAAGGTACATCTGGATAAAGGCTTATAGAAATCAGTCACAGAACTTGTAGTTAAAAACTCTATTTCACTGTGTTGTTACAACCTACTGGGGCTAATCAGGTTTATGGATAGCATGGGACAATTATTTTAAATTATTTTGTCTTTTTTCACATGATATCAATTTAGTAATTCATTCATGGAGAAGTAACAGCAATTATACTGGAAGATTTTTAGACATTTACTTTTTTCTTTTAATGTTTAACAATTTCAGTTATAATCATAAGGACCAGAAAATGTAAAATATTTTATATACCTCAAAAGGCATTCTCTTTATGATCAGCAATAGATTTCATGTATTTTGCTAAACTAAGCATTTTGTTAATGTTGTTCTCAATATACTCAATTGCATGCTGTATCTAAATAGGTATTAATTTATTTCTAAGAATTACACTTTTGCATGAGAGTGTAGATTTAATCCCAGATGCCTGGACAAATTAGAAGTTTTCTTTGTAAATAGAACAATAATTCGCACATTGTGCGTTATTTTGGCAGGTGCATGAGGCTGACTATAACAAATTAGCATATTGAAAATCGTCACTTACTTTTAGCCATTGAACAGCAATTTATAGTATTCATTTCAAGATAAAGTGTAATCAACACATGTCATTGGGGTTATTTTTCCAAAATACTCTCTCACCAGTATCCTGAAGGCGACATCAATGAAGCTGCTGTATCAGTTTGTTTTTTTTTGTTTTTTTTTTTGTTTTGTTTTTTTGTCTTCAGAAGGATGGTCAGTTGTATTTATATAGCTAGATTGGTATTACTAATGACTTTCATTTCAAATAGCGAGTCATTTTTGTAATCTTTCACAATAAAGTATCCTTTAGTTCCTACGCATTTGTTTACCAGACACTATCTTTAAAGCCTCCAGCAATCAGTTACTTCTGTAGCATTGAAAGCTAGCAATCCCAAAACATCGTTTTCATGTATGCATGCTGCTGACAGATAGAAGCCGATACACTTTTGTGCTTTTTTAATTAAACATTCAATTTGATTAGTATTTTAAAGGAGAATTTTACTTCTTATGGTTATCGACATGCTAATTCTAGAGACACGCAGTAGTCATTGATGTCAGCATATGAAATACTTTTACTTTGGGGGGCCCAAAAATAATATAGAGGAATGCTGTTTGTCTTTTAGCTCATGCTTGTCTGTGACACTAAGTCATATCTAATATGGTGGCATTTGGAGAACAGGAGACTCTGAGATCTCTCATTTTATAATTTAATTAGACTTTCTTTGGGGTATGCATTTACATTTAGTAAGAAGTAAATGATTTCCCTTAAATAGAAATAGTAACACAACACAGTTACTTTACCATATTAAGATTTATCTGAGCCTGTTAATGTTTGTAGAGAACCATAGTAGATTATCATTCTAAAGTCCAGGATCTGTTTCTAACTCTTTTCAACATTGCTTACACAATCTTGAGTAAATAGTTTCTTTGTTGAATTTCAATTTTCTCATTCACAAATTCAATGAAAGTGTCATTTTTTAGAGCATCTGTGAGCCAAGCACTGAACAGCGTCAATCATCATGTGATGATGAACAAGATACAGTTTGTGTCTCCTAGCAGATTAGCTTGATGAAATGATCTCCATGGTATCACAATCTTGTCATTGTGTAAGTGTACAGAAGCTTAGCTTCTAATGAAAGCATGCACACACACACACACACACACAACATTCACACACATAGATACACACAAAGGATATCAGTGTTTTTCACTTTAACAATGTTAATTTTCATTGGTAGGACAGGAACATGTCTGTCCTAGATCAGTTTCTATTGTTGTGATAAATCATCATGACCAAAAGCAGCTCTGAGAGGAAAGTGTTTGTTTAACCTCACCATTTCAGTCCATCACAGAGGGAGTTAAAGGAGAAAAACAAGGTGGAACCTGAACTCAGAGACCTCAGAAGAGAGCTACTTTTTGGCTTGCTTTATGTGGATTGTCTATAGGCAATCTGATGAAAGTATTTCTCATTTAAGATACATCTACCCAAATACCTCAATTTTGTGTCAAGTTAAAGAAAAAAATAATCTACACAATACCCTTTCTGTAATCCAAAGATATGAATTTTGTTAGATTTTTGATCAAAAAGTCACAAAATATCACTTCTTACAAACAGAATGCTTAAAACAGAAATAAATAATAATAACAAATAACAAAATATAAATCCTGGGCTCTGATTGTTTATTGTGAATTAAGATGGGACTGAGGAAATTTGCTGGAGACAAGAATGATTTTTTCAATTCTTGATGTACTCAGTTCCTTTTTGGTTCATACCTCAACCTTAAAGATTGACGATTAGCTTCTTGGGACATGATTGTCTACATGTGAACACTGAGATATGTGTCATAATGTATGTTGTTGTATGTCTGTTAAAAGCACTACAACTTCAAAAAAGAAAAAATATGCATCAGTGCACTGTGATGGTCCACAGTTGTAACCCCAACACTAAGATGCAAGGTTGTCATGAGTTTGAGGCAATCTTGGGCTACACAGTGAGTTACTGGCCGGTTTAAAGTACAGAGGGAGGTGCTATTTTTAAATACTAAATGTCAGCAGCAACAACAACAACTCCCAGGTACTGTAGTCTAGGATTTAGAAATCCCTTTCATTTCTTTCTTATTAATATCAATATAGATTTCCACACAGGAAATATCTGGGTACTTAAGTCATTAACAATACTTGGAGAAAATGTTGCCTGGGGTACTAGATATGTTTCTGGTTGTTTGACCCTTGTTACTAACATGGTCCATTTTAGGATAATATCCACTTCCATATTTATCATACTTAGTTTTTACATAAGTATCCTGAAGGCTGTGTCACCAAAACCACGTAACTGAAGCAACTATTTTTCCTTGAAGGATTTTAAAGTGCTTCCCAGATTTATTTGAAAACAGAGAATGAATTCTATGATATTCCAAGTTGTAGCTTCCATGTTTTCCTAAACACTTTGCAAGTTGTCCTTTGGCATTATCATTTAGCACCCATATCAGTGTTTTCTCAGTGTAACCTGTAATCAAGTATGAAGCAATCACCACTTCCATTATAATTTGCATTACACTTAATAGCAGTGGCAGTGAAGGACTAGGTTTAAGTCATAGACTTTCATTACTGAGTATTGCAGGAAGTGGGCCCAGTGGAGCAAGCAGTCTGTGTGTGACTGTGGCAGCTTTCATGTGAGAAATGCCTTGCATCTTGGTGAGATTTGACATGCAACATATTTGTTTTTTTTCAGAAAGACTTTGTGGTAGGCCTAGTTTTATCACGTCTTCATCAGCAAATTCAGAAGTTATCAGTCACATCTTCAACAAATCTTTTCTACATTTAAAATATTTTGAAAATAGTGAGCACCATTTTTTTCCACCCTTTATTGGGTAAATTAAAGAGGAATTTAAGTGTCAAATACAAGATTTTAGCGATCACATTAACATTTAAAGTTAATTAGTCAAGATTTAAAGTGAAATATTCTTTGTGACATCACAGAAATGTGTATTTTATAATTACAAAAGAAAAAAAAGATTACTAAAAACTCTCTACTCTTTTTTGACCTTTTCCTTGAACTCACTCTGTAGTCCAGGCTGGCCTCGAACTCACGGAGATCCGCCTGCCTCTGGCTCCCGAGTGCTGGGATTAAAGGCGGGTGCCACCACCGCCCGGCCAAAACTCTCTACTCTTGATACATAGTTGAAAGGAAGAAGGGAAAGGGTACAAACGCACCAATCAGGGGGTACAGGAACGACAGCGATAATGCACTCCTTTAAATAGGTTACTGTGTATCCACACGTTTTCTCGTAACCAAGAAAGGATCTATCACATTACCCGTGGTTTTTGTTCTTCAGGTAAAGTTGTGTTTGTATTACCTTTATTGTTGATACTGCCTTCCTGAATTTGCTGTGTTTACAAATAAAAATTACTGTGCTATACTTCATGTCATATATAGCTTAACTTAGGTAAAGTATAACTATTTGTTATCTGTTTATGGGATTGTGAGAATTGAACGTATAGACATTAGAACTAGACAAACTTTTGTGAGAAGAAATGTTTTCTTGCTTCCTTCCTTACTCCCAGCCTCCATTTTCTTTCTTCCTTTCTTTCTTCTTTTCTTTCCCTTCATTTGTTGAATGGCGGATCCTCCTGCCTCAGCTTCTCCCGAATGCTAGGATTCTAATTGTTTACCCAGCCTGACTCTTAGGAAAAAACAATTATATTTGAATCCCTACATTTTTGTCAGGTATTATGTTCTTGGATAACATTTCTTTTTACATTAGGTTATGTTATTTTAAAATTAGAAATAATAGTACCTTGTGAGATGTATAAAGACAAAAAATTGGCACTTCATATTTTTGTTATTATTTCACTTATGTGTATATGTGTCTATAAATGATAGAATTATTTACTTATTATTGCCTTGTCATCAAACTTGGAACATTAGTAAATGTAAATTCTGACATATTCAGATTATTATTTTTACTTTTTTAAAGTTATGTACAGGATCTTATAGTCTACAATAAAAAAACTTGCCACAAAAGCCATGAAAGTTCATGTGTCTTGGTTACATTTCCCATATAATTTAAAGTATCATATTCTGCCAAAGTAAATATGGAAGAATTTAGTTTGATTTTCCTCATTATAGTCATAGAGATAGGAAAAGAGGGAAAGCAGGTCAATGATTTCACCTGTGCTTCAAACTCAATAGCAATACTTCTTCATATTCACGTAATGCACACATTCTAGTGGGTACTCCTATAGAGTTTACTGTACATGTCTTTTGGGAGAAAGATCATTTCACATAGACAAATAATTATTTCTTTAATTCCCATATACATTTCAATTCTAATCCAGAATCAGTTTAGTCTCATCCTGTGGCTCTGTTCTACATCTGGTCATCTTCCTTAGAAAATAAGTCACTTCTCTGTAAATTATACACATGTTCAGATTTAGTTCAAATTCTACCTTTGCAGAATTCTTCAGAGATGCTTCATATGCGTTGTCCTTTCACTTGTATAGTTTTCAAACACAAACCTTTAAACCAGTAAAATTTTCTATATATTATCTTCCTCCTTAGTTCTTGTGATCAGTATTTGTAACTCACATGTGAAGAAGTGGCAGGGTCTATTTAGTTTTGTGGGAATGAAGGTCTTCCATGTAAGTAATTAAAATGCAGCTTAGATTTTATAAGAAAAACCCACAGTGCTATCTCAATACTGAAAGGGGCACTGCCAATATCAGATGATAATGCTGGAAATGTTCTTGAGCAGAAGCTGAATGAAAGAAGAATACATTTGTTTAAGTTAAAAATTAAAGAGGATAATTCTCTGAAAGCAGAATGATTGTGGCAAGAATTGAGAATTCCATTGAGGGCATGGATTAAAAGTTTCAGCTATATCAATGCAAAATATACAAGTGTGAAGAGTATGAGTGAAATGTGGGGCAGGGTGGAAATCAATGGTAGAAATGATAATTAAGGAGATTTAAAGCCATCTGTCAATGATTTCACCTGTGCTTCAAATTCAATAGCAATACTTCAAATATTTTGATTAAAGTGAATTATTGAAGAATTAAATGATGGGGAAAGAGGCAGGAAAAAACAATGTGTATGATTCCTAATCTGCTTAGATGGGATGCTTGTGTGTGTCATGCTAATGAGTGCCCAGAGGTGGACTTTTATTTTTTTATTATATTTAGAAAAATACTTCACTCAGTTTTAGACATTTTGAACTCAATGTGTGTCCACAAGTTCAGATGTCAGACAGTTGCAGAAGATGTTAAACATATTCCTCTGTTGTTATTGAAGTGACAATTGACCCTGGAAGTCAATTCAGTATGTCAGGATTTGACAAGGCAATTGCTGAGGGGCAGTGCACCTCTAGGATGTCAGATACACAATATCCGGAGAAATTTCCAGAGTTTGTTTGCTCCTTTACTTCTGCTCTGAAACCTCACACCAGCAAAACCCTGCTGCCCTCCTCACAATCCCTTCTACCAGCAACTGTAAGGAGTAGAGTAGAAAATAATGGTAAAACTGTCATGTCATTTAACCAAAGGAAAAATTGTGCTGAACTTTAATTAAAAGTATAGTATACAGAAAATCTTGTCATTTTTATTTCTTCTTCTCACATACAACACATTCCAACTGCAGTTTCTCTTCCCTCCACTTCTCCCATCCTCCTCACCTTCCATCTCCCCCACATCCATGCACCTCCATCTCCTTTCAGAAAAGAGCAGACCTCCCATGGATATCAACCAAACACATCATAACAAGATGCAATAACACTAGGCACAAAATCTCATACCAAGGCTTGACGAGGAGGCAACCCAATAGGAGGAAAAGGGTCCCAAGAGCACACAGAAAGAGGCAGAGACATCCCCACTGCCACACAAAAACCAAACTAAACAACCATAACATATATGCAGGGGACTTACAAGATGTCTTCTAATATGCTTTTTTTTTTGCCTGAGTTTCTTTACTCATCACATGGGAATAAAATTACCATCTTCATTAAGGAAATGTCACACTGATGAAATAAGATAATTTATGTAAAAGACTTGAAATGATGCCTATATGTACTTAAAATATTAAATATTATCTTCATTACCTGGGGAATACATCAACATTGATCAAACAAGTTTATATTAATAGCAGAAGAGGAATGAATGAGGGAAAAAGACTACACAGCAGCGAGATGAGCACTCATCAATGTAAAGAAGCTTTAAGGAGACACTAAGATGCAGACTTATATGGAGGATAAAGTGGGTACCTCCTAGGTGGCTCAGAGTAGTTTTGTTGGAAAACAGCACAGCCTGATTTACATGAAAAAGCAAATAAATCCTGAATGAATACTTCCTGAATTCATCAACAACATGGTTAGTAAATATTTGCTTTAAAAGGTGCTGTTGTGACAACATTACCCAGTAAGTTGAACATACCAATTAGAAAGTTTGCAGTCCACACAGGTTTGTTGAAGCTTTGGATTCCTTTTGCTCCAATTGTACAGATAAGAAAAATAAAGTCCATTTATTTAGAAACTCAGAATTTGATTTTTCCCACTTATGATGTACAATGAACAGATCCCACAGCTCAGCTAAGTAGGGTATGGCAATGTAAGAAAAATAGGATTTAAGTACAGATATAAAAGTACCACAGAGCAATCACTGGAATCCAAAGGGAAATGGAAATGGAAATCTTGTAACTCAATAAACCAGAAAAATTATAATTAAAAGGCCACCAGAAACAATCATTGTCAGTCCCCACTATAAGTTAAATTAAAATTGTGTTACTAATTGAGATTTCAAACATTGATGATAAAATGCAATTTTTTAAGGTAAAGTTATTTTTTTCCTTGTAAAAGTTATTACTTCCAGACAGAATAGGTGTTATGAGTTTTCCCTCAGTCAAAGCAAAGCTTAAAGGCAGATATTTATTCTGAATAAGAAAAATCACAGAAATTTCATCAAGCAGACTGTTATTTCTCTAGGCTTTGATATAGTAAGTACTACGTTACACTTTGTCAAAGCTAAACTTTACAAGGGTGAGTGAAATTGAAAAAAAATAACATTACAAAAAGCTATAATCAAAAGTTAAGTATTTGTTAGCATAATATTGATTTTTGTAACACCTGATAATAGTCTTGGTAAAGTTAGCCTATATCTGTGTTGGTGTGAATTCTGTATTATTATTTAAGAAAAGTAGCATAGAAACTTCACTTTAAGATCTTGGGAATGAGACATATGAGACATGGGTGATTTCTTATACATCATTTTTATCATTTGAAATATCACATATACACACACATATGTGTGTGTGCATCTATGTGTTTATGTATGTGTGTGTGTGTGTGTGTGTGTGAGAGAGAGAGAGAGAGAGAGAGAGAGAGAGAGAGAGAGAGAGAAGGAAGAAAGGAAAGAAAGAAACAAAGAAACAAGTTCAGAAGAAGATACATGAGAAAGACTAGAAGAAGAAAAGGAAAGTTGAGGAAGTATGTAATTATATTTTAATTTCAAATAAATAAATATTTAAAAGTAATGAGCACTGCTTCTTTAATCTCCAAAGAATGAAACTATGTTTTCAAATATTTCAAAGGAATAATAAATCTTTTATAGAGCATTGTGAATTCTAGGAATTTGACAGATGCCAAGTCAATGTTTCTGGGCACACTTCTCTCTCTTTCCATTCCTTATATTCACATGTACAACTGGTCAGTGCCCATTAAACCAATAACTATCAAAGGAACTTCTGGATCCAAAATATTGAGCTGTTGTGTCACTAAAGAGATCTCAACTAATCTGTATTATACTCTAGATTTTAGTTAAATGTTTGAATTACCTTATAAATCTTGGGATATCATTGGTTATTTGGAAGACAACACAAAATGTCTAAATATGTTTGTCCTCCCCTTAAAATAAAATAATATTAATTATTAAATTATATAAAACTTTTGAATAAGAGATCCATTTATTTCATTTGAAGCTTTTTATACATGTTTTAGAATATTTGACAGTCTGAGTGACGCTTCAGTTTGGATTGGTTATATCTTTTGTGAGATTGAATCATTTCTTTAAGTGATTTCAATGTTTGATAACCCAGGGGACGAAATATGTTTCATAAATAGGTTCTTCAGAGTATATTTTTTCTCTGTCTTCTGCTGCCATGATGTTACTCTTGGTAAAATTAAAAACATGAGAATCTGGGAAGTGGAAAACAGTCATGGCACTTTCCCATAGACATCTCCCAGGATGGTGTTGAATATTCAAAGACCCTAATAAACCTTCAATAATTACAATTATTTAAGGATTCTGAGATAACAAAAGACAAATGACTTTTATATTCAATTAATTAAATTCTATACTAAAACTTAGGAATATTTAAACATTTTTTAGCAAGATTAAATCATAAAGTATCATTTTTTTAAAGTCTATGTTCAATTATTTACCAAACCAAATGTGATCTGATAGCATTATTATGTGTCTGAAAAGAAAAATGAAAGAAATTTAAATGGGAGAAAGAACTGGCAGAGGAGATCTGTAGGTTCAAACCTCTGTATGCACCCCCAAAGTTTTCACTTATATTGTAGAGTTCCCATACTACATCATGGTTAAACAGAAACTCCAGCAACTGGAGTGGATTTGTTCCAGTTAATTTGTTTTAAGGTTTTTATTTGTTATGGTAAGAGACAAAAAGCTCTTAACTAATTAAAGCAAAGCTTCTCTTTGTTCAATCATTGAAAAATCATTAAGCCGGGCTTAAGACATAAAAGAAAGCCTGTGTGCCTGTCCAGTTCTAAATAGTGAAGAAGACAAATGAAAAGTTGATTTGAAATCTGAAGCTCTATCAAACACTCCCCCATAAGAAGAAATAATAGAAATAACACCTTAAGCTTGTGGTTATAACATACCACACATGTGCTAGCTCTTCCTGCCCAGGACTTTGGTTGGCCATGTTGTCTGCATTTAGCCTTTTCTGTGTACTTTACATCTACTCTGTCACAGTCATACAGCCTTCTGCAAAGAAAGCTTTATCTGTATCCCAAGCTTCCAGAACACAATAAAGGAGCAAGCACTTCTGCACAAAAGCCTCCTTGAGCTCCTTAAATTGCTTTTTGCAAGGGGAGAATGACACTAAGCACTCTGTAAAGAACAAAAGCAATTTTTCATGCTGTGAAATTCAAATGTTAATTTACCCATTCCTAGAAATACCATCACTCTATATTCAGGAATATCCTGTACTAACTATTTTTGGGTGTAGTCCAGTGTGCCTTGGCCACTAAATATCTTTAAAAGATGATTTATAATTTCTTAGAACACATTAAAAATTAACATTTCACTTGGTAAGCCGGAAAAGAAAAGAAAACAATCATAATCAAACTAAGAGTGTAAGCTGATCTCCTGTCTCTACCCTGATCATTATATACTACTATTTGTTTTCTTAAGTTTTCTAAGGAAAAGAACATCTTTATTTAGGAGAGTTTTAAAACAATACTGCAAGTTAAAAAAAAAAACAGATTTCAGCAGTTGATGAAATTGCCTTGTAGTTTGCAGTGATTACTCAAATTTTGTAGGTGCAATGGTAATTCTTAAAAACTGTATGATGGATGGCATAATATTTGATATAACAGACTTGAAATAAATAGTATCAAACAAAATAACTATATTTTATAAATTTTTTTGTTTTATATTTATGACTCTTTGAATTTTTTAATTCATTACTCATGTTTTTGAATAGTGGAAATTCTGAACTTAAGACCTAGTATTTGCTTGCCAAGTAGGCCCCTCCTGAGCTCTATCCAGAGATTTCTATTGTCTTTATTTTGAGAACAGTCCTCACTAATTGGTCAGACTGTTCGTAACTCACTCTGATGCCAGACAGTAATCAAATATCAGATCTCTGTGACCTAACAGGGTTTGTCTCCCAGAAGCTTTGTTGGCTGCTCACAACCACCTATAACTGCAGCTTCAGGAGGGTCTGATACTTGTAACCTACTAAGCCCCAACACATAAAAATAAATCTTAAAAATCACATCATTAAATAGGTACACACTTACGGTATACAGTGTGATACTGTAAGCAGCCCATGGCTGATAAAAAGTTTACTATAGTGACGCAAATTAACACATATGTATGTGTAGCTGGAGAACTTTTCTCCAGCTCCCACCACCAAGTCCCACCAGTCTCAGAGCCCACTTATAAAATAAACAAACAGACTCTTACATTATTTAAACTGCTTGGCCATTAGCTCAGGCCTGTTATTGTCTAGCTCTTACTCTTATATTTAGCCCATTTCTATTAATCTTTACTTTGCCACGTGGCTCGTGGCTTACCGGTACTTTACATCTTCCTTGTCCTCATGGCGGCTGGCAGTGTCTCCCCCTCAGCCTTCCACTTCCCAGAATTCTTCTCCTTGTCCCGCCTATACTTTCTGCCTAGCCAATGGCCAATCAGTGATTTATTTACTGACCAATCAGCAACACACTTGACATACAGACCATCCCACAGCACTTCCCCTTTTTCTTTTCTTAAAAAGGAAGGTTTTAACTTTAACATAGTAAAATTACATATAACAAAACAATTATCAAGCAAGAATTACAGTTACAATATTAAAGAAGAGATCCTATCTATCTTATATTTGTAAGTTTAAGGTTTTATATCTAACTTATCTTTTATTATAACTAAGGAAAATTGTAAGTATCTAGTCTTTAACCACATCAAAGACCTCAGAAGGATATACTACTACCTGAGAAATGGAGAAGGATATAAGCAACTTTTAGGAGTCTTGTAGGGTAGATGCCATGGTAATCATCATCATACTACACTTCTTACCAGAATTTCAGACAATCTTACCCATTACTCTAAGACTTGCTGCAGAACCTACAGTTAGTCTAACTGAAATTTAACTATCTGCGCTTTCTCACAGTACCCAACAGAGATAACATCACCCCCTAAACAGCAGGAAGCAATCCTAAGAAAACGACGCCCCTTCTCCCTTAGGTTTCATAATTCTCAGGGTTATGGATGATGGTTACAGGGTTGGGGGTGGAAGGAAATATTAAACTCAGTACTCCCAAAAAAAAAAAAAAAAAAAAAAAAAAAAAGGAAAAGAAGAAATGGAATGGATACGTATAAGACATTATGGTAGATTATTGTGTATACTAGTAAACAAATTTAGTAAAATAGCAGCCTTAAATAATTTGCACTGTAATTTACACTGTTATGGATTCTTATATGTTGATACAAATGTAAACTATTTTTATATTCCTGTTTAAGATAATTTGTATATTGATACAAATACAGAACTATACTTGGTATAATGTACATATATTTCTACTCTTATTTGAAATGTTTGTATATTGATACAAATGTAAATTTATATCTGTCATACTTTATGTATGTTCTACTTCTGTTTAGGATATTCGGTATATTGATATATATTTAAGATTATTGTCATATTGTATATCACACTATACACTCCTACCTCTGTTATAACATCTTGTGTATTGTCACAACTTTGAAGTCATCGTTCTTTACCATACACTTGCTTATAGACTGTCTACCTTGTTTACGTGAAGCCTTAGTCCTTAGGTTATTTCAGTAGATAAGACTTGTAGATTTATAGTCACCTATGCTTGTCATCTCTATAGTTACGTTAGTCAGGTTATACAGATTTACAGATACATAGGTCAGATGGACAGGTAATCTTCAAACACTTCATAGACCTAGAGAATATGGCATTTAAATAACTTAGAATTCTGTTGATGCGAGACACAATTGCTCCTGGCTGCACCAATTTGATCCCGAGAGAATGTTGGGCTTCTAGACATTTCCATTTGGAAGTTTGTCTTCTTGGCACAAAATGGCCTACTGGGCAAAGAACTGCCCTTGCCTCGACAGCTGACAGTACAAATGCAATGCTATCCTTTCTGGACAAGCGGGACACAAGGAAAGCGACCACTGTACTCTGCCAAGACAGGGTAAGATGGTCTTTCAGAATTCCTGCTTCTGAAAATGGTCTGTCAGATACTTTAGGCCTGTAGCCAATTTGAATGCACCAACAATGCTGAGAAACATTAGGTGATTGTCCAGGCTGCCAGCTGTCTCGGTCTACTCTCGCAAGATTCCCGAAAGTTGCTTGCATCCATCTACCATTTCTCAGGTACCATTATATTCCTTCTCAGGTCTTTGATGGGATTGAAGACTAGCAGTTATAGTTACAACTTAGTAGATAGAACATATTAAGTATTAGATTCAGGTTCTTTAGGGTAGGACACCTTTTGGAATGATCTTTGTAACATGCCATTTATCTATGCTCTATACTTCTCTGGATTTTAATATGTGTTTCTTGCTTGATATTGTTTGCATTGGTTGTAGTTCCATCTTATCTAGGTCATTATCCCTCATTATTCCTGGACAATATTTGATAACCATTCCTTTGTATATAGTCTTGTATTAGGTTAGAACCTTCTTATTTAGACAAAAAGGGGGAGATGTAGTGGGTAGCCATTCCAGCTTTGTTCTGGAAGTTCCAACCCCCATTGAGACTTCGGCAACTGTCACGCCTACAAGGCGGGGCCAAGGGAGGCGCCTGGGGACCCGAGATCCGGATCGGCGAACGCTCCCTTGGTTCCAGGACGCTGGATGGTGGAGGTAGACAGAGGAGAGCTCCAGAGAACACCGCTGGACTGTGATACACCTTCCCCAGACCCCGCGACCTACCTATCCCTTAATTTGTAAGTTACGCCATTAAATAAATCTCCTTTTAACTACGTGGAGTGGCCTCAATAATTCCACCAATATGTATGTCACATCATTTTACTCTTATTCAACACCTAAAATCTATTCATTTAACACAAACCGCAAATGCTGTATATGTCTTTCCCATAGACTTCACATTACAAATTAAATCTCTGGACAGACTTGTTCTGCATTATCTGCTTACTTGTTACCTCTCAGCTAAGTCTTTCGCTATCCTCCAGTACTCCAGCCCCTCTCAACCATTGCTTTACTGTTCATCTCTATACACGTGTGATTTTGTTGTTGTTTACACTCTACATGTGAGATGTTTCTCTTTCTTTGTCTTCTGTATCACTGAGCGTAATATCTTCCAGGCTCACTCATGTTGTGGTAAGAGATGAGACCTATTTCCCATTTAGGATTGAAAAGGATTGTATTGTGTATACAGACATATTTTCCCACTCTTCCATAGGATCCTTAGGTTGTTTCGACGTATTGACTATTGTGAACAATACTGAAATAAACATGAGAATGTAGAAATCTCTATGAGGTAAGGATTTCATTTCCTTTTGATTTATGCCCAGGTGAGTCAATGCTGGATTTTATGGCAATTCTAATTCTTACCTTTTAAAGACCACCATACTGTTTTCCCCAGTGTTAATTTTAATCTATGCTCCCCAATAACTTACAGAATTCCCCTTCCTTTCTATCCCAGAAAATGCTTATCTTTATATATTTTGATAATAACCATCCTAATGGGTGTGATTAGATAATCTCACAGGGATTTTTATTTGTGTTTCCTCATCAATTTATAAAGCTAAGCACCTCACGAAATACACCATTGATTTTCATTTCTATTTCGTATCAATGTCTGTTCAGTTCCCTAGTCTATTTTTAATGATATGACTTATTTTGCTAATAATTTGTTGTACAAATTCTTCATAAAGCCCGGATGGTTAATCTCCACTGTCATCTGTAGAGTTTGTGAAAATTTCTCCCCAAGTCTGTATGTTGATATTTCATTCTTTGAAACAAAACCTAGGCTTTTATTCTAATGTTCAATTCTTTATTTTTGTTTTTCTGTCTTGTTCTTTGGCATATTGTTCATTAAACATGCCTAAAGCCAATGTCTGTTTGTCTTTGCTCCAGGAATTACATATTTCCATCTTAAATGTAAGTTTGGTTTTTTTTTTTTCTACTTTTATTTAATTCTTCTGTCTGGTCTAAAGAATTTCATTCTGTTACAAGGAGACATCTAGTTTTCTTAACAGCATTGAAGAGACCATACTTTCTTTACTGTGTTCTCTAGGATCACTTGTCAAAGCTGTTTGACTGTATTTTTTTCTAAATTCCATTTTTCTCACAGAGATATTTTAACAAAAATCACATACAATGTCAAGGGATGCCCAAAATCACAAATGATTTAGAATTCCAAAGTCTAGAAACATTCATGAATTAGAGAAATCTTCAACTTCAACAGTAAACAAATTTTGTCTCTGAGCATCTTGCAAAAATGTATAATATGAAAGCAAGAATTTGCGGTTGATTCAGGAATTAGATGGTTCTATCCTTATAAGTCTTTTCCTGCATAGACAACAGTGCTGCCATTTAACACCTGTGATACTTGTGAAAGTTCATAGAGATTTTCCCACACATCCTCATTTACCTTGCGATCAATGAAACAAATTGGTTTTCAAGCTACAAAACATGAGGCATGATTCTCTAAACCTACCTTCTCCATTTCTTACCTCACTTCCTTTCCTATCATGCATTTCTTATCTAGTTTAAAACTTAACCTTCTTTCTCTAGATTGTAGTATCATACAATTCAATTCGTTAAACCATTTCTCTGTTACGTCAGTCAGTGATATTCACCAAGTCTTAGGTGAATTAGGCATGTGGTTTGTTCTACATCCTCAGTGTGAGCATTTGTCAAGCTCAGTTTGATCTGTCTATATCCCATTTTAATCCAATTTTTATTGTTAACTGACCTTTATAGTAAGGATCACTTTTAAGACCTTATAACTAGAATGTTTCACGGAGTGGTCATCAATTTAGTCGTCCCATCTGACATACTCTATTACCCTCTGAAATAAAAATTCTGCTTACGTCTCATCCTTCTTGAAATGCTTCAAATATTTGTCTTCAACAATATTAAGACACTCATACCTTAAACACAATTTTTTTTAGTTTTCTGCATGACAGATATAATCCCCATCAACTTGTTGTTTCTCAGTTAGTTGTGACATTTTCATTTTCCTTTCAATTTCATCTTAAAAAGGGATGTTTCATTAATAAGTATCCATCTTAGCTTTTTGCTTTTATTACTTATGAAACAATATGTTGTTAAGGTAGATTTGTGGATACTGAAGAATAATTATGCCAAATTAATTAACACCTATCATCGTAAATAATTATCCAACATCTTCCTACTCAACATTTTGTCATCTTAAACCACTAACTCTCCATTGTCCCCAAATACCTTTTGCCTCTCTAGTGTAACTTTCAAGGTCCACATGTAAGTAAACCGTGTAATACCTCTCTTCTTTTGCTTGACTTTTTTCTCCTAATATCATGTTCTTTGGATTTATTTATATTGTCTCAGTGACATTATTGCCTACTTTTCTCCAAACAGTATTCTAGCATATATATATATATATATATATATATATATATATATATATATATATATATATATATATATACCAGGATTTCTAAACACTGTTATCATGGATGAATACTTGGGTTAATTATATAGTTTGGCTACTGTATACAGAAATAAGTACATAAGAACAGTGATCTCTTTCACAATTAAATTTTTAAGTCCTTAAGGTACATATGCAGAAATGGGATTACTGAATCACCTAATAACTCTATGTTTAGTGTTGTTTTTCACTTGCTTTATAAAACAGAGTGCCACTATATTATTGAGATTCATCTTGAAGTTGTAGCTTATGTGAGTTTCCTGTCCCAACCTCTAAACAGTTGGGACTCTAGGTTCTGGATACTACCCCTATCTACACTGTGGTTTTAATTTATATAACCCTCATTATTATTAATGTTGAACCCTTATTCATTACACAGTTGGTCCTTCTTGAAAGAAGAGTCTATTTGGATGATTTTATTATTCTTAGAATTCAGGTAATTTCAAGTTATTGAGATGTTTTTGTTCTTCTCAATATTGGTATTAACATTTGAGATGTATAGCTTGTATCTTTTCCTATTCTGTAGGCTTTTTCTTCATCTTGTTGCTTATTTCCTTTGTTCTGAAGAAGTTATTTAGGCAAACATAATAAACTTCATCCATTTTGCCTAGTTGCTTAACTGGTTAAATATCTTCACCTCTTTGTAATTGTACCATACTAATTTCAACATTATACACTTTTAATGAAACTTTGTTAAAATTTACCTAAGTATTCCCAATTACAATAACAAGAGCTTCTCGGGAGATTTTCTTTTACCCCATACACATAGTTGCATCAGCATTGTGGCTCTGTTGTCTTTTTTCCAACCTTAGTTCCAATATAGAATTTCTTCAAAAACTTGAGTCTTTCTTCTCATGATATCGTCCACTCTTTAGTTCATCAGTACCTCCCCCGCTGTCCTAACTTCCCTACTTAGACCTCTGTCTTCACTTTTGCTTATTCCTATCATATTCACCATTGATTGATCCTGATAAAATTAAACCCATTGATTTCACGCTCTTGGTCAGAAGCTTCTTAAATTTGTCTTTTTCATTCACTGTAAAACACTTATACTCACTGTAAACGGGGTTTAAAAGGATACACAAAGCTAGATAACCAGACATGATAGCTCTCTGTCTCCATCGCTTGTAGTATTCCCAAGTCACTAGAATGAACTCAACAAATGTGCTGCTGCTCTGACCAAAATCCTACCTTCCCTTTCATGTTCCACAAAACCTACCTCATGTTCCCCTTATAATACACAACTTTTCTATGTTAAAGTTACTCATATGTCTCTTGCCCCTCTCAAGTTACATAATAAAACTTTTGAAAGGATCAGCGATATATATACCATTTTTCTATGTGAGAAAATGACCAATCAGTATCTGAAATTTTAGATTAATGTGTGTGGAAGGTGAAAATAATTGTATTTTCATCCATAATAAATGAAATTTGGAACATTCAATTTATTTTGTGCATGAAATAGTATTATACACAATTCTACCTCAATTAGTAGATTTTGAAAATATAATTATACATTCCAATAGCTTTTTCCTGTAAGATTTTTTATGAAATAAATCATTTACAGATATACAAGCTACTTACTATAATGAGTGAGCAATTTCTATCTCTGTTCTCAGTCTACTAATTTACTGGCACTATGTGTTGCAGATTGTTTTAATATATAGGTAGTGTGCCTCCATATTACCTGAAATTATACCTTTTCTAAAATAATTATGCTTGAATCTCAGTTTGGCTATTTAGAGAGCAGGTACTTAAATCAGTTCTGCTAATACTGTCTGAAAACAAATTAAGGATGGTTTTATTATTGAATAGCAAAGTTCAAGTCTGCAGTCTCTATGTGCCATTACTTTCATGCAGAGTGCACGGCATGATTCTTAGGAATGAGTATCTTTTTCTGAAAGGTTGGTACAGGGTTATTATACTAGGGGAGAGTCTGGTCACTTATGACATTTTAGCAAATGTGATTGGGGAAAATTTAATAAGACTTTAAAAATGTTTTTCAGAACATATACACTTTTTAGAGACGTCACAGAAGTCATGATTCATGAAGATCCTTTCAACTGGTCTTAACTATGTTGCCAGTCCCCTATTAAAGAGTTTTTCAACGTGTGGGTCATGGCCCCTTTGGGAACTGAACAACTCTTCCACAGGGATCGCATATCAGATACCGTGCATATCAAATATTTACATTACAATTCATAACAGTAGCAAAATCATAGCTATGAAATAACAATGAAAATAATTTTGTGGTCGTGGGTAACCACAAGACAAGGAGACATATTAAAGGGTGGCAGAAATAGGAATGTTGAGAACCACTGTCCTAGTAGTGGCTGGTAGAGGCTGGCAGTGCCCTAGTAATCTCCAAAAGAAATATTCCTCTAGCTTTGAAGAGGATTATCTTTAATGTTATATACTTTAAAAATTGAGGAATTGGTTTTGACATGTTTCTTAAAGTAAAAAAACAAATATATTTTTCTTTGAACATCTTTTCTGATTGTGAAAGAACAGTGCAGAGACTTGCCTCCTGTTTGGTGGCTCTAGCCTTTCTATGCAGGGAGAGGGGACAAGATTCTGAAATAGAGCTCCATTGGGGCCCTGCTCTGCTACCTGCAGTTACCAAACTGTTACCTTCTAGTCAGATTTTAAACTGTTAGAAAATTGCATCAGAGAAATCCATCGTCGTTTGAAAATTACTTAAATTACAAGAGTAGTTTTTTAGAGTAAACATAATAGTACTGGTACCTCTCTCAAAAAGACATTAAGTGAAATAATGCATTTAATCAGTTCATCACAGCGCCAGGCAGAAAGTGAGCAATTTGCAATTGTGTTGTCAAACCTTCTTGGCCTATTTTCTTTTTAATTTTGTCCCTCCTACTTTTCTGTTTTGTTTGTTTGATTTTGTTTTTCATCTAATCCAGTGAGACTCAACCAGGGACAACATTGCCCCCTGGGAATGTTTCACAGTGTCTGAACAAAATTTAGGTTGTCATAAATATGAGAGAAAACTTCCTGGCAACTGATGAGCATGAGGCATCCTACAATGCACTGGATAGCTCCCAACACAGTGCTTATGTGAGCAAACCCACCACTGTATCCAGGTTCAAAATGAGAGGTTACGTTATAACCTTGTCCTAACCTCTGGCCTTTTTCATTTTATTCATCCCATCATGTCCATCTACTGCCACCGGCTTCTGCTTCCTATTTATCATTATTACATTTTTGTCTATTTCCCCTCGTAAAGTTTAAGTAAGCATTAAGCCTTATGTTTTATTTCATTTTGTATGTTCAAGATTTTCCCATGGAGAAAAAAAAAATGACCCTCATCATTTTAATGCTGCTGTGGAGAAAGGCGATCTGTCCGTCACAGGCCCTGAACATCTATGAACTTCCTAGTTGAATGTGCCAGATGGAAAGAGTTATCATCCCAAGACACCAGGCAGTTTTAAGAGCTAGTCAAGCAAATAACTACTTAGGTCAAAGTGATCAGAGCATGCCAACAGTGCAAGTGCTTGCTCCCCAGGAGAGGAAGACTGGCCAGTGGTTGCTGCAAACCATAGCAGATTATAGTCACTGGGACTGGCATTCCTCAGCAGTGCAGCAAAGGGTTGGTTGCACAGCCTTTTTGAGGATTCCTCTTGACACCAAGTGGGACTTGTGGGCAAGAGGACTTTTCTACGCTAAAGCCTATGCTGCTTTATTAACTCTCAAAAATAATAGTCCACCCTGCTCTGACCTACGGGGTCTTTTTGTCCGCATTTCCATCTAGTATGCAACGTTTCCTTGTAGCTACTAGCTGGCTGTTCTATTTGAGGTGGGGATTTTTACTATTACACAACTGGACAATCAATGAAACTGAACATGTCTTCCAGTACTCATCATGTAAGTACTTCTCTGCTTTGGCTTATTTCTGGTTCTGTGAGGCCAGAGTAGGACTCATCATGAGAAACGGATTTCATCGCCATGACAGAATCATCATTGTCATTGCTGCCGCCATCATCAGCGACCATCACAAATGGAGGAGTTGGGATTTAGTACAGACTGCTTTGGCTCCGTATATCCCACAGGTACCCTTCTCACCGTCTTAGGCAGCATTGCTTCGGTCCCATCAGATTCCCCTCTATCTGTGTACAAGAAATATTTCCTAACTTAAAATCTGCTGCTACCTCTGTCTTTACACACACACACACACACACACACACACACACACACACACACACACACACCACACACTAAAATGATTAGTTGTTGCAACTGCAATTTTTGTTTGTGATTACTTCACTGATGTAGCTGTTCTTTCATTCTTTGATTATATTTTTCCTACTCTTATATTTACCTAATTTAGTTATACAGAGTTCACTACTTAATCTAAATTTTACAGATCATTTGAATATTTAAATACATAAGCAGTAATACATCACAAATTGAAAGAAACAAATGTTTGCATATGAACCTATAGCAAAATTCCTTACTTCCTGTTTAAAATTTAAATCCACCTTTGTCCTTTAATTAGTGATAAGAAGGAAAAAAAAATGAAACATGACCCTTGACATGTTTCATTCCTGCTGACTTTGTTCTTCAAAGCGGCTTGCCATAGACTCTTTCCAGAATCAATGTTTTAGAGCAGTGGTTCTCTACCTTCTAAATGCTATGACCCTTTAGTATAGTTCTTCATATTGTGGTGACCTCCTCCCACCCCCGGACCAAAAAATTATTACATTGCTATTGTGTAACTGTAATTTTGCTACTGTTATTAATTGTAATGCAAATATCTGTTATGTGACTCTCAATGGAGGGTCATGGCCCACAGGTTGAGAACCACTGTTTTAGGAGAATCAACAGAGTAGTAGTGTGTCTTTGGGGTGAGTGGACTGTTACTAAGCTTTGTAGGGGAATTGTTGAATCTTCTTTTCACCTCTGTTCAAAGAATAGCATTTTCCCTCTCATATTTGAATAATTGTCAGTTCTAAGCTCACAGCTAATTAGATTATGTTAGCTAACTGATCTGACTTGTTAAGAACAAAATAAAGTTTTAATAATTTCATATTGAAAAAACAACATTTCCAGTTTTTATGAGCTGAGCACTTAATGTATAGTCATGGATGGAAATTTTAGAACATTCAAGGGCGTTTTCAAGAGCCACACGTGGTAAAAATGATTTCTGCATGTCTAGATTCCTGATATTTGGCCAAATGAAAAGACTTTGCCAATCCAGCTACATGTATTCTGCAAATGTTTTCAATAAATAGTAAATTGAATCAAATGATTTAAACATGGAAAACAAGAAAATAGAACTGGAGAAGTGACTTCATAAATGTTACCTATCTGATTTTGGACATCATTGCTATATAAAAATTCCTTTGACGTACCCTACACTGTGTGGAGCTGTTTCTGAGTATTGTAAGTTTTGTTGAACTCATGATCTTTAAGAACTTGGAGTACTCCTATACACTTTGTTCACTTATGCATTGGATTATAGACATTGGTTAAACTTGTGAATACACTTCTTAAACATCAGGAAACTTTAGATGCATAGCTCCACACTACAGACATTTAAGTGCCTAAATAAGTTGGAAAGAACACCATGGTTTACTGAAAAAAATCTTTAAGCCATACTTTTCTATCTGGCATATGGCTTCTAACTTCAAGTTCTCTGCTGTGTTTATTTGACTTGGATTTTGAACCATTTAAGTGACAGTATGTGTTCGGCCGTGTCTAGCACATTGAGAGATAAACGGCCTTTAATCAGCTGGATTATTCCACAGTGCTAATGACTTCCTGGGAATAAGCTAGCTTGCATGGGGTACTATACTAGCTCTTTCTGATTACACTAGAGTACCATTTAGCAAATAGCAGTTGCAGTGGGCTAGATGGTACCCCAGTGTTCTGAGAAAGTTAATTGCAGATTCTTAGGTACCTAGCTTACTCCCATGACCTGAGTGTGAATGGGAAGGCAGGCAATTCAGTTTGCTCAGAGCACTGACTTGATGATGTATTAACTGTTCTAAACTTCTGAGAACTTGTCTGTAAGTGAATCAGTTTCCTCAGTTTGGCTTGCCTTTTAATTCTTGGAAAAACCCACTTTTCTAGGAATGGGGAATGAAAACAATTCCTCTTCTTGCCTCAACTTTGTAGGCCTCTACCATTTCAGCTCTTAGAAAGAATTCCCCTTGCCTTATTTTACAACTGGAAAGATCTATGTAAAGTTTGGGATATTACCATTGATATCAGTATTAATGTTGAAATGAAAGCATGATGCAATGCTTTGATTTTTCCAAGTGTCCTGGGACATTTTAAGCATTTCAGTAAATAAAATCACAGAGTTCATGACCTATGTAGGAAAGAGACAGGCAATTCACTGTGTGATTCCTCTTAAGATATTTAAATTAGAAGAATATGCAATAAGAGAAATGGGGCTTCTAGACCCATCAATAAATGAGAGTTGAAGTAGAGTTCAACCCAGAACTTCATCTCAGTGCCTTTCTCAACAATCATTAGAGAAGTTCCCTTTTGCAGCAGTGGCAGTTATCACAGAGACCTTCAACTGATCAATGTGTCAAGAATAAAAGACTGTGGAGTTCCCAGAACTTAGTGGGGCATACATATGATATCCTTCCCCACAAGGTTCAAGAATCTTAATAGAAGAGGGGAATAACTTCAAGGAAACAATGATTTCTAGGAAAACAATATAACTGCCCATATGAAGTCACAAGAGCTGTGGCAGTACCCTCAAGATCTGTTCAAGATTAAGCCAGACGAAATCCCAGCATGGGATGGACAGGTGGGCAAGTTGAAGCTATTGACAATTGATAGTCTCTGTGAGAGAGTCGGTTTTCTTCAATGATATGACACAAGGTAAGTATATCACACTCCAAGGAAGGCTCCACCCTCCAAGAGTAGCTAACCAACATGAATTTACATGGTGGTTTTTAAAAAAGAAGAAGAAAATAGAGACTTTGGACATGAAGGTAATGACAATGTGTCTGGAACTGTTGGCATCTAAAAATGACAAAATATATTGCATGAGATTTTCAAAGAATTAAAAGAACATTATTTTAATAAATAAGCATTTATAAGGATCAAGGTCAAAGGAGACCAGAACACATAGGCTGCATGCCACTTTTCTTAGATGATATTTTGACTGCTTTGCAATATTAATATTTTATGCTTACCTATGAAAGAAGACTTTTATTCATCAGACAACATTTTAATTACAGAATCAAATTTAAAAGGTAAAATTTAGATGTTAGGACTTTTGAGAAAAAAAAAACAAACAACGAAACAAAACAAAATCAAGTCCACAGATTTTGAAAACAATCTGCCTGGGCCTAGAGCTGTCTAAAAAAAGCAGCAGCTCGTAGGCAAAGGGTGTCCTCTCCAAATAATTGGGAAAATGTTACCTTGCATTCCGTTTAGAGCATTTTCTGGCTTATGAGAAGTCATAGTAAAATTGTTAAACAGAAATGTATACATAAATCTTATAAAAATAATTGAAGGTACTATTGTTGAGGGACCCTAGTTTTTACAAATAACATTTGCTATACTGTTGAATATTCATGTTCAGCCAGATATATAAATTTCCAAGAAAGATGGCCTACCCATCAAAGTATGTGAATTTCCAAACCTGTCAAAGTCAAAATGTCATAAAAATAGTCTTATCCTCTATTTGCACTCAAGTTGAGAAATAATATTTAATGTATTCCTATGTGTATACATGGATTTGTCTCTACACATTATATGTGTGTTCTTGTATGTGTATCTATGTACACTTAGGAACATATAACTATAAATGCATACAAATTGGGAAATAATTGCACAATAATAACACATGCATCTCACATAAATAATTCAGCTAAAGATGGAAGTAAGGTGCTTATGATATTTCAGAATCCACTCTTTTCCTTCTTTGCGTGCATACCCTGTTTAAAAATACATGCTTCCTATTTTCTGACTATGAAAGATATATTGGGCAGCACTTTGAAAATAGGAAGAACTGCCATCACATTTTCTGGCAACTGTCAGGAGTCTATGTTTCCTACCATAAGATCAATGCTTATAAATCACTTGCTTTTTAAGCACGTAGTTAACAGACATCATATCTTAAAACATCACAATATCCCTGCAATAGGAAAAAGAGAAACTGACATTCTCTTCCTCGATAAAAATCTGAAGCCCTTGCTTGAATTACTGAAACATAGCAATACCTGACGAAAATCACCATGATGTTAGAACAACAATTATAACCTAGGGCACAGTGCTCTCACTCCTGTGGCTGCAACTGTTCTTTTAGTACAGTTAATGTCCTTTGCATATTCTAAAGGTGCTTGGACAAGGAACATTTATTAGGAAAAAAGTACATTTTTCCCCTCTAGTGATATACTTCCAATTAATGTGGCTTTCATTTACATGCTCAGCTTCCTTAGATTTAAGCCCCAGACAGATCAAACACACAAAGTAACATTCACCCTATTTCTTCTTGAGTTGTCGTTCTCCAAAGCCCTTTCTTTTCCACTTTGACCAACTGTGACAACACATGACAAACTATTTTCCTTTTGTTTTGCACACCCTCGATATACATCTTTAATCATGTACAGTTTTTTTTTTTCTGGAAACATTATGACATTTCCATGTGATTTTTTTACTGAGTACAAGGACTCTTTTATTACACACACACACACACACACACACACACACACACACACATACACAAAGGTTACCACTGGTGTAGGCAATATTAATATAAAACGTCATGTGTCATTGCTTGGACACTATAGTGAAGCTGCTTACAGCTGCCCCAAGTGTTTATCGTTAGCTGTGAATTAATCTGCTGCTCTAATGTGACATGTTCAGTAAAATGACATGGATCATTGGCTGGTTCAAGGTCTCTGCTGTAGCAATACGAGACAAATAAAAGAAATAATGCTTCTCAGTGTAAAATGTTCCCTAAACCTTTTCTGTAACTAAATAAAGTGAAGAGCTGACAAGAAAATACTACTAACACATCATCATGATCTTTAGCACACAGTAAAGAGTATTGCTACTGTTTCTACACTGAAATGAATTACTAACTCATTAAGTTCAATGAAATATAATATTAAGTTCAATGACTTCTCGGGATGAAATATAACCCTTTATTACTCTATTGAGATCAGTTTTTTTTCTCTTTCCAGAATTTAGAAGTATTTTTAAATTATATGTAGGGTAAATTTAGAGCCTAAACAAAGAGACAGATTGTTAAATATTAAAATTATTTGGAGCATTATGTCTGAATTTTTACCTAGAGGGTTTCCCATAGAAAGAGATATGAGGATTAGATATGGTTTGTGGCCTCCCTCCTGCCTTGAAAGACAGCTCTGTTCTTTCCCTTTGCATAAAAGTTGCTTAAAATTTCTTTTAAAGGAAGACTTTTGTAAACGAGAAAAGCTGTAAATATACTACTATTATTAATCTTGTCTTAGTCTGCTTTCCTTTGTAGCTTTGGAGCCCATATTGTCTCAACTTTGATGAAGAAAACAATCCTGTTCTTAGCAATCAGGATTGGTGTTAATAGTACAGAGAATGACATGATACTAGTGGATATAGTAGCACAGAACCTGGCTCAGCAAAAAAAAAAAAAGCCTAAATACTTGGTGAATCGTTTATAGCATAGTTAACTTTCATTATTATTTGTATTTTCTTTGTAAACCTGTCTGTAAGTTCATCTCTGATTGTTTATTGTTTTCAGAAAATAAAATGTTTTGCGTAGAGGCTGTATAAACACATGACTTTCAAAGAACACAGTCTGATGGGTGCATCTGCCTCTCCTCCCATTCAGCTTCAACTGAGGCAATAACAAAGCGATCTGTGTCATTATGATCTCATGAGAAGTATATGAGATGCTTCCATTGAAATTTCTCTGAAATCTTAATGCAACCATTATGGTTCATCCACTGAAATCATAATCATATGTTCTGAAGCCATCATGGTGTATCGTGTCAATGCATACTAAGGGAGTCCTCGTGCACAGACCATTGACATGATGGACTATAATGGCTCTTTCAGAACTGCTATGGTCCACTGTGCCAATGCATACTGAGGGAGCCTTTAACGCACTGATCCAAGCCTGCTGAGTATGTCTCTATTATGCGCAAGGAGTTATTCATATGACTCATTTGATGAAGAGCTAGTTACTTGATTCTTGTTGATTTTTAATGTCTCACAGTGACACAATAATCAGTACACTTCACAATGCTATAGAATAAAGCTTTTATTTAAGAGTATGGAGCAGTCATAAATCTCGCATGGCACAGGACAACTGACTTTGTCGATATCAAGGATGTTAACACCCTCTAGGGTTTAGCGAAACAGGCTGTAGTATAGTCTCTCACTGTGACCACCCTGGACTTTTTGTTCATCAGCAGTGAAAGCTGTTGAAAGCCCTTTCTTTTCATACCTAGGCAGCACAGCATATCTCTGCTTGTGATTTATTATTGAAAATTCAGAGCCACAAAATGAACTGTGTTACTAAAGTCATTTCTGAGTGAGGAGAGCCTAAGATACATGTACAAAAAATAGTAAAAGTCCTAAAATACAAGAATAAAACATACTGATTTTACATTACTGTGGGAGGAACTAAGTCCTGGAATATGGAGATACTTAGTAATTCTAAAGTTAAGTTTGTCTGCATAAATAAAAGTCCTGTGTTTTTGCAATTAATTAAAATGAAGTTAAGAAATCTAATATGTAGCACTAATTCCAAAATTCAGTGTCTAATAAACATTTGAAAATTTAAAAATATTTTGCAAAGTTTTAAGCCTTGTCTTCTCTTTTATGTAAAAAAGTATCTGGTTTTCCTTTAAGTTTCTTTGCCCCTCTCTTCTCATTTTTCTCATTCTCTTTTTTATTTTGATTTCCCAGCAAAAAAGGATACTTTTTAACTTGTTTTGCTCTCAGCAAAATATTATTCTTCTTAAAGTATTCAGTGATAACTGCAGTTACATATGTATGACTTACTTTCTCATTAATGATTCAAGAACAATACAAAAACAACCGAGCAATATCATAGAAAATTAAAATCTCGAAATCTAGTTTCTTACAACCGAAGTAAAGAAAGGTGCTATATTTAGGTCAAGAAAGCTCATTATGTCTCATGCACAGAATTATCAGAGTTACTGTTACTTTTGTTTGAAAGGCCAGTTAATCAGTGTCACAAAAACAGCAGAGAAAGACAAAGTCAGGCTAATAATGAAAGTAATGCTGTGGATTACACCCATGCCAAACAGTCTCCATCTTCTCTAGCCGACCCACTTCAAGGTTTTTCACTCCACATTTGTGCTAGTTCCTTAAGGACTGAGAGCTTTGATAGTCTGTCCCCTCAGCTGTGGATTGTAGCTTCCAGTTATCATGGGTTAAGTCTAAAAGGCAGAGGGAAAGAGAATTAAGTTACTTCTCCCTCGGCCCCCATGCACCTCAGCTGTGCAGTCTGGAAGTGACTAAGTCCTTGGATGCCAGAAGGGGAAGAAGCTTCAGCTTTTTGGTTCCAAGAAATAAACCCTGTAGTTGATACAGTGATTTCTAGTTATTACTCTTTTCTGGGCTTCTAGGCTCGTGTTCTTAATTTTATATGCAGGGATGCATAATTGTGCATGCTTCTATCACTAAAATGCTTACATTGAAATGTTTTCAGTGGAGTCATCTCTCTTATTGAAACTGTGATCAATACACTAAACAGAATCAGGACTGGCCTCAGGAAAGACTGTTAAGGTAAGTATCTGGAATTGGGCTTCTCACAAATGTAATGGACACAACCATCAATAGTTTGGGGATTTCATACAATTTTGTAACTGCAGAGAATAAATTGCAGTTCCCAAGTTTTATAGAACCTAAAAATTATGCCATAGAATGGTGTAATGGAGAAGAACTAGCACTATTACAAAGACTGAGTATAAAAAGTTAGATAGATAGATAGATAGATAGATAGATAGATAGATAGATAGATAGATAGATAGATTTTAGAATATTAGAATATTTAAAATTTCAACTGTGGCATTTTCTCAGAATCCTAGAATTCCTATTGTAATTGACATACTGTTTTCTTTTTAAGTTTTATACAAGAAGACTGGGTAAAGAAATTGGATTTAGGTAAATTCACTTGCTTGTGATCCTAGAAAGTCCCATGAAAGAACTATCAGTGATTATGGAAGTTACACAAAAATTATATATGTCATACATGGCAACATATACAACACAACAATTGCTTTGTACATAACTGAAAATAAGCATACATAGAACTCTGGGAAACTACACAGAACATATAAGTGAGATATATATTATATATGTGTGTGTGTGTGTGTGTGTGTGTGTGTGTGTGTATAAAACCTACATATGAAGTCACAGTAGTCTTTGAAAGAATCTTTTAAGTGTAAGCTTCCTATACTCATGAGTCAGAGAATGGTTAGGATTAGAAGCACATCCCAATTTCATGGTTTGGAGAACTGAAACCCCAATTAAATGCTCATCTCACTAAGTGTTTTGTACCAAAGTGAAAGCATCAGGAAGATACACAAAGAGCCTGAACCTATACTTCCGCAATCCCACTACTAGAAGAAGAGACTGTCTTCCTCTTCCTCAACTCTTTTAAGGAAAAAAATCCTTCCTGAAAAAGTTTATCCAGGGATTGTTATTTTTCATAAGACCTGTAACCACTATTCTCAATTACTTGTAAACCCGTAAGAAGAGTTAAAGGTCAGCTCTTTGCAGAGAATTGCAGGATTATTTCTTGGAAAAGAGAGCCTATGCTGTAAAGAGATAGAAGATATTGCCTAATGTATGTCAGTAATGAAAAGATCATGTTTCATTGAGACCTATGAAGAAGATTAAATATAACATTAATTTAATAAATTAGTTCTATGTGGTTATCTCCAGTAGGGGACCTGCCATTGTTCATGTTTCCTTGGTGAACAATAAAATAATGCTTATCATCTCCCTACCTTTATCTTGTTCACTTATTCCTTTGCTCCCAAGAGTATTTGATTAATTAATTGTATTCTGGGATCTTTCTCTCCAGCTCTGCTTTCAGATAAATTCCCTTCAACTTATTTACTGAAAAATATTTTTCCACAGAAAAGGATTTTACCAGCAAATAGATAAAAAGCAGCTCAAGTTTATCTTCTACAAATAACTTTACTCGCCTACTTCATGATGGTCGTCAGTATAACAATCAATGGTCTGGTAAGATATAATGTTAACTCTGAGCATAAATAACATTTTATGGTTAAAGTACAGCAATATATTTATACTCACAGAAATTACCAATATTATGATAATTTTGTCACAGAAAAGTAGCTAGCCTGCTGTAATTGCTAAGTGGTTAGTAAATGGTTGTTTATGGTATAAATTAAGGAAAAGCTGCTGTAAGATAGAAATGTTGGCTTCAAAATTCATAATAAACTTTAAATTGAAATAAATAAAAGCTAACATTAATATGTAGTGGTTTCTCTTTTTTGGCCAAAGTAGAGAGGTCTGAGAAGCCAGGAGAGGTGGTAAATATTTTTTTCTCTGTATATGTAAATATTGCAAAAAAAAAAACCTCTATCTTTCTTCTCCATGGAAGGTTGGAGTGGGGGATCTAGTGAATAATGCTAGACCTCCACCAAAAGCACCTTCAAAGAAAGGATAACTCAGAACATACAGCCTTTTTTTTTAAAATCTATTTATTTATTTAGGATACACAAGATTTTTTTTTTGGCATTTCTGATTGAGATATAATTACATCACATCTCTCCTTCCCGTCCTTCCTCCAGTCCTTCCTATGTCCCACACTTGTAATCCCTCCCATGACTTCAGCTCACAAATTGATAAGAAAAAGAATTGTTAGATTATTATTGTTACACACACATACACGTGAACACACGGGCCTGTGTCTGTGTGTGTGTGTGTGTGTTTGTGTGTGTGTGTGTGTGTGTGTGTGTGTGTGTGTGTGTGTGTTCTACTGAGTCCAATACCACCACCAGATATGCAGACAGTTGTTTGGCTAGATGTTAGCAATTCAATTGTTGCCCCGAAAGGGTGATGGGGCTTTTGGGAATGATCCCTTAAATCCTTTACCTTCCACAAGGCTAAAGAATACTTTCCCTTCCCTTCCTTAACTAGAATTCCTCTAGTTCTATTGACAGATTGAATGATAAAGATAAGCTTTTCATGTTAAAAGCCATCCCAAGAAAATAATGACTGTTTGCTGAATAGTTTCGAGAAAAACAATACAATACATTGTTGCTCAGAGATTTGAAACCTAAGCAAACTCATATTCCATAAATGCATTTTTAATTAGTGAAGTCTCTCATACTAAAGAAAATCTGTTTTCATAGAAAATTAATGTGTACTGAACAATCATTTGAATTTTGAAAAAAAATATTTCTTCTGTGCTTAAAATTTCCTTCCATATAACACTGGGAACCTTTCTAATATCAATTGAGAATAAATTAAGAGGGCTGATCTCCAAAATATATAAAGAATTCAAGAAACTAGACATCAAAATACTGAACAATCCAATTAAAAAATGAGCTACAGATCTAAACAGAGAATTCTCAACAGAAGAATCTCAAATGGCCGAAAGACATCTAAGGAATTAGTCATCAGGGAAATGCAAATCAAAACAACTCTGAGATACCAGCTTATTCCTGTCAGAATGGCTAAGATCAAAAACACTGATAACAGACCAAGCTATGCTACTCTTAGGCATATACTCAAAGAATGCTTAACCATACCATAAGGACACATGCTCAACTATGTTCATAGCAGCATTACTCATAATAGCCAGAATGTGGAAACAAGCTAGATGCCCTTCAACTGAAGAATGGATAAATAAAATGTGGTACGTATACACAATGGAGTACTACTCAGCAGAGAAAAACAATGACACCATGAAATTTTCAGGCAAATGGATGGAACGAGAAAATATCATCCTGAGTGAGATAACCCAGACTCAGAAGGACAAACATGGTATGTACTCACTCATAAGTGGATACTAGATGTAAAGCAAAGGATAACCAGAGTACAACCCACAGCTCCAGAGAAGCTATCTAACAAGTAAGACCCAAAGAGGGATGCATGGATAGTCCTAGGAAAAGGAAATAGATGAGGTCTCCATGAATAAACTGGGGATGAGGGGGGACAATGGAGGGTAGGGGATAAAAGATGAGACTATAAGGGAACAGGATGATTGAGCTGGAACAAGGATGGAGTGGAAGAGCAATGAAAGAGATACCATGATAAAGGGAGACATCAGGGGATAAAGAGAAACCAGGTGCTAGGAAAGTTCCCAAGAATCCACAGGGATGACCCCACCTTAGACTACTAGCAATAATGGAGAGAGTGCCTGAATTGGCTATCCCAGTAATCAGATTGGTGAATACCCTAACTGTCATCATAGAGTCTCCATCCAGTAACTGATGAAAGCAGATGTAGAGATCCACAGCCAAACACCAGGCTGAGCTCCAGGAGTCCAGTCAAAGAGAGAGAAAAGGGATTCTATGAGCAAGGAACATCAAGATCATGATGGGGAAACCTACGGAGACAACCAAACCAAATTAGTGGGAACTCATGAACTTTAGACCAACACCAGTGGAGCCTCCATGGGACTGCATAGCAAGACAGTTGTGTAGCTTGATCTGCCTTAGGGGCCCCTGGCAGTAAGATCAGGATCCATCCCTGGTGCATGAGATGGCTTTTTGGAACCCACTACCTGTGATTGGATACCTTGCACAGCCTTGATGCAGGAGGAGGGGCTTGGACCTGCCTCAACTGAATGTACCAGGCTCTGCTGACTCTCATGGGAGGCCTTACCTTCTTGTAGGAAGGAATGGAAGGGTGGGTGGGGGAAGGCTGGAGGGGTGGGAGGAGGGAAGAAGGGGATCTGTGATTTGTGTGTAAAATGAATAACAAAATTTCTTAATAAAAATTAAGAAGCATAATCTCACAAATATATAGATTATATAGTTTAATATTACATTTACTGTTGAAATAAATCCACATCATTCAGAATCCATGTCTTTGGATAGTTATGAAAAAATCATAAAAGGATAGTAGTACTGTGTTGCATCGTTTAATGATGAAAATGAATTATGTAACCAAGGAGGTCAGTTGTGTGACATAAATAAAGAGTGTACTTTCCACCATGTACAAAGGACTATCTATGCAGCTAGTAGGAGACTGAAAGTATTCCAGAGAAAACAATTGAGTCACAACAGTGGAGTTGAACACTCCATGATTCAACTGATAGTTAACTGAAAATAGATACCCCCCAAGTAGCCCATGAAATGATCCTCTGTTAAACAATAGCTCACTGACAACATTCTTGGTACAGTATGCTTAATCATTATGGTGTTATACAATTGGTTCTTATTAAAAGTGAAGCTTTGAATAACCAACGTTTTGTGATTATTAGTATAAAAAACCATTATGGAGAGATTTTTTTCACAAAACTAAACGATGACTCATTCAAGATGTCCCCAGGATGACCAGCAGAGGGAAGATTAACTTGCAGGGATACATTCTGAGACATTTATTATTTTCTTCTCTCTACTGATGCACACCTTTCCTTGGTTTTTCTCTCTTTCATCGTATTCTACCTTTAATACCATTCCTTTTCATTTCTTCCCTCCTCAATCTTTTCTCTTGTACATTCCCATAAACACTGCTTATCTTCTTTCCTCTTTCTCTCTTCCATTAATCTTCTTCTTCAATTTTCTTAGTCACCTTCATCTTATTGATTTCAAATTTCAACCTTTGTTTTGATTGTTGATTGAAAAAAGAGAAGAGAATGAAGTTAATGTGATTTTCTACTAGAGAAATACATTTTCTTATGACAAATTTAAGTGATAAATATTAATGCTAGCAGTGTGATTATATATTCTTGATATTTATTCAATTATAGTAAAGTTATATTCAACATTCTATTATATAACTCATCTTCTCAAATAATAGCTTAGAATCTGGCTAAACTACAGTATTGAGTTTGCTAAGAGACCAGAATATGGAAGTTCTAGCTGGCCTGCTTCTCAGTATTATCTTGCCTGAACAAACTAGCAGATCCTAAGTATTTTGGGGTGATGATGCACACAGAAATACACATGTGCAGGGCCAGTTGGCCTGTTACTGTGTGTAGCCAAAAAAGTCATCTTGCCAGCTGCTGTGTCCAGAGTTGTTCCTGGCAGACTGAGCCTTCCCTGGAGCAGAAGATATTGAAAGACTTCTCCGTGCATATGGAGAGAGTGCTGATAGAGATCATACCATGAGGTGAAGAAAGAAAGTGTTTCCAATTAATTTTCTACTCCAAACCATCACTGAAGAAAGGAACACTTAGACTTATGTCAAGACTTAAGGCATGTCTCACTAAGTCTACTTTTCTATAAAAAGAGAGTTAAAATGTTTAATAAGAGAAAGCTAAATACAAGTTCAGTGAGATGGCTTAGTGGATGACTGCTTGCTGTCAGTCCTGACAACCTGAGGGAAATGCAGGATGAACACAGTAATGGTGGGCAGAAAGACCTGAGTCGACAAAGTTGTTCTCTGATCAGCTGTATATGCATGCCAGGCACTCCCCTCTTATACCTCCTAATACCCACTTCATGCCTGATATAAAAGTAAACTGTTTCTTAAAACGGAGAAGGCTAATCACAGGAAGGGAAGTTCAGATGTAAAAGTAATAAGCAATATATTGTATACATAGGGAATATCAAAGTAAACATACTACCATATTTATGGCAATGCTGATTGGAATTTATGGCATAGTGTGGGAATTTTTGGTTTAATTTATGAATGAGAAGTACAACCTGATGAACTAGAACAGCATTCCTCAACCTGTGGGTCTCAACCCCATTAGGGGTTGGACAGTACTTTCACAGGGGTTGCATAAGACTATCAGAAAACAGAGATATTTACATTATGATTCATAATAGTAGCAAAATGGTGGTTATGAAGTAAAATAAAAATAATCTTATAATTGTGGGTCACCACAACATGAGGAACTATGTTAAAGGGTTGCAGCATTTGAAGGTTGAGAACCATTGAACTAGGAAGTCATGGCCATGGTCTGAATCTAAATTACCTTCCCCCATGTCCAGGCTCTATTTGAACACGTGGTTCTTGACTGTGCTGCCATTTTGAAGGCTATTCAATATTTATAAAACAAGGTCTTGCTGAGCCTTGAAGTTTGTAGCTGGCCCTTGTCCCAGACTGCATCTCTGCTGCCGAGTCAATTATATGTGACCAGCCATTATTGCACATGCCAGCTGACAAGGATAGACCTCTTTTATGTTGTCCTTGCCACCCAGATATGAGAATCTGAAATAATGAGCCCAAACCAACCCCTCCTCCGATCTGTTGTTTCTGTGAGCATTTTGTCACAGTAATGTAAAGTAGCACATTTACCCTTCCATTCATCAGCTCCAGATATGAAGTTGTCCCTCCTTTTTATCGCTTCCTCCACATTTTGCATCTCTGTTTCTCGCCTAGAGGAGTCAAACCCCAATTGCACCAAAAATACTGAGAGTGGGTGAAGCAAGCTGCTTCATTTAATTAGTTAATTGCAGAAAGAGCAAGGGGGCTAAAGATCACGTGACAGAGGCACACCGGTGGGGAGAGAGAAAGCTGAATCAGCAGCTCCATCATCACAATGAAACACACATCATCAAATCATCACATGGAAAACAATGACCTCCATGTTATCTGATAGGGAGTACTTAGTAACACTCTTCTGATTTCCCCCTCAAATAACTCTTCTAAAGCCAGGTTCTGCAAAGGTCCAAATAAATATTTTGCACTCTATTTGCTTATTAAGTTGCTTGTCTGGTCATTTAAATATACACCATGAGCTAGACACTTCCAAAAGAAACCTAACTTTATCATGTAGATTTTAATATTTATGAAGTGTATGCTATACATTATGTGGATTAGAACAAAAATATTGTTGTCTATGTCCTAGGAGATTGTGCTTTTGCTCAAAAAAGCTGTGAAAAAAATGAAGAAATTACTTGTAATAAATTTTCAGGAGAAAAAAAAGTGTATCTTGAAGTAAAATGTGATTTTTTTATGAGAATCACCAATTTTGATGTGTAGCCACGAGGTAGCCAGTCACTTTCATTTTATGTTGAAAAAAAATACACCCATTATCTAAAAAGAAAGAATCAAATATTCAAAGAGGAGAGATGAATGAAGCAAAGGAAATAACTTTTTTATAATCAGTTTATAATTGAAATAGAATTACATCACTTTCTCCTTTTCTTTTCTCCCTTCCAGCCCTCTCAGCTATATGTGTGTGTGTAGCTGTGTGAACACACATGTGTGTCTGTACACACATATATGATACATATAGTACACATATATATAGGGGTTTCAAACCACCATCCTTTCTCCCTGGGCTGTCTGCAATCCCCCTTGAGTTACAGACTTGTCGTGATGTCTTTCCTCACTATAGGCCTTGTCCGAATGAGCATAGCTTCTAAGCAGAAAACAGATTACGCGTGGTGTTACAATTTTTTTAATCAGTTTGTTAATGTCAGTTTTATTTCCCTTTCTATCAAGATTATAGTATAACTTCTCAATTTTATTTTTATGAACAAGACTCCAAGTTTTAAATAAATTTTCTTAAATGTTTTAGTAGCATTCATGCTTGTAAAATATTTCACCTACAGTCGTGGATTGTAAGTCCTAAAAATCAAATAATTAACAATCCAAATATGATGAATTCACGCATTCTCCCATTGTTCATAGTATGAAGATAACTCTCACTTTAAAAAAATTAAGATCACAGAAATAAATCACTCACTTGATTAACATAAGGTTACCAAGCTAGTAAACTTATTAGATTTATAATGTGTCAAATTACCTTGAACATTAAATATTTTAAAATGTGTAATATACAGGCCTTTCCCACACTTATGCAGAGATATAACAGCCATTTTTTTACAAACTTCTCTAAGAGAAAGATTAAAATTCTTGTACCTTAGGTGAACTAAGTTTCTCAATCAAAAGGTAATGTATCTGACTGGATTTAAAGCAAAATATCCAGTCCGATATATTGTCTTCAAAAGTCACACTAAATCTAAGAACATTCATTGGAAACTTAAGAGGACAAAGTTATTCAATGAAGTAGTTAATCCCCTGCCCCCAAAAAACAATTAATGTAGTTATATAGAAATCAGAATTTCCATAAATTATTTTTAGTATTCTGATAACATCAATGTTGATTAAAAAAAGCATGTAGAAGTAACATAAATATATATCCACAGATGCATGAATTGACAAAAAAAGCTCTTATATTCATGTATACAATGGAACATTCTTTTTTAAAACAATGAAGTCCTATCACATGGGATATGGAGTAATGTCTTTGAAGACATTACACTAAGTGAAATAAATCGGTTTCACAATAATGAATACAACATGATCCTATTTATACCACACACAGGGAGGAAACAAACATTTATAAACAGAAAACTGGGATAGTAGTTGCCAAGTATTGAATGAGGGACCTCAAAGAGCTGCTATATAAAAGGTGTTAACTTTCAGTGATTATATTACAGCCTTAACTGAACAAAAGTGCTTAGTGAGTGTGCTTTAAACATTGCTGTAAGAACAGTTTTAATGCTAAGTGTACTAGGTAGATAGATAGATAGATAGATAGATAGATAGATAGATAGATAGATACATAGATACATAGATACATAGATACATAGATAGAAAAACTAATTTCACATGACTAAAGAAGTTTTACACCAAGCAAACAACCACATTACACTAACAGAATTTGAAATATTGTCTCAGTTGAGTTTGGTTTTACCTGTTTTGTTACCTGAGCTTAAATGCTGAGGTTTAGATTTGGAATTGAGAGCAGCCAAATAAATTTTCCTCATGCTTAGATTAAAATTCTTAAGAACACTAGTTATTAAAATGCAGCTAATTCTCAACTTTGAAGAATATATTTGACAAATCAATAACTTCTTTCTAATCTGTTGTCAACATCTTGGGTGACAAAATTGGTGAGACCTCAGCCAGGCCACTTTCAACAGAAGGTTCCAACCAACCAGCTTGCTTTCTGTTTTGTGTTTGAATCCATTTCATGTTCTTTCCCTGTTGGAGGCAAACAAGACAATGATGTCAGAGATACTTGGTTGGGTTCTTTAGTTAACTGCATGATTCTGTAAATTCCTTCCTTTTCATAAGCCAATTTACAGAGTTTCTGCAATTTGAAACTGGAAGAACACTCACTCAGGAGATAAAGAAACCAATGAAGTGAGTTTATAAGGAAAGGGCTTAGCTGGAAAATGAGACACAGGAAATTACAGTGTTTGTGGAGCCAAGAACGTTAAAACCCTTTCTCAACATCTGAATTTTTTACTGGTTCCCATAATCAAATATACCATAAAAGGAAAAGAATTTAGGGGAAACCTAATTTTTTTGCATTTTTATGTATTTCAGAATATTAAATGTTATGATAAAACCTAATTGCATGTTTTCAAGTAAGTTTTTAAAAACATGATTAAATTGTTTCCAAGTTTTGTCATGTATGTATTTCTTTTTTTTTCTTTATTAAAAAATTTTCTACTCACTCCACATACTATCCACAGATCCCCCTTCCTCCCTCCTCCCCCCCCCAGCCCTCTCTCCCAAGCCACCCCGCATCTCCACATCCCCCAAATCGAGGTGTCCCATGGGGAGTCAGTAGAGCCCAGCACACTGAGCCTAAGCAGGTCCAAGCCCCTTCCCACTGCAACAAGGCTGTGCAAGGTGTCACACCACAGGCACTAGATTCCCAGAAGCCTGCCCATGCACCAGGGACAGATCCTGATCCCTCTGCCTGGGTGCCCCCCAAACAGCTCGAGCCAAACAACTGTCTTCTGTAACCAGAGGGCCTAGTCCAGTCCCATGGGGGCTCCACAGCCACCAGTATTTCTTAATACATATATTTCTTAATATATATACATATATATATGTATATATATATATATATATTCATCACAAAGGTTTAAAAAAGATTTTATATTTATTCTCTTGTGTATGCATATAGGTGTGTGTCTCTGTGGGTTTATGCATGTGAGTGTAGTCTTAGAGAGGCCACAGGATAATGTCAGACCTCCAGAAGGTGCAGTTACAATGCTTGTGGTCTGCTTCATGTGAACCGAACCTATGTCCACTCTTAGAGACATCTTCCCAATACCATCATAAAGTAAATATTGAAAAAAGAAATTAAGTATTTTGTTGTTTTTAATTTTAACAAACCATTCTTTGGCTAAGAATATTAAATTTATACTAAGTTCTTAACTTTCCATTATCAGTATTTGTAATTACAAAGCACAGTAATATTAAATTAATGTATTCTATTGGTGTAAATACAGACATAGAATTGCCAAAGTATTTCTTACATTTTAATTGCATTTGAGTTTATCCCACTTCTTAAAAAAATGTATAACCATTGCTGTGGGTTTTTAATTTTATTCCTCCTATAATTTTAATCTAGAAATCCACCAAAAGCCAGGTATTAATAGTTTTGTCTATAGGGTGCCGCTTCTGGGGAATAGTTTTGATGTTACACATTTCCACCATGACATGAGGCCTTGCCACAGGCTTAAAGCATTAGGATCTACCAGTCATAGGCCAGAACCTCCAAAGTTATCAGCCAAAATGATCATTCTTTCATTAAAGAAAAAAATCAGATATCTGAAATAATTTCATATGGCATAATGAGAAATATTTGGAAGATTTTAAGGTTGGGCTTAAAAGAAGCATTCTAAAGTGAAATTTAAGGTGAATATGATTGCTTGTGCTGGTAAGAAGTCTAATTCTTTGCACTGGGAAAATTATAAAAGTGCCTGGAGGATTTTACAGATAGCACCAAGGTCTCCATAGATCCCATGGGCTATTTAGAAATGCAAATTCACAAAGATGTTTTAAAACTTTGCAAGGCAGACCTTTGAGGAAAGGGTCCACCGTATCTAGCTTACCCACATCTGCCTCAGGAATCCTTTCACTAGGATTTATTTTCTGTCATTCAGAGCTGCTGCAGCTGTGGTTGAAATGGCCCAGGTACAGCTCATGCTGGTAGCAAACAGTGGCATGTTCCAGGTGATGCTGGTTTGGCTGGCATGGAGAATCCAAGAATTATGATATCGTGAGGGCTTCCACTGAGTTTTCAAATGTAAGCCTAGGAGACAAGATAAGCTGTCTTTTGGAGTTCCTGCAAGCAGTCCAGAAAGGGGCAACATGTGGTGTTGTAGAAGTAAAGCTGAGGCTGCAGTGGAGACATCCAGGATGTAGAGGTGTTAGCAACATGAACTGCTCATCAGGCTACACTGTGAATAGTTGAACTAGCCCTGGAGCATTGCCATGTAGGATACAATCAACATGATCATGGAGGCAAGGTTGCTTAAGATCTTGGGAGCCCATTTCTCCTCAAAATGTGCCCCATGTGGTGGGCATGAAAACCTTGCTGGGTCTAGTTCTTATCTGGGTTTAATAAGTCCAATCTCTCTTTTCTTTGTCTGTTAGTCCCTTCAACAGTGGTTGACTTTAGTTTATGTTTATTCTGCCATTATCATTTTGTATGTGTTTTTTTTACATTTAAATGCAATTAAAATGTAAGAAATACTTTGGCAATTCTGTGTCTGTATTTGCACCGATAGAATATGTTAATTTAATATTATTGTGCTTGTAATTACAAATACTGATAATGGAAAGTTAAGAACTTAGTATATTCTTGAATATTCTTGAATATAACTTGAATATTCTTAGCCAAAGAAAATTGTTTGTTAAAATTAAAAACAACAAAATACTTCTTAATTTGTATGTATGTACATTTGTAATTGTTTTACAGAAATCCACAAATGAATACTGTAGGATCTTCAGATTTAGATTTTTAAAGCTACTCGAACAGTTGAGACTACAGGACCACTTAGGGTTGGACCAAATATTTTTGATGGTGAAATGGGCATGGGATTTTGGAGGTTATGTATAGAATGATGTAGCTCAGATGTTGATATTAGCCCCAAGCTTATGTATTTAAAAGGCTCTGAACTGTGGTGGTGCTATTGGCAAATGGTAAAACTAGTGAGAGGCAGGTCTTTGTGCAGTCTTTATTTTATATGAGCCTTGTCCTTGAAGAGACAGTTCTAGAGGGAACTCCACATGTTCCTGTTTCTCCCAATTTGCTTTCTGGCTCACCATGTAAGACAATTTGCCCTCTCATTCTCCAGCTATGATTGTTGCATTGACAAAGCCCCAAAGAAATGGAATCAACTGTTCATGAATTGGGAAGTCCAAAACTGTGAGCCAAAACATGTTTTGTATATTATTATCACAAGTTATACTTTTGGAAAGTTAACTATGACAATTCTTATTACATTCATTTGAAAATATTGTTTGTCTTTCCTTTTAATTTTTATTATATTGGTGTATGAACTAATGGATATTTTTTTAGAATGTAAAATAGAAACCTAACTCAATCTTTCTCTCTAGCAAGTAACATTTTCTTTCTAATCTCACATACTTAAGACCTCCAGAAAAGTTTACACATTCACCTTACACATTTTACAGCACATTTCACAAATTCATACCTCATATCCTTAACCTGGCTGATTTATACTTATTATTGTACTAAAGTTTCTGCATGGTTCAGCAAAATTAAATACCTATGGAATTTTCAAAATTATGTGTTTTCCTTTATAAAATATAATTCATAATGCATTAGTTCAAAAACTGTATGTTTTATACCTTTTAACTGAAGTGGAATAAAATCAAAATCCTTTATTGGTCAAGACATTAAATATGTTCTTACTGTGAAAAAGTATATAGCATTAGATGGTTTTCTTGGTGGTAGAATTTGGACCATACTTTTAAATTTGCTTAAAGATTATTCCAGCATCCCATATAGTCAAAATGTAACATGAAAATGAGCATAAGCATATTCAGTCTAGATTTCATAAAGATTTATCCTTTAATGAACGTTTGAGATTTTAGTGTAGTGTCTTTCATTTTTATCAGTGATTCTGTTATCTTTCCTAATTAATACTATGTTATGATTTTCCCTGTGATGGTGATCTGAGAGGACAGTTAGGAGCACTTTGCCGGTAAACCATGGGGCATTATTGAGGTAAAGTTTAAGCAGATGTATTTTTGACTTATTACATGAAATTCAGTCTTACCTTTAGCACTTGTTATGAATTGATTAGTGATAACCCTAGGTTAAAGATACTTCTTTGAGTATCCTTATGTAGCAGATACCTAATTCCCAACAGCACAGTGAATTGACCAGAGGTGAAGGAAGAGCAACAGCAATCACAGTGATGGACTGTGAGTATGCCCTAGCCCTCTTCTTTCTGGGTCATACCTGTGATACAGACCATTGCAGATAATCTCTCAAAAGAGAAAAACAAAGGGACCCAGAATTGGCAGATGAACTTGAAGTTAAGAAGAGGGGAAGGCCAAGCTCAGCACAAAACTTAAAGCCCAGATGGATGGAGATAATGCCTGTCCTTTCACTATCTAACCACAAGCATTTTATAAACTATCAGTAGAAGAGATCACAAGTGAGAACTGATGAGTCAGTATTAAGTCTCAGTATGCATCATGGAGGAGGGTTCCTGACAAAATATGATACTCACAAATGCCCAGTCCAATAGATGTTTTAAAGACTGTAAATTGGAAGAAAAAAACGAGCAGTAACCTAGAGTTCGTCGTACAAACTAATGTCTCTTGTTTAACAAATCAATAAGAATGCATCTTTAGGAGAATTTGCTACAGTATGTTGAATATCACTGGATTATTAATTTTAAAAAAGCAACTTCCTCCCTCCTCATTTCCTATACTTATAAATCTCAGACTTTCTGTTTTGTAAAGTATAATTTAAAATAAGCTTTTATATTAGGAAAAAATACAGAGGGACTGGAGAGATAGCGAGTCATTGAGAGTTTTTGCTGTTCTTTCAGGGGCCAGATTTCAGTTCAGTTCCCAATACCCACATCAGTGTGAGGGTGCTTACCATCAACTATTACACTAGCTCCAGGGGATTTGACTCTATTTTCCGCACACTAGTGTATACACACACTATAATTTGGGGAGATGTTGAATTAGCATCTGCCATGGATGAGCCCTCTTATAGAGTGGTAAACACTGAACAAAGAACATAAATGAACTCAGCAGGTTATATTTATATATATATTTATGTAATATATATGAATACATTTTATAATCACTAATAATCAAAGGAGAACAACTTGGTATTGTGAAGGGCATTACAGGGAGTTCCAGAGATGGTAGCTGGGGAGGCAAGAAGGAGGAAAGGGGAAGTGATCTAATGTTATTTCAATTAAAAGCATGATTTGAGAGATAGAGAAAGTTACTTGGGGCAGAGAATAGAATATTAGTCTAAACAATCCATAGAAATACTCCTGATGCTTAGAGGGAAAAGTCTATTGCTAATTGTGGCATTTTATATGACATTCCACTTGGTGGATTCATATATTCAATTAAGAATCTATATAGGCAGGGTCTTTTTTGATTTGGTTTGGTTTGTTTATTTTGTTTGTTTGTTTCTTTTGGGGGGGTTGTATTGTTTTTTTGCCTTTAACTGGAATAAGGAGAGCAGAGGTTACAAGCCCCTTCCTAATAGGGGTTATTGAAATTGGGGGCAACACTAATGACTTCCTTCTATCCTTGTAATCATGCTGCTCATTGTTTCTTTTCATTTTTATAATGACCTTAAATTTCACAGAAAATTCTGTTAGCATCGTTTATTCTTAGGATGTTGTACCTTTTAACATATATCTGTTTCTTTCAAACTGGTGGATGCTGTTCCAGGAAAAGTTTAGGAGCCCAGCATTATTCCTGTTTCTATAATTAAGGTATAATGCTTATACCTAAACCATAAAAACATTCACTCCAGAGTCCCATCTCATGGCCACATTTTTAGCATACAGCTATCCAAAAAAGCTTTTGGGCATATTTTATTTATATACCTATGCATACAGAAATGTGTTCAACATATTTTTTAAAACATCTTACTGGAAGTCATAGGGCATTTTTTTCAAGTTGTTTTTCAGTCAAATATTTAAATGAACAATATCAGAGAGCTTTAAATGCATGTGGTTCATGGATCATTTTAAATATTTTATATTATTTTTATATTTGCAAAAACCTTCCTACTTTCTATGGTTGGAATTTCTCAATAAATTTATTAAATCATAATAAAAGATAAATTTACAGTAGAACCCCCCCCCAGCATGAAAATAGGGCCTGGACTTGCACATCAAAATTAACAAATGAAGGACACAATTTCTAGGACAAGATTGCAAGCCATTCCTCACTTGAGAACCCTGTAAGGAACAGAGCATGCAAGGGGAAAACCAGGAACATATATAAACTTGGAAGAGGCAGGTGTTATGTAAATATCCTCTAAGGGGGCATCGCTTCTTAGATCAGTTGGCCCATTGGTTTCGGGGGGGGGGGCTCTTTCTCAAACTCTGTTGCCCTCTCTCATTCTTGGAAGAGTTTCTCTATTCATAACAAGCTGTCTCTGTTTCTATTTTAACCATGTGTCCCTGACTAAATCCTTTGCCATGAAGAGCCTTCACTTGGGTGATCTTCTGCTTGGCACTCCTAAGCACGCCTTCTCTAACGCTCTGGACCTTCTCACCATTTCCCTGATTTCTAGGCCTAATGTAACAGACATGAGTTTTCTTCTATCTTCCTTTCCTCCTGGCAACAACTTGTACTATCAGCTTGCCTGTACTACATTTTAAAAATAATAAGTCTTTATTTTGAAATTACCCTTATACCTTTTCCCCACTTCCCTTCTTTCTCTCTTACCATTCCAATGCATCCTCCCTTACTTTTTCTCAAATTCATGGCTTCTTTTCCTTTAGTTATTGTTGCATTCAATTGTTCTACTGCTTATCTCCAAATCTTGATACGATTGTCCTCAAGCTTCCTTCTCAGTCTATTTTAAAATTATTTTATTAATGATACTAAGAACTCAAAACAAGGAACCACAGTTTCTCTAATAACAATTACATTCAATTCCCTCTCTTTTTCCCTAAATATGGTGGATATATATGTCATTGACTTAAACAAAGTGCTATTTACGTATAATGCTCCTATTTGTTGATCATTTACAAAATCCCAGGCATTAATTTTGTTAATTGATAATTACCAAGTTTTATTATCATACTAATAATATAAAATATGGTTTATTTATTATAATATATTGTTATTTCTATGGTATACATAGAAAAGTGATGGAAGACAGCACTTATTCAAAACATACAGCAAACTCGTGATGTAGCTTACTGGTAGAGGGCTTGCCTACAAGGAACTATGTCCTGTTTCAATCCCAGTATGCTTGCACACACACACACACACACACACACACACACACACTCACAACTATGCACCTAGGAAGTGGTAGGATTGTTATTGGGGGTGTGGAAGTCCAACACTTACAATTCTATTGTCATATTACTGATATGGTTACTTTTCAAAGATTGTTTTTTGTTTTTCCAAACACAAGTCTCTCCTTCATAAAAAGGAAACTATTAGTTTTGAATCAACTGTGAGTGGTCAATTTCTATCTTCCTAATATATTTGTCATTGCTATTTATAACAATGTTAACACTAACTCAAAGAATTAAGTCTTCCAATGTCTTTATCTTTATACTGGCACAATAATGGGGAATGGTTATGAACCCATCATTGAGGGAACTAAAATATGCAAAAAAAAAAAAAAAACCAAAAAAACATTTTAACTCATCCAAAAGAGAGAGGTTTGGAGTCTACTAGCAGATACTGAGATGAGGAGGAATTATTTTACAAGCCTTGTTTCCAGATAAATATGAGAGAAACACATGAAGGTTTGCTCATGACTACCATTGTTTTTTTCTATCCAAGAAGAACGGATGCAATAATACAACTGGCACAGAAAGAAAGACATCCAAGGAAAGACAGCCTAACAGTTATCTTTTTGTTTATAGGTTGGAAGACCTTAGTTTATTTATATTGTAAATATTTCTTATGGAATGTTCAATTGTGTGCCTGTCTATTAACGTCACAGTCCAACTTATGGACTAATATTGCTTAAAGGAATGTAATAATTGTACACTATTTAAGTGCAGTTCAAACTGAGTACCATTGTCTTGCTGTTTTCCTATAGATTCCTACTGCCAGAACCTGTAGAGAGAGCAGGAGACAGCAATAGTCTAGTGTTCTTGGAAATCTGCATGTAGGAAAGCAAGTAAATGCATATTCACTGTGTGCGTAGTTCATGAAGTGCTGAGGACAATACGAGCCTCAGAGGAAATGATTGTTTCACAACAAGGAACTCATGCATTTCAAATTGCTCGACACCTGGGCTTGAAATAGGTCCATACTCCTGTTGGTTAATGCTACTGCTGTAGTACTGGCAAGAAGACTGACAGCTTGCAGGGGCATTCACAAAGTCATACAGCACGTTAATTCTGGTAATGTGTCCTTTTTTTCTGATTGGCATGAGTACAAGAAAGAAATTGGCCATATCTTCCTGATTCTGCATCTGGTTACATGGCACAAAGAGGAACTAACTCCACACTGAGTTTATAGATTTTAAATTCCCATTATTTTTCCCATACAAGTTTGTTTTGTTGGGCATGTATAAAGAACAGATATTACATCATGTATTATTTAGTTTTCATTTTCCCCATTAAACTTTAGGATTATTCATGTCCTTGTTTTATTTTGTTGCCTTTCCTTTAATGCTATTCTGTTAAATCTATAAGATTATAAGTGGTACTGCAGAAAGGTTAAAAATCTGATACTATTACATTGCTACCCATAGTCTTCCAAAGAATGTCAAAAACTTCCCAAATCTGGTAATCACTCTATTTCACCTCTTCTGTGTTCAATGAAAAGTTTAATTTAAAAAAATAAAAATCTCTTTAATAGACAAATAAAAATTGTATGTATTCATGGTATAAAAAGAAACCCATTACTCTTACCTCTTCAGTATTTTCGAACAATGTTTTACTACATTGAGTACAACTACTCAAAGCTATATCAATACACATTCTTTTTCTCACATTATAATTGATGAATATATATATATACATATATATATATATTTCTTATTGAAATATATAGTTCTGCCAGGTGGTGGTGTTTCACACCTTTAATCCCAGCACTTGGGAGGTAGAGCCAGGCAGATCTCTGTGAGTTCAAGGCCAGCCTGGTCTACAGAGCGAGATCCAGGACAGGCACCAAAATTACATAAAGAAACCCTGTTTCAAAAATAAAATAAAATAAAAAGAAAGAAAGAAATATATAGTTCTAAGTCTCTTTGTTTCTACCTTCTGCCTCGATTATCTTTCTGAACTTATAGCCTTACCTAAGCTGTATTTAAGATTTATTTTGTTTACAGATCAATAAATGTCCACTGTATATAAGTAAATGGATGAAGTTGGTAAACATTATGCTGAGTAAAGAAACACAGACCCCAAAGGACTAATGTCATGTATTCTCATTCATATATGGATTTTGAGTCTTATGTTTAGACTTGTGTATTTAACTTGGAACATCTAGGAAATCTAGGAAAGGGACCATTAGTGGATGAGGGGGAGAAAGATTTTAATGGAAGGGTAATAGTCAAACACAGGTGATTTGAAGGGGAAATGAGGAATAAATGGGAAAGAAGTTTAAGTGGACAGAGAGATGCAAAGAGAAAGTAGAGTTAGAGGAATGAGAACTAACAATAAGGGTGTTTAGAAAAGCCACATGGAAACCTACTACTTTACAGAGAAGAGTTTAATTGAATTTCTCTGCACAGGAGGTTATATTCATACTAGTAGTCACAAGTTCCTAAATAAAAAGCCTAGTATCAAGTATCAGATGCATTCCTTGAGTTGCTGCTTAGAACTGCCCCCAAAGACCATCAAAAAAATGCAGGCTATTGTCATTGCTCTTTGTGTCCCACCAGAACATGATGTGAAGATTTCACTGCCAAAGATACCACACACATTGATCTCAGGACATGGAAAAACCAATTTGGTACTAACCAGAAATCTTCCTCCCTTTTCTTGTACTACTGGGAGTTGCTATGTAGCCTACTTGGGGAAATAAATTATCAACAATATTATCCAGCTCTGAAAATTTTGAACTGTAATTAATGACCAGAATGACAATATATACCGGTGGGCTCAATAGTGGCACGAATGTTATGGGGTAACTAGGTACATTGTAAATTGGATTTAAGGAATACTCCACATGGAGAGAACACATGCTTGATACTGCAACTCTAGCCGACAGCTCATGACTGGTGAGCTCAAAGACCCCAGGTGTGAACTTACTAATATTATTTACTGAATTGACAGAGTATCAAACTACCTCTTAAATTCATATCTCTAATTGTAGTGTAGTGCAATTCCAGACTTCATTAGAGGAGTTTCTTGGTATAGTGGAAGATAGTGAACATAGAAATTCATGACTGTCAAAGCGGAGAGGACAAACGTCAGGGAAGTGCTCAGCGATGAAGAGGACATCGATATCACACCTCCTCCCCAAGGTTCAGAGACTATTATTTAAGTGGGGCAGAAAAATTGTAAGAGTAAAGGGTCAGAAGAACAAGAGTAAAACAGTGTCTTCTGGGAACTATCGGACTAGTAAATTCCTGAACTCACAGCAGCTATGATTGTCTGCATGAGACCTGCACCAGATCAGGCCAGTTAACCACTTAACATGGAATGGGAAGGGCTTTACAAGCTGTAGCTTATAACTAATGAGCTATGGATACTCGATGGCTTTTGGAGGAGAGAGTCAGTTTTCTTTAAGAGTATAGCTCCCAGTATGTCAACCTCACACCAGAGGATTGGCTCCCAACCAGAGTATATGGACTTTACAAATTGGAGTTAATGGGTTAATAAAAAGAAAAAAGAAAAAAGGAAAACGTGATATTGGGGGAGGTAGGGAGGTCAGCATTGATCTAAAAGGAGCAAGAGCTAAGTGTTAGTGGTGAAAATGGTTAAAATACATTGTATAAAATTCTCAAAGATTTAATCAATGTATTTTAGTAGAGGGTTAATTTTGGATGTTATGCACATTATCTTTGTTATTACTGGGCAAGAAAAAAAATTGAATCAGCTAACTATAAGTCAGAGATTTTTAAAAAAAAGGAAAGAAAAACAACCAATGATATTCATCTGAAACCTTAGAGAAAATCTGACAGCGTACTCTCTATAGCCATTCATATGATATTTTTTGAAAACAAGCCCTGTGCTTAATCTGTTATTTGGTTTCAAACCTGCTTTTGATCCATTATTCACTTTGAAATTCAACCTTTGTTCAGGCATTCACTTTAGCTGTATATTCTAAAATTACACCCACTGCTCCGAAAGATGAAACCTTGCAGATGTAGCTTTTTCTTAATTTCCCACATCACAGAAATACATAAAAGCTCATAAGCTAACAAAGTCAGCTGATTTGAAATTTACACCAAAGATGATAGAAAGCTACTTGTGTATTTAACCTATTTATAGCAATAACAGAGACTAATAATTAAACAATATTATACCATTTTAAAATACTTCCTCAATGAGCAGTAAATAATGGTTAATAGCCATTGTTGATGTGTACTGCACAGTCTCACATAAGGAACGCTTAACTGCTTGACAACAGTATAATGAAGACAATAATGGTAAAGCTGACCACAGTATGACCGCTGGGACTTAAATGCCTAAGTTTATGTATCTCACCATGTGACAGCTAGTCAGGCTGGTTCAGAAGCATGAGAATGGCTCAGTTATGGATATCTGGATGTTCAATGGATGTGGGCCTCTCAGATGAGCCAAAGCCCTGGGGCAGCTAGAGTTTAGGTAATCCTTGAGACTGGTTTTCCTCAACTCTTCCTAAATTTTACAAACAGTAAATTAGTTTATTTCTTTCTTAAAAGTGAAATGGGTGAAAAGAAACAAAATTATGACAATAACACTGGGAAGAATTACTCCTTAAAGTAACCAAGTGTAGCAATGAAGTATTCGATCCTAACTATATGAGAGCAACAGTTTGGAAAAATATTACAGTCTTACAGTAATTTAATCTACTCTAATAATCTTATTTAAATGACTTTGTAGTATTTCTCTTTTCATGAAACATTAAATTATAATTTTTAAGAATATTTAAATATTCTCAGTGTTATTAAAAATCACATGGTGTTGATCTGCAAAGCACTTGTGGCTTCAGCATCTTGTCCTAAGAAATTCTCTAAAAATCTCTGGACTATTTTCCTTTAATCATGGAGGAACATTGGCTACAAAGGGATTTCAGAATGTGAATTAGGGTATCTCACTCACAAATGGTTAATAGTCCCAAATCGTATAAGATATTAATCCATTTTGCCAACAATTCTGTTTTTATAAAAGCCACAATTGTTAATATTACTTAGTTGCACAACAAAACTTATTTATTCTGTGAATAATAAAATTTATTACCTGTGAATGCACATGCACATTCATTCATGTGTTGAGGAAACTTCAAAAGTATGGGTCATTTTAATTTAAAGCTCTAGTTTTAAAAATTAATAATAAATTTGAAACATTTTTTATAGTATTGTGGCAATCTTACTAAATATCTGAATCTAATTACTCTATGCTACATATTTTATGTATTCATTGTGACTGGGTAAAATATCTATTAAAATCCTCCACCATTTTGTGTGTGTTTGTGTGTGTGTGTGTGTGTGCGTGTGTGTGTGTGTGTGTGTGTGTGTGTGTGTGTGTGTGTGTGTTACTCTAACAGTGCTTTGGCAGGTGAATGCAATGATGAATATATCATTTAAAGTTTGGGGAACAATCCAATAAAGGAGACATAATTTTAAGACAATTAACAAGTGATTACTAAACATTTGATCATTGTTCATATTGTATAACCTCTCATTTTTTGCACACAGCCCCCACGTCGACTAAGATATTAACCACTCCAGCATCTTTAATGCCGTTTCCTCAGGTTTCTCCAAGACTCAGTCTTCTACCCAGTCTATCTCTTATATAAACTCTTACATTAATCCCAGTACTTTCTTACAGTTTGCATTCTGTATTTTAACCACTGTATTAATAAATTCAATAAAACTTTTTTTTTCTGTTTGTTGAGAAGATAGTTTTCAGCCAGCCACCCCAATTAATATAACCAAACTCTATGATCATCACTGAATCTCATATTTTTCTTTTGTGTTATCAAGTTCTACACGCTTTTGTGTTGTCTTTGATATTTGGACTTTTTCTGCTTTTGTTTTTATTAGAATATGGAATTTGAATAAATATTTGCTTTACTGAATCTGGTGTTGTTCTTTTTTCCAGAAAATTTTTGGAATATTTTCATTGATTTTTTTTTTTACATCGCTTTCATCTTTTTTTTTTTTTTTTTTTTTTTTTTGGTTTTTCAAGACAGAGTTTCTCTGTGTAGACCAGGCTGGCCTCGAACTCACAAAGATCCACCTGGCTCTGCCTCCCGGATGGTGGGATTAAAGGCGTGCGCCACCACCGCCCGGCGACTTTCATCTTTTATCTATTATCTTTCCTAGTAAATCTTCCTCATGCTTTCTAAGACCATCTCACTTCATTTTAGAGGATTGTAACTTTTCCATTTTCTGTTTAACTCTCTATATTGTATTTTGGGTATTTGCTTCTGATGCACTTTCGATTTAGTTAATTTTTTACTCAACAGTGTCTAATCTGTAGTTCACTGAGTTTTATATCAGTTATTGTTTGCTTGAATTTCTAGAGTAATTTTTTGATTATTATCATTTTCATGTAGACAAGTGATCACATGTTAAAAATTACAGAGATAGGCCGGGCGGTAGTGGCGCACGCCTTTAATCCCAGCACTCGGGAGGCAGAGCCAGGCGGATCTCTGTGAGTTCGAGGCCAGCCTTGGCTACCAAGTGAGTTCCAGGAAAGGCGCAAAGCTACACAGAGAAACCCTGTCTCGAAAAACTAAAAAAAAAAAAAAATTACAGAGATGGTGCCATTGCAGTTCCCTGAAATCTTAATCTGTGCATTTGAATAAAGTGAACAAGCTTTTCATCAGCTCATTGAATGTGATACAGTTTTTCTTCCATAACCATGTTCTCCCTGGCTAAAACAAGTGACTTATGCCTCCTATTATCATGCAATCACGATTTCTAAATGGAAACATCAATGTCATAATGGTGTGCTACCTGCTAGGCTTTTATTAGGCTTTTTATTAAATATCTGAAATTACTATGAAATAAATTCTAAATAAATCTTCTCTTTCCTCTTGTTTATTTTATTTAAAAAAAAATCCCACAAGACAGATGCAATTTCCAGTCAAGTCCTATGACTGGTCTTTAATTTTCTCTAGATTAATACAATGTTGTGCTACAATTCATCTTCACATATCTCATACATTCTTTGCCTTGATATTCCTTTTATTATTGACTGGTGTTACACAGATTATTACCAAAACAAATGAAGATCCTGCAAAAACTCACACAACTTTTGGGTCTCCCTAATTCTGTTTGAATTTCTTCTAATCTTTCTCAAGTGCACTTCTAGAGCAGAAGTTCTCAACCTGAAGGTTGCAACCATTTTTGGGGTCAAATGATCCTTTCACAGAAGTTTCTCAAGGCAATCGGAAATATCAGATATTTATGTTACGATTCATAACAGAGGCAAAGTATAGTTATGAAGTAGCAATAAAAATAATTTTATAGGTTGTGGTCACAACATGAGGAAGTGAACTAAAGGGTCATAGCATCAGAAAGGTTGAGAACCACTGGTCTAGAGCAATCATTTAAAGTGAAATCAGATTGTGGGTCTTTCTTGCTATATACTCCTTCTTTTCCCATTTTACATTTATTTCTTTGCATGTGGTGGTTAGACTGAAACGTAGAGGAGTTGGTTCTCTCCCTCCACCATGGGGGGCCCCTGTGATCAAACTCGACAGTAGGTGAATTTACCCTCTGATTCTTCATGCTAGCCTGTTTGTAAACTTCTGGCTCAAATTCTAAATTTAGTCATGAAAAAACTAATTCCTACATGTTTGGCCTCATGTTTTCTGATTATGTTTTATGTTCTTGTCATTTTACTCTTTTTTCTAACAAATTTATTCCATGTTCAAGTGTACTAAACTTTTTTTCAATCTCTCCAGAATAGCACATTTCACATTTTCACAAGAACTGTCTCCCTGATATTTTCCTATTTATTGTTTTCAACATTCATGTGCAGCTGCTGTCACTCTTTGACGACTTTGTTGTTTCCCCAACATAATGCTCATTTTCTTCTTAATTTGCTCATATTCTTTACCTTTCCCCATGATTTCTCCTAGCACTCAAACAAAAAACAGCTTTCCCAGAAAAAAACTAAATCTTATGAAAAGGCATAACATTTAATTTAATTTTCTGCTCTTTCCAGAAACTTAGCATGTTATTTGACATATTCTATATAAGCAAAGAATATTTTTTTCATTGCTATGGAAGCCATCCCAAGCTTATCTTTGCTGCAACATGTAATGCCAGTTTTCAAATTGACTGTAGTTAGAATCATCTGGGTATTGGAGTTATGATTAAAAAACGTATACATGAAGTGTTTTTATTAGGCTAAATTATGTAAAAGATATACCCGCTATAGGTGGCAAAATTCCCTAGGCAGAGAACCCTGGGTTATATAAGAATGGAAAAATTGAACTAAGTAGCAGCATGCATGCATTGTTTTCTTCTGACTGTAGACTAATATAAAAGATGCTTGAAGTTCCTGTTTCCCTGACTGCTCCTCAATAATGGACTGTAGTGGGCAACCGAGATGTACAATAAAGCTTTTTTCCCTTCAATTGTTTTTATGAGTACATTTCATCACAACCACATTAAAAAAAAATTAGACTCCTAACATCTTCAATCTAATTCTTATCTGTCCTTTGTGTTTAAAACTGTACACTTCATCTCTCCCAGGATGCATGTGTCTACAATATGGAGATACAATATTCCATTTCTCCTAAATTGCATCCATCATGATGATTCTCTTTATACTTACATTAGTATACAAAAATGTAAATTATTTCCTCTTGGTCCAATCTGTGTGTATCCCTAATGCCTTATAATAGCATATAAGATCAGAGAGGAGGCATTACATTAGTCCAGTTTTACATTGTGTCCTATACTTTTCTTTTGTGATTTCTTGGTAAATTATTCTTGGATAGTGACAATTTGATTATTTTTGAAATAATAATAGAAAAAAATTATCTAATTTAAAAAATAATTGTTATGGTTACACTTCAAAATACCATTTGCAATTTAGACTTTCAAAGTCTAATACATCCCTTTAAACATATTTTGCCCTGATAAATAATGAGCAACAGCATTTATAAAATTATATCAGCATTTTTATTGTTGTATTACAGTCTTCAAAAGTCTGTTCCTTGAAATACCAGTAATCTACTATCCTTTAATTTCTTTACTTAATAGTTGTATTAATTCTTTGAGAGTTTTATATAATGTATTTTAACATATTCATCCCTCTCTCCCAGCTCCTAACAAAATGATACCATCATTTCTTCTTACTCAACCTATCTTTTATGACTTCTTATTTCTCTTCTTTTTCCTTCTCCTCTTCTTCTTCCTCTCCTCCTTCTTCTTTTTCCCTGTTTCCAGTATGTATCTTGGGCCTGACCTATCATATTTGTTGACATACTAGTGGTCAAATCATTAAAAAGAAATCTCTCTCTCTCTCTCTCTCTCTCTCTCTCTCTCTCTCTCTCTCTCTCTCTCTCTCTCTCTCTCTCTCTCTCTCACTCTCCCAGTAGTAAAAGCTACTGGCTCATTGGCTAATGTTGTGATTTCCAACCTTTCTCCCTTGGCCTTTTTCTGGCATTTTGTGTGCCTGGATTTTCTGTAGATCTTGTACCTTATGTCAAGTTCATACATATATATGTCCTGTAATGTCTGGGAAACATGTGTTTTTGTTGTTGTTGTTGGTTTTGGTATTTTTGTTTTTGTTTTTTGTTTGTTTGTTTGTTTTTGATGTTATAAGCAACCTCTGGTTCTTACAATGTTGCTGAAACCTCTAAACCTCTAACTTGAAGACCTTTGAGTCTTTGGGAAAGCTGTGTAATACGTATATCTCAAAATCTCATTTCTGTGGCTCATTAATGTCACAATTTCACTGGTTCTTCTAATCAACTGTTTCTTCGGCTAAAATCAAATTGTTGGTCAGCTGCAACTTCATCTATAGTTTATATATGTCTTCTACACTCACAGATTTGTTAGTAGAATTCCATTTCTTGGTCCTTTGACAGAGGATACAGTTTATTAGTCATTGTTCACCTGATCCTACCACTTATTTTGTTTGTTTTGTTTGTTGGTTGGTTTTGTTGTTGTTGTTATTGTTTTTTTTTTTTCCCAGATAGGATTTCTCTGTCTAGCCCTAGCTATCCTGGAACTCTCTCTGTTTAGAGTAGACTGGTCTTGAACTCAGAGATGTGCCTGCCCATGCCTCCTGAGTACTGGGATTAAAGGCATGTGTGATGACCACCTGGCACATTCTCAGTTCTTAAAGGCAACATAACGTTCACTGCTGCACAGCCTTTTCCATTGTTTTCTGTGTACACCTTGAAGGTCAGCAAAAGCCAGAGTTAGTTGATAACATCAAAACTGGCTGTTGCTGGAATTTTGTAATTGTGGAACTCATAATTCACTAAATTTACAGTTATTTCCAGGCTGAGAAGGAACTGTTTTCACATATAACTCAGGCTGTTTACATCAGGGGTATTAAATTATACCTGAGAAATACTATTTACTGAAAAATACTATTTAAATATTAGTTCCCTAAATGAAAAACTGACAGTGAAATGAACTACAATACTTATCACTCTGAGACTTAAAATAAGTTAATTTTGGAATCCACAAATGCCTATTCATTTTTATTTTATATTATTTTTCATTCATAAGGCTTAATATGTATTTTTTCCTCAAAAAGAGCATTTGTTAATTAAACTTACTCTACTTCCATAAGTGCTATGTTCATCATACATTTTAGGACTAGAGAAATTATTTGATTACTGATTAAATAAAGAGAAATTTAGAACATTGTAGTATTTTTAAATGCAACACACAAAGAAAAACTTGGTCACTAAATATAGAATTGTGTTTAAATGACAAGTAATCACACTTGCAATTTAAAATTTCTACTTTGACTATTTTATCAAAATGAATAAGAGAACACAACAGCTTATGGGAAGCTTATAGAAATCAGTGAAGGAAGGGATTTCAATAGTCACATGTCATGTGAGAAGTGCACAGCATCCTGTCTAACCATCGTGTGGCATGTGAGAAGTGTAGAGCATCCTGCCTTCACCTTAACAGGTCATCACTTGCAGGAGAAAGGTATCTTGTTGGCATAACTTGTTGCACATTCTGCAGCTCATAATAATGTGAGCCAAAGCGTCTATATAAAAGCAGGATGAAGATGACTGTTAGTTAATCACCCGAGAACTTGAATCTCAATGTTAAAGGAACACATCAGCTATCATGACTTTGTGAAAAGTAGAACTCTCCCTTGGAAGACTCCCTCAGTTGTCAAGAATCTAGTTTACTAAGCACACATTTACTATGTGATTAGTTTAGAATGAAAGAATGTTTTAAATTTAAAGATTTTTGTTCATAGATTGTATGCTTACCAGCATTCTTGACAGCTTGAAAATAAGTGATTTAAGGACTTAATGAAGAAATAACTGATTTATTATTTCAGTTTCTATGATATTTGCTAATTACATGCTCCAGTATTTATAATATAAATAACTATTATTTCAAAAATATACATATTTATATCATATAGTTTATGTTTAAGAATATAATAACCCTTGTGAACATAAGGATCTCTTAAGTCTTAATTGAATTTGTCATAATGTGCTATACAAATAAAGGCTTGTTTATTATTTTTTATATCTGGTATTAGCAGGTTAGAAGATTGGGGATACAGATCTTGAGGAGAATACTAACATCAAGACAAAATGCTTTAGTAATTTTTTCTTAAGAATACAAAGAACAAGAAAGTGAAGGAATTTCACAAGAAAAAGAAATTCAGAGAATTAAATGAATTCTAAATCTAGTTTTGCCCTGAAGGCATTTAAAAGTTTTAGAAACTTAATTAGTCTACTGAATAAGACTGACTGAATGCAGTCTTTAGACTAAGTGGAAGTTGAAAAGCAAAAGAAAACAAACAAACAAACCAATAATAATAATAATAATAATAATAATAATAATAATAATAGTAAAATAACTCATCCTCCTAGTGGATTGAAATTACAACAATTGCCTCATAAGGATTCTGAGAAGTAGTGTATCTCATCCACAAAATTTGCTTGACAATAATTTCCAAAACTGTATATTGTTAAAGTGGTTTAAACTGGTCCTAAATTAGTATTGCTTACAGATTCTTGGCAAAAATACATGCCCATATCTTTTAAAGGGAAATAAACTTTAACTTGAGTATCAAATTACTGCTACATAAAATATTTAACATTCAAGTCTCATCACATAGTCAAAGATAATTGAATACAAAAAATACAGAAGACACTAAGAATATAAACTTTGGGAGAAATTAAAACAAAATAGAAATAAACTCCAGATTACAAAAGGTTTCAGATATTAATATAACAACAAAGCTACTTACATAAACAAACAAAATAATTAAAAGCCCACCAAGACTAAAAACCGTAAGATTAATTGCTAAATAATCTTATTAGTAAAAAACCTGAAACCAGATATTTGGGTAAAAGCTGAAAGATCAGAAAAGCAGAAAGAAGCCAGCCACGTTCTTACCACTTGGAAATCCTCAGCCAAAGAGACCTATATGCCTTCCTGTTCTGCATCTCACTTCCTCTCTCTGCCGAGCTACATCACTTCCTCTGTCTACCCAGCTCGGTCACTTCCTGTCTGTCTGTACAGACTTCCAGACCTTTATGGTTAACTAGTGTTGGAATTCAAGGTGTGTACCACAACGCCTGCTCTGTTCCCAGAGTGGCCTTGAACTCACAGAGATCTGAATGTGTCTCTGCCTCCCAAATGCTAGGATAAAAGGTGTGTGCTACCATTGCCTGACTCCCATGTTTAGTATAGTGGTTGGCTTTTTCCTCTGATCCTCAGATAAGCTTTATTGGGGTGCACAATATATTGGGAGACACAATGTATCACAAAAAAAGCTACATAATCTATCAGAACGTGAATGGAGAAAACTAATAATTTTCTTGAAGAACAGCTTAAAACATAATAACCTAGTAACAGAACATTTTCAGATCATGGGTAGAAAATTCTAAAGAAATTATTTCCAAAATAATAACAGTGCCATCTAGCCACAGATGTGTTAAAAGAGAAGACCATCTTCCTAGCATCTTCTCAGGATTAAGTTTCTGTTAACTTATTGGTATAGAATAAACAAATTTATTTTTCATCTCTATATTAAATTGCCATTGTATATCAGACTCTATAGTAATGTTTTTATGACATGGAGTCAATGTATTCTGAGGAGAAAGTAAGGTTTTTATTTCTATTGGTGAAGTAAAAGCAACATAAAATATCAGTAGTGAAAATATTTCTACTGTAAGAAAAATACACTTCCATATGCATGCCATGGGCAGATGTAACTTTCTTTTTTAAAAAAGATAAACAGTTGCTCTTTAGGTAAGCTCAATAATGTACTATAGCAGAAAGAGTGAAAAGGGTGTATTTCAGTGTTGGGTATTGTTTAAGGTGTGATTGAAAGACCCCCTGAAGGCAGTCTTCCCTCAGGAGAGACCCTCGCCCAAGGATCACACCGAGACCACGAATCAGATGCAAACAGCAAGAGGCTTTATTCGGGAACACGGGTACCCGGGGCGACACAGTCTCTCAAGAAGCTCAAGGGACTGGCGCGCCCACGGGCTGGAGCAGAGGGTTTTTATAGGGTCGGGCAGCCGAAGCTCGGGTACAGAAGCAAGAAGCCTGGTTACAGGGTTTTGATTGGATGATTCAAATGAGGCCAGGTTCAAACCCAGGACAGTTCGTGGTTTCTCCCCAAACTCGCCACGCCTAGCTTTTGTCTAGGGTACAGGGTGTTTTTCTGACCTTTTAGTTCCTCGCTCTGGGGCCAGGTGGCTAACCACAAATGTTCTGTTTATTCCATGTCCGTTAACTGAACTCCTCAGTACCTCTCAGGCTTTATTCAAAAACAGCTGAGCTAAGCTATGTTAGGCGGGGAGGCTGGGGGTCTTTCATGATTAGCTCTTTTCTTTTAATACTGAAATTCTTTCACTCTTTTGTTAGGGCTTTAAAAGGTCAAAGAACAAATTAGAGGTGTGGCAGAATTTTATTCCAATTCTAGTTTGTAAATATTGTACAATAAATAGATTAATGTGAACGTAAAACTCCAATGAAGTCAATGCTATTAATTCATGGAAGGCATAATTATAACCAGGTCGATTCTCACACAGGGGTATCATTTGTTTTACCATATAAAAGAAATGTAAGACAATTAAGAGTTTCCAAATTGGCTTGATGGGAGAAAACATACAATGGAGTAATCTATTACTTACTAATGAAGTTACATTCCATAAAGGAGTTCCTCCAAGGAATTTCCTTTTGAAATAATATTTATGTACAGTTTAGCAGAGGTGAGCATTGATTGCTTATCTCAATTGCAAATTTTGCAAGTTCCCCAGAGGAAAAACCACATAGATTATTTGACTGAATTGTTGTGGGTTGTTTAAAATTATCATGAAAAGTAACGTAAAAATAGAAGCCACGTGGCTTTCTTTGGTTTGCTTGAAGGAAATGTTGCTAATTTATTTTTCTTCTAAAAAGTCAATTAAATTAGAATTTACACTTTGCTTCCAAATTGGCAATGACAAAGGAGGAATTAAATTAATCAGTATGTTATATTTATTAGTTCTTTAGTGCATTTGAACCCAGACACTGAACATAAGTACAGACTACATAGACAGGAATTCTTGACAAGGAGCATTGAATAAGATGAAGATGTGCACAAAATAGTAGGAGCAGTTAACTCTGTGTTGTATGTGAATTTGGAACAGAAAATAAAGATGTATGTACAATGTGTATAACACAATTAAAAGTCTTTTGATGTTCAGAGTAGAATACAATGTCATGTCAGAATTCAGAAACTCACAAAAAATTAGTTGTTGAAGAAGTATTGTAGATGAAAATAGCTTGTCATTCACTCTTGTAAATAAAGTCTAGTATGAACTTAATTCTTAGCAAAAGATAATTTCAGTTATAGAATTTACAGCATATTAATAGAACAAAACCATGTAAACAAATAACCAAAGGACTTCTCAATAATAAATGAATTCTCTGAAATAAAATGGAGAAATCAGTTAAGGTGGTGAATAGACTGTGAGTCAGATGAATAGATGGAGAATAAAATACATGCTATTTAAGATGAGATGTGGGATTTAGGACAAGGCAACAGTGCAAACAATCCAAGTCCTATAGCTCATGACTTTGGAGGTCTAGTCCAGGATTGGGCAGACACATTACTTTATGCCTATGGAGGGAGGATAAATTTCCTACCTAGTGGTCAGGAAACAAAGAGTGTAAGAAGAAACCAAGGCCTCACAATTTCTGCAAAGGTCCTTTCTCACTGACCTAAAGCACCTAATGCAAAAACCAAATAGCTACTTTCCAGCACCTCTGAATTCAAACCTTCCAGGGGACTTTGGACACAGAAGTTGGGATCAGGTGGGGTTACGCTACAGCTACCGCAGCGCCTTGGAACCACAGAGTGTCTCCTAGATACAGCATCTGGGATGGGTTTAGCTAATCTTGCTAGGGAGGTCTCTGTAGGCAAGCGGTCTCAGGCTGGAGTGTAAATATCAGGGAGGACACCCACCAAAGCTCCTAGTATTTATATACATTAATCACCCATAAACACTCATTCTTGGTCTCCATAGAAAAGCTTTGCCATTTCTGTTGAGCTTGGCCCATATGTGGAATGACTTTGTCAATTTCCCATGAGTCAGTTGGTTTTGGAATCCTCACCAGGCTGTTGTGCCTAAGTCAAAAAATATTCTTTCAGGACTTCACTCATTCAGGTCTCCCTCTATTCCCTATAAGGGTTGGGTGATGTAGGCCATGTGAAGGATATGGAATTTATTCAAAGTGCCATAAGACATCAACAGGAGAGGTTTATGAGGTTTGGCAATGTCTAATTTATAGTTTTAGTAAAAGAGATGCCCCAGTTACATTGTGTTTTATAGATTGCTGTTATCTGAGAAGGTAGTGTACAAGAATTGAAATGAGGAGACCAATAAAAGGACATGGCAATATTTCAGACAAGTGGCCTGAATAATTATCATAGAACCGAAGATACAAACAAAGAGACAATTAGAATTATTCTGGCAGGAAAACAACAACAACCTTGCCTCCACTTTCCCCAAAACAACAGCAATAGCAACAACAAAAAATGTGCTGCTGTATTGAGGAGAGGCAGATAAAGGTGATGGATGACTATAAAAAGCTTACCAGAGTTTTGGTGTGAAGCTGTGTGAGTGATTGCATCATTAACAAGTTTAAGAAACACATTTGCAATGCTGTATATAAAAAGGAGTTTTCATATCCACTCTGAGTATGTTACTTTTGAGATTTATATGAAGAAAGAAGGCCTTAAAATAGAATAAAATGTTTCAAGAAGAAACTTGAGGGTCATCAGCATCCGTACGTACAGAAAATAGAAAAAGAAGGGTCAAGAGTCAAAGAACAGGACTTAGATATTTCAACATAAAGCTGCCAAGGTCATTAGAAAAGCTACTTAGAAACACAGTATAAGAATGATGTTCTTGAAATTGAGAGATCTGATGGCTTTCAGAGGGAGAGATCACTTAGTTCTGATTTTTAAAAAAAAACTGCAGGAAAGCGAATAGGGAGACAACATGGTTATGAAACATGATCACTTTCAATTTGCTGCAGATAATGACTGGGAAAAAACCCACCTTTTCTTATAGCAGTGAAAAAGAAGCTAAATCATAGAACAGTGAAAAGTGGCTGGAAGGTGAGAAAGAAGTGCATGAGGTCTTCTTATTCTCATCTATCTATCTATCTATCTATCTATCTATCTATCTATCTATCTATATCTATATCTATATATATTATATTTTAACACAGGTGAATAAAAACATGGAGTCAGAACTGTGGGATAAAGAAATTTGTGTTTTAAAGCATTAAAAAGCAAGGCAAAGTTTTGTACTGTAAGACTATTCTAAGGGAAGAAGAGAATATTAGTTTAGGGGGAGAAAGGGATGTGAACAGTGAGTGAGATATCTTGATATTAAAGCAGTTGGAATTCATGGTAATTTTTATGAAATAAAAAGGTGGTACAAAACTTGAAGACAGCATGAGGGAAATTTAACAACAAGGCTGCAGGTGCAAGTAGGTTATAAATTAAGGATCCTAGAGAATTCTCAAGGAGCTGGAAGCAAGTTCATCATCTGGAAAGGATTCAGCATATTGATTGGCAAAGGAGGGCTGTGGCAGGCAAGGAGAAGAGATTTATGAGTTTATCATTTTAGAATAAAATCATAAGCTTTCCACAGAAATGTTTTCAGATTGACAGAGGTTGATTATCTACTTAGCTTTGCTATCGTGCATTTAATTTAAGATTTCATCTTAAGTGATCTTAACTGCTTATGTGGCTTTCATTTACATCTACCCACACTTGTCTGCAGTAGTCTTTGTTGGGTCCTTATCATATTGAAATTCCTCTAGCTGAGCAAGATAGAAGCTCAGTGGCATGTAAGTTAAATATTATTTCAAGGGAAGATTTAGTTTGAAGGATAAGAAAACCTAATGGAGACAGAACAGAAGACAGAAGAGTTTTGGTGCACTGTGAACAAGTGTAAGGATTAACAGCTTGAAGATTGCAGACACTGGATAACATTTGGAAATATGAGCAGTATTAGTTTTGTTTGAATTAGTGGAAACTGATTGGCTTGGGAGTGCATGACAAAGAAGGTAGTGAGGTCAGCTGAGGAACAGGTGAAGAAACCAGTGAGACAGTGTGTTTGCAAAAATATCGTTACAGAATATGGTAGAACCCCAGGGCCTATCTTTAGCATGAAAATTGATTGTAGTATTGAGTAGTCTCCATTTTGAAACTCAAGATAAAATGTTTGTAATAATAAGCTTAACTCTCAGTTCACTTTGCTGAATTTGGAAATGTCAATTTTTTTTTGCTACAATACATATAGTATATATTATCTACCCTTCAATTTCCACGAAGTCTTCTTTAGATGTTGAATTTAGCATGAAAGTTGTTACATATTGAAAAATTACTGGAAAATGAGGTCAAAGCAACTTCCCAAGGCCATCAATAGGCTCCTCCTTGTTGCATCCCCACATCACCCAGGGATACAGGCTGTTTGCAGCTTTCTCTGTTTTTCTGTGGAGGTGAGCCCTTTCTGAGGATGCATTCTCACTGACATCGCACTTAAGTATCACCACTGGTTAGATCTCTTTCCAGTCCTCCTTGGCAGATCATGATCCCAATAACAAACAATATAGTAAAGCTCTTTTTTTCTGGTTTGTATTTTTCTGTATTTTGTCTCATTCTTAACAATTGTGCACTAATGTCCCTATTCTTCAATCCACCCATATTTCTTTCTTTTTTTGTTTTTGTTTTTGTTTGTTTTTCAAGACAGGATTTCTCTGTGTAGCTTTGGAGCCAGTCCTGGAACTCACTCTGTAGCCCAGGTTAGCCTCAAACTCACAGAGATCCACCTGCCTCTGCCTCCCGAGTGCTGGGATTAAAGGTATGTACCACCACCGCCCGGCAGTCCACCCGTATTTCTTTGCCTCTATGTTTTCCTGTGTAGGTCTAACTGTATTAAGATTGATAATATATGGATTAAATTCTCTTTATATTTAACTCGGTAATATTAGTAAAAACACACATTGTCTCATAATTTTGAACTGCCAAACTATCTCATATCTGAGTACGGCAATAAAAGTATCTATAGCTACTTTCTAACACTTGCTTTGATAGAACAATGAGAAGGATATTTTCTGATGAAGTAGACATGTGTAACATGTCGCCATTTGAAAATACCTTTGTGGTATATTAACTATCAAAATTCACAATTTTACATGTTTGTACTGATAGTAATTGAATGAGTAAACTATGGGGGTATTTTGTTTGTGATCTAACAAATAAGGCTTGCCTGAAGATCAGAGTGGGGAGCTAAGCTACTACTTAGTCATAGAGGACAGTCAGTAGTGGGGACACACCTTTCATTCCAGCACTCTGGAGGCAGAGGCAGAAGGACCTCTGTGAGTTCAAGGCCACCTTGGTCTACACAAGTTTGATCCAGTCTACAAGAAAAACAGCCAGACAGTGGTGGCACACATCTTTTATCCCAGCCCTTGGGATATCATACCTTTTATCCCTGCACTAGGGAGGTGGAGACAGGAAGTAATATGGCTAGGCAGAGAGAGGAATATAAGGCGGCAGGAGATAGGAGCTCATCTTCCTTTCAGTCTGAGGATTCCTAGAGGTAAGAAGTCTTTGTAGTGACTGGCTGCTCTGCTTCTCTGATCTTTCAGCTTTCACCCTGATATCTGACTCTGGCTTTTTATTGTTAAGACCAATTAAGATTCGTACTGTAGGAAACATAATTTAAATCACTAGGAAAGCCATCCCAGTCTTTTAAAAGTCCTCTACTTCCTATTCAAATGTGGCCGTTTCTTTGTTGTGGGTCAATTCTATTCTTAGTGACTCTCTTTGCAATTTCAGCCCTCTTTGTCCTCCTCATGATGTTTTCTTCTTTCCTAATAACACTGCATGGCCTCTGCCATCTCCTCCTCTCCCAAAGGTGCCCTTTGAAACCACTTTCATAATGTTGGAAAAATGGTCTAGCCAATAGCAGATTTCCACCAGTCAGTTTTTTAAAACAAAAGAGAGTAGAAAAATTGGAATATTTTTTTTTGGTCTGCAAACTTTGGACTTCTGTCTGCCACTAGACAAAAGTAAGTTTTGTTCCAAATATATCCTTATGTACCTGCACTATAACTGCATTAGTAAACAGCACAGATCACGCCTTTATGCACTGAAAGCCAATGTGGTGTTTGTTGTATTATCCAGCAGTTTGCTTTTCTATCTGCACTACGTTTTCAGAGTAGTCATGGATACTGCTAGTCGTCCATGAATTTACAAGTCTTGGGTGCATTATAAAGTTCTTTAGATTTTAACTCTCTCCTTTTGCTCTTATTAACAGTTTTACAATAGAGGGTTGTATATCTACATATGTGAGTTCAAGGAAAGATTTCATATGTGTGTATATGAGTTTGCATGTTTGTTTGTGTACATGTTTGTGTGTTGCGCTACCAAATGAAGTCCATAAGCACCAAAATGTGTGCCAAATAGATTGATCATTTCTAAATTCCATTTCAGCAAGTTGTATTCACAATGTTATAGTTTGAATGCCCCACCCCACAAAAAACCTCATGTTGACATTCCATGCCATTGTTCTGCCTTGAATCCGATACATCTTCCACAGACTGTTTTTTAGGCTTCATTTCCAGATTGTGGAGCTATTTTGAAAGCTATGGACTTCAGCAGGTGCATCCTAGATTCAAGAAATAGGTCACCAGCCACTGAAGGTCATATACCCTAGTTCTAGTTAGCATCTCCATGAACAAGTCACTTCCACAGTTCCTGACTCTTGGATGCAGCGGTTTCAACCACACCTTCTGTGCTGTGATAGATTGAAATGTCTGAAACTATGAGCCAAAATATAGCTTTGAGCCTTCACATATTTCTATCAGTTCTGGTAGTCACAGTGATGAAAACTCATTAATAAATCAATTTACCAATATTAAGAAATGTTACTTAAAAGGGGATATTTAACCCCAAAGGCTCTGGTACTATGATGTTGTTAATAGAATAGGTTAGTTAAAATGGGAGTAAATCCCTGAAGAAAGAAAAGTATCTAGACTGGTTTTCTGTCTCTGTCTTGAAAGTGCTCACTAGTCCATATATGATATTTTGTCCCAGTGCATAGACCCTCACCGAAATTCATTCTTGTAGGCTTCCTTGTAAGCCAAATAAATTTCCATCGTGAATAAATTACTTAACCTATGGTTTTGTCCTGGAAGAGAAGAAGATGAACTACAGCTCCCAAATGATGTCATCATTGCTCCCAAGTATTGGAAACAGTTAACTCTCTCAGGTACACAGCATTTTTTAAACTCCTAGTTTTAATTATTTTACTGGTTAATTTGTACATTTTTATCACTATTGTTTAAGTTTTGTTTTCTATTATGCTATGTTCTATTTAGTAATGTTTGTAATCAGCATAGCCACTTGTTATAGATACTTACTTGGTTTTTCTACAATCTCAGTAAATGGCTTGAATTAGAGATTATTTAAAGATTGTTTTCACCAACTTTTATCATCCAATAGTCCTATATTTAAGTATTTCAGGGATGTAAAATATTTTTTGATATTTAATGTCATTTCCCTTAAAGATCTATGATTCCTTTCATTTATGCTTCAAAAAATTCTAAACATGGATGCTTCAAAGCAACATTTTTCTTTAAAATTATGGGAAATTTAATTTTAATTTTAATCAATTAAGGTAAATTCTTGTGACTGAATTAAACAAAGCATTTTATCTGTTCTCAGGAAAATGGTGGACCAATTTTGTAAGCCCAGTTCTGCTCTGAAAACATTTGCTTTCCTATGCCATATGCCTTTGTCCCTTAATTTCTTCATTGAAACTTGAATGGGAAGAATTCCACTGTGGCATTTTTATAGAAGGAAGAGAGCCAAACTGTAAAAAAAACCCTCTCGGACTCTCGGTGCCAAGCACTTTTCCATCCTGGTTCCTCTGGCCAGCCTTTGCTTTCCAAATCAAAGTCCACGGCACTGTTCGTCATTCTCTCCTGCTCTCTTGGGAGTGAACCATGTTCACTTTTACACTCATCCTCTAGCCTTCGGCCGATATGCTGTCCAGAGAGAGGAATATGGCTGACACTCTCCCTAGTCTACACTCTTCCCAGCACCGTTCTGGTGATAAAAGGCTGTCTATTTCTTTTAGAGTATTGTTGGTTTGATGGATTCCCTATAGCTGACACCTCAGACTCCCTCATTCCAGCTCAGATTAGGCATGAGTCATCAGGAATTTTAAAAATTGGGCCACAGAGGTGTGACAAAGTTCTTATTCTCATAAATAACTTATGCCATTCCATATTTGGATCTAAGAAAAGATTCATGGCATAATAGCATAGAATCTAAAGCTGTCTACCACCATGTAAAAGTCATCAATAGAATAAAAAAAAACTGAGAGTAATAATCCACAGTTATTTCATTAAAAATTGTGCATACAGTTATTTTTTTCACTTTATAATGTTTAATGATTATCTGTTAAAAGTTTTAAAGTGTTTTTGTTTTCTTATAGCTAATTTGAAATGTAAGTCAAGAGAAAAAATAGCATAAAATTTTGCAGAGAAAATGAGTGAAGTCACATTTAATATGTATAGTTTTGTGTGGATGTTTATCAAGGAAATTCTTTTAAAATATACAATATTAAAACATAATTATGTGCAAATGTTGACAGAAATATAAATATTAGGAAAAGGAAAAAATGATAGAAAGTGAAAAACTGCATCCATTTTTAAGTTGCACAGTACTAATATCAAGTGTCTTTAGTATATTTGCATTTAGTATATTCGCAGCTGGCTTTTTTTGACTGAACATGTAAGGAAAATACTTTAAAGTATGGTAACCCTGCATAGAGTAAATTCTTTTGCAGGTATATTTGAATATGAAACAAATATTTTAGACATCAGGTTAAAAAGATGTGATCATGCGCCAGGGATATGGCTCAGCAGGTAAAGTGCTTGCTACATAACCATGTGATCCAGAGTTTGAACCCTCATTTCCTATACAAATGCCAGGTGGACATGGTGGCCCACCTGTAATTCCAGGACACAGGAAGCAGAGATGAATAAGCCTAATCAGATCAGCCTAATTGGTGCATCTGACTACTGGTAAGAGATTATTTCTCAAGGTGTAAAGTGGAGCAATTAAGTAAGACAATTGACATAACCTCTGGGCTACACACACAAACATACACCACACACCACACACACATCACACATACACACACACACAACACACACACACACACGTGAACATGCACAAATGCATGTCAAATACACATTCAAAAATATGGTCTGATATGTCTTTTTTTTTTAAATTATTTTATGAGTAGGAGACCAGAAATATTTTATGAGCATATATGTTCAAGATCATGATGTCCAAAACACATATAGAAAACTTGAGATATTGCCAACTTGGCCAGGCAAACCCTCTTGGAGAAAATAAGACTTGAGAAAAGATGGCATAGTTTTTGCTAATTCCTTACAAAGACACTCAAATGAAGTTGAACGGCTATTTTAGGAAGCTAGAAAAAAATTGAATATAGAGCTTCTGAGGTGCCTTTTAAAATTTGTTAAGAACAAATTCCAAACTCATACTTTAGATTAATCCCCTCAGAGTAATCCCTCAACACACTGAACACTTAGGAGAATACACTGCAGGAATAATGGACCTAGAAGGCATGGGACACTCTCTTTGTCAATCAAGGTTCTGACAGAAAACAGATGTTGTATTCAAATTGGAGATAGAAGAGAATTTAATACAGAGATACTTTACAATCGGTAGCCAAGGTTAAGGGAGCAAGAAATGATGAAGTAGCAACGTGGGAAGGGTCAGCCAGCCACAGTGTGTACCAGAGTCCACAGGGAGAACTGTAGGTAGAAAAGAGGGGTTGTTTTTCAACAATTACCGTTTTAGGCAGAAACACACAGTCAAGGTCAAGCCACAGTCAACACTGATATAAACAGAAAATAAATACGAGAATCCCACTCCTTCTTTCTTTAATCTCTTGTCACTGTCCTTAAGATCTAAGCCAAGTTGAAATCAGGGAATGAGGGATCCTGGTAATATGGTCTGGCAGGATCAGCCCTTTTAGGTGACTGCTGGCTGAATAAATAAATGTACAGTGGGAGAAAAGAGAAGAAATACAACATTCTTCCTAAAAATAACCATGACTCTATTTTCAATGAATTAGAAGTTTGTCAAAATCTAGATGATCTCCTACATTGCTCATACTATCGACACAGTTGATATTATTTAGCATTCAAAATGTTATATGTGAGTGGGAAGAGATGATAAGAAAATGACAGATTTTATTTATTATTTTATTTTTATGACACATTTGAAACATACATGCTTATCAATAAGTCCATGTTGGCAAGAATTCTTTGTTTTGTAGATGAATAAATGTTTCATGCAGAAACTGATTGAAATAAAAAATGTGCCAAATACACACTTATAAATTTCATTTAATCAAAAGTAATGTTTAGGGCTGGGGAGAAAGCTCAGAGGGGAAAGTGTTTTCCTTGTAAGCAGGAAGGTCTGAATTCAATCCCCAGAGCTCAGGGGGAAAGCCAGGTGTGGTGGAACATGATTCCAATCCCAGCACTGGAATGGCAGAGGCAAATGGATACACTGCATGCTGGTCTATCAGCCTGACTTACTCGCCCATCTCTGAGCCAGTAAAAGACATTATCAAAAAAATTGCAGACAGTGTTTGAAGAACAATACTTCCTGCTCTCTCTCTCTCTCTCTCTCTCTCTCTCTCTCTCTCTCTCTCTCTCTCTCTCTCTCTCACACACACACACACACACACACACACACACACACACACACACACACAATGAAATGCCATGTTATGGCATAGCCTGCAAATAATAACTGTCTGATTTTGATTTTTTTTCCTACCCTCAGACTGTGAACTTAATTAAATCTTTCTTCATACAATACAGTGACTCATGCATTTTGAGGTAGTGCTACACATAGACTACAATTATTAAAGAATGAAATCCTAATAAGGAGCTAGTGAGACTAAAGTAGATGAAGGTACTTGATGCTCCAGCCTGATTGACTTGCATTTGATCCCAGGAAACCATAGTGAGAGGGAACAACACATTTCTGAAAGTTGTGCTCTGATCCAACCCCCATACACACAACATATGAGCTATTGCGCATACATGCCCTCCCTGAAATTAAAACATATAGCTTCTATAAAAGTATGATGAATTTGTTCTGTGAGTTAGTCAGGGATTCTTAAATTTTTAAGTGGAATGTATTCTTGTATAGGCACCAAATTCAGGAACACTACTGAAGCTTTAATCCTCTCTAATGCACCTCTATTATAGTGAGAGGTGCCTGGGATCCTAACGTTAAGAGTTTATTCATTTAGATTAAGTTTCTCTTGCAGTTACAACTGGCAGTGTAAACTAATGTCTAATTTTAATGTAGTCTTAAAATATTTTATAGTAGATGTTGCTTGTTGCAGACAGCGATAATTAAGAAACAAGTGATCTCATGCCAGTGAGGCATACCCTGACTGAAGGACAAAGACAATAGCCCCAGCAACACAGGATGTGTGATGAATGGTAATGGACAATAGACTTCCTCTCCAATACAGTTCTCAACAAAATCAATTCTTGTTGGAGCAATGAGTGAAATGATGACACTTTGAAATCCATGGCTTGCCAAGTACTGTCAAGTGTATTATTACCGCAAGCCTAATATCTGAGCATATTCACCCCCAGGCATCAACTAATCTCTGCTTAAATGTACCATAGTCAATTCTGGCTATGCAAAAGGGAATGAAGAGACACAGGAAATGGTCTCAGTAAATTAAACTGAATTGTCATCCACACTTAGCCTCTGCCATGGCATCATGATTCATATTGTCATGGTAACAAATATTTTAAAAAGAGCAAGGATCAAACAGATATTCTTCTTTATTGTGATTAACCAGGAGACACTATAGAAAAGAAACATGTGGAATTTGATAGTTTTAATTTCCATGCTAGGATTTTACAATTTATTTTCTTAGAGATTTGCATTTTTATGAAGTAAATATCAGTCACTGTTACCAACAATAATTTTTTTCCTTTTAATAAATACTGTAATAGGGAAACAATTTGTCCAGACTTAAAGAAACAAAAATAATCTGATCACTTTTTGTGACCTATAAAATTCACTATCTATTATGAAGAAGTTATATTTATTTTTCAGGTAATTATAATACAATGCTTATTCTATAATCTATACACAAATTTCTAAGACAGTAAATTAGGGCATGCTGTTAATCTTATTTGTAAAGTTCGACAAGCTGAGAGAAGACAAGAGCTTTTTTTTTTTTTGACAAGAGCTTTTTAAACTGATTTTCTATACACTTTGTAATTAATTTGAGATCTGCTTTTACACTGTTTCATTCAAATAATTTTAGTAGAATATCCATGAAACTTTGTTTCTTTATAAATAAAGAGAGTTACCAAGAAGCTAAGTGCATTGTATCATTAACAACAACAAAACCAAAACCAAAACTCAGCATCATGTGCTCTTTGCACACATCATGAGTAAACTAAACAGTGAGGTGTGTGGCAAGTTTTAGATATAAATTTAATCATTTTTCTGCTTATACTATAAACAAACTTCAAAATTAATATCCTTGAACAAAAAACAATTTCATTTTTCTTCCCTGAAAATCTCAGCGGTACCTTAAAAAAAATCAACAGTGAAAAAGTAGAAAATTTAGCCTAATTAAGTATATATTAACACAATACCTTACTAAAAAAAAATAAACTACAGAAAGTAGTCAGATGCTTATATCAATAATCTATCTATCTATCATATCTATCATCTATCTATCATCTATCTATCTATCTATCTATCTATCTATCTATCTATCTATCATCTATCTATCTACACATACACATACATGCATACATAAAGTATCTGATGAAAGTTCATTTTTTTACCCTAAGACCATCGCATCTCTGGCTATAAGCAACAAAATAATAATGACTTGGATGGCTGGGAGTAAAAACTGCAGTATTGGAAAGGTGCAGTAGATATGCCCTAAATGTGTAAGCACAAGTAAATTTATGTTCACTACAGAAATTATCTGATTTCTGGACTGCTGTGGAATTTTAACAAACTGTAAAGCTAGCTTATGGCGAGATTTTTGGAAGACAGATGAAGAGAGTTTTAAGTTTATGTGATGGAATTTGGACATTGGGAACGTTATTCTAGTTGGTATGACAGAAGAGAGTAGAAATGAGCATGTTCTTGCAAGCGTTCAGATAAAAGAGCACCTGTAGTGGGCTGCCAACCAAAGCAAAAAAGCAAAGCCTGATGTTTTCAGGTTTTGTAAACCTTGGAAGTAAGTCAAAGACTGTTTTTGTTGGCCTAAGACTTTTTGACTAAAAAAACTGCCTGTAAGGACTTCACCCTAAAGCATACAAGCTTCTAATTCCTCCTTCAGTAACACGTTTTTGTCATTAACACAAAACAAACAAAAGTGATTGTTTCCCATAGTCTTCTTAATGACAAACAATTGCTTATTTAAACAGAAGACTTCCCTATATTAAAAACTTTGTGAATGGAAATCAGATGGCTAAAATATGATTACATCATACCTCTGGTTAGAAAATTGACAGATGTCAGCCAATGCAGTAGTTCAAAACAGGTGTTTGTTCAGCGAGTTCTCTGAAGGTCTTTTAGAGTTTTTTCTAATACCAGAAAAAAAAAAACCCAATTTGGTTGACAATGTTATGAGCTGCACAAAATGCATACTTTACTCAAATTCCACAAAGATTTTGAGAATTACTTTTTTAACTAAGCTCAACATAATGTTGGCTTCATTTCTCTCCCTTTATCTCTCTGAAATTCAGGAATGCAGTACTTTTTCTTTTCTATAATTTCCTTAATGCATACACCCTCCCATCCCACACTCACACAGTCTTGATTTTATCTTTGTTGCTGAGTTTCTGGAACAGTTTCATTACTAGTTCTTATGATACCACAAGACTACATTATTTGGTATATTGTTTCTTTCTGAGGTTCACGTGGTAAGATTTTTTGGGGGCAGGATACTCAGAGGAGGATGTTGATCAAAGATTAGAAAGTTCTACTTATGTATGTTCAAGTCCAGATAATCTGATATACAATTAATGGTATGATGGCTGTATCAATTATCTTTATTTTAACACTGTATATATAAGTCAAACATCATGTTGTACACCTTGAGTATATAAGGTCTTTATTTCACAAAGTATTTAAAATTAAGAAGTCTCTTCTCCTTCTAGTCACAGAAGCATAATATCATATAGTTACAATGATATGCTCCTTCTTGAGACAGGATTTTGATGGTGAAATTTGGAACAAATAAATGTGGCCATTTTGTATACTTGATCTGAAGATTGTTTTTAAGACTGTAAAAATGGATATTCCCACCATCCTTCATCCAGTTTAGCCATATTTTCAGCCATTGGAAGGCCAATGTTACAATCAAAGCAGTCCCTATTCATATTGAAGGAACAAGATTCCACTTAAGTACAATGAGTTGATGCTGATGTTGAAATCTAAAACTTCTTGTATCTTTTAGTCAAGATCACCCATGAAAGTTTTGACACTGTGAAGTAACTCTCATCAATAGTCTATGCCATCAGTGTCACCGAGAAGATTGAATAAACTTTCTGGGATATTATAATGCGATGATTACTGATCTTCCAGAACATCATTCATGTACCCTTTATTGCTGCCATGGTCATAAAGGAGAAGATCAGTGGTATAGTTTTCTGTGTGCTTCCTCCACATGTCAATTATGGATGTGACCTGGAAAAAGATGTAGAACTTGATGACTGACATTGTGCTGAAGCACCCATAAGAGAGTCATATGAAAGGAATCCTGGAATATGCTAAAGCCTGGATGCTCCTGTGACTTTAAAAGTGATGCTCTCCCTTGTTGTGAGATAATCTTTTTGTACACTGTGAAGATGTGTCTGTGCCAAGACACCTTCTGATTGCCTTAATAAAGAACAGAACAGCCAATAGGTAAGCAGGAAAGGATAGATGTGACTTTCAGTGAGAGAGAGAAAGTTGGGGAAACAGCGGTGAGACTGGATGAGAAATGATAAATCTTCTTAGCTACAGAGTCCTCATGACTTATTATTACATAGCATCCTTTTATATGGTATGGATGGAGATTTATAGTACAGTTTGGTTATGTAATCAAAATGGACTTAGAAAGTTGACAGATGTATTTTATCTGTTCAAATATGGAACAGAGAATCATGTTTAGCTGAATTGTGCATACCTCACATTTCATACTTGTATTGATGTAGATATGTATGCTACCTTTAAAAGTTTGTATGTTTTCAGAACAAAAGGACTAGACATCACTGAAAACAAGACACATAGCCCAGGTGATCCAGCTTCTCAGAATACCTCTGATGAAGTTTCTTCCAAATCCTGCATCCAGAACAACTTCAAAGTGGTTAGCTGATATGGTCAAGCCTCATAGACTACTCTAGCCAGGACTTCAGATAAGCTCTTCACTTTCCCATCACACAGATACTGGACAACAAATGATACAGCAAGCTTTCACAGAACTCGATCATTATTTCAATTTTCTTTAGACCACCTAAAGATGCTGTCACACCCAGACAACATTAAGCAATTTTAAGAACATGATGCCCACATTCCTGAGAGGTGGGATAGGTGCTTTTGGTTATTTTGATGACTTATGGATATTTGTAATTATTTAGGGGGTTGGTTATAATTTGTTATTAGTCATGATCAGGAAGGAAACTATGTAAAGCAGGTTAGATTCAGGGATGTCTTTGTGAAAAGAAAAAGGGGGATATAGGAATGATAGAATTAAAGGGTAGATTATTGAATCTGCTAAAAAGCAACTACTAATCTCAAATATTTTACATTGGTGTGCATTTTTGTATATTGATGCAACTTTAGGTTATTTTTGTTATTACATACTGTATATATGTTTCTACTCTTGATTAAGATATTGTACTTATGCAGCTCACTTTAAAATATAATGTAAAGTTCTAGTCTTTGATAACTATTATTACAAATGGTTCAGGATAATTAAGAAATGCAGGATAGTAGTTTGTCATCTATAACAATCAAACTTGTAATCATGTTAGGTATGTTTTCAAGGTTAAATAGATATATTTTAAATAGAACCTCCACATAGAGTTTGCTTTATATGTGACAAAGCTAGCCACTGGACAAGAAATTGCCCTTGCCTCGACTGCTGACAGTATGCTATTCAAACTGGACAAGCAGGACACAAAGGAAGTCAACTGCCAAACTTTGCCAAGAAAACGTAGGCCATTCCTTCAAAATCCTGCTTCACAGAAAGTCTATCAAATATTTTAGGCCTGTAGGCCAAAGATGTATGCCCCAACATTGCAGGGGAAACTTGAGTGACTGTTCAGGCAGCCAACTGTCTCTGTCATTTCTATAGTTTTGGAAGTTGCTTGCTTTGCACTTCCTATTTACTCAAGTGGCATTTTTTCCTTCTCAAGTCTCAGATGATGTTGAAGACTGGATAGTTATATTTGTACAGTTTTATTTATTTTTTTTACCAAATTTATAAAAAGAACTCACAAAAGAGATGTAAAGTTTATAAAGTTTGAGAGACATAAAAACTTAAGTTTTATATTTAAGAAAATGTTTTAAGGTCTAAAATGATATTTTTAGGCTGGTAACACAAGTTATGATAGAAAGTGGTTTAGGTATAAAAATTTGGACTCACCAAGACAGGATAGAAAATAGAGTACATTGTCTGAATTTGCCGAATACTAATGGACTAGATATCATATAATTCTTACCTGATAATTGTTCTTATTTTTATAGTTTTAATATGTTAGTTAAAATCTTTCCTTTTTAGTTAGACAAAATGAGTGAAATGATGTGGGATAACCTTCTTTTTACACTGTGAATATGTGTCTCTGCCAAGGCACCTTCTAATTAGTTTAATAAAGAGCTGAATGGACAATAGCTAGCCAGGAGAAGATAGGTGTGACTTCCAGGGAGAAAGAGCAGCTCAGGGGAAGAATCTGAACAGTGGGAAATTCACCAGCAAAACATGGAGGAAGTAGGATGCATAGTGTGGAGGAGAGGTAACCAGCCACCTGGCAAAATGCACACTGATATAAATGGGTTAATTTAAGTTATAAGAGCTAGTTGAGAAAAAGCCTAAGCTAAGGCCAAGCTTTTATAGATAATAAGAAGTCTCCATGTCATTATTTGGGAGCTGGCGGCCTAAAGAAATTCCTATTGCACTCTATTCTTTGCTATCAAGGTTTACATGATCTTCAGTGACCACTTTATCAGGCTCATTGGCTGCCATGATGGAAAACTTGTCATAAAAGTATGGATGTGTGTCTCCTGGATCATAAAACTTCTTTTTTTTTTTATTAAGAGATTTTCCTATTCATTTTACATACCAACCACAGATTTCCCTGTCCTCCCTCCTCCTGCCCCTAAGCCTCCCCCACAACCAAACCCTCACTCCCACCTCCTCCAAGGCAAGGTCTCCCATGTTGAGTCAGCAGAGCCTGGTACTTTCATCTGAGGCAGGTCCAAGCCCCTCCTCCCTGTACCAAGGCTGCTCAAAGTGTCTCACCATAGACACTAGGCTCCAAAAAGCCAGCTCATGCACTAGGGACAGGTCCTGATCCCACTGCCTGGGGGCCTCCTATACAGTTCAAGCTAAACAACTGTCTCACTAATCCAGAGGGACTAGTCCAGTACCATGAGGGCTTATAAAATTTCTAAAGTGTTATAACATTATTAAGCTACTAGCTACAAGAAAAATATGAGTGGAAAAGAGAGACTCTTTGATCCTGAAATGACTCCTCCTGATTGAGTTCCAATATAGTAAGAATCTTCCTTCCTCATAGTTTCCATCTCAGGCCTCTGGAAGAACTGGAGAGGTTTTTAGATCTCTATGTCTGACATCACATCAATCAAGTCCACAGTACCCAGACAAGAAAAATAGTAACATAAAATGAAAATAAGATACAGAGACATAAATGGAAAAATATAAACAATTAAAACCCTCAAAAAAATACAAGGAAAAACAGAATCTTTAGGAGTCAAAATGAGGAGACGGTTTTTCTTGATCTAATTCTAAAAGATACATAAAGGAAAACTTTCCAAGATTTATAATGCTGAGTAACCTTTTTTCATGCATCCAATTTTACAATATGTTCAGTCATTGCTAAATTTTGCAGACTCCACAAGAAGCTTTGCAGAATTTCAGTAAATATGTCACTTAAATAATTACTTCATGTATAGTACACACGTCATCATATTCATTTGCCATTTTCATGGTGGCTTGTCTTTTCTACATTTTATTATTCATTTATGATAGCTATTACAGGCCTTTCAGCTTCTATCTTGCTCTCTGGAGGAGTATTTATGACTGTTATAGGGCTCTTATGAGAAGACTCAAAGATAGTTAGTGCAGAAACTCTGTGAAATACTATATTAATACAGGGATAGGCTGGCACTAAAAAAATCTCAAGTTGTTTCAGAGTCCCCCTTGATGAAGATTAAAAGGCAAGCTGCTCCTTGTGAGGTTTCCTTTTCACCCAAGAGAACTGAGTTATTTTTGACATGGAAGTTTGAAAGCATAAATTATCACATTTCTGCTCATAGAGCTCTTTTGGAAAGGTCACCAGAAGGAAGTAAGAAAAGGTTTAGAATGTACAGTCTATACAAACAGGTTTGTGAACACAGTTTACAAGTCTATCGCAGATGTGCTTGCAGAATGTACCAATGTAGAAATGTGAAAAGCCAGTGTCTCTCCCCAGTCAAACCAAAGAACAAAGTTCGTTACAATCCAACCTCAACATAGGTTCACCACGTTTCATTTACCTCCGCACCCTCAGCAGCTAGTAGAGTGCCGGGTGCATATCAAGCCTTCAATCAATACTTGATGAATGACTACACGAAGTTTGTTAAAGTTCTTTATTGATTTACAAGTAATTACCATTCTTTTCTCTAAAAAGGATAATATTTTTTTTTTGGTTAAAAAAATGCAATACTCATGTATGAAATTCTCTTAAAAGAGTGTTTTTTTTCCTTCAGAATACAATGGTATATATTTTAATCTCCAGGAATAATTTACAGTAACTTCTGATAATTAAATTTGTATTGCTTGACTTTTCCTGGGCACACTCAAAGAAATGTCTATTTACCCAGATAGAGAGAGTAACTGCAAGCCAAAATTAGAAGTACTCTTTGCAAGCCCAGATGAATCAACTAGGAAGTTTACCGGAGTTAATTTTAGAATCATGGACAACTCAAAAACCATAAATGACATATATGAATCTACACCAGGGGACTCTCACTCGGTTGATTATTTACCTCCCTTATAATCTTGGGGAGCATCTGCTAAAATATTCTTTATTTTGTAATTTATTTCATTTTATATATGAGTGTTTTTCTTTCATGTATGTATGTACAATATATGCTTGACTGGTGCCCAAGAAGTTTAAAGAAGGCATTGAATCTCCCGTAACTGAAATTGCAGACAGTTGTGAGCTGCTTGATGGGTGCTGGGAATTGAACTTGAGTCCTATAGAAGAGCAGAGAGTACTCAACCACTGGGCCATCTCTCTTGCCCCTACTCTAGGATGCTTGCGTCTTTTGAACCCCAAGAACCTTCTGAATCTCTTGAATCTTGGACCCTCTTGTCTCCTGGATTGCATCATGCAGGAACGTTAACAGACCTGATTTCACTAGAGCTCCTGTAGATGGTCATAACAGCTGAGCTTCAAAAGAGTAGTGCCCATGTTCAACCTGAAGGAAAGAGGTTAACCACAGTTTTAATTAAACATTTTATTTTATTCACACATTACCAAAGTTATGCTTTTAAAGCAATGTATTCTACTAATGCTAGTAACTGCTTATGAAGCCTGAATTTAGAAATGAACTTAATTCTAGAACGTTTTTTGCAGAATTATTAATAACAAGTAGAATGCATATTTTATCCAACAACAAACTGAAGCAGTCTACAGGGAACATCAGTAAATATAGGAGGTGAGTTTCAGTTTTCACTAAAGTAACAACATTTAAATACTATTTTCTAACCTGACATTTTTGTTTTGAACAATTACAAATGTGGGATAAGGCTGGATCAGGATAATTGAGTTTTATGCAGATTTGGTGCTAAAGTGGAATGGATCACATTTTCACCAGAAGAGTGGGAACAGTCACTACTGACTACTTTACAAACAGCTCTGGCTTTGAACTCACAGAGATCCAGATGGATCTTTGCCTCCTGAGTGCTAGGATTAAAGGTGTGTGCCACCACTGCCTGGTCTCTATGTTTAATCTAGTGGTTTGTTCTGTTCTCTGATCTTCAGGCAAATTTTATTAGAGTACACAGTATATCACTACAATGCACAGCATTTCCTTATAACATGGAAGATTTTGTTTTGCATTCTTCCATGTCCTCACATCTTACTTTCTCATATATTTATCCTCTGATCATTGATATATAACAACTTTATCAAGACCAGTGAGGGAACAAACAGAATCACACCCTCAAGGACCATGTCCCTCTGAAAGTTAAAAGAGCAAAAGCAAAATCTGAATGAGACCTAGAGACTTCTAGTGTGATGATGTCTGAACCAACCCAATGCATTGTTTTGCTCTCTATCACATTTCTCAGATTCAATTACTGTCAGAAGGTTGACAGTGAGGGTGCTTGTCTGGGGTCAAGAATATAGAGACCTGCGAATGTATTTGGGATATAGCAGCACTTTTGTTTGCCTCTTTGTGCCAGTTTGACAATGTAAGCAAGTCAACGCATTGGGATTTCATTTTAGCTCAGCACAACACTCTTTAACAGAGCATGATCATTCTTGGAATGTTCTCACTGGCCAGGTATCCCGCCAATATGTCAGTCTCCTCAGTTGTATTAGATACCTGTAAGTGCAACTCCCAGCAAGATGAAATGACCTGGGACCAATTAATTGAAAAAGAAAAAAAAATGTGGTAAATGCCTTTGGGAGTGATTAACAAAACTAGCTATGCATCAATTACAGATGGCTGGAGATGCTGCTTGCCAAATAGAGTTGGCTACATACAAAGGAGAACATATTGTTCAAGCAGCAGGACTTGTGAAAGATACAGAAATTCCAACAAAATGGGCATGAGTAGGCACATTACCTAAGTGCATCAAAGGGGAAGTGTGCTCTTGTAACTTTCTGTTGCTGCTGCTGCTATAGTATATATACAAGGTGTCATCCCAGACATATTAAAGCACACATGTACTTTAATTTGTGCTTTTAAATTTTGATTTATTATCGTGTATGTTTAAGCATGATGTGTGCATGTGGCTATGTGCTCTCTGTCTATGTCTCTCTCTCTCTCTCTCTCTCTCTCTCTCTCTGTGTGTGTGTGTGTGTGTGTGTGTGTGCCTGTGTTTATGTCAGAGGACAACTCTGAGGAGTCACTTCTCTCCTCCCACCTTTACTTCACCTCCCTGGATCAAGTTCCAGTTATTAATCTTTCCTGGCAAGCGTTTTACCCATTGAGCAATCTTGATGGCCATTGCAGACTTTTTTGTTTGTATGTTTTGATTATTTTCTTTCACTTTTTGACATTCTAATATGAAATATCTCTAATGGTTGTTTTAACAACCTCACTTGTTCTATACTTGAACATTGATTTAATGATCTCCTCTAAGAAGCTGGGTAGAATCAGCTGCAAATAATGTTAGAAAAGCCTATTAAACTACTATACACTACAGCTTGCTCCTGTTGATCACTTAGGACCTATATAAACTCTCTCAAGGACAGTTAGCCCCTAGGTTTCTGTTATAAGACCTACTTGCTCCCTACAGTTTTTCATGTTCTCTATTAATAAGTAAAATTGCTACTTTAGGCCATTTGATATTATCAACTCATTATCACCATGGTGGTAGACAGCCAGTATTAAATGACTTCAAGATTGAGAAATAACACAGAGATATATTTCTCAAATGAGTCTCATGGTTACGTACCTTTAATAAGACGAGAAATTCGCAGCCAACTTCTGTTAGCATAGCGAGTCTGAGATTAGTCTGGACTAAATGAGCTCCAGTGTCAAAAGAAGAAAAAAAAATAAAAAAAGAAAGAAAGAAAGAAAGCAAGAGAGAGAGAGAGAGAGAGAGAGAGAGAGAGAGAGAGAGAGAAAGAAAGAAAGGAAACAGAGGAGAGGTGGGGAGGGAAAATGATGGAACGAGAGAGACAGGACAAAAGAAACAGGGATAAATGAAAAAAATACATATTTACCAATTTACCCTGATTAGGCTTTCTAAAATTTTCTAAAACACACATAAATAATAGTATCAAAAGGATGAAAAATGATTTTCCGTATTAATTCAATGCCCAATTAACCTTTTCAACCAGGTGTGTGGCACATTCACTAGCTACAGCATAAAGAAAAATCTTTTTAATTTTTTTTTAATTTTTAATTGTATACATGTATATGTGTTTATGTAGGCCTATGTGCAGGTATAAGGACAAGTGTCCATGGAATTTAGAGAAGGACGTAAGATCTCGTGGAGCTTGAGTTGCAGGCAGTTTTGAGCCACCTAAGCAGTGCACTGTGAGCCAGACTTGGGTCCTCTGCAAGATTAGGATGTGCTCGTAATTGCTGAGCCATCTTCTAGAAGGATCCTTCTAGTTCTAGAAGGATCTTCCAGTTTACGCAAAGCTCCCATTTATGTCTCCTGCTCCCATGCGATTAAAATGGACAACTGATTATGTGTACGTTAGAGTGGTAATAAATAGGATTCTATTTACTCTCTAGAACTCTGAAATATTAGATAAGTGAACATAATTCTACTCAAACTCAGAAATAATCCTGGAGCATGGCTTACAAAGATATGTAGCTAGTGTATTCTCGAATATTATTAAGGACCGGCCTTAATAATCTTCTTCCCAGGGTCCCAGAAGAGAAGCTATAAATGGCAGGAATTATTTTCAGGAAATGAATCTAAGTACACCTAGCTCTTTGTCTGTTCTTCTCTCTTTCTTCCCCATCTCGTTCTTCCCCATCTGGCTCTTCCTCATCTTCTGTCTCATTCTTCTAGTTCTCCATCTAGTTCCTCAGTCAAAATCCTCTCCAGTCAAATTCTCAAAAATCCTCTTCTAAGTCTCTGAGGTTTAAATACTACACAGAGAAATCCTGTCTCGAAAAACAAAACAAAACAAAAAAAATACCCATGTAATAGCAATGCTCTAGCTAAAGCAAAGTCACCAGGCTCAAATTCTCTCTTTCTCTCTCTCTCTCTCTCTCTCTCTCTCTCTCTCTCTCTCTCTCTCTCTCTCTCTCTCTCTCTCTCTCTCTCTCTTTCGAGAAAAGGTTTCTCTATATTGTTTTGGTGCCTTTCCTGGATCTCGCTCTGTAGACCAGGCTGGCTTTGTACTCACAGAGATCCGCCTGGCTCTGCCTCCCGAGCACTGGGATTAAAGGCGTGTGCCACCACCACCTAGCATCAGGCTTGAATTCTTACAGGGTCATAAAAGCAGACAAGAATTTTCCTTAGGCAGTGACTGTCAGGCTTTTTTTTTTTTTTTTTTTTTTTTTTTTTTTTTTTTGGTTTTTCGAGACAGGGTTTCTCTGTGTAGCTTTGCGCCTTTCCTGGAACTCACTTGGTAGTCCAGGCTGGCCTCGAACTCACAGAGATCCGCCTGGCTCTGCCTCCCGAGTGCTGGGATTAAAGGCGTGCGCCACCACCGCCCGGCCAGGCTTTCTTTTACAACCCAAAAAGGGAGTGATAAAGGAGGAGGTCAACTGACAGCTAAGATTGGTTAATATGTCCAAAAGGGAATTTATATGCACAATCTACATTCCTAGAAGTGGTTAGGTAAAATGTTAGAAGTCTCTAAGGTTAGTAAGGCTGTATAAGAAATGAGGGTCTCAGTTTAAATTACACAAGAAATAAAGCTATCTGCCTGACCTAGGAGACAGACGTTTCCATAGGGTGCTGCCTTAGTTCAGGGCATCTTTTAGCCTTGGATGCTTGATAGGTATCAGATAAATACACTGTTAGGAATTCTTGGAAGCACACATAGCATACAAGAAAATCATTGTAAGAACCAGTTAATATGTATACAAAAGCTAAAATATCACCAAGACGTCTTGAGTCATGGCTTGACCTTTGGAAAAGTCCTTGACCTTTCCAAGTAGTAGCTTTTGTGATAGTAGCTGGATTCCATTACATTTTCTGGCGGCTTGCAGCAGTGTATCATACTGAATAGAGGATTCACCTTAGCTTATTCTAATCTGTAGGATATAACAAAATGAGTTTGTTATCTACGTAATGACATGTTTTCTGTTTCAACATTCTATCCTGCTAAGTTGGTGGAAATATTAAAACTGTTTCATGACTTTCTACACTAAGGAGCTTATATCATCTTTCTAGGACAGTGATTTATTTCAAAGGATTTGGTCAAAAGCTGTTTGTCTCAGGTAACGTGTCCATGAATATTTCTAGAATAGTTCAATATGATATTATATCATTTGTATCTACTAGTTTTCTGTGTGTCTTTGGTCCTCTTGGAATTTCAGAATCTTTGTGAGAATGAGTAGATGTTCCACACAGCCATCCTACTGAATGTTCTTTTTTTTTTCGATTATTCCACAGACATCTCTGTGGTTTGCATCCAACACTATTTTAGTTTCTTTCTTTTATCTCTAGGTTTTTTCATTGGGGAGTGACTTTCTTCACATCCTTTTGAGGTTTCAGGAATCATGTAGAAACATAATTGTATTTATTTTCTTACTGAATATAGGAGTGGTGGCAATGGTGGTGGCAATGGTGGTGGTGGTGGTGGTGGTGGTGGTGGTGGTGGTGGTGGTGGTGGTGGTGTGTGTGTGTGCCTGTGTCTGTCTGTCTGTCTGTCTGTCTGTATGTATGTCTGTTCAGATACATGTGGTTCTCAGAGAACAACTTTAAGGAATCAGTGCTCTCCTTCTGCTATGGGTTCCAGGGATAGAACTTGATTTCCAAGCTTGCACAAGAAATGCTTTGATCTGCTGAACCATTATGCTGGGCTCACAGTCCGTTTGTTCATTTCTGGTTCTGTGTTTGTTTCATTTTCTTAGGTTTCACAATATATGCTAACATTTTTATACCCCCTGAGAGATACTTTCATGTTGTATCTTCTTTCTAACTTTACACATCTTTTCCGAGAAACAATGAAGACAGTGAACACAGACTTGGAAATCAGCTTAATATTAGGAAAAAAGAAAGTGAAATAGAAGCAGAAAAATAAGACTGGAAAACCTTTCGAGTTTTAGTTTATCACGTTGATGCATTCAATACAGAATAATACATACTTGTTACATATGAATGAAGTGACTGGTCTTGATTTAAATACAAGATAAAAAGTGAAAATTTATTGGGGTGGTAGCACACAATCAGGAGAGTGTAAGGCTCATGGCCAGCCTGAGCTGCAAGTATGTTCCAGGTAAGACTGGAGCATACTAACATTTCTTCAAAAACTAAGCAAGCAAGCAAAGAAACAAACAAAATACCCCAGTAAAAATTTAACGAGTGAAACTCCCTGTTCCCTCGAATTTCAGATGTAACAAGAAACATCAAAGACTAATTATTTAGTGATATGTGACATAAAAATAAAGTTCTGGGAAGACAGGTGGAGAGCATCCCAATGTGGGTGGGAATGGCTTGGGATGGAGGGAGTTGCTTTCAAGGAAATTATAGAAACCTGAAAATACTAAGCTATGGGTGAGTTAGTCTCGGAGAAGTGAAGGGAATTCCAGTGAGAAAAAGAAAATTATGACTAAATTGATATTTGTTTTCCTTTATGTTATAGATGAGTGCATTTATCATAAACTTTCATGTAAAATGTTTTGTGTAGCCATTTTATGAATAATAAACACATCAAGAGTAGAGTTATAGTGTGATGCAATAAATAATTTTACATTTTACAAGACACAATGTGTGGAAGACAGTCATTTCATGTCCATTCTAACAATTTCCAAATTCTTACCTTTGAAAAAGAAACACCTGTTGACTGTGTGTGTGTGTGTGTGTGTGTGTGTCTGTCTAGTTCTACACAGCTGAAAAGTCATATACCTATGTTATAATGTGTATCTTGATGTCTGAATTACAGCTACTTTAAAATAACTCTGGAACTCAAATGTGTTCCTTTTTATCAGAATTGTTTCAACTGCTCTTAGTTCTTTATATTTTCAAGTGTCTTTTAAATTTATGTTGTCAATGTATCTGAAGGAGGTTATTAAATTTTCACTGGGATTGCTTTGAATTTGTAAATTAATTTAAGTAAAATCAACAACTTTACAGGATCAAAACTTGTAATCAGAGAACATTTATTTAATCCTTATTATTGATTTTGTTTGTTTCCACTACACTGCTTTAATGTATTTGGTATTATTTAAGAATTTCATATGATGATAATTTTGAAGATAATGTGAGCTATTTGGCTTCCCAGTTATATGCCATTATATAGAAAGATAATTAAATTTGAGGATAAAGCTTATAACTTATAATCTTGCTAATTGATTATTAGACTTAGTAGGTTCTTTTATACATTTCTATTGATTTTCTATAATCACAAAAATCTTGTCATCAAATAACAAAACTTTTATTCCCAACCTGAATTATTTAAATCACAGTATCACAATGGGCAGCTGTTTCTGTGTACTGGTGAATAACAGTTATCTGTACCTCATAATTTAGTGTCTTTATTTTTCAGGAACATGCTCAGTCTTTCATCATTAAAATCACATTAGCTGCAGACATTGTCATTTGAAGTTGAAGAATTATGTATTGTTCCCAGTATATTATTAAACTCCAGCATGTGATGTTGAAATTTTAAAGTTTTCAACTATTAACACAATAATTTTGTTTCTCTAGCTTATTTCTGTGCCAATTTTAAACTTGTTATAGTAATAACTGGTTATGAATCCCATTTTTTATCTCTAGAATTTGTTATTATTATTTTGTTAGCATGGCACATGGTGTGTATATGTGTTTGTAGGGGTGTGTGTGTGTGTGTGTGTGTGTGTGTGTGTGTGTGTGTAAATTCCATGGCACAGTCACAGATTTCAGAGGAGAATTTTGACAAGCTAACCCTCTCCTTACAACTCAGGTCACCAAGGTTGTATAGAAAGAAACTACATGCTGAGTCAACTCTCTGGTCCAGTTTTATCATTTCTTAATTTTAGGCTGGATTATTGACATTCTCAGCATATAGTTATTGAGCACCACAATTTGTTACTTTTAAATTTGGGACATATTGCTTTTGACTTATGGTCAATTTCTTGCAGGCAGAATCTGCAAAACCTTATTTGCAAACTTTATTGATACAGTTTAAAAGTACTGAGCATGCTCAGCCAGGCATGTGGGTGCACTTGAAAAAAAAAAAGTAGAGATACAGAACAACCATTAATGTAAGTTCAAGGCCCAGGTGGTCTCTGTGGTGATTTCTAAGCCACAGAAGGCTTCCTAGCAAGATTCTCTCCAAAAGAAAATGAGAGCGATTCATACTCTAGATGACTGTATAGAACTGTAGTAGAGTAACACCCCAAATACACACACACACACACACACACACACACACACACTCTTTAGTTTAGAATATCTGCATACCAATTTTAAAGATTACATATATGATCACTCAGAACCATTTATTCTATCATGATTTCAACAAAATCTAAAAGATGTTTTTAAATAATGATCCAAAGATTTTTAATCAATGATGTTAGAGCAACAGAACTGTTGAAAATATATAAACCATGAAAGCACACACACACACACACACACACACACACACACACACAGACACAGAGGAGGTGAGAATATAATAACACAGTCTACCAAAATAAAGGATATGAAATCCAAATAATAGGTATTGAGGTATAGAGAAAGATATTTTCAAAATTCACCAAAGTCAAATTTTTCTCTTAGCTATGACACAGTGCTAAAGATAACAAAAAATACAATTGATTATATTAAATTTAAGAGAATACAAACTTGCTTTGCAAAGACACTTTCAGAAATTAAAAGATATATGCGATGTAATGGGAAGAATCCCTTACAATTATGTAAATTAAAGATAATATTTATTAAAGCATATAAAATATTACTGCAAATACAATGCCAAAACCGAATTTTTAAAATCCATGAAATTTTAGCATAAAGCACATAAGTGGCAAATAAGAATATGACAAAGAAGTCAATTTATTTGGTAGCATTCAATTCCCTAAGTGTTCTCTAGAGTAGCTGGATTCTAGACTTGGAAACGGAAAACCTGGCCAGTTTACAGAAGCTGAAGAAGCAAAAGACAATTCTCCTTCTCATAGCACATGCTTGCTTCTCTAAAGCTCACAGCAATAGAGTCTTGAGAAGTCTTGTTTTTTTTTCCCTGCTTTAGAGTATTTTTTGTTTCCTTTTTGCTTTTTTAGAGTAGACCCACTGTTTTACAATGTTGATGTAGTCATTAAAATGTATTTAGCACTATATTAATGAATAATATCACATTTTTCTAATACCATCAGAGTCAATATTAATCTCTAATATCACTTTATCCCTAATACATAACTGTGATGATAATGTTATCTGTATTATGTGTGTGCATGGGAAACAACCTAACGTGTTATTTCAGTGCTCTGTGAGATAAAGGTTTAGAACATATATTGTATACATTGACCATGGATGTAGACAACAAAGAGCAACATTAAGTTTAGATGATTATAGCACTCATAGTTATTCTCATATTACATTAGAGACACACCGAGAGTATGTAAAGGAGAATCTGTGTACTTTACTTCATGAAATTTATTTCATGGCAAATAACAGCAATATTTTAGATATTACAGAAAAAATAACATAAATTGCCATTTCTCAAAAGCTTAGGTCTATTATAATATGGATTATAGTGTGTGTCACTTTCTTGAATATATAGCCCATATGAAAAGCAGTTCTTTCCCAACTTCAAGTCAAAGGATGTAATATAAAACAGGTTTCCAATGGATGCACATCAAGTTCAGTTTGAAACTTGTGAAAGCTCTGAGTCTACTTGAGGGCAACTGTGAGCCACAGTCACCCAAGATTACAGAAGTTTTCAAAATGTATCACAGATTGGATGATGTATGATTAATCTGTGAAGATATTTTGGAAATCTAAAATCTCTCCAACAAGTACCAGTTTACAAATACACCTAATTCCTTGCATTTTGAGCAACATCTGAATAAAGGAGAAAGAAATTACAATTTTCAAAAGCATCTAAAACAGAAAAAAAATACACACAATTCCTACCAAAATAATAGAAAGAAGTATTGTTGATTCAATGTTGTAAAAAATAAACTGGAATTGACTCATGAGGGTTCATATAAACTTTTAGAAAGGCCAGGCAGTGGTGGCGCATGCCTTTAATCCCAGCACTTGGGAGGCAGAGCCAGGCAGATCTTTGTGAGTTCGAGGCCAGCCTGGTCTATAGAGCAAGGTCCAGGAAAGGCACAAAGCTACACAGAGAAACCCTGTCTCAAAAAACAAAAAAAAAAAATTTTTTTTTCTGGAAAGAATAGATGAACTGTCAATAAAACAATTTCATGGGGAATGGAATAGAGAAAAATATTCAAACACATCTACTGAAAATGAGAGTTTCTTCTCATGAGAGGCAGGGGAGAAAGCAAGAAAGCATACAGGGGTGTCAAACACATATGCAGACTTGTTTCATAGCTGCCTATGCTAGCAGTATCTGGATAGATGTTATAGCAGAACTCCCCATGTTCAAATATATGAATAATTTTCAAATGACTTTGCCAGTAACTTGGTATAGGTTTAAAAAATAATCTCTTCTGAGAATAGAAATTGCTATTTGCTATTAGTGGTAGATGTTTGCAGTTATTTTCTATTGTGTCCTTTTAAAATAAGGTATGCTGTGCTTTCTTTGGTAGTACATACACCAAAACATGAACAATATCAAAGAGATTAGTATGTCATCTGTAGATAGATGACACTCAAATTTGTAAAGGGTTCTCTATTTTAAAATAAAATAAGAGAATTGATCCTACGTGAAGCTGAAGAGATTGTATACATATTGTACATCCATTTTATCATGGGCTAAATAACACATCACATAACAAAAATATCATGTTTTCAGTATGGTTCTTCACATCAGAAGTACAGACCTGAATAAACCATGCTCTTTGCTTTCAAGAAGTTTTCACTGCACTGCAGAAATGGAGGAGAAAATAGAAAATTGCAATGCAATATTCATGCTAAAGTGTGGGTGGGTGAAAGCTCCAAGACTAGTGTCTGAGTCCAGACTTAAGGATAAAATAAAAATTTCACAGTGGAAATGGCATGTGAGATGAGAGGTAATGATAAATACCAGCTCTTCAGTGAGCTAGCACTGGAATCCCATTCTACAGTGAGTGAGAGGAACATTTAGTGGAATATAGCTAAACCAAAGGTATGATAAAGTCTACAAAGCTTCTATGAAACTCATAAGTGGGAAGGTAGAGGAGCTGGGTATTTGTTGGAAAAGAAAATAGAAACTGAAGCTTTCCAGTCAATCAAGTGATTATTACTTGCAAATAGAGTCCCAATGCACTCATGAATATGGTAATAGTAATAACAATGATCATCTCCATTTTGCCTTCATCAAATGGTTACTGAATGTCAGCTATTTGAATCCTCATGATCATCCTTCAGTTATTGCTGAGAAAACCTCAGCTCCAAGACATTCCTCTGCTTAACAGTTCAGCAAATTGTATAAAATGTTTATATTCATGTCCTGTTTGTGACTCTATCACTGAGTGGAGAGTAAGCAAATCAATTATTTGGTATACTTGATTTCTTCACCTCAGTGTTGGTAATTATAATAAAACCCAAGTCCCAAGGTTATTATGATCTAATAAAAGAATGTAGTGGAAAAGGCCTTGTAAGTAGCAATATAAGATATCTCTCTTTAGTGATACAGATAAAGGCATTCTAAATTTTCAGCCTATTTTGAATGTCAATGATGACTCGATCAGGAAAATTCAAATAGTCCAACTTTGTATTTCTAAAACAGTTCATTGATTTGTACTCACCACTGTTGGTCCACAGAACAATGTATTCATGGCAGAGGTTTCCAGAATTTGTTTTCAGGAACTCAATTTTCTATGTGCGTATAGATTGGATTGCATATAGATTTGATTGTGGAAAATTCAAAGAAGCGGGTAAGGTAGAGCCTGGGTCCTAACAACATTGTTTGAAAGTATTTTAATTTTGAACTGTTGTGGTTTTTTTTTTTTTACTCAGTTATTATATGATTTAAAATGTATTCAATTTCAGGTAATTTTTGTCGATAATCCAATGCCTTCTTTATGATAGAACCACTTCTGTAAGCAGTACAGAAAGGCTCTTCATGTGTTCTGTGGAGCCTCCAACCACTGAGTATTGCTCAATCTCAGATAACAGTCAATAGTAAATATTTTTGCCTGTTTGTCAATTTGGTCCTACTATCTGTTTGTAACCTAATATGGCAAAAGACATGTATTCTCTCTGGATATAGTTGTTTTAGAGCAATAAGAATAAAACCATCACTGCAATCAAAGCTTTTAAAAGTTAATATATTTTTTACTAGTATAAACACAGAGGAAACATTTTCTCAGACACTATTGCCACATAATTTTTAAGAGGATTATAAAGAATACTAAAATAAGTAAAATGTCTCTGAACATCAGATACAAGTGGATACAGAGGCAAAAGTACTTGATTTACAAGATATGGAAGAGTTAAATTTCTTTTGTTATTTGATTTACTTTATATATGCCAAGAATAAAGGAAATGAAGCTGACCACACAAATTTAGAAATGATGTAAATTCTATGATGTCTACAAGAATTTTACTTCAAATATGACAGTAATACAAGTTAAGAGTGAATTGATATGTAAATGCATCATGTAAACCATAACTAACATAGAAAAAATGGCTAAACTACTAGAAGAAACAAACTTTGGAGGGAATAAAATGATCAGTGACAGAGAAATCTACAGTGGTGAAGTATTCAACACATGAAGAATATTTAGAAATCCTATTTGTCTTTCCTCTTTAATAAAGGAAGGAGGCAGACTTTTTACTTATTCATGCTGCTAAGGATTTAGGCCAGCCAAGGCAACATGCTTTGACGGCAATTGACCTCTAAGCTATCCTATATGCTCTCATTTGTTTGTGCATGAACCATCATAACATAAACATATAAACAAATACCAACACAACTGAAGGCATGGAGAAACAAATACAAGAGGTGAAGTCTTCAATAGATTTCTCTCAACAATGCCCACATAGCTACAGAACCAGTCAACATGAAAGAATGAACAATGATGACATTTTGAGATGCTAAACAGAAGCTTAACAAATGTACAGTGAGATTTGCATTAATTATGTTACAATTATCATGCATGAATTCATAACATGGAAGTCATTCTTCTTTTCCTTGACTCTTAAATTCAGGTTGCACAGAGTTCAACTTCTGCAAAGTTCCTCAGTGAGAGTTGATTATCAAAAGGATTCATGGTAGTATTATGGATGACTTTTTTTAAATTTTATTTTATTTTACAATACAATTCAGTTCTACATATCAGCCACAGATTCCTTGTTCTCCCCCTTCCCGCGTCCCTCCCCTTCCCCCCGGCCCAACCCCCATTCCCACCTCCTCCAGGGCAAAGCCTTCCCCACAGACTGAGATCAACCTGATAGACTCAGTCCAGGTAGGTCCAGTCCCCTCCTCCCAGGACGAGCCAAGCGATCCTGCATAGGCCCCAGGTTTCAAACAGCCAACTCATGCAATGAGCACAGGACCCGGTCCCACTGCCTGGATGCCTCCCAAACAGATCAAGCCAATCAACTGTCTCACCCATTCAGAGGGCCTGATTTAGTTGGGGGCTCCTCAGCCATTGCTTCATAGTTCATGTGTTTCCATTCATTTGGCTATTTGTTCCTGTGCTTTATCCAACTTTGGTCTCAACAATTCTCGCTCATATAAACCCTCCTCTTTCTCGTTAATTGGACTCCCAGAGCTCCACCCAGGGCCTAGCCGTGGATCTCTGCATCCAGATCCCTCAGTCATTGGATGGGGTTTCTAGCACAACAATTAGGGTGTTTGGCCATCCCATCACCAGAGTAGGTCAGTTCGGGCTGTTTCTTGACCATTGCCAGCAGTCTATTGTGGGAGTGTCTTTGTGGATTTCTGTGGGCCTCTCTAGCACTTTGCTTCTTCATATTCTCATGTGGTCTTCCTTTACCATGGTCTCCTATTCCATGTTTTCCCTCTCTGTTCTTGATCCAGCTGGGATCTCCTGCTCCCCCAAGCTCTCTTTCCCTTGACTCTTGCCCTTCCTTACCCCCACTCATGTCCAGGCTTTTCATGTAGATCTCATCCATTTCTCCATCATTGGGCGATCCCCGTGTCTTTCTTGGGGTCCTGTTTTCCAGGTAGCCTCCCTGGTGATGTGAGTAGCAGTCCAGTCAATGGATGACTTTTATGTAAAACCAAATCAAGGTTTTGTAGTGACCTCAAGGACACACACACATACACACACACAGAATAGCTGGACAAATGTCCCAGCTATTCTGAACTACTCAAGTAGAGGGTATATAAATCAAACTCAAGTGGTAATTAAGTAATTGTTTTCACAGGACTTAGACAACTCATCAATAATTTCCCTTTTATAATTATTATTTTTAGTTTTTGAGATTATATTTTGATTACATAATTTTCTCCTTCCCCTTTTTTCCCTAACCTCTCTACTTTTTCTCAAATTTGTCTCATTTTTATTATGTAAATATGTAAGTTTATGTATTTGTAGATATATATTTCTAAATATATAAGGACAATGTTCTTTGTATGATGTTCCTTGTACATGTTTTCGGGGATGATGCTTTGATAATGGATAACCAATTAGTGTTCTCTTTCTGGGGAAGAATATCTTTCCCACTATCAATATTCCTTAATTGCATGTAGTACTTTATTAGGATCAAGGAAAGAGAAGTGGTAAGTGATATAATTATATTTTCAAAAATAAAAGAAATATTTTTTAAAATAATGAAACTGACGATAGTAGATTGCTAAGAATGCATTGTTGAAAGTGATACCAAGCTACTGATTCCCATTGTGCTTTCTGGTCCAGATCAATTCAAGTATGAACAACCTCTGCCACACTTTCATATTTGCCATGCCTTTGTTATCACGACATGTCCATCATATGTATGAAAATTTCCTATCTTGACTAACAATGCTTCCTCCAAAAACAAAAGACCATCTAACAAAATGACACAACAGGAATAAGAAGCCATTTTCTGAGTTGTTGGTCAGGGTTGTCAAAGAGACTCCAAAAACATTACAGACTATTTCTCTTTCTCTTGTTTCCCTTTTACCTGAGAGGTGAAAGATTTGTATGTGTGTGCATTAATCCAGAAAAAGACACAGAAATATATATGTATATAATAGCTCTGTGTGTGTGTGTATGCATGAGATAATATGCATACATTTAGCACCTGACCAAAATATTTGGAAAGCAGGGCCACTAAAGATCTATTGTTCTCTGAAGAACCGATGGTTCAGTATCAATGATTGCAGTATGAGGGAAATAAGAGTAGAATGGAAGCATAATAGCAATTAAGCAACAGAATAGGATTAGTGTTGGATTATTACTGTAGTGAAGGACATGAAAACTTGGCCGTGTTGATGAAAAACACTCATAGGTGTCAACACAATTTTCAGTTTGATTTCCTTTATAATTTTGCTTTTAGTTTATATTGTAATTCATATAATATTTAAACATGTAAATCAAGAATAGAGAGTTTGCAGCAAGGATGGATGTATGAGAAGCTTAAATTTAAAAATTCTTTTGGACTTTGCTGTACCAAGTCTGAAATATTTCAGATAATTGAAAAGTAGAAAATACAACATTCATGCATAGTTTAAATAAAGTCTCATATAATGATCTAATTTAAATTTAATAAACCATTATTGTGGGTTAATTAAATGCCACTTGATGATTAAAGCATATTTATTTAGATTAACAGGTTTTAGATTATTTTATCACACTTTATGGCTAATTTAAGTATAATGTCAAGTATTAATATTTCATTTTATGTCCACTTTTGAATGACATAATGCATTTAAATTTTAAGATTCAAATTTTGCTTCTTTTAAACAGTGTCTTTAATCATTGGGATTCATTGTATTATTGCTAAGTAAACAGAAAACATTAACTATGAGGAAGTGTTAAGAAGACAGTAAAAAGGATCAACAGACAATTAAATTAATGTGAAATGTAAGTAGCTAGGTTAATTAAAAAATTAATTTTTCACTGAATCTTCCTATTTTATAATTAACATTTTAATTACAAAATACCCCTCATAAACCTCATATATTAGTTTATTTTAAAATAATAATAGCTAGCATTGACTAAACACATTTAGTTTAAGCAGTTTTTAAAGTGTATTACTTTGAAAACCATTTAATCTTTAGCATACTACCAATGATAGAGCTATTACTCTGACTTTTCTTACAAAAGATGACTGAGCTTCTCAAAGAAAATTAATTAAAAGTTGATAGTCTCAATATTGTTTGCTGCTACATTATATTTTTCAAACCAGTACCTCCTAAATGATCATCAAAATAATTTTTATGGGAAAATGCTATTTGCAAATCTATAAATTGAAGTTATATATATTTATGGACTACAAAGTATGAAGTACATAATTTTCTCCTTCCCTTTTCTTCCCCAACCTCTCTACTTTTTTCTCAAATTTATCTTTTTTTCATTATTTTCATTATGTACATGTGCAAGTTTATGTATATGTAGATATATATTTCTAAATACATAATGACAATGTTCTTTGTATGATATTCCTTGTACATATGTTTTCAGGGATGATGCTGAACATGGATAAATAATTAAAGCATGCTAGTTAGCATATGTACCACTTCAAACATTCATCAGTAATTATGATATGAACATTTGAAATTTACTACTTTAACAATTTTAAAATATGCAGAACATTATTACAGACTATGTCAAGCATACTGTGAAATAGATACAAATGAAAAAATACATATTCTTCCCTTTTAACCAAGGTTTCATGTCCTTTAGACATCATTCTCTCCATTTTTCCTATCTCCTTCATGCCCTGGTAACCACCATTCTGCCCTGTTTGTCTATGCTCCCAACTGTATTAGATTCCACATGTATATTATAACTTATATATACTTGCCTTTTTCTGTCTGGTTTATTTTTCTTAGCATCATATTCTCCAATTCTGTCAATCTTATAAAAAGTAAAACTTCTCTTTAGGCCTTAATAACACTTCATTATGTATAAATATTAAAGCTCTTTGTCCATTTCACTCTTAGTGGACATTTAGATTAATGCCCCCCCAAAAAAACCCCACTATATTATGGTGTTGTAGTGTCCATATGGAAGCAGATGCCTCCTCAGTCTCTTGGTCTCCAGTATACACGGTAAATGTACATAGTCAGTCTGCCTGACCATGTAGTAGAATTCTTTTTTTAATTATCTCTTCTTTTCTTCCAACACAATCTTAATACTGTTTTCCATATAGGCTGTAGATTTTCATTCCCAGCAACTGTCTTTGTCTATAACCTCACCAATAGTTACCTCTCATATTTATAATAATAGCCTTTCTCACAGGTAGGGAGTGATAGTTTCTTAGAGTTGTACTTTGCATTTTCTTTTATGTACATGTAATATGTCTTCCCATGTTATTTTCCTTTGGATGCCTTTTTTTCTTTTCTTTTTTTTTTTTTTTTTTAGAAATGACTATCTTGTTCAGTGATCCAAGTTTTAAGCAGGTTATTTATTATCCTGCTATTGAGTTGCTTGAGCTCTTATAGTTGGTAGTAATCTGATATATAGCTAGCATTATTTCTTCTCATTCTATAGATAGTCTCATTATAGTGAAATTTATTTCTTTATTTTTATTTGATGAAATGCCATTTTCCTACTTTTACTTTTGTTGCCTGAATATTTAGTAGCTCATCTTTAAAACAGCAAACACTACACAACAACAATTATAGCAACAAGAAGAACCTAAATGAATATTATAAATCCTTACCCATGTTTTCCTAGTTTAATATGTCATGGTCTTATCATTAAATCTTTAGTTCATTGTTGACTGATTTCTGTATATATGGTGAGTGAGCATTCAGCTTTACTCCTTCCCATGTAGATATCAGATCTACAAATAGTGTTTGTTGAAGATCTGTCTGCAAGTAGGAAGCAGCACTTAAGAACACTAAGAAATCGTAATCTGAGATTGTTTTTGCAGAAAATAAAATGGCTCTAAACAACATAACACTAAGTGAGGTGACCCAAACTGAAAGATGAACACAGTGTGTTGTTTCTCATGTGTAGATCCTTGTTAAAATTGATACATATGTGGATTTAGGTTTGAGTAAATGTAGGAAACATGGTAAACTAGGATAAGATCCATGAGAGGGTCAAAACAAGGTTTGAAGGCAAGGGTACAATTGAACCTTGAGTTATAAAATTGAAAGCACAATAGTGAGTACTAAAAGGTACAACTAAAAAGGGTGAGGCAGGGAACTGGGGAAAGGAGTCGGGGACATTTACCAAAATGAAGTTTCATAAAAATGACTTAAGGAAACCTGTTACTTTGTAAACTGACTTAAAAAATAATAATAATTGTAATTGAGGAAAGCAGGGAATTGGAGAAATGGTTTTCCCCTAGAAAGAACACACCAATTGGTTGGGTGACCAGTGTCAGATGGTCAGCCCTAAAAACTACATACAAATAACATTATACAGACTGAGCTAGATATATTTATGAGTATATGTATATTATACAGATATGTGAATGCAATAACAATTAATGAAAAAAGAGGCCATAAATTTGAAGGAGAGTGGAGAGGACTATATGGGAAGGTTTAGAGAGAGGAAGGGGAAGGGAGAAGTTATATTATAATCTCAAAACATAAAAATAATAAGGGTAATTAAAAACTAAACCTCCAAACCCTGTTTGCTGAGGACACCAGACACTTTGAACACAGAACTTGGAAGAATCCAGCGGGATCTGCTGTGGAAGCTGCCTACCAAAGAACTTACTCCCATAGTATCTAAAGGTTCTATGCAAACTATCAAGAGAGAAAAGCATCTCAAAGTCCTATCCAGCTATAAAGCCACAACAATGACTAGCATGGCAAAGGCTTTAGAGACATCGCACCTAAAATTGCAATGTGGACACTTAGAGCTTGGGGAAGATCAACAGCCACCTAGTTGTACTTCAGGACTACTCATTAGGAGAGAATACTTACCTACCCATATATTTGTGGTTAATGAGGTTATTAGCCCTGGATAAAAACCTACAATTGCTACTTTTCTAAACCGGTATAATTTGTAAATATGTCAAATACTTATCCCTACAGCCACAGATAAATTAGCTCTTATTCTTTATCAAAGAAGTTTTGTAGCTGGAAGTTTTCCTGTGTCCCACCAGGTCCTGAGTTCTTGCAGTCCCGTAGTCAGTCAGACCCATATGAACACACAGAGGCTCATATTAATAAAAACTGCTAGGCCATTAGCTCAGGTTTACTACTGACTAGCTCTTACACTTAAACTCAGCCCATTTCTATTAATCTATATGTCTCCACGTTGTCTGTGGCTTTACCTGTGTGCCATTACATGCTGCTCCCTGGACAGTGGGCTGGTGTCTTCTGACCCAGTCTTCCTCTTCCCAGGATTCACCTTGTCTGCTTATTCTGCCTATACTTCCTGCCTGGCTACTGGACAATCAGCATTTTATTTATCAACCAATCAGAGCAATACATATTCACAACATACAGAACGACATCACCCATCAAAGTTTCATTTTGGAATAGACAGAAACTATCAGAGAAATGGCCAAAACACTGAGAAGAACTGACCAGGGGGAGTTCATTCCTAATTGATACATACATAACATAATCCCTACAAGTAAAGCTCAGGGGCATCTTGGACAAGAGGTGGGTTAAGAAGTCATGTCTGCACACCACACACACACACACACACACACACACACACACACACACATATATATATGATATGGAATTACATCCATGAAATATTAACAATATGGTCATCTAAGCAAGACCTGAACAACTATACCACCAGTGGATTTCCAAAGTGGATGAAGTAAATTTCATAAGGCCCTACTCCTAGATGATGAGCTATAAGCATATAATGACTACTAAGAGGGGTAATCTGTTTTCTTCATGAAAAATTCCCCTTATAGTTAGGTTATCCAATCCCAAGTGTCAGTCTAAAACACATATGTGCAACACTAAACGAACTCATCGCATGTGTGTGTGTGTGTGTGTGTGTGTGTGTGTGTGTGTGTGTGTGTGTTTATGTATGAACAAAAACAATTACTGAAGTAGTCACAATGTTGATAAAGTTGAGAGGCAGTGGAGGGGCATTTGAGGAGTTGGTTGAGGGAGAATGTGGGGTGGAAAGTGATATCAATCCAGTACTCATGCATAATATTCTCAAAAAGCTAAAATTCAGAACCTCAGATAAGAAACAGAAAAAAGAATTTAATGTATAATAGAATTATTTGAGATAGGCAAGGAAAAGTCTTCTACCTATTCTTTCTTTTTGTGATAACTTAGAAATGTTGAAAGTTTTGTCAAAAAAAAAAAAAAAAAAAAGGAGGGAGAAAAAGAAAAGAAGATACCTTGTAAGCTCCCGGGGACAGTGATAACAGGAAAATTGCTCCTCCAAAGCTGAATGTATCTGACCTAAGAGTTGGAGTAATTTTCCCTGATGAGGTGAAGCAGAGATTGATTGTGAAATGGGCTGTGATGGAGATGGAGAGGGAACGAGGAGGGGAGTCTATGGATTGTGAAAAGGAAAGCCTTTCAGCTCTTCTTTTCCTTTTCTGTGATTATGTGCAAAGAGCTGTAGATCCACTCCAGATCTGCATCGATTTTATGAACTTTTACTCCATTTAGAGGCCAGCGACGATTGTCTCATCATTTCTCTGAATAATATAGACAGCAATTTAAAACCATGGATGGTATACAAGTTGGCATCTGACCCCAGCTCTGCCATTGATCAGCAGCATGGCTCTGCAGTGTATACTCTCTGTTCTCAGCTTGCTTACTGGGAAAAGGGGCCAACAATAGTCACTCCCTAGAGGAGATTTTATGAGGCCACAACATGATACAAATTTTGAAACACAGCACAGACTTGTAAAGTGGTTATGAAATAAAGTTTAGGATTTCAAAGTGATTTTAAAATGATTTTTCTATTTAACTGATTATAGTTTCATACTAAGAACTGAATTATGGAAATTCAGGTTAGCATGGCCATCATTGCACTCAAATTGCATATTAAAATAAAAAATGCCATACTGAGTCCACAAAATTCCATGAAAATAACTTTGGTGGCCAGGACTTACTCTGATTTAAGAAACCATTCCTCTGGTATAAGGGAAGATGAATCTCTTGCACTAAGCTCAGATCTTCAGAACCCATGTAAATCCAGGTGTAGAAGAATGTCTATAAGGCACGCCAGGATGCCTACACATTGGAAAGTAGACAAAAGAAGACTTGGACGCTCTCCAGCCAGGTAACCTAGCTTAAGCAATGGCTGACAACAAGACATGCTGTCTCCAAAACATAGTGATAGGCTTGGATTGATACCTAAGGCTTTCTTTTTACATCAATTCATAGGCTGTGACATGCATGCATACTCACTCCTCCCTCCACACACACATAAAAAAACATAACACACACACACACACACACACACACACACACACACACACACAGAGACAGAGACAGAGAGAGAGAGACAGACAGAGACACAGAGAAACAGAAAGACAGAGAGAGAGATTTAAATCAAATATGAAGCTTCACCTTAATATGGACAATAGTCTAGTCATCTCATAGACAAAGTGATGTTATAATCATTTGCTATTACTTTTAATTTTTATTTTTTTATTTTTTTATTTATTTATTTTGTGTGTGTGTGTGTGTGTGTGTGTGTGTGTGTATGTTTGCCATAATGGACATGTAGAGGTCATAGGAATGACTGCTGTTTCTCTTTCAATCCTATGAGTTCCAGGAATTGAACTCAGGTCTCCAGTCTTGACAGAAAAGCTTTTTATCATGAAGTCACCTCACTGACCCATAATATTTTCTGTTAAACTTGTACTGTTATTTAGTCGTGAAAAATAACCAGCTCTAAGGCTGCGTTTACCTTTTTGATTACACTGATTCAATTTTATGTAAATTCTTTGGCTCTATTCAGTGAGAATAATTCATGACTATTAGTGAAACCAGCTTTATTTCTTCTGTTTCTACCCAGTGTAATAGAAGCAAATTTAAGATTTGCTTAAATGAGAAACAAATAATGTAAAAATTAAGATAGCTAGTATAAAAGTAACAGCAAAAAGCACTGGATGTGAACTTACATCAGTTTGGAACTTCAGCTCCCAATATTGTTCTTATTGTAAGAACAGATGAACAGTTCTTACTCTACAGGAGTTCGTCTGTCTCATAGTACATGTCACATCCTGCTGTTCACTACCCAAATTCCGGCTTTAAATCCCTTGAGCTTAGTAAGCATGCATCAACTTCAGTGTACTTTGCAAGTGTGTTGATATAGCTTGCTTTTTGTGTTGTAAACAGAATCTTGGTTACGGAAAAACAAACAAAAAGTTAACAACTGTATTTTACTTCTCTTCCACAGTATGGAAGAGTGCTGTCTTCCTGTTCTGAATTTAGTTTTCTAAATTATGCAGCCTCTCCTCCCTCCGCCTTGTTTTCTCACCTGAATGAACAGCATTGTTTGGCTTAATCGTGTTTTTCTACTTTGGTATTGTGGTGCAGTGTGTTAATAAAAGGTTACTGAAGATAAGGATGTGTGGGAAAATGAACTCTTGGGTATTATGCGTGCACTTTTGGCTGAGAACCTAACCAGGGATGAATCACAGGAGCCACAGGATACCTATCCCAGATATGGTAGAAATCAATATTGTGAAACAAAGATTGAAATCCATTCCCACGTTAATCCACTAACCTTCCAACCATATGCCCAAACAATGATTCATTGTCTCTCAAAATTTTTGGAGCTGGAAATGCAAAGCAATGCCTAAATGCATCAGTTCTCATAGTGTGAGAGGGAGCACTTTTAAACTGGATTCCAGTACTAGATTAAGAAAATTTATGTAATTGTTGATTACTTAGCATGGAAATTCTAATTGCCTTGGTACATATATTATCAACATATAAACTTTGGGGCTTACAGTAAAGACCAGATGTTTGCCTTAAAGTAGATGTGAGTTTGAACCTCCCTTGCTCCTAACTCTTCCCCTCCCTCCTTTCACAATGCACCCCATTTCCCTACTTCTCTTCTATTTCTCTTTTCTATTCTTTCTCTTATGGGATTAAACACAGGTCCTCTAATGAACTATATCACATATTACATGATTGTGCTGAACCACATAAATCTCCATTATAGAGAAATGGATACTGATTATTAGATATGGAAACAGAAATTTACATGAATGATACATTTCCTAATCAATGTTAAGACATATCAAATCTTATCTTTAAATTCCCATAACTATTTAAAGGTTACCTTCTTGAATGTAATAGTAGTATACCAAACCAAAGTATATAAAGTCACTGGGAAGAAATCTGCCAAAAAATCTGTCCTTTTATAATAGAGCATATATATAATAGAGCATATATATTCATATAAAAACAGAAACATGAAATTAATTTTGCTCATAAAATTATATGTCAATTCTATTCTGACATCAAAAAGAATATTTACATGATAATCTTAACTTAGTGGGAAATTTCTCAGTATTTTGTATATTTTACTTCCTCTGAATTAAGCAACTTTTTTTTTCTCTCTCTGTTGTCTTGGAAGGCATACATGACACACGGCTTTGATTCCTTCAGATATGTTTGTTCTCTTCAGAGAACATCGTACAGAAGCTTATCTGCAGATTTTCATGCTATTTGTTTAGGGAAACAGAAGTTTCATTAACTTTAACTTGTATAATCTTGGTCTCGTTTAATCTATGGTATTCTGTTTTCAGGATAATTTAGGAAGACAATGGATGACATCAGCCAATAAAACCCCCATGAAAAAGTGGAGTGGGCCTAAGAATGGATCCAGAATGTGACCTTGGCTGCATCTCCAATGTGGGATTTTCTGTGAGGGTTTAAGTTAATGTCTCAGGGGTGAATTTCAGATGCTTAAGAATAAAGACTACCTTGACGCAAGTCTTAGAATTTGGCCTTTTTTATTGGAATATTTAGTGAATGTTCATGAGCATATTTAAGAATCTTTAAAACTTGTGTTAATTCTCCTGTTCTTCCTTTTTAAATACTTGATGAAGGAATTTCTACAGGAAAATGCTAACTGTATTTAATACTTCCTATTAGAATGCTAAAGTCACTGATAACATTGGCATCTGGTTAAATAGACACTGTTTGTTTTTTGAGACAGTCTCACTATAACCTTGTCTTGCTTCCAGCTCATAGAGGTCTCCCTGCCTGTGCCTACTATGTGCTACAATTAAAGGTGCGCTAAAGCGGGGATTTAACAAGGCAACTCCATGTAGTTTATCTGGAAGTTAAAAGGAAATTTATTTCGGGGTAACTTACTACCAGTAAAGGGGTTGGTTACAGGATCCAGGAGAGGTGAGGTGCAGTCCAGCATGGCTCTCTGGAGAACTCTGGCTTGGTCTCCAACCCAGCATCCAGGATCAGAGAAGCCGAGAGAGCCAGTATATATGCATCTTAGGTCTTAGGAGCTCCTGTCTTGGCTACGCCCCAGGGGCAGGTCATAGGTAGGTGTGGCAATTACTGGCTGCCTCACTAGTGGCAGTGTTTCAAGGTCAAAGCTGGAACAGCTACCCACCACAGTGTGCCCCCATGCCTACCTCAATAATACTTTTGGGAAACAATAGAAATTTCATTTTCTGGAAAACTAATACTAGCTGACCTCCCAAAAAATCTGTTACTATTAAGTCAATTTGCAAACCTATGACATTTCAGAGGACGGAATCACAAAGGGAGTTAAGGAACCAACGATGAACAATGGTGCTGCTAGACAAGACAAGCAAGGCCCGGGTGTCATCAGCAAAGGAGTTTAGTGGTACTGCAGAGAAAGCCAGTGAACATAAACTCCTACATATTCTGATGGTAATCTTGGGTGAAGACTGCTCTGGAGCAAATAGCTCTGGCCCAAGTTCTGGGACAGTCAGAAGACTTCTTGAGGGACCTCACCTACCATCTTATTTCAGACAAAGTTTCTTTTTTGTTCTTAGTGACTGCCTATGCCAAGCTAGAAGGCCCAAGGGCTTGTGAGAATTCTCCTGCCTCCATCTCCCATCTCTTCTTGGGAGCTCTGCAGGTACAGGTGTGTGCTGTTGTACCTTGCTTTGCAGGGGTTATGAATGTCTTAACTGAGATTATCATGCTTCCACAGAAAGTGCTCTATACATTAAGACACCTCCCAGACTTAAAGAATAGCTTGTATTGATGTTTGGGATTGAGTGGCATATCTTTAAAGACAATTCTAGCATTAGAATCATTGATACATGTTTTTGTTTTACACTCCCTCCAAGTAAAACCAGTTAACAAGAAATAAAGCAAATCATATCTATAACAAATTTGAATCCATGACTATTTAAGTCTTTGGCAAAGATTCTTTGAGTAACTTTACCTTGCTGAATTTTAGACTCTCTTGCAGCTTATATTTCTAAGCCAAATTATAAGACCAAGAGTATGTCCATGGCGTTTAGGAGTCTCCAAAGTTTAACACAAAAGGCACAACTTCTTATTTCATACATTTGAAATTTAAATTAATTAGTGAAAAAAAGTCTCTACCCCAAACATATAACTAGATATTTAATATCCTCCAAGTCACTTGACATGTAAAATGTTCATCACCAAATACTGGATGGAGGTAGAAGTAAAGAAAGAGAAAGGGAAAGGTAGAGGGAAGGAAAAGAAGAGAGCTGGGTGTTTTCTTTTGACTTGATACCTCCCTTGACAGGAAGTCATCTCTTTTTATGCTCTATCAAATGAAAAATATTTCCTTTCCTTCTCATAGTTCCTGCCCCTATGTGACATCCCTCTGAGCGGTCGTGACCTTCAGCGGGAGTGTGCCCACTTTGCTGGGTTCTGCCTCAGCAAGGACTAACACCTTTCACTTCTCCTGTCTTCTCTCTGAGGCTGACCAGAGCCAATTTATGCTTACTCTGGACCATCAGGCTTTTCACTCTTTCTCTGAAGTTCCCCTCCCCTCATTTGGCTGACTTCCAACAGGGTTTAACTCAAATGGCACAGCATTGTCTCTTTTTCTTCTCTGGCTCCTCCTCTGGGGAGCTGCCAAGACTTGCAGCTTTCCTGCCCTGGGATTTTTTTTTTTTAACATTAATAAAATTGTGCTTGGACTTAACAACAAAACAGTCCAATTTAGTGAATATAAATATTTCTTTAATTGCTTAATTTTATACAACTGTCTCTTCATTCCTCATATATTGTTTTAGATTATAGAGAACAAAAAGAAAATGTCCTTAGTGACTGCATTTATGTAACATTAGGCTGGGAACAAAGGGGAGAAAATTTCAGATCTCAGACCAGAGTGTGTGGTCTGACTAATAATAGTATTTTCAGTGAAATAAATCATTTTTGAATGAAATTATTCTATCTTATGTAATGTTTAAAATGTTTTTTAAAAGCATACTAAATACTTTTAATAATAAGTAGTGACTCAAAAAATGTATCATGACTTAAACTGACTGTATTAAAATGTAAATGAATTTAGCTAATTGTGACTACTGTGGATATATTGTAACAAATATGTTGTAAAATACATAAAGTGTAAAAAAAATAAAAGCATCTGATTATATCATTGCAATTTTGAAGATAATTGTACATGGTTATAGAATACTAATAAAAAACACTGGACTCAGCTACTTTTTTATATAGTTTAGAAAGACAATAGAGACAGATACTGTGAACCTATCTTGTTAACAGCAGTCTGTGTCCTCGGTTTGACCCCCACCCCTCCAGTGCTCTGCCAACACAGTATCTTGTTCTGTTATTGTCATGTTGTAAAACTAAAGTTTTTAGCTACAAATGCAGTGGCTGGCAGAGTTAGAACTGTGACAGTTCAAAGACCCATATCTGGCATTTAACTCTAAAAACAAAACTGAGCCTTTTTCCATCTCACAGAAGTCTGAAGATAGAGACAGAGATAGAAACAGAAAGAGACAGAGAGGCAGAGACAGAGACACAGAGAGATTAATTAAAGTCAACAGAGAAAATGTCCTTAGTGACTGCATTTATGTAACATTAAGAAAATCAGCACTTGGCAATATTGTTTTGTGGCAATTTTTTTCACCCTTTGAGCACAGAATACTTTGACTTCGTGCTGTGTTGCTTGACAAAATAGTAGCTCAAGTACAGTTCAAAGCAGTTCAAGGTTCATAAAAAAAATGTCCACATATTTTAGTTCTAAAAGAGCTGACCACTCATTTCGGATATTTTGTATATTATGTTCTTTATACTTACCTGGTTTCCACAGTCATTAATCTTTGAGGTTAAGTTTATTTTTGTGGAAGGTTTAACATGTTGCCTTTTCTCTTGACATGTTGTGTGCCATCTGCTTAACACATTGCCCTCCTTGAACTCCTGAAGTAGATGGTTAAATGGTGCAGACACTAGCTCTTTGCTCATAGAATGTGGTCATTTACATAAGGATCCTCAGAAGGCCCTGAGTTTCCTGGTGAATATACATTGCTCAGGATAATAGGTTGTCTACATTGCATCTTCTTCCTTTGGATTCTGACATTTAGTTGTGGTTTTAGGATTGTTTTAGAAGACTGTGCACTCTCTTTAGGGTTTTGTTTTCTGTGAGGAGGAAAAAGATACCCGCAAAAATCAAAGCTCTTCAGTGTGCTTTCTAGTCTACATTTAAACAGATGCTACCAGCTGAAGAAGTGAGCTTCTGTGGAGTCTTGTGCAGGAAGGTTAGGGAGGAGGGAGGGGGCTGCTCTGTGGTGGAACAGAGGCGAGATATGCAGTGCATGCATCCCAAAGGAAGGGACAAAATGCTTTGTTTTTCTTATCTCCCCCTCTGTCTATTTCCCACTTTATGGTACTGTCTCTTTTACTCTGTGAGAAAGAATTCCTTTGTACAAACCATATGCAATACAAGAATGGAATCCTAAGGCTATACTGTAATTTGTAGGACAGTTTTATACTATTAAACAAGGCATAATGATAAAAATTCTGCTTTTACACTTTGTGGGTTTGAGATACCATCTCACTACGTAGACTTGGCTGTTCTGGAACTTACTATGTCAATGTGTCTAGCTGTGAATTAACAGATTAATCTGCTTTTGCTGTCAGAGTGCTGTGATTAAAGGTATTTGTTGCCATTCATGTATGATTTAGTCTATGGATTGATATCATTTGCTCTTCTCAAATAAGGTTTTAGTTTGAGAATACTGCTTGATTCTTATTAAACTGAAAAATAATGAGCCAAAATGAATCCTTTCTCTTTTAAGTATCCCCACTTCAGGTATTTTACCACAGAAATGAAAAGTTCACAACATACTTTCAGGCAAATATATAATGATATTATATACCTCTGTGTGTGTGTGTGTGTGTGTGTGTGTGTGTGTGTGTGTGTGTGTGTGTGTCCCCTATAATAGTGCAGAAAAAAATGAGCTACTAGCATTTCTAGTTGGCTTGATTATTTCCTTGCTGTTTGATTTAATTGGATCTCCACATATTTCCCTACTTATTAGTCGTTAATGGTCTCTCAATATTGGCATACACATGGGCCCATGAATATTTCCCTCCTTCTTTTATGTTTTCTCTCCCTGACTAATTCAATAATTTCCTTTTATTGAGACTTTACCACATGAACAACATTATCTTATTTATATCTACAAATATAAAGCTCAATAGGATATGTTGGAGGTTTCAAGGAAATTGAAGACTACAGGTTAGATAAAAAACATAATGCAATATGACATCAAAGGAAAATGTGATTGCTAAAATCACATAAAGGTTGTATTGAGTAGATGCAGTGGATAACAGGAAAAGGAAAGTAGACAGAGCAGAATGTTTGAGCTAGGTTTAAAAGGATAAATCTGGTTTCAGTTCACAGGGAAATGAAAGCATGTATTTTATGGTGAATTTCGTAATTATTACCTAAAAGGAAAGAGACAAACTATTTGTTGGAGGTACAATTAACACTACTGAGAAGGACTTAATGTAAAACAATAATTATAGATAAGATAGAAAAGGCATTCTGTTCCAGGGTCTGAAAAGTTGGGTCAGGATGTGTTACTCACGCATGTGTCCACTTACCATGAGAGCTAGCCCAGATATACATCAGGGCCATGTTTAATTAAACTCCATTTTAATGAAACTAATCCAGCAGAATACTGAAGATACGATTTTTTAAAAAATGGATAAATTAGAGTTTAACTAAGTAGTTCAGAGTTTATAATGATAATAGCAAGGAAATAACATTTAAAATAATGGTAATTAGAGAAATTAGTGAAGTATAGCTACAAAATCTGACTATAATGGAGAACTGAAGAGTAGGGAAGACTTACAGGAAAGAAATGATGAATCTGAGCTATTCATTTGCATGTGGACACAATAAATTTTGCTAAGTTAAAATGCACCAGTTGGATAAGAACAAAGTAAGATGGAGATTTGAGGGGGCATATAATTTAGTAAAATAAAGCTGGCTGAGTCTGAGCATTGGAAACAGAATAGCATGTACCATTCTTCCATGGTTTCTGTTTCAGATTCTGCTGCCATGAGATTCTGCCCTGACTGCTTCCTGTGATGGACTGACCTGGATGTGTAAGATGAAATAAACTCTCTCTCAAATGGTTTTTGGTCACAGCATTCTTCTCAGCAACAGAAAGCGTACAAGAACTCTGCTCTGGCAGAGGGTCTGACTCTAGTTCCAACCCACATGGTGACTCACAAATACCTGCTAATTACAGTTCCAGAGGATCCAATGGCCTCCTCTGGCTTCCACTATAAGACAAAAGGCATGTAGAAAACACTTATACACATCAGATAAAAATTATTTTTTAAATAGGGTAGGAATAGAGACTTAAATATTGCTTTTTATGAAGAATTAAGCTCATTCTATTTTTCAAATTTATCCAATGGAAATTTTTGTTCTAATTTTTTTTAGAGCAAGAATTATATGTTTGCAATTGTTTTATGAGGTAGTAGTCACTTTAGAAATTTATCATAGTTAGATAGTTAAGAGCCAATAGAAACCTACCAATATTTGAGATGTACATAGATACAATAAATGTCTGCCTTATTCAATGTTCTACTGCTATGAAGAGACACCATGACCACAGCAACTCTTTTAAAGGAAAGCATTTCCTTGGGGGTTGCTTACAGGAACAGAAGTTTAGTGTGTTATAGTCATAATGGGGACATTGTGGGGCACAGGGACACTGTGCTGGAGAAGTTAAGGGTCCCTCATCTGACTCTACAGGCAGCAGGAAGAGAGAGACTGAACCTGGCTTAGGCTCTTGAAACCAAAAAGGCTATCCCCTGTGACACACTTCCTCCAATAAAGTCACACTTACTCTAACAAGGCCACACCTCTTAATCTCTGAAAGGACCTCCACTCCATAATGACCAACAATTCAAATGTATGAGCTTATGGGGTCCATTATTATTTGAAGTACCAAATTCCACTCCCTGGTCCCCATAGGCTTGTAGCCATATCATAATGCAAAATGTATTTAGTTCAACATCAAAAGACCTCATAGTCTACCACAGTTCCAACACTGTCCAAAGTTCAAAGTCTCTTCTGAGACTCATCCTAATCTCTTAACTGAAACCCCTTGTAATATAAAAATCAAAAAACATATCACATATTTCAAACACAAAGTGTCACATAATATACAGCAACATTCTAAAATGGAGAAAGAGAGCAAATGGAGGAAATACTGGATGAAAGCAAGACCAAAACCAGCAGGGCAAACTTCAAACTCTGCATCTCCATGTCTCTTGTCAAGGTGCTTTTCAGATCTCCAAATTCTTTCAGCTTTGTTGACTGCAATATTCACTCTCTATTAATCTTTTCTTTAAACCTTTTATCTCCTTGAGCACTTGACTTAGCTCCATTTCACCTCTTGGTGCTCCTTTTCTTCTCAAATTGTACATTTTATATCTTTCCTTCTTAAGCTTACTCCTTTCCATTTATAGATCTGCATAAGAGTGGCCACTAAGAACCAAGCAACACAATCAATACTAGGGTGCCTTGAAATCTCCTATGCCAATGTTATTAATCCCAAACTCTTCAATTTAGTTTTAAGCAGATTTGTTTTTTAACAAGGTCAGAGAGCAGCCACATTCTTTGTCAAAATATTACAAGAACATTATCTAGGCCACTTATTAATACTTTTCTCCTCTGAAACTTCTTGAGTCAAGCCCTCATAATCTATATTGCTCTCAGCACCACTGTCTTCCATGTGCCGACTACTATGGCCCACTAAGTCCTGGTTAATGTATTTAACTGCTTTTCTATCCCCATGTCCCAAAGTCTACATTCTGCCTACAAGAAGCAGGGTCAGGTTTGTCACAGGAATACCTACTTACTCCTTGTACCACCTTCTGTCTTAGTCACTGTTCTACTGCTGTAAAGAGACACCATGATCATGGAAACTCTTAAAAAGCAAAGCATTCAACTGAGCCTTGCTTTTAGTTTCAGAGGTTTAGTTCATTATCAGCATGGCAGGAAGCATGGTGGCAAGTAGGTAGACATAGTGCTGGAGGAGGTGAGAGTTCTATGTACATATCTGCAGGAAGCAGCAAGAAGAAAGACATTGGGCCTGGCTTGAACATTTGAAACCCCAAAGCCCGTCTGCAATGATTCATTTCCTCCAACAAGACCACGTCTCCTAATCCCTGTCAAGTAGCTCCACTCCCCAATGACCAAGCATTAAAACATATGAGCCTATAAGGACCCCTCCTATCTATACCATCACAATGTCCAATAAAATGAAGAAATGATTTATAACTAGTGTTTTAATCACATTATTCTGAAATTATTTCATGAGAATATATGATAGTAATATAATAGTTACATTATCATTATAAAAAATCTGCTCATTGCTAAATTTAATTTTGAGGTCCTAGAATTTATTTTAGTGTGACGCATTTGCCTCCCTTACTGGAAAGTATGGATTTGACCCCAGTTCTTCAAAACCAAACTAACACAAACCAAAAAAAATAGCTTATATCTTAAAAGAAAAGACAATCATACTCACGAACTCACAGTGCCACTAGGAACCCACAAGAGACGACTGCTCAGAAGGAGTTTATAGCTAATTCAAAGTCTTTATTCTAGCCAGCTCAGACTACACTCAGGGATTCAACACTTATTTATAGCTCTGAGTATTTAGAGTAAGGCACTTTTAAACATGAAATGGCCTCAGTAAAAATACAAGATGAATGATGTCTGTACTGTCTTGCCACAGTTGTTACAACAGCAATTGTCGCTGCTTGTATACAAGATGAACCGCTTGGAGGAGGTGGGACTCACAAGCTACTTCCACAAGCTAAGAAGCTATATGTCAATTATGACTTCTGGCTTAGAAAGATTCAGTTTACTTTATAGTTTTAGCCCCTGTTAAATTTACCACAGACCCATTGGTATACAGGCAATACAAATTTTACTCTATAGAAAAATAAAAACAAAATAAAAACTAAGTGTGTCGGTTTGAATGAAAATGGCCCCAATAAGTTCATAGCGAGTGGCATTATTTGAAATGATTAGGACATGTGGCCTTGTTGGAATAGGTATGGCCTTATATAGTGGATGTATGTCATTGGGGCTGGGCTTTGAGGTTTCAGAAGCTAAAGCCAGGCCCAGTGGCTCATTCTTTCTACCTGTGGCCTGAGGATCCATATGAAGAGCTCTAAACTACCTCTTCAGGCCCATGCCTGCCTGTGTGCCACCATGCTTCCTGCCTTGATGACAGCAGATTAAACCTCTGAACTGCAAGCCAGCTCTGGTTCAATGTTTTCTTTTATAAGAGTGTCCATGATCATGATGTCTCATCCCAGCAATAAAACTCTAAGGAGCGAAAGAATAAAATTTGGGAGAAGGATTTAGAAGGAGTTAGCGGGAAGTAGATATGATCAAAACACATTGTAAGCATATATAAACTTCTTAAAGAATTAAGAAGAATATTATAGAAAAGAAACAAGTGAATGTATAATTTTGTGCATCTACAGATTAGGTGTAGCCTAGTTAATGCATTGTATGTAGTCTTCATTTACCCTCCTCACTGGTTCTTATCTGCTTTGTTTAGATGGTAGTGACAGAAGGAAGCCATAAAGGTGGTTTATGTTCTCATTCCTGCTGAAATGCTGCCTTCCATTTTGACAGCAAAGCCCTTTCTCTCTCTTTTTTTTCCTTTCCCTTACTCTATTACAACCAATTGCAACTTTCCAGAAAGGCACTGTTTTTCAGTTTGTTTTTTAGTTTGTCCTCCAGCTAGGAAAACTATTTAGAAAATTGGTTTCTTTTAGTTTGGCCCCATGCAGGCTTGACCTATTTTGCCTTATTACAGTGATGAAGGGCTCCATTCCTGCTGAAATTTAGCTTCAAAGAAATCTCTTAATGGAAGAGATACAGACACCTCCCCGCCAGCAGGTCTAAACAAAACTTCTCTCTTTAAAACTTGTAATATTTACCAAGTGAATATTAAAATATGTTTCAAATAAACAAATGAATGAAGCTTAATGAACTACGCAGACATGTCATTAAAATGTATTTTTTTTTACTATCATATTATTTCATATCAATAAAAATATCTGAAGTCAGTGAAATTTGAATGAGGTCTGATGCTAAAGCTGATAATTCAAAAATATGCAATTGAAGAATATTTCTTCCTTACACTGTTTAATATAAGTCATAGACTAAACTATGAACTCTAGCAAATGAAGTCCTTTTATGGGGAAGTAGATAACTGTCAGAATGGGTACTTTAGTTAATTTTAGATGATTCCATTAAATATAAATACAGTTTAAAGCATGTCAAGTGAGGTTGTTTTTGTTCTTGTTTTAAGGGAAGAACAGTGTTGGTAGTCACTGGAGGCCACAGCCTTACCTGAGTCAGCATCATGAGTCTGTCAGTCAGTTCTCCAACTCACAAGGCAGACAATGAGTGAATCAGCATAACTATCGCCACAGTTGGGAACAGACACCAATTGCATATTCTATTGGAGTCTTACACTGGTGGCAGGATGCCATTTATTTGAATGTAATTAGTAAATTTCAGCCCAAGTGCTTATTTTGCTTTCTCAATATATTAATGTCCCTTTGGCCAGAGCAACTCAAGGTAGCTGAGTCTGCAGTAATGTTTCACAGAGTCTTCTAGGGATTCTATGTACTATACACTTTTTTTCTGTCTTTCTTCCTTTCTTCCTTCCTTTCTTTCTTTTTTTTCCCTTTCTTTCTTTCTTTCTTTCTTTCTTTCTTTCTTTCTTTCTTTCTTTCTTTCTTTAATTTAATTTGTAGTTTCTGGAGTCAGGAATAATTATAGAAAAAGGTTAGAATTTTCTTAAATAAAGAAGATTTAATTTTGTTTATGACACAGACTAAAGATCTAAAGATCAGTTTCAGCTTTTCAATGTTAGTTCAGATTTTAAATAGTGACGGCGGGATATCTTCAAAGCTTATTCCTACTTCACTGAATGTTATTATAATGATAATCATACATATCTAGTACAGGACAATACAGCGATTAAAACCTTATGATTGTACTTGAACAAAAAGCTTTTTGTAGGATATAGGAATTACCAATTAAATATTGTCTTTCTTTTTCCTTATTTTTTTCTCTTTAAAAATTTTATTTGCCCGGTCCTGCGGGCCAGGTTATTTGATGAAACCTGAGGAATCACCTCCTGAAAGATCAATGGGGGTGAGAGAGAAAGGAGACCAGGCGTGTAAAGGAAGACAGAATCAGTCTGAGTTGCGTCGAGGTCTCCTTTATTGACTGGGTGTTGAGGCTTATAAACAGGGCTTCAGGCAGGGTGGGGGAGCAGGGAAAGCACGGAGAGAAGAATGGAAAATTCCTGAGGGTGAGGTCGCTTTGGTCCCAGGCCCCTGCAGCTGGCTGATTAGCACGTACTCCAGGAAGTTGTACAGCCCGCGGTTAGGCCAGGAACTTCCTGCTTTTGTAAGGCTTGATAAAGTAAGGACACCGCTGTCAGGAATCGGTCCCCAACAGTTCCCTCTTTTCTCAAAAATGGACCAAGTCCAAGTGATGGGGTGGTCTGAGAGAGTCCCTGTCTTAGGCTACACAGGGGGCTTCCCATGCTCGGCAGCGTGCTGTATTGAGCCGGTCAATACAGCGACCTCTGTACGCTGTTGTCTCCGGCGTGGGCCCTGTACTATTCCCGTCATTGAGTACCCTCTAGCAGGACCGTGGGGACGTTAGGGCCTTAGGACACTGAATCTGAGTCCTTGATGGGGCTCCTGGCCGGCCTCCTCAGAATCTACTCTGTGATAATGAATCGAGACGTGTAGTGGTAAGGCCGAATCAATCTGAATTTTGATAAACCAAGTCAACCGCTGAAAGGCCCAGGGACCAAAGGTCAAACCACCCGTGCTGATTTTCAAACTCCCTTTTTTTTTTTGAGCCAGCCTTTCCCTTAATTTTTTCGATTCCCTGACAATACCAGTATGGTCTGCCGCATTAAAAGCAGCATTCTCCCTTCAAGGCTGCACTTAATCCCCCGTCCTTTAAAAATAGTAAATCCAGACCTCTTATGTTTTGTAACACAACCTCAGAGAGCGAGGTTAAAGATTTCTCCAGAGCAGAAATGGATCTTTCTATGGCCTCTAGGTCAGTAGTCATAGCCATTTGTAACTGCATAAGGTGGTTGCTCTGCACGAGGGCAGTAGTTCCTGTACCAATCCCTGCAGTGATGCCCCCAATACCTAACAAGAGGGCAATAGTCATAGACACAGGTTCTCGAGTGTATCTGCCTCTCTGCTCAAAGAATTCCATATCAGAGACTAATTGGACCAGAACATAAGAGTTTTCCCATTATCAATGGCAAAGCGAGCTTCCCCTTATATAATTTTTGCCATCTGCAAGTGTGTCATGGGTTCAGAGGTGGATATTGGAATTCTAGCATCCTCAGTTTAGTGGTACCCAGACATGAATCCTCATTTAGTTAAGACATCAGTGAAAGCCGGGCGGTGGTGGCGCACGCCTTTAATCCCAGCACTCGGGAGGCAGAGGCAGGCGGATCTCTGTGAGTTCGAGGCCAGCCTGGGCTACCAAGTGAGTTCCAGGAAAGGCGCAAAGCTACACAGAGAAACCCTGTCTCGAAAAACCAAAAAAAAAAAAAAAAAAAAAAAAAAAAAAAAAAAGACATCAGTGATATAAGAGCCAACAGTAATTAGCAGAAGCACAGGGCCAAAAGCCTTATGATGGCTGACAGAGTTCCTTATCCTCAAGGAACTTGGAACTTTATCTCAGGTTCCCTATGACAAGAAATTCCCTTTTGATCTAACATTCCAGGGTGGGGGGGAAACAGGGGCGATGTTTTCTCTCTTCTGTAATTACTTCCTGCTGACATTGGGACGTTGTCGTCAAGGCCCTGGAAAGCCAGAATGTTAATCAAAGACAAGAGGGAATGTTTTATTGACCAGCTGAAGAGATGGTATGCATATCGGCTGAATTGGTCCATATCAGCTTTCAGCAAGTTCAGGGCTCATAGTCATTTGCAGTAGGTTGTCACCAGCAAATGATGCTTGGATGTGTCTGTCAGCCAAGTGGAAACCTGTTGAGATAGATATAAACTAGGAACAGGAGTTAAAACTTACGAACTTATTTGGAACTTTTAGACCCATAGTCTTAGTAATTGTAGTATTATCAATTTGCCCTGAAATCCATAGTGTCTTTTCTATCTAGAGAACCAAATATAGATTGGACTGAAATTTCCTTGGCCCAATGAAAAACATCTGTAAGTCTATATTTAGAACCTGTTTATCTTTTTTAAAGAGACTTATTAGCTTTAATTAATTAATCCATTGATCAATTACTAAGCCGAGAAAGCTATAGCTAGTCCAGTCATCAATGTCATCAAAGATCTGAGAGGGATAAACTTTACCTGAGTGCAGACTTTTAAGTCTATTTAAAAAACAACATAGATTATCCATTACCCAGACTGCCATCATCCCAGGCTCCTATAGTCTTCATAGTGTTGGCAGGACAGGTGTCAGGACAGCATTGTCCACAATTCAGGTGGCATCTTCTTGTTGTTGTTTTATATCTTCTTTGGAGACCTTGGGAGTCATTGCTAGGAGCTGGGGAGCTCGGAGTCTCTGTTTGCTATAGTAAGCTTTTTATCAAATACTGTAAATACCATATTTAACAGATCTTTGACAGGTTTGAGGACCATTATCTATTAAATGTATCTGAGCCAAACAAATCTAGGCCTAATCTTGAAAATATCTCTAAGTTTGGTAACAATAACCAGGCCAATTTGTTCTCCTATAGATATATTAGTCAAATATACCTCTCAGTTTTTTTTTTGTTTAAATAGAACAGTTTATGCTTTAAACTAGTATCTGAATAGCCAGATGACTAGTATTAACTTGTACTTCTTAACACAAAGGACATACAAACTCAGACATTCAAAACCAAACATACATGTGGCCACATTTTTCATTCATATCTGTAGAGTAGACAGACATTTTTACAGCTATGACCCTTTGGAGTCTCAATGTAACAGCAGAATAGCAAGACAAAGAAATCTGAAACATGTTTCTTTTTTTTATATATATATCTCAAGTCATTTTTTTATAAAAACATTATTTTTTATCTTAACCAACAATAATTTGAAACCAATTCTCTTAAATGATGGCAAGTATTTGTAAGCCACTGAACTCAAATGACCAAAACCCATTGTTACAGAATGCAAAAAGCAAGGTTTATTCAGATGAAGTCAAAGTTTACAAGCCATGGCAGGGGGCTTGTTCCAAATCTCTCAGGCACAGCAGGGAGATTGGAAGGAGCGCGCCCTTTCTTTGTGAGGCTAGTTCTTAAAGACACAGACCACATAATTCATCTCTCACAGCCTGCCTTCCTTCTTTCTGGTTCACATCAGTAATTTTTTATGTTATCTTTATTTCTTGTTTGTTAAACAACCGTGTCTAGGAGTTTTACGAGCTGTCTCTGGGGTTTGAGAAGTTTGGGATGTTTTATGACCACTTAGCCTCTGCCAAATGGTCATATATCCTGACTCTGTGTTTTTCTAAGTTTCTGTAGCTGATAAAGCCACCTGGGAAAAAGGGGTCTAACTTCTTATCTACACTTAGGAATCCTGGTTTAGGCTCCTCTTTGTCTGTAGGGGATAGAGGAAGGGGGGTTATTGAGGTTTCACACCATGTAAATTTTTATTTTTCCTGTGGAAACAAAAGCATAATTTTCCCAGTATCTTGAACTGGTAATTTAACATTTCTTTTTAAGCAATATCAGGACAGAGAAGGGCTAACAAGAGAAGCTGCTGGCCGGCAGAAGAGACCTTGAAGTTATCACAGTAAAGGAAGGGAGGGTCAGATTCTCTCTTTAGTGTTCACACAGTTTTTGTCAATTGCAGGCAGTCCCCATTGCCCTGTCCAAAGCTCCCGTCTTTGCCCGCCTGTATGGAGAGCACGCACCCCCACCCTCCTGAGAGCAGCCAGCTGGCTGCAGTCCTGATAGCAAGAGAGCTACGGAGGGACGGAGGTGGCCTTTGCTATGCCTCTCTCTCCTCCTTTTCCTCTAGGAAAATAAGGGAGGTTAGTAGACATAAACAAATAACATTTACACAGACAATTCAAGAACTGGAACATCAGCACTGAGACGATGGCCTCATTCACAGCCAGCAAGCCCCTCCTGCAGTATGCAAGCCCCACCTGGCAGGAGCTACCTGTTTATCTCAGTTCAATCGGGGAGTGGGGGTGGGGGACCCAGTTCCCTCTATTGTGGCTCACACATCCTTCCAGTGGGCTAGGCAAAGGTCTAGTAGAGAAGAAGGGAACTGTCCCATAGCGTCCGTCACAATCAAGTCAACAATGAAAACAATTAATACATTACACCCAAGACCAAGGGCACATGAAAAAACTTTGCCCCAACAAAACAACCAACAAAGCTCCAAGAACAATGACAGCCTGATGTGCTCTGGGGGGGGGGATAACCCTCTAGGCTCAATCACAACAAAAACAATCCAGACTCGAGGATCTCTGTCCTTGATCAAACAGACATCAGGGGCTTCCACATCCCTGTCAGTCAGACATGCACCTTTTTTTTTGTTGTTGTTCATACACTTTATTATTCTGTGACAGTTCTCTCTCTACATAGCTTCTATTCTGCTCTCATGTCTAGCTCCTGCCTTGCCTGATTTCTCTATATTTATCTACCTCTAGGTTCTATCTTAATTCCTTCATATAGTTCTGACCCTTCTAGGTTCTCATCTATCTAGTTCTTTCCCCTATCAGCTCCTCTCCCGTCTCCTTCTCTCTCATCTGGCTCTTTCTCATCTTGTTCTTCCCCATCTGGCTCTTCCTCATCTTCCATCTCGTTCCTCTAGTCCTCTCTTTTAGCCCTTTGATCTAGTTCTTCCCCATCTCAGTTTGTTCCTCTCAAGTTCTTACCCATCTAGTTCTTCCATTCTCTTTTTTCTTTTCCTTTCTGTGCCCTGGAAGTCCCGGTATATAAAAGGGAGGGTCCGAGCTAAACTGTGTAAAGCTATTACTTAACATCCACCTCTCCTAGGCGGTGTCTCCTTGTGGAATTTACCTTAAGTCAGGAGACTCATCTGTGGGTGGTTATCACTGTTAGTCCTCAGAAGTTGGGTGACCACCTGGGTGGTGTCTCCTTTAGTCCTTGAAAATGGCTAGGGGAGATATCTGATTCCAGAGAAAGCCTTTCCTGGGGCTGTTCTCCAAATGCCTGGAATGTGTATGTCTAGAGAGTGATCAGTGCACATTGTTAGCCCTTCTTAGGGAAAAATCAATTGGGAAAACTATGAAGGCACACATGATTTTTATAACAGAATACAGCGATATATAACAAGCCAAGTAACACCAAAAAATCCTTGGGATTCGGCTTCCTCTGGAGGAATTCCCTGATTCCTCCAGGTAGTGACTTTTCCATAACCAGCTGAGTTTTTATGATATATTCCTGTGGCCTGCAGCAGTTCCCCTTTTTTCGTTTAGTTAAAAAGAAACTTTTTTCTTTGAAGAGAAGGAGAGAGTAAAGTAACAATGATCACAACAAAACATACCAAAAAACCCACAAAATGGCTCTGACAAATTCCTGGGACAAAATACAAAGTGGCACTTCCTCCCACCTTGGGGGAAGATACCCAAAGATGCTCCTAAACCAAATCGTCACCTCTGAGGTGGCCTTAGGGCTCTGGGACATCTCCCTTCGCCGCCAGGTTCACTGTCCGGACACGTCTGCCCCAGTGAGAGCCTGCAAAGTACAAATCAATCGACCGGTACAAAACAAAAGTAACTTGACAGAGACACAGACAGGACAGAGAGTGCTCTTACTGGTAGATGTCAATAAACCTCTGGACCCTTGGGTGTCAGGCAGGGGGAGTTTGAGAGAAAATCCTCTGCAAGGGCTAGTAAATGTGAAACACGCCCATCTCCCTCTGCTTCCTTTAGAACATCTCTAATCACACCATAAAAACTAAAAAAGGCATCGGGGATATTTTCCCCATCTCTGATTAATTTGTTAATATCTTTTCCAACCTTGTTCCAAGTCAGAGGGTGAATTCCTGGTCCATTAATCACTAACCAGGGACATTTCTCCTCCGCATATTGGAAGAATTTTATCAAATCCTTTTTCTTAACTCTTATTCCTCTCTCCCTAAGATTACCTTTTCATCTCCTTTAGAAAAACAGCCTCTTTAGATAAATTTTTGCCCATGATCGATGGGACGACATACTTACCTCAAGACTCTCCCGCGTTGCACGAGAGTGATGCAGTCCGGGCGTCTCTACCCTGATCCTCCGGGGCCCCTTCCGTTGTCCATCGTCCGGCAGGTTACCGTGCCTCAAGCCCCACGTTCGGGCGCCACTTGCCCGGTCCCGCGGGCCAGGTTATTTGATGAGACCCAAGGAGGCACCTCCTGAAAGATCAATGGGGGCGAGAGAGAAAGGAGACCAGGCGCGTAAAGGAAGACAGAGTCAGTCTGAGTTGCATCGAGCTCTCCTTTATTGACTGGGTGTTGAGGCTTATAAACAGGGCTTCAGGCAGGGTGGGGGAGCAGGGAAAGCACAGAGAGAAGAATGGAAAAATTCCTAAGGGAGGGTGAGGTCGCTTTGGTCCCAGGCCCCTGCAGCTGGCTGATTAGCACGTACTCCAGGAAGTTGTACAGCCCGCGGTTAGGCCAGGAACTTCCTGCCTTTGTAAGGCTTGATAAAGTAAGGACACCGCTGTCAGGAATCGGTCCCCAACATTTATTCATGTATATAATGAAATATTGTGAAGGCAATACAGACTCCATCTTAGGGAAGGGCCACTTGTGGAGGGCCCCAAAACAGCTTGACCACACAGTAGCCATGACAGGCTTAGGGGCCTAGGTACAGCTTCTGTGACAGGCTTACTGGCTGGCAACACCCAGATCCAGGAAAAGCCTTAAGCTGATAACACGCAGGGATCCACCTAGGGATGAGGAAGTACCTAACATCCCAAACATTCCAACCATTAGATAATGTGGCCAGATGTCCTTGAGTCTAGCACACACCTATTTTTTGTTTTACAGATACCCTAGACAATTGTCAGCCAATCAGGGTCCCGAACTCTGGAAATCCCCTCACCCCAATCTCTGCTATGATTAAAAACCCAACCCCACCTGAGCTCGGGGCTCTCTGCTCTCACAGCTGCATCAGACAGACAGAGAGACCAGAGCTTAAAATAAAGGCTCTTTGCTTTTACATGTGGGATTCAGTCTCCATGACGGTCTTTTGGGGGTCCCCATGATCTGGGCATAACACCACCATCTTAGATCACTTGCTGTGCTCAGTTCCACAAAGGACTTCAGGATTGTGCCATGACAACTTGAACAGACACAGAGCAGTATGCCACTGCAGACAGAATGGCCCTGGAAGCTATCTAGATAATCCTGCTGAGCAGCCCAGATAATCCTGTCCAACAAGTTGTAGTTCCCTGCCCAAAAGCCCAACCCAATAGTTTCAAATGTGGTTTCATGATGAAAGTCTAGACCAATAGTTTCAAAAAATCACCTTGCCTCATGTCCCTTCTACCAAATCCCAAATTGCTAAAGCATATAATTCCCGGCTTATGGTTTTTCCTCATAAAAACTCTCTACCCCTGGGCCTCCCTCCATCTGCCGAGTGGTAGCCCAGGTTTAAATCTGACAATAAAAGGACTCTTATGTGCTTGCATCGGAAACCAGCTCCTTGGTGGTCTCTGGGTTTTTCCCAAAACAGGTGCAATAATATAATGATCTGTAACCCCATGTTCTCACTTTATCACCCCTTCATGTGCCCCCCCAACATAAGCCCTTCCCTAGTTTAATACAACAGTAAAGTAATTGTAGTTTAGTTCATGTTTTCATTTATCCCAAAAGAGCAAAATAAAAATAAATATTCTTTAATAGGAGTCTCAGATTTGTTTGTAGTACCACAGAAACACATTTTAGTAAACACATGTTTGAAACATCTGTTTAACGTCTTCAATTGTTTTTCTCTTACAGTAGGCTTGTCATTCAGAGAAATCATTCAGAGAAAACACAACATAATTTTATGTGTAAATATATTTGGAAATGATTCAATATATCTGGTTGAAAAAGCTTTCCAATAAAAACATTTATACTTGTATATATGCCTAACAGAAAAACCAATGGGAGGATATTTTTCATGAGGCTTCATTTTCACAGTTGAAACATGAAAGTGTATTAACTGTAATTATCTTGGTAGTCCAGTCTTGGAACATTTATCTTGTTGATAAAATCTTGATACAAAATTTTCTCTCTTTCAGTCATCTTCATCCTTGCAATCTTCTTTTATGTCAGTTTTTGCCTGATCTTTCACATTTTAGTTTCTGATTTATGCATTTCTTAAAGTTTCCTTATCATATTAATAATTGTTGCTTTATGGAACTATCTTCTCAGAATTTGGGAAGCCGAGGTAGGAAGACCATAAGGTAGAGAGAGAGAAGCTTGGACTATGTATGATACATGTTCTCAGTTAGCCTTTAAATTAATCTAAGAATATAAATAATATTGAAACATCAACTATAGGTCCTACCTCATGAGCTGGAATTGCTCTTTCACTTTATCTGACCTAGCTTTCTTTCTGGTATGTCCTAGCAGTTTATTACTTAATATAGAAACCCAGAGTAGGAAAGAAAAGAGTGGATTTTGTTTTGAGTAAATTGTTTGATGTGAAGTTCCTTGCTCTTCTGTTTTGTTTTGTTTTTTCTTTTCTTTCTTTCTTTTGTTGATGCAGAACCATGGCTCTAATTCAAAAGGAAGTAAACAATAGTTCATTATGGAGACATTCTGAGTGACCATAGCCAGAGAGTAGATTCAGATCACCTCATATTCCATGTTCCAACATTGAAGCAGCTTCACACAGTTTTTAAAGTTTTACAGAACAGAACAAGTTTTAAGTCAAGGCAACTTTAAAATACATCAGAGAGAGAGATGCATTGAGTTATGGGAAACTTTCCTATAGGCTCAAGATACTAACTGATGGTATCCCTTGCTTTGGGGTTGGTAGAAGCTAGTTGCCTGTTAAGTCAATAGATTCTAAAAAGGATTTTCTGCCTACTGTCCCAAGATCTTAGCTCCTGCACAGCATGTGTGTGTGTGTGTGTGTGTGTGTGTGTGTGTGTGTGTGTGTGTGTGTGTGTGTGTGAAGGAATGGCTATTACAGTTTACAGAGGGGTAGAACTTAGCTCAAGACAAAGTAATTAGTTTCTGGACCTAAGCATTCCAGTGTCTGCCTTACTGAAATTCTAACCAGACATTCAGTCTCTGCAGACAGATTCCTTTCAGGATTTTTTTTTATACTTTCTTTCTTTCCTTTCCTCCCCTTCTTCCTCCTCCCCCTTCTGCTCATCCCCACTCTTCTTCTTCTCCTCCTTCCCCACTTCTGCTCCTCTTCCTCCCCCTTCTCCTTCTTTTAGAGAACTAAAGGTTCTCACAATGAAGACCCAGGTAGCTTGAAACTCCTTAAGTCTCTATGTATACCAAACTGGCTATAAATTCAGTTCTGCCTGCTTGCCCCACTCTGCCTCTTTAGTGCTGGGATTACAGGTGTGTACCCCCATGACGGGCTTCCTTATGTCAATGAGACCAGATTGAATACATAGATTTAAACTATAGATTCACAGGATTTCACTTGATAAACTGATAATAAAAAACATTTAAAGGGAACTAAAAATAAATTTCCTTAAGGTCCTTATTTTATAATAATGGAAGTTTCAAAAGTGGTAAAAAGAGTGTCTGAAGCTGATTTCATTTTTTCAAGTTTAAGCTTGAATGAAGTAAATATATATATATTATTTAAATATTATGTGTATGTCACACTTTATAAATTGCGTTTTCACTTAATTGATGGTTTCTTTTACCAAACAATATCATCCATAAATGGATGAATGAACAAGTAAAATGTATTGTAAAGACACCATAGAGTACTATAAAGACTAAAATCATTATTATTTGTAACAATATAGATGGAGTTAGTGAAGAATTATTATTAAATTATTATAAATGTAAATAGCTAGGCACAAATAAATACTTAGTGTTCTAACATATGAGAAATCTAAATCTAAACTTTGAATCTTGTAAGAATGGTATAGAATGGTAATTATAGAAGCTAGAGATAGTGGGAAATTGAAAGATGATGGTCAGCAGATATAAAATTCTCAGTGAAAGGAAGAAATTTTTTGAGATACATTATGTATGCAGATATAGCTGATAATAAACTACACTTCAAAACTGACATTAGAGGAAATTTCAAATGCTCTTACCACAAAATATTAAAGATTAGAAAGTATAATATTATTTTGGTTTAATTATTCAGTATATAATAGTCAAAAATAACAAGATTTTATCTTATAATAAAACTAGAGAATTTCCTCTTTTTTTAACACTGTAGAGGAAGCACATCAAGATGCACAGTTTGGAAATCAGTATGACAATTTCTCAGAAAACTGGGAATCAATCTTCATTGAGACTGAGCTACACCACTCTTGGGAATACATCCAAGGAATGTTCAATCACACCATAAGAACACATGCTCAACTATATTCACAGCAGCATTATTTGTAATGGCCAGACCTGAAAACAACTTAGATGCCCCTCAACCACAGAATGGATAAAGAAAATATAGTATATATGCACAATGGAGTACTACTCAGCAGTAAAAAAAAAAAATGACATCCTGAAATTTGCAGCCAAATGGATGGAACTAGAAAATATCATCCTGAATGAGGTAACCCAGACTCAGAAGTATAAACATGTTATGTATTCACTCATAAGTGGATACTAGATGTGGGCCAGAGGATGGCTGGACTGCAACCCACAGCTCCAGAGAGGCTAGCTAACAAGGAGGACCCTGGGAGGGACACATGGATGGCACAGTAAAGGAGAGGTAGATCAGATCTACATAAGCTTAAAAGTTTGTGTGACAAATTATATATGGTAAACATTATGCTAATATCCAAATGTGTATAATGAATCCTACTTATCAACAAATAGAACTATCACTATTAATTTTGATCAAGAAAGTGCATTCATAATCAGGCGGCAGTGGTGCATGCCTTTAATCCCAGCACTAGGGAGGCAGAGCCAGGTGGATCTCTGTGAGTTCAAGGCCAGCCTAGTCTACAGCACCAGATCCAGGACAGGCACCAAAACTACACAGAGAAACCTGTCTCAAAAAACAAAACAAACAAAAAAAATGTGTTCATTAATTATTTTGTATTTTTATACACTTTTGATCCAAACTATACCATGCAATAAGGAAATAATTATAAAGGACATTATGGTGGTATCTATGGGCATAGTGGTTCAGCACAGGTACTGCTTTTCCAGAGAAGCCAGGTTTAATTTCTAGCACCCACATAGCAGCTCATAATCATCTATACCTCAGTCCTCGGATCCAATATCCTCCTCTGGTTTCCTTGGGCACAAGGCATGCATGTGGTGCTAAATACACTTAGCATACACAAAAATAAAATAAAAATATTTTTTTTTAAAAGAAGCCACGGTAAGGCTGGGCGGTGGTGGCGCACGCCTTTAATCCCAGCACTCGGGAGGCAGAGCCAGGCGGATCTCTGTGAGTTCGAGGCCAGCCTGGTCTCCAAAGCGAGTTCCAGGAAAGGCGTAAAGCTACACAGAGAAACCCTGTCTTGAAAAACCAAAAAAAAAAAAATAAAAAAATAAAATAAAAAAAAAATAAGCGAAAGAAGCCACGGTAACTAAGATAAAAAGTTTGAAATAACAAAGTTACTAACATTTATCAGTGATTTAAGTATATGTCATATGCATTGCTGGTGTGTATTTGTGTGTGTGTGTGTGTGTGTGTGCAATCTCGGTGTTGTGCTCGTGTGTGGGACTCTAGTCCTTTTTGGAGCAGGTATTGTTGGACTATTATGCACTAGCCCAACCCTAGTGGGGACGGGGAGCAAGGCCAAGCATGGCCTGACCAAGGGAGGATCCTGAGCTATGGTGAGTATGTCAAGAGAACACTCAAGAGACTGTGTTAGAGTACAGCTCAATTATAACCCAGGAAGAATGGCCGGTTGGATCCATACCCTGGTAGGTTATTGGTTGAGGCAAGAATGTCGAGGGTGCTTTATTTGTATACTCAGGAGCATCAAGGGAAGGAACCTGCTGGTTCACATAGAAAAGTAAGGAAGTCCAGCCCAGGATGTTACAGAGTTAGATAACCAGCAACCATTCGTCGTAGCCGGAGTTTATCAATTGCTACATGCACCAGGGAAAGTCAGTCTGTGGAAGCATATAGACTGGGGTCTCTTGGTGGTCAAGCAAGGTCGGGGAGCAACCAAACAAACTCCTGCTGCTTTGACTGGACTCCTGCTGCTCGGCCTGGTGTTTGACTGTGGATCTCTGCATCTGCTTCCATCAGTTACTGGATGAAGGCTCTATATGACAGGGTATTCATTGATCTGATTACTGGGGTAGGCCAGCTCAGGCACCCTCTCCACTACTGCTAGTAGTCTAAGCTGGGGTCATGCTTATGGATTGCTGGGAACTTTCCTAGCACACAGTTTCTCCTTATCCCCATGATATTTCCCTCCATCATGGTATCTCTTTCCTAGCTCTCCCACTCCATCCCTGTTCCAGTCAAAGAGACAGAAGGATTCTATGAGCAAGGAGCATCAAGATCATGACGGGGAAACCTACAAAGACAACCAAACCAAACTATTGGGAACTCATGAAACTTAGATCAACACCTGTAAGCAAGACAGTTGTGTAGCTTGATCTGCTTAAGGGGCCCCTGGCAGTAGGATCAGGATCCATCTCTGGTGCATGAACTGCTTTTTGGAGCCCACTACCTATGGTGGGACACCTACCTCCTACAGCCTTGAGGCAGGGAGAGGGGCTTGGACCTGCCTCTGCTAAATGTACCAGGCTGTGCTGACTCCCCATGGGAGGCCTTATCTTCTTGTAGGAGGGAATGGGGGGGGGGGTCGGTTGGGAGGGGTGAGGCTGGAGGGGCGGGAGGAGGGAAGAAGGGGATCTGTGATTGGTATGTAAAATGAATAAAAACTTTCTTAAAAACCAAAAACCAAAAACTTCTGCCGCTTTCAGGGTGAGGAAATCAGGGGTTTTAGGCATGCTTCAAACTCTTCTTAGCTTCAGCCCAGTACCACATTTGTGCACTGGATTATGAATTTAGGTTTTTAGGGGTAAACACAAAACATCAGTGAAAATTACAAAATTATTATAACTTCAAAAAATAGTTTATTGCAAGATAAAGGGATGATAATTTGTGATCAATTAAATGATTTTAAAAGTTTACATTGAATCCTTTGGAGTTTATAGAGGGACAATCAAACTTGGCAAGAAAGCAGAGAGAAGCATTTAGCCAGTAATAATATGATGAGATGTTACACATAAACTAAGAATAATCAATATTGGAAGTGTTGAGCTTGACAAATGTAATAAACTTAATTGGCATGTCTCTAACTGAAATGGAAAATATAGCTGTGGACATTTTGTTCACTTTCTTCTTGGTTTTACTATATATAATTACCTAAATATATATTTCATTCATCTCAGAATTGGGAGTAAAATAGAGATTTTCAAATGAGAGAAACAAACTGAAACACAGTTCAATTTACCCATGCTTCAAGTGTCAAAACCTTCCGAGAGGCATTTGAAATACTCTGACTTTAACCTGCCAATAGAAAATAATAAAGAATATACCATAAAGCTGTTACTGAGAATATAGGGAGTGATTTCACATGCATTCATCATACAAGTTTTTAAAGAGATGTTCTGCATCAAGCAAAACACTCTGTCTATCATTAGAGTAGTAATTGCTACTGACCAAGATAGCCAAATGCAGAGATGCAAAGCACTATATAATTAACCAACCATGAAATAATTTGGCTGGCAGCATGCAATCTACTTTGCTGACGAATGATAATGCCAATATTCAGCTTCAAAATGGAGAATGTTGATTAAATTTCAATTCTAAGAAATTACATTTCCAATGCCCTTATGGATAATAGTATCATAGAGGGGGAGGCAAAATTTTATAGACTTCCTAGAAGTCTCAAGGATTCCGTATTCTAATACAGAATTAGTATTCATGGAAAAATTTGGATGTGCAAGTGAAGAAGTTATGTATTTCTATGTGTGCATGTGTATAGATACTCAGAATCTTCCTAGAAACAGGGGCAGAAAAATTCAACTAAAAAAAACAAAGTTTAACCAAATGAAAAGTTGAAATTATAGAAATAACCCCAATTTCCCTTGGAAGATTGAAGAAATGACTTAGTTAGTCACGTGCATACTTAGTAAACATGAGGACGGGAATTCCAGTCCCTAGCACCCACTACATGCTAGGCTTATGGTGCATGACTTAATTCTGACCCTGAAGAGACAGAAATAGAGGGTTACTGAAGCTCTGTCAGTCTAGCCAGATGGTCAACTCCAGGTTCAGTGAGAGACTCTGTATCAAAAAAAATCAACCTCTGGTTTCCACATACATGTGCACACACATGAACACACACACACACACACACACACACACACACACATACACACACACATGCACAGAGAGACTGAGACAGAGACAGAGACAGAGAGAGAAAGGTTAATGTTCCATTATTTTATGATGATTATATCCACTAGTTATTCTTTGGACTTTTTAATGAAATGTTGGTTTTGAACCTGAAGGACTTTCTTTATATATGCTATGAAGGTTACATTTTAAAAATTTGTTTCTTGAATAGGTCATTTATTATGGGAAACATTTGCTGGGATTTCCTGTGTATGCAAGAGTCTTGGAAAGCTCCCATTTCCAAGGAGAAGAAATTGCTCAGTGTTACTTTAACAGGCTTTTTATGTGAAAAATTTATTCATTTGATGGTTTTATCATTTCAAATTATTAAGAAATGCCAAAGTAAGTGTAATAAACTCAAATATTTATCTTAGTGTTTTACTTGCAAGTTCAAATTTGTCAATGTTATTAATACTGCAATTATCTATTGTTTATAATTACAATTTTACAGATTTTTTTGTTTTTTGGGAATTTTCAGATTAAATATTTTAACATTCTAATTTAACCACATTTACCTAAAGACTTTAAAACTTTAAAAAAATCAAATTTTAAAGAATATATATAAATTTTTAAAACAATTTAAAATAAGGCTGATTTTACAGTCATTTTAGTACATGTCAACTTGTGCCACATGTAGTAATATACATAAATGAGCAACAGTTATAATTTCATGGGACTCAATAGCATAGAATTTGACATAAATATGTTTTAAATTACTGTATCATAATATTGTATTGTGTAAATAATCATGCACACAGATTACATGTGAATAAACATCTAGTATTCACATTTTAGCCAATTTTCTTTAGCATCAGTGAGATGTAATAGTGAAATTATCCTATACTTTCATGTTTATATATCAAGTCTTAGAAAAAATGGTAAAATAAAGGTTAATATTTTAGATATCTATATATTTACACATGAGTAACTTGAATCCTTAACAAGTAGAACTTCCCCAAGTCCTGCATAAAATATTCCATCGTCTATTGAAGTTAAGTCTTATGTGTTTTACCAGGAACTCTATATTTAGGTTGCTTTAAGGCAGAACCCAGGGAACTCAATAATTCATGATCTACAAAGACTTAATTCATTCATTTTTACCATTCCCGATAGGATGGTGTACTCTATTTATTATGAAATATTTCTTCCTCTGTAATGTACTACGAAATCTTCTTTCCTTCTTTGCAAATTCCCAGAATATAGCATATAGTATCTTCAGTAGGTTAGCAACAATTAATGCTTAGGATTAGGATGGGGGTCCTGAGCTTGCTTTCTCAAACTATTTTAATAGGATAAATACAAAGATAGACGGAGGAAGGTTGTGGACTTTTCCATGTTGATTTTCTAATCAATAACTTTCAGCATGGAGAAGAAAATATTAGAATTATGCATATTCTTAGATTGAGGTGGGTCTGTATTTGCAGAAAAATTAACACAAGGAGTGGATAAAATATTTTTAAAATTTTAGTCAAGATGTAAAGATAATGGGCTAGAGAAAAGCTCTACAGTTCAGATCATTTGTTGTCTTGCAGAGAATCCAGCTTCGACTCCTGTCGGGCACATCGTAGTTTATTGTAACCTCAGTTCCAGGGGATATGAATTTCTCTTCTGGCTTCCATGGGCACCAGACATGCACATGTCTCTGTCTCTGTCTGTCTTTCTCCCTCTCCCTCTCTCTCTTCCTTTCTTCTTTCCTTCCTTCCCTTTTGGTCTTTCTTCTCTCCCTCCCTTCCTTTCTTTCTTCCCTCCTTTCTTTCTTTTCTTTACTAGTTAATCGATTGTTTCTTTATTGCTGCATTTTAAGAGTTCTTTGTGTATTTTGAATAATGGTCCTTTCTAAGACGTCCTTTACAAATATATTCCTCAAGCCTGTGGAATACACTGTCATTATCTCACTATTATACTTCTCAGGGAAGAACTTTTAATTTTAATTCACAAAAGCTTTTCAAGTATTATTTTGTAGATTATTCCTTTGATATATCTAAACTAAAAGTCACTGTCAAATTCCAGGTTGTCTAGCCTTCCTTCTTTTACCTTCTAGCAGCTTTATAGTTTTGAAGTTTGTATTTAGGACTTTGATTCATTTGGGGTTAGCCTCTGGAATAATTATTATTGAAATAATTCCAATAATAATAATGGAATAAATATTCATTTTTTGGTACTTGGTTGTGCAGTTGCTTAAACGTGATCTACACATTAGGCTATCTTTACTTATGCTTTTTATCACAGATCAACGCAGTACATTTACATTTTTTGGTTATCTTGCCTAACTGTTCAATTTACTCTTTTTACCTGCTCTCATGAGTACATTAGAGTTATGAAAAGTGCTTAGTCAGGTAATCTGTCCTTGAACTTGTTTTTTCTTTAGTAATGTGTTGGCTATTTAATCATTTATTCTTGTCTATATAACTTATAATGAGGTTGATAATATTAACAAAATAGATTTTGGGGATTTGATTAATATTGCAATTTTTCTGTATACCAAAATGAAAAGATTTTTCTTCTGATATGTCTATGGAATTTCCATTTATTTAATTTTTCTTTGACATGATCTTAGTTGTGTGGTGTTTTATATATATATATATATATATATATATATATATATATATATATGTGTGTGTGTGTGTGTGTGTGTGTGTGTGCGTATGTATGTATGTATGTATATATATATGCTTTCCTATACATCTAACAAGGCACTTTAGTAAAATTACATTTAATTTCAAATTTCACTCGTTATTGCTCATAGAAAAGTGGTTGAGCTTTATTTACTAACATTAGATCTTGCACAGCAGATGCTTTTGTGGTCTAGGGAGGACTTGTCTACTTTGGCGTGGAGACTGAACTAACAGTTGCAATTCTAGTCCCAAGTCCCACCTCTGAGTTATCATTCCACCCATCCTCCTACATTTCAAATTTGGAGAGAGGATCTTGCTAAGTTACCCAGGCTATTCTGAAACTCACTTGTAGCCAAGGAACCTTTCTGAGTTATGGCTCTGTTTTCTCAGTCAGCCGAGCAGCTAAGGTCGCAAATGTGAGCCCTGAGATGGGTCAGCTACAAGTGTGAGCACTGAGATGTGTCGGCTACAAGTGTGAGCCCTGAGATGTGTCGGCTACAAGTGTGAGCCCTGAGATGTGTCGGCATCTTGTATTTTCCTTTTAAATTTCTCTTCCTGAATTTTGAGCTTCCTATGCAAATGATAATTCCAACTTCTTTATTCTCTCCTAACTTATATACTCATAATTCTTTAATCCTATTTGCATATTCCATTAGATATGGCTGCCTTACCTGCTGGAAAGCAGCAGAAATGGAACATTCCTTATTGAGAAAACTTTGAGTTTCTTACCATTTAGCATTTAGTGTACAGGTAGGTATTTGATTTTGCTACATATTTGTTATCAAACCTAAAATATCTGTGGTTGTTTTAATATAATTGGGTCCATAAACTCTTAGAGAGTGGCACTATGAGGAGACACGGCCACTTTGAAGTAGGTGTGGCCTTGTTGGAGGAAGTGTGTCACTCTGGGTGCAGGCTTTGAGGGCTCCTATGCTCCAGATACTGCTAGTGTCACAGACTACTTCCTGTTCCTGCACAAGATGTAGAATTCTCATCAACCTCTCTAGCATCATATCTGCCTACTCACCACCATGTCCCATCATGATGATAACAGACTAAACCTGTGAAATTGTAAGCAACCTGATTATGTTTTACTTTGTAAGAGTTTCTGTGCTCATGGAATCTCTTCACAGCAATAGAAACCCTAAGACAACATCCCTTTATTTGTTTCCTGGTAGTTTATATAATTTTTTAAATCATGATAGCTGTTTGAATCTGGTAAATATTTGTTCCATGTCTATTCATTTTAGTCTGTTAATCTCAGCATCTATTGTCAATATTGAACTAGACCAAAGTAAAAACTATTTAATTGTCTTATATAGCACTGTTAGACCCTTTGGAGTTTGAATAGTAAATGCTTTGATAAATTAAAGGTCTATATATGTAAGAGAGAGTGAGTTTTAGTTTTCTTCCCCAAAGCATCATTGACTAGTTTTGTTCTAGTGTAACACTTGCTTCATGAATAGAATAATTAGGAATTATTCTTCATGATCTTTTAGAAAATATTATTGTAAATTGATATGGACTCTTCCTTAAATATTTGGGAAAAACTCACCAGGGAGACTGTATTGGTCTAGCATTTTCAAGTTTGAAAATTATTATGCTTTGAATCTTTAAAAGGCAAATAAACATGTTATATTTATTTCTTATTGTATTTTTTGCAGATTTCATTTTTTAAGTATTAGTATAGTTTATCTAATATTTATTTATTAGTATCCTTTAGATTGACAAATTTGTGGCATAAACATGTAGATAATTATCCTTGACAATGCTTGCATTTCCATAGAATTTATAATGTCCTTCAATTCTGATATTAGTGATTTGTGTTACATTTTTAATAATCTGGTAAGCTTGTGTAAAGATTTGTTGATATTATTGATCCATCCAACACCTGAATTTCTGTTTCATCTACTTGTTAAATTCCTGTTTTCAATTCAATTGATTTCTGCTCAGATTTTTATTATTTACTTCCTCTTACTCTAGGTTTAATTTGCTTCTCTACATATTTTTTTTTAGGTCAAAGCTTTTAGAAATTGATTTTAGATGATTCATTATTATAAATTTTCCCTAAAATTATTTTCCTGTATCCAATGTATTTTGAATTTATATTTTCATTTATATTTAGTTCAAAATAATTTAAATTTTCTTGGATGTCCTTCTTTTTAAAGTAGTGTCAAAATTTGGGAATCATCTTATTTGAGCACTACACCAACATCATTTATTCCAGTCTCTCACTTGGGAGAGAATGTTATTAGCTCAAGTGATATAACTACATTTACATACATACGTGCTATGGATGATTGATTGACAAATAAAACACTGATTGGCCAGTAGCCAGGCAGGAAGTATAGGTAGGATTAGCAGAGAGGAGAATTGAGAGAACAGGAAGGCAGAGAGGAGAGACACCAGCCTGCTGTCCAGGAAGCATCATGTAAAGGCAGCAGGTAACGCCACAGAACACGTGGCGACATATAGCTTAACAGAAATGGGCTGAGTATAAGAGTAAGAGCTAGACAATGGTAGTCCTGAGCTAATGGCTGAGCAGTTTAAATAATATAAGCGTGTGTATGTTTATTTTATAAGTGGGCTACAGGACTGCTGAGGCTTGGCAGGACCTGGAGAGAAAAACTCTAGCTACACATACATAAACAAAAATATTTACATTTTATATATAATTTTGGGTATATTTGCATATATAATATATAATGTAATTTTAAGTAAACATAAAACAATATAATTACCTGTGGCTTTTTCTAACATTCATAGGTAGTGTTATTTACCCCTCCTTGCCCCTACTTCCTCTGCATGGCTGCCCTGCTGCCCTTCCTAGTTAAAGCCATTCTCCATGTGTTTCTCATCTCTCCCTTCACAGTATTTGCTTTCTACTCTTCCTTTCTCTAGAGCTCCTTCTTTACTGACCCTGCTTTTTCACTTCCTTTTTACTTTCCTAGTTTCTGTTTTTCCATCCAAATGGTTGCTAGTATTAACCACAAATAAGAAGGGTGATAAGTGATGTTTTTCTTTCTGAATCTGGGTTACATCACTTGGTATATTTTCTCTTTCAATCCTTTTACTTGCAAATTGCATGAGTTTGTGATTTTTTTACACCTATGTAATATTACATTCATCTACAACATTCTCATTTTCCAGTCATCAGTTGAAGGACAAATAGGTTGCTTCTGTTTCCCATCTACTGAGAAGAGAATGAAAATGAACATGTCCTTTGTGCTTTTGCTAATGTGTAGTACAGCTGTTTCATGTGGTAGATTTATTTTTATTTTTTTTCTTTTGTTCAGAATTCTTCACACTGCTTGGCAGAGGTGCTCTAACAGTTTAAAATACCAACAAAGTGAATGATGGTTCATATCCTCTCCAAAATTTGTTGTCAGTTGTTTTACTTGATCTTAGCCATTCCAAAAATCTCAAAATAGTTGAATTTCCCTAATTGTTAAGGATCTGAATGAATTTTTAAAAAAGATATTTATTGGCCAATTTTATTTTTATTTTGAGGACTTTATCTTCAAAGCCATAGTCCTTTCTTTCCTTTTTCCCCCCTTTTCTCCTGTCATTAGTTTCTTGACTCTTCGCTTTTTAAAACATTTCTTTATATATTCTATATAATTATCTTTTATTAGACAACTGGCAAAGATTCTCTCACTTTGTGGACTTCCTCTTCACTTGGTTAATTGTTTACTTTGTTGCACAAAAGCTTTTCAGTTTTATGAGGTCCCATTTGTCAATTCTTGGTCTTAATTCCTGAATGAATGAATGAAGTCTTTTTCAAAAAGTTCTCCCTTACACCATTATCTTTTAGGAAACTTCATATGTTTTCCTCTAGTAGTTCCAGAGTTTGGAAATTTAACATTCAGCAATCTGGATCATTAGGAGCTGATGTGCACAAGGTGATAGATAGGGGTCAGATTTCTTCTTCTACATGGGTACCCACTTTTCCCAGTGCCATTTGCTCAAGATGTTATCTTTTCCCCCAATGTATTTTTTTTTCATCTTTATGGTTGTAGCTACTTGCAGTCATGTTTGGATCTTTTGTTCCAATGGCATATGTGCCTGTTTTTGTGGCAATAGTATGCTGCTTTATTGCTACAACTCTGTAATACATCTTGAACTCTTAAATTGAAATAACCTTTCCAGCTCAGGACTGCTTTGTCAGGATACTGCTCTTTAGTGTTAACAATATAAATTTTAGGGTTCTTTTTTCTGTTTCTGAGAAGAATGCATTGAGATTTTGGTTGGGATTGCATTTTATCTATACTTTGCTTTATATATAGTAGAACGGTCATTTTCATATTATTGTTTCTACAAATCCATGAGTACAGGAGGGTCTTTCAATTTTCAGTGTATTTATCTATGTCTTTCTTTAGAGATCTATATTTTTTATTGGAAAAGTGTTTCATCTCCCCCCCTTTTTTTTTGAGCCAATTGTAAATAAAAGTGTTTCCATGATCTCTTTCCCAGCATGCTTGGTGGTGTAAAAGAAAGGAAAGGTGACTAGTTTTGCTAAATCAATTTTGCTTCCTAAAACTTTGCTGAAAAGTGTAAATCATTTCTTCAAGTTTCCTGATGGATTTTTTTTTTTTTTTGGTCGGGGCAGGGAGGGCAAGAATCTTTTCAGTAAAATATCCTACCATCTCTAAATAGGAATAATTTGAATTTTTTCCTACTTGTATCTTTTTGTTTCTTATTTTATCCTATTGCCCTAGTCATGATTCAAGCAGTATATTGAAAAGGAGTGAGGATATTGGGCATATGTATTTTATATTTCTTATGTATTTCTCCTTTACTTCCATTGTGATGATAATAACAGCATTGTATGATTTCAGTTTTCAGTGGATTGTTATCATCTATTTTAGAGATTGTTCCTTGTGATCTCCAGAAGAATGTGTAATCTTTCCCATTTGTCAGTTTTAATCCAGTTTGGTTATGGGGCCAGAGAGTTTAATTCTATTCGTATTAACTGTTAACTTGATGAATTTGCTAATTTATGTTCAAGTGAAGTTAAATTTTTCTAATTAGAGTAGGAAAATATCTATTTCTTGGGGCATTTCTATCAGTTTCTACCTTGTGATTGTTTTGTTGCTAGATGCATGCACCTAAGGTTTATTACTTCTCATGAGACTATTAACCATTTCATTACTGAGCATTACCTCTGTTCATCACTAAGAATGTTCCTTGTTCTGAAGTCTATTCTCTTGGAAATAAATATAGTTAAGGCTATTTTCTTTTGTTCTATTGATATATACCTTATTATTTTATACTTTGTTTACATTAATTCACAGAGAACACATACATGGCCTTTATCCACCTTGACAGTCTCTGTGATTAAATTTGTTTATCTCTATCTTTGATCTTTAAAGTGTTTAGTAACATAATAGGATTTATATTCACTGTATTTGTTGTCATTTTTCTTTGTTCTTATTTTTTCTCTGACATTCATTCAGGTGTTTTATGGTTTTAGTTGAGAATTTCATGTATTTGTAGTAATTATATTTTCCATGCTGTTAGGCTATACAGTATACTTCTTCTTTGTTAAATGTTTTCTCAGGGTAGTTTTCCAAGTATTTGCAAATATGCTTTGCTAATTCTAAGTGCACATTTAAATAAGTACTTCACAAAGTAGTAAAACTATCTTATGATAACAAAGTATATTTCCTCCTCATATCTCATGTTATTGCTGTCATTCCTATCACTTACATAGAAAAATATGCAGTAAGACATACGTAGACACATGTAAGGCACAGTCAAATATGCACTTACTAGCATATTTGTAATACTTTTAAAAAACAGGTTGAAATAAAAAACCTTTCTACTTCTACTCATGTATTCATTATCTTAAAAAGATTTGAGACCATGGCCTCTACAATTTCCACTCTACCCACAGGACTTATATTATACATATTATTATAGCCAAAAATTCCCATTTATTTATTCTTCCATTTTGATGAATTACTTCACAAGGTAAAGAAATACTGATTTGTGTAGTTTCTTTAACAATTCAAAATACTTCTACCTACTCTTTTATTATGGTCCTTCTTCTGGTTGTTTAAAATAATCTTCATCTTCACAGTATAAAATATAATTTTATAAACTTTAATTTAATAATAGGCCTAGCTATTATTTTGTCACTTTGTTCTTCTTTGACATTTTTAATTGTATTTGGGAATTTCTGAGATTTCAGGATTTAGAGTTTAACTTTAATTTGGGGATTTTTTTTAGTTACTATTGCTTCTAATACTGACTTAAACAACAGCCATTCAATATACCTGAAAAAGAAAATTGTACATCTGTGTTACACAACTACAGACAGTTTTCTTATCCTAATTTTACAAACAAGATAGCTTTGAAATTATTTATATAACAATGTACATTGACTTGGGCTCTATGAATAATCCATATATGTGTGTATATATGTGGATAAATACATATCTATATGTATATATGTACAAAAATACAATAAATATCTAAATACATACAAAATGCTGTATCATTTTGTAAGAGACTGGAGTACATATAAATTTTGTCATTCTAAGAAGGTTTTAGACTCATTCATCTTTGAATTTCATAGAGTATCTGTCCATGATTGTTTCTCCTTTTTTTAGTTTATAGTTGTTCCACAGTTCTTGAATATTTATTCAGTTTACTTTTCTTTTTTATTCTTGGTTTTTCAGTTGGAGATTTATTTCCTGCTACTTGCTGAAGATCTAGAATTTTTTCCTATGCCAAAGCCAGACTATGAATGCGACCCTCAAAGAATTATTAATTTCTGTAGCAGAGTTCATAACATCTAGAATTTGTCATTTAACTTTTTGTTGCAGAATTTCTTTATCTGGTTGCATTATCAATCTTTTCTTGCATTTGATAACTTTTAAAATATTAATTATATCTTAAAAAATTCCTAGTATGGTAATTACAGCATCTGAATAATGTTTGGATTTTTCTGGAGGTTGTTGAACATCTTCAAATTGTGTGTGTGTGTGTGTGTGTGTGTGTAATTTTTTTTAATATTGTGGTTAAAAGGTTGCTTTATTGTGCAAAAGGAACTACAACAAGTAATACTATATTATGTTGGGTTAAGGTATGAGGAAACATGAAGCACTTCACAACTCTAGGAGTAGGTCTGGTACCTGGTGAGCTGTGTTTTGCTGTAGGGAGCTTTTGTAATGCTTTTGACTTTAGTTCATCTACCACTTAAGATAAATAGGGTGGTTAGAGGAAACTAGAGATGGCTATTTCATTCTTCCAGATAGGTCAAGCTATGATACAAATCCTAGTAAATTTACCTCTATTAAGACATTTTCTCCTACAAGCTAGGTAGTAAATAGATTATAATAAATTCAAAGTAGTTATGTTTCTCTTTTCCTCTGTAAGAACAAACAGGGGCATTATTTTGAGGATCTGGTGTACTCCAAAAACTTAAACACAAAATGTATGAAAATCATTTAGTCAGTAGAATTTTTCTGCTTACCTGTGCCTTTATTTTCATTTTATTGAAAATAGATTATTTTCTCATGTAATGTATGTTGATTATGGCTTTTCCTTCCTCCTAGTTCCTTTCCATCTTCCCTCCCATCCAGATCCACTCCTTTTTCTATCTCTCACTAGAAAAAAAGCTTCTAAGGGATAATAATAAAATATAACAAGATAAAATAAAAATTATCACATTGGAGTTGAACAAGACTAACAAAAAGAAGAAAAAGTGTTAGGAAAAGGCACAAAAATCAGAGACCCACTCCTTCTCACACTCAGGAATTCTGTAAGAACACTACACTGGATTCCATAATGTATATGGAAAGGACTTGGTGCAGACCCTTGCAGGCCCTGTGCATGCTGCCTCACTCTGTGAGTTCATATGAATTTTGATCATGTTGATTTAGATGGCCTTGTTTTCTTGGTGTCTTCCAAAGCCTCTGACCCTCACACTCTTTCTACCTGCAATTAGGTGAGTTCCATGAGCTCTGAAGGGAGGGATTTGATGGAGACATACCATTTATAGTTGAGTATTCTAATGTCTCTGGCTGTCTGCGTAATGGCTACGTGTGGGTCTCTGTATGTGTTCCCATCCACTGCAGGAGGAAGCTTTTTTGATGATGGAAGTTCAGAGTGTTAATCATGAGTACAACAGAATGAAATTAGGAGAGATAGTATTGCTTCACTGTTTGCAAACACACCAACCACAAACCCTTTGATTTATAATGGTGTTTTGTTGATGTTATTATTTTTTTTTAAACCAGTAGTATTTGGTTTTACCCTAGGTCCCTGGACTATCTAGTCTCTGGTTCCTGTTCAGTTAACTAGTGTCTAGTATGGGTTCCATCCTGGAGTGGGCCTTAGGTCAAATTAGATATTGGTTGTTTATTCCCACAAGCTGTGTGTCACCATTGCCTAAGCATATCTTACAGGTAGGATGCCATTATAAATCAAAGGGTTTGCGGTTGGTGTAATGTACATGTATCTTTTTGGTAGCATGAAGAGTACCTTCCTTTACCAAAAATGCTAGAACTTAGGGGTGAAGGTCTATGGAGGCACCAGATCAACTTCTTCAATGAGTTATGAAAGTATAAGTTTTCTTTTCTTTTTTTTGGTATAATTTTTATCAGTGGGATTTTGCTATCTGTTTTTAGAAAGCAACCTATAGTTTTCACAACAGCATATTTTGTTTGGAGATTCTCAGGGGACCCTTTTCACAAACAACTCAATTTTATATAACCCAATATAGATCCTGTTATTTGCCAATTTCATTTAGAATACATTCTTATATGTATATATCTTAGCAAGCTTCTACTGCATTAGTTTTCCATATTACTGGTCAAATGGTCCTTAATTTTAGCTATCCTTTCCTTTACCCTCCTCTCTGCATACCCTCCCTACTTGATCCTCTCATTCTAGTGTCCCCCACTCCATCCATAACTTCATATTCTGTTTTCCTTTCCTGCACTTCTTATTCCCTTACTCTACATGGAACCTCTGTGGTCTATAGATTGTAGCTTGCCTATCATTGACTTAATAGCTAATCTCCCCATATAAATGAATACATACCATATTTGTCTTACTGAGTCTGGAATACCTCACTCAGGATTATTGTTTTCTAGTTCCATCCATATATCTCCCAATTTTATCATACCATTTTTAAACATCTGAGTATTACTCCATTGCGGAAATGTACAAGATTTCCTTTATCCCTTCTTCTCTTGAGAGGCATCTATTTTTTCTAATTTCTGGCTATTAACAGAATAGAGAAACAATGAACATGGTTGAGCAGTTGCCTCTGTGAGAGAATGAAGCATCCTTTGGGTATACAGGCTCAAGAACAGTACAGCTGGATCTTGAGGGAGGCTGATTCACATCTTCCTGAGGAATCACCACACTAACTTCCATAGTGGCTGGCTGTACAGGATTACACTCTCACTAGCAATGGGTGAGTGTTCCACTTACTCCACATCCTTGCCAGCATGAGCTGTCACTTGATTTTATTGATCTTAACCATTCCAATGTGTGAAAGTAAAAATTTCAAAGTAGTTTAATCTACATTTCCCTGATGATTAAAAATGTTAAACATTTCTTTAAGTGTTTCTCAATCATTAGAGTTTCTTTTATTGAAAATCTCTGTTTAAAGCTGTACCCCATTATTAAATTATGTTCTTTGTTTTCTTGGTATCTCATTCCTGAGTTATTTATATATTTTGGAAACCAGCCCTCTATCAGATGTATCATTAATATAAATCTGTTCTTATTCTGTGGGCTGCTGCTTTGTCCAAATGGCGTTTGGTCTTTGCCCTGCAGAAGCTTCTCAGTTTCATGAAGTCCCAGTTATTAATTATTGATCTTAGTGCCTATCCTAATGATGCTCTGTTCAGAAAGTCTTTTCCTTTGCCAGTTAGTTCAAGATTATTACTCTCTTTCTCTTCTATCAAATTTAGTGTATCTGGTTTATGTTGAGGTCTCTGATACATTTGGAATTGAGATTTGTACAATGTGATAAGTATGGTTTTATCTGGATTCATTTATATGAACCCATCCTGTTTGACTAGGACCATTTGTTGTAGATACTGTCTTTTTCCCAGTGTGTATTTCAGGCTACTTTATCAAAATCAGGTGACCATATGTATGTGGATTTGTCTGGATCCTCAATTCAATTCCCATGATCAAGTGTGTGTTTTTGTGCCAATACCATGCTGTTTTAGTTACTATATGTTTGTAGAACAAATTTGGGATGGTAATAATGCCAGCAGTTCTATTATTTTTCAGAATTGTTTTAGCTATCCTGTTTTTTGTTGTTGTTAAGTTTGATTGCTTGTGTGTGAGAGTGTTGTTTGTTTGCTTGCTTTTGTGTGTGTGTGCATTTTTAGCTAGAGTTTTCCTGCCTGGCCCACAGTCAGGACAAATCTCTCTCACCTGCCAGTCCCACAGCTGCTCAGACCCAACCAAGTAAACACAGAGACTTATATTGGTTACAAACTGTATGGCCATGGCAGGCTTCTTGCTAACTGTTCTTACAGCTTAAATTAATCCATTTCTCTTAATCTATACCTTGCCACATGGCTCGTGGCTTACCGGCATCTTCACATGCTGTTTGTCATCGTGGCGGCTGGCAGTGTCTCTGACTTAGCCTTCCACTTCCCAGCTTTATTCTCCTTCTTGTCCTGCCTATACTTCCTGCCTGGCCACTGGCCAATCAGTGATTTATTTATTGACCAATCAGCAACACACTTGACATACAGACCATCCCACAGCATGCATTTCCATATGAAGCTGAAAATTATCCTTTTAAGACCTGTGAAGATTGCTGAATTGTATTGGAATTTTGATTGGGAGTGCATTAAATATGTATGTAGATTGCTGAATGGCCATGAAAGATGGCCATTTTTTTCCTATGGTTCACCTTACTGATCCATGAGCAATGAGATTTTTCCATCTTCTCATATCTTCTTCATTTTTTTTCAATTTCTTACAGTTTTTAATCATGCGAGTCTTTAACTTGCATGTTTACTATTAGCACTAAATATTTTATATTATTTGAGGCTATTGTGAAAGGTGTTGTTTCCTTGATGTCTTTATCAGTTCATTTGTCCATTTTCTACAGGATGGCTACTGATTTTTGTGAGGTAATTTTGTAACTAGGTACTTTGCTGAAAGTTTATCAGCTGGAGGAGTTTCCTGTGGAATTTTTAGATTCCCTTATTTATACTATCATATCCTCTGCAAAAAAAAAAGACATTTTGACTTCCTCCTTTCCAATTTCTATCTCTTTGACCTCCTTAAGTTGTTTTATTGCTCTAGCTAGAACTTCTACTATATTGAGTAGGTGTGGAGAGAGGGAACGGCCTTGCCTTGTTCCTGATTTTAGTCGAAATTCTTTGAGTCTCTCTCCATTTATAGTAATGCTCACATGGACTTACTGTAATTTGCCTTTATTATGTGAGGCATGTCCCTTGTGAGTATCAGTGTGTAAGTATCAATATGTGATTAAAGCTGTAGTAGTGTTTCTTTTTGTGTGTTATTAACCACTTTAGTTTGGAGTTTTCTTTCTAATGTCTTCTATAGGGCTGAATTTGTAGCTAGATATTGGCTAAATTTGGTTTTTTATCACAGATTATCTTATTTTTTTCCATCTATGTCAATTAAAGTTTTACTGGGTACAGCAGTCTGAGCTGACATCTGTGATCCCTGCAGCACATCTGTCCAAGACCTTCTGGCTCTTTAGAGTCTCCATTGAGAAGGCAGCTATAATTCTCATGTCTGCCTTTATATGCTACTTTGTGTTCTTTCATTGCAGCTTTAATATTCTTTGATCTGTACATTTGGAGTTTTGATTATTACGTGCCAGGGAACCTTCTTTTCTTCCAGACTGTTTGGTGTGCTGTAAGCTTCTTTTTCCTTGATAGGCTTCTTCTTCTTTTCACTAGGGAAATTTTCTTTTATGATTTTGTTGAAGAATATTTTCTGTCTTTGACCTGAGTCTCTTCTCTTTCCTCTACTCCTATTATTTTTAGACTTGGTCTTTTCATAGTGTCCCAGATTCCATGGATGTTTTGTGCCAGGTGTTTTTTAGATTTAGCAATTGCTTTGACCAATGCACCCATTTATTCTACTTTATTTTCAATGTTTCAGATGCTCTGTTCCATTCTTTGTATTCTGTTGGTAAAGATTGCCTTTGTAGTTCCTCTTGCAATTCCTAAATTTCCTAACCAGCTTTCCCTCCATTTGGGTTTTCTTTGTTGCATCTATTTCCACTTTCAGGTCTTGAATTGTTTTGTTCATTTCCTTACATGGTATGTTTGTGTTTTAATACATCTCTTTAAAGAATTTCTTCATTTCTCCTTTAAGGACTTCAGTCATATTCATAAATTCTGTTGTAAGGTCCTTTTCTTGAGTTTCAGCTCTGCTGCAGTATTTACCACCTGCTATGATAAGGTTGCTGGGCTCCAGTGGAGACATATTGTCCTGGTTGTCCTTGACTGTACTTTGTACTGGTGTCTAGGTATTTAGGTTTGGGAAGATTGTTATTCTAGGTGCTGATATCTAAGCTTATCTTTGTTGGGTAAGTGTTTTGTTCCTTAGTTTCTGTTTCTTCTCTGTGTCTTGAGAGTGTGTTACCTGGTGCAAAATTTTGGGGTGTTCTGATACATGTGGCCACTGTTGTTTCCAGGCACAATGTATTTCTGTATATTGGGAGCTGATACTTAGGAATGGGGATGCGCTGGGGGATGTGAAGAATCCATGGGAAGAAGGAAAACAGGGTGTTCCATGATGCTTAGTCTCCTGGGAGTGGGGCTAGAGAGTAAGTATAGGCCCAAGCAGATAGCATGCCACAGATCCGGTTATGAGACTCAAGAGATCTATCTTGGAAGAATGGAGGAAGATGTGATCTCCAGTTATCCTACTTGCTTCCATGGTCAGAGTGCCCTGCTCTTCCCAGGTATTGCCTGCTGGTGTTGGGGGCTGGGGCAAAGCAGTGGTTGAAGGGATAGAAGTGTAGAGGGGAAGGTATATGTGATACACTGGAGATGGGGTATTTGGGAAGGGAGACTGCATCAAGTGTTTTGCTTCAGAGCTGAAGAAGTAACTGGGGGACTGGATTTGGAGATATAGAGGTGACAATCTGTAGTTAGCCCACCCGATTCCCTGGATGGAGTGCATCTCTCTAATTTCTCAATCAGAATTGTTTTCATTAAGCTGAAAGCCATTTTTTTCAGGAACAGCTTATGTTTTCATTTCCCAGCATTGTAACTACTATTTGGTTTCTATTCTGATGAGTTGAGATTCTAAATGAGAGATGGTAGGAGAATTTCAGGGAAAAGCATCTTCCTGACACAACAGAGTCAAAGCTCATGTGAGCTCACAGAGACTGAGACAGCATATAAAGGCCTTCACAATTCATGCAAGACAAATTCTCGGCATGGAAAAGGGGGGTTAGCACAAATTCCCAACAGTATACAAGAAACTGTTGGCAACTGATAACTGCTTGGGAGAGAGAAATTCATTCTTCTTCAGTGAAATAAAACTGGAAGTATCAACAGCTATCCAGGATAGACCCCGTGGTCAAGGGCATTTGGTCAACACAAAAGAGGAGTTTATAGACAATTGTGGTTTATTTTGTTTTAATTCATTTTGGCCCTGTGTGTGCTTTATTTAATTTTGTTTTTAAAAAAGAAAAAGGATTTTAAGTTCAGTGGGTAAGGAGTGGAGGATGATTGGAATGAATTGGAGAATGGGAAATATGGTCAAAATGTATTTTATGAAAAATTATAAAAATAAAACAATTGGAAAAACTGAGATTCAGAAATTTACTGGTTGACTTACTTCCCTCACAGATCTAAGAATCATTGAATTTTTTTTGGGGGGGTGGGCATTGGTGAGTATTTTCTGTTTTGAATAGTAAGCCCCTTGTAAGAGGACAAGTACCTAAAAAGCTCAGGCTGTGTGTTCGTGATGAAAAATTAGGGGAAGTAGAGGTGGGAATGTACTATAACTCCAGTGAACCAAAGTTTGGTTTCCAGCAACCATGTCAGGTAGCTCATAACTACCTGCAACTCTAGTTCCACAGAAAGAAACACACTCATCTGACCTCTGCAGGCACCTGCACTCACATGCTCAGGCCCCAGTATGGATGCACACACATACATGTAATTAAAATAAAGCACTTTTTAAAAAGAAGATAGGGAATCTCTGTTAAACCAACCATGATTCCTGGGCTTGCCCTGGAAATGGAGATAGTCTTGTAATGCTCTGGCCTTTCTTCATGTAATCAGTCAGTACAAAAGTAGGCTCTTAACAGCAGTTGGAAGAATTTGAGACAATTTTACAAAAGAGAGTCTAACGGTTGATTAATTATGTTTAAGAGTCATTATGCCATGGTCTCAGTGGCAATGTTTCCAGTCAGTTCTGAAACATCTGCAGTGAATTTTCCCAGACTGGTGGTTGATCTTTTCTGTGTGTGTTTTAGAGAGCACAGTAACACAATAGCAGTGGCAAAGCCTATTCTCTAACAGCGTTTATCATATGCCAGAAGGATTCTTTTTGCCACAGTCCATATTGATCCACTTCATCTGGCTTACTTTTATAGAGTGTTTCACATTTTTGTGGATAGCGCTAACTGAGTTGCTGCAGGACCGGGAGATTGCTCCCAGTATATTGCCATGGAGCTTGTAAAGTAAATACAGGATGCAGCGGAGTTGACAAGAAGAGCTTATGACTCTGAACACATTGACAATAAGCCCGTAAGATGATTATCTGAAATGTATATTTAGTCGGAGACCAGTCTGAACACTTCTCAACTACTTGTCTCAGCCACACTGCCTGCTATGACAGTTCAGGATGTGTTTTCTCTAATAAAGATGTGTTGTACTACTTTTTGTTGCTATGTTTAATAAAATTTGATTTTTGTCAGGTGATATTCTCCTCTTTTCCAAGATGGACTGTAGATTTTCTCTCTACCTGGGCTTCAAATGCTGAATTTATCAGTTTGTTTGGCTGCTCTTTCCAAGCACATTACTTCTAGTTATATTTTCAAGTTCAAATTATTGATTTACTCAAGTACTTATTTGTTTCTTTGGTTGTGGTATATGAAAATTTTTGACCACTACCCTAAAAAGATCGATATTTGGGTGGGTAAAATAGCTCAGTGAATCAAGGTGCTTACCACTGAGCATGACTGCCTAAGTTTGTCCCTGGAAAATCATATGGTATAATGACGGAGCAATTACTGCAAGTTGTTCTTTGACACACACATATTCACCAAGTATACACACAGATAAACAAAGGTCATAAAACATTTAATTTAAAATAGTCTATCTTCAATTATTTTATTCTGTTGTTTTTATCTCATTATTAGTATATGCTATTTCAAAAAATTATCATAGAGGTGCATATAATTTAGAGTAATATAAATTTACAGAACTTATTCTCATCTATACTATATACATGTGTTTTAACTACTTACTTTGGGACATCATACCATATTGCAAAATGTGTTAGATGGTTTCCCACCAGTATGATAAGCCCATAATACTTTAAAAGTAGTAAAGATTTATTTTGGCTTGAACTTTTGAAAATTTGAGTATCTTATTGATCAGGCCCCATTTTTTTTTTTTTAATGTGTGTGAAATGGTGTATTGAGTTGGAATCAGCTGCTCACCTTAGGGCAATCAGAAGGCAGGGAGGAAAAGTAGGGGATAGCTCTTTTGAGGGTAACATTGGTTCTCCTGAGAGAACAGGAGTGAAAGGATTACTTCCTAGCAAGTGAATTAAAAGTTAAAAGATCACATAAATAAATGCATCTAATATTGACCTTGTCCATGTGGTGACGTAGTGGCATAGTGTGCTGAAGAGCACCAATTATCATCTGCATGACTGTGACTCACTTGAACTTCATTGATACTGCCACTCAGCCTTTCAGTATAGCATCAGACTTTGTATTGTTAGCTGGGAGAAATATCAAGGTTCAATATTTGTATTCATACTGCTTTCATACAGTCCTAAATTCAAAACATTCATAAGTTTAACATTATAAGTCAAAGATCAACTATAGTCTGTTCACTTTGTTTTCTGTGTATTTAGCATTAATTCAACTAAAAATTATCATCCCATACTTCTATTCAACTTTTTTCATTTTAAAATATCCTATTGTAGGCTAGGCAGTGGTAGCCATGTGCCATGCCTTTAATGCCAATACTCAGGAGGCAAAGGCAGGTGGATCTTTGTGAGTTCAAGACCAATCTGGTCTACAGAGAGTTACAGAACAGGCTCCAAAGCTACACAGAGAAACCCTGTCTTGAAAAACAAAAGAAAATAAAAACATCTTGTTGTATAGATTGTACTCCTGTTGACTCATCCTCAAATTGTTTTTTCATTCTAATTATCTATTCATTTATTTTTAGTTTTTGTATATTCTCATTTTTCTTTCATAACTACTATGAAGATGTCTGATTGTTGATCATGTCCCTGTTTTTAAAAAGCTTTTTCATTTTCATATTATTTTGATGTCATTATATGCTTATTGATGTGTTGTCAGTTCATATCACTTCTAAGTGAGTATCTCCTTTCAAATTATTATTTTTCACTGTAGTATCAGATTTCTCTAAATTGCATTAATCTTAGAGAATGGTCTTACTACATTTCTTTTTTATCGTGTATTTCCCCCTTATAACTGGCACTCATATTTAAATGTGGTCCATGGAAGACAGACTGAGGGTTCCTTAGAGATAAGAAGTCATGCCGTTTGTGGTTTTATCTTTGAAACAGATTATTTGTTTGGGGTTTCCAAGTGTGAGCAAACATAGACATCTTAGTCTTTTGATGCTCCAGAGAAGTCTCTTCCAGACAAATGGACTTAGGGTAAGAAGTTGCCTGAAAATGCTGGAGAGAATGGTGGGGGCAGAATTCACTGTGAAAGTGTTGTCTTAAGCTTTGATTCTATATAGTCCTCTCAACCCTTCTGATGTAAACAAAAACAACAAAACTCATATCCAGCCCATCTGTGACTTTCATCTGGAAGGAAGAACCAGTCAACATATTGAACAAGTGATTTAGGGATTCTTGCACACATGCCATGTTTTCATGTAGTCCCATTATTTCTTTCAGAGGAGCTGGTATGGTTCATTACTAATTTGTTGTTGTAGGAGGTATCACTTATGATCTGACTTATTTTGTTTTCTTTCTTTTGTTTTTGTTTTTTTTGGTTTTTCTTTTCTTTTCTCCCCTAGAGAAAAGAATCCCTGATTTATTTTACTATATTGATATCACCCCTATACCCCTTCTCTATCTTTTCTTTGCATTTTTTAACAATGTAATTATATTATAATTTCAAAAATAAAAAAATATATTTTAAAAGACAGAGTAATATTTTGTTTGTTTTTTATAACATAATTTCTTTATTGGTTGTTTGGGTATTCATATCTGCACCCCAATGCTGCTCACTTTCTAGTCCTCCCATATGTACCCTTCACCCTTGCACTGTCCCTTGCTAAGCCGGCCCTTCCATTTATTGGCCCTGGGAAAGGCTGGTCCTGACCCTCACAGTAGGCCAAACAAAACTTTGGTGAGATGGCCCCACTCCTCACCATGGGTGTGGGAGAACTGGCTCTACCCCTCACCTGAGGGGGCAGTCCCAGCGCCCTGGGCTGACCGGCTCAGCTATCACTCAGACCTACATCCAGTGCCTTGGGTTGGCCCACTATAACATCTATCCCATCTATGACCCACTAGAGCAAGTGAAGGGACTAGTCCTGTGGAATGATACCCTCAGGATTTCCATGACACTTGTGCAGTGCAGTACCTCAGAGGAGTTTTGGTGAGGGTCCAGTGATGATGGTGTACCAGAAACCAGAGGACTTGAGCCACACAAATGACTCCTCCTTACACTTTTAAGCAATGTTTGTTTTTTAAAAATGAGTTTATTACATTGTAAAGAAATTTTATTTTAATTTATTTTTTTATTTGTAGAGAAATTTTAATAGCAAGGAAAATAATTTTTTTGTTCAATCTGCCATGTTTAACAATATATCTTCAAATGATTTTCTTTCATGTTTAGCCTTTGTTCAATCTATATATTTTACATATTCTTTTGCTGCATAGAAAATTCAATAGATGATATAAACATTTAACTTTCTTAAGGTCGGATGTGATGTGGTGGTGCACACCTTTGATTCCAGCACTCAGGAGGCAAAGGCAGACAGATCTCTGTAAGTTCCTGGCCAACCTGGTCTACAAAGCAAGTTCTAGGACAGCCAGGGCTGTTACGCAGAGAAACCCTGACTTGAAAAAAACAAAGTGATGTAAAACAAAACAAAACAACCCCCCCAAAAAACAAAACAGCAACAACAAAAACAAAAACCTTTTTTTAAAGTAAAAGAATGCATTTAATTAGACTTATGAGGGTTAGAGTCCACGATGGCAGAGCAAAGGCTTGGTGGCAGGAACAGCTGCGAGCTCTTATCTTGAACCACAAGCAGGAAGTAGAGAGCACACTGGGAATGGGATAGTCCTTTGAAACCTCAAGATTTCCCTCAGTGGCACACCTCCTCCAACAGGGCTGCACATCCTAATTATTCCCAAACAGTTCCACCAATTGGGGACAAAGTATTCAACTCCGTGTCTATGGAGGGCTTCATTAAGCTACCCCAGACCATTTCATTCTGCATGTTGACTGAGTAAAGACCATCTGCATTCTGGGCAGAACCTTTGGATTTAAGTCCAGGTGTCAATTGTTTTCTCTACTTTTGAAATCTTATCTAGGACACCTACCTGTGTCAATATCCAGAAGTGTTTTCTCTATGTCTTATTGTGGCACCAATATTGCTTTACTTAGTTTTTGTTGGCTAATTGAAGTCTCTGGTGCTCTCACAAGAATTTTGGAATACACTCTTCAGTTATTCTTGGTATTAAAATTCACCCACTGTTACATTTTGGTCTAAATATCCTTTTTTAAATATGTAGTACTGTTTTCTTCTGTTTTATAAACTTAGGTGTTGTTCCAACATTTGGTGTATATATTATATCGCATTTTGATTTTTTCAAGTAGCTTTGAGTATAATTTGCTTATTTCTTCCTATTTATCTTGATAATTTAATAGTTTACTATATTAGTAGTATTTCTTTCTTATTTCTGATTAGTAAATCTCTTTCTTTACTGGGATTTATTCACATTCTCAATGATGATATTTACTAACTTTTTTCTCTTCTGGGTATAAGATTCCATGAATCATCTTTTCTAATTCTGGTCTAGTGGCCATGAATTCCCTTAATTTGTCCATATCATGGAAGCTCTTTACTTCTTTAACTGTGAAGCACAACCTTGATGGATACAATAATCTTAGTTAGTAGTTATTTTCTTTCAGGATCTAAAATAGAACTTCCTATTCCATCCCTCCTTTAGAGTTACTTCTGAGAAATCTGCTCTTAGTCTACTGTGTTTACCTTCAAATGTTACGTGACATTTATGTCTTTTAGATTGTAATACTCTTTTTTTGTCCTGTGCTTTTAACAATTTAATCATAATATGTTGTGGTGGCATACTTCTATAGTCATATGTGTTTGAGGTTCTAAATGACTCTTTTACCTGTTGTTCATGTCTTTCATAAGGTTTGAGAAAATTTCTACTATTATTTCACCGAAGAGGTTGTTTTTTTTATGTATGTAGCTATTCTCTCTCAGGTATGCCAATGATCAACATTTAATTATTTTTTTAATGATATCCCGGAGTTCTTGTATTTTTTCATTTATGCTCTTTTTACCTCTCTTTTGTTGATTCTGCCTGACAGTAAGAATTCAAAAGACATATCTTCAAACTGTGTTATTTTTCCTTTTGCTTGATCTAATCTGTTATCCAGGCTGCCAACTCAGTTTTCTGACCCTTAGAGCTTCTCATTTCCTCCAGGATTTCTGTTCAGTTCTTTTTCAGATCACATGTTGCCTTCCTTAATTCATTTAATTGTTTTTTCCCTTGTATTTCCACGATGATGACTGTGTGTTTGTTGGGACAGGAATATTTTATGATAATATGTGATGGCCTTCTGAGTGACTTTCTCTTGGTAATGTGTCTTGGTAGGTATCAGTCCTGGGTTTGACTAAACAGCATGGAATCTTTCATTCTTGACATAATCTCCAAGGTGACTATTCCATCATGAGATAAATTAGAAAGCCAGAGGCTTTGTTCCTGTGCACACGGCTGAGCCATTTCAGAAATTATTTTAAATAAGGTATTTGACGCTGACTCTAATAGTTTGTACTTCTTTGAACTATATAATTTTTTATTTGATGCTGAGTATTTTTAAAAGTAAATAATACAGAAAAGAAGTAAAACCATGTTTTGACCACCCAAATTAACCACATTTTACACGTATCAAGAAATAGGTAGCATTATATTTTTCAATATAACTTTTTAGGCTAATGGAATGGCAAGAGATTAAAATTCATACAGTCAGCACTTTCAACTGATAATGTACAATAAAAACATTTCTAACATTTTCCAAGAAATGCAAGTTATCAAAAACATCTTAATTATGTATCATCCCCCCATACTGATATGTCAGCAGGAATATATATTCATATAATATGTATAACATTTATTGTACTGACAATTTCAGAATGTTTTCAAAGTCATTTTGTGAAGATTATTATTATTATTGTTAGGAATCTACATGCATTTGACTTGGATAAATTTTACTAATCTTTAAAACATTTTTGTGCTATAGTATTTACCCCAGTACACAATTAACACTAGAAACAAGTACTGTCAGAAAGATTAATTGCAAAAATGAAGTCAAGTTATATTTGGCAACTGTTTCTGGTTGGATTTCTTTAGTTGAAACACTTATGCATAGCTGGTAAATCAAAGCAGTCATGTACGTTATTTCATCTCATTGGCATGAGAAAGACACTTTATTAAAATCCAGGGCTCAAAGCGATCTCTATAATATTTCTGTAAAGCTCCTATAGACAATTTCTTAGACAATAAACTGGGCCTAAGTCATTTTCATTTTTGTTATAACATTTTAAAGACTCCACGGGAAATGTATTCATGTGTTCTAGAAAATTTAAAATTACTTCCAAATAAAATTGTGACTTTGTCTTCTGTGTTATTGAGGGTTTTCTGGAGTAAAAGATCTTATAGAATGAATCTCTCTGAAAATTGCCTTTATCTATCTATCTATCTATCTATCTATCTATCTATCTATCTATCTATCTATCTGCTATCTATCTGTCTGTCTGTCTGTCTATCTATACCTGCTTACTTATAATTCTCCTTTCTCTAAAGGAGAATTATTATAGCTACTTAATTACTTAAAAACTGTGGTCTAGCTAAACCACCAATTGATGCCTATAAATGGAAGATCCAAGTATCCAGTAGTTGTTCAGTCCGTGAGACTGAATATCTCAGCTGGTCTTCAGTCTATGTCTGAATCTTGAAGAAATAGGTTTTAACGACAGTAAAGAAAGGGACTTGCTAGTGAGGTGAGAGAAAACAGACAAAGAGAAAAAACTTCCTTCTTCTTTGTCCTTATATAGGCTTCCAGCTAAGGGTGTGGCCCAGATTAGAGGTTGGTTTTCCATGCTCATGTACAAGTATTTTGTCTACTGAGTCATCTCCACAACCAACATAGTTTTTTGCAAAGTTGGACATCCAAATCAGCCTTCCATGTTTTTTTAAAAAGTACAGATTATTATAAAGCAAAATCTTTCTTCTACAGATGTTTTATGTATGATATTTTCTTCAAACCACAATATTAAGTGAAAACCCAAAGAAAAAAAAGTACTAAAAAACCAAGGATTCAGCTTTATTAAAAATTTGGATGATGATTTATATAAAAATTTTCAGCCATACATGCTGTCTATGCTTTGTAACCTAAATAACATTATTTTCATCTTACTCTGTTCACATTAACAGATTTGCCTTTTGGAAGAAATGCATTAACGTTCAACATTGACAAGAAAAAGGCTATCTGAAATAATATCAGGATTATAAAATAAAACTAATTCACCACCAAAAGGCTTATTTAATATACATAAGGTTTTAAAAAATATTCTATGAAGTTCTATTACAAATATCATAAGTGTCACAAGCTTCCTGTTTAATGTTTCATCTCTAATGCCACCATAATGTATCATATATATATTAAAATACAAAGCATGAATGGTTTGGGTTCCACGTATTCTTGTTTGTATAGTTTCCGGTCCTTTTTTTTTTTTTTTTTTTTCTGAGACAAGGTTTCTCTGTGTAGTTTTGTGCCTTTCTTGGAACTCACTTTGTAGACCAGGCTGGCCTCGAACTTGCAGAGATCCACATGCCTCTGCCTCCTGAGTGCTGGGATTAAATGCATGCACCACCACCTCCCGGCAGTTTCCAGTCTTAATGTCAAGGGTAGATTTATAAATGAATAAACTTTCAATTCTACTGAAGGAGGAGAGATTAGGAAAGAGAAAAAATAGAAAGATGTCTTCAATAATGTACTGTGCTTGAGAGATGACTCAACTGATAAAGTTCTTGCTAGACATGAAATTGGAAGGACCTGAGTCTGAGTGCCTAGCACTCATGTACAAATCTGGGCATGCTGATGTGCATCTCTTACCCTAGCACTGCAAACACAGAGGCAAGAGGATCATGGTAGATCTCTGGTTGGCAAATTATGCTGAATCAATGAGTTTAAGGTGGAACCTTTTTAAAAAAAAAAAAAAAAAACAAGGGAAAAACTCATCAAGGAAGACATTCAGTTTTCACCACTTTCCTCCACATACATGAATAAGCACACACGTATAAACCTTACAAACTATACACATATATACACACACGGAGAGAGAAGGGCGTATTTTTCACAAGTTTAACAATTGCACTGCATTGAAGATCTTTACTTTAACCTTCTAACTCTGAAATGCTTCCTATAATTATTCACTTCCCATGACTTCTCACTCTGAGAAGTATTATAAGTTATGTCACATCTTATAGACTTGGATGATTTTCATTATAGGGATTACTTATGTTATTTGATAATACTTTATAATGTGTTCTAGTTTGAAGCTTGTTTGTGTGACCTCTTGAAAGTCTCTTCTATACTAAATCCTGTAAAACAACAAATTTTTGCCCCTTCATCATTTATTGCTAAACTTGGTATCCTTTGCAAAAGAAAAATTTGAAAATAAGGAACAATGAGAAAAGTAGACATTGAGTTAACAAATTTACCCTTGGTTCCCATTTGAAAAAAAAAAGATTAAGAAACAGATAAAAGTATATCTGAATAGATGGTGTCATTGCAGTCAGTCAGCTGCTTGCTTCTGCTCAGTATTACCATTAAAAACTGGATAATACTTTCAAGACTGGAAGTTGAAGATAATTGGAAATACTTTAAGTATGATGCCCTTATCAGTGTTTGTAATTTCAGTCTTTGCCATACGTGTATTTTCACTGATGATGCAGCATTGACCAGAATAGGTAGTCCCATATATGATTGCTGGTGGGTCATGGTGAGTACCTCTTCGAAGACGCTAACTGCAGGAGAACTGTGGAGAAATGCCTTATCTGAAACATCCATCCCTCTGTTCAAATAAAGCCAGTATATGTCTCAAGAAAGACACTACAGTGAATAAAAATGAACAATGAAATAATGCCCATGTCTCTTCTGCTATTGCTGTAGCTGCTCTCCCTGCTCCTCTCCTCACACCCTTTCTTTTCCTCTTCTTCCTTCCTCATATCCTGAAAGGCTTCAGCACTCAAGCTGAATAACTTGAGATTAAAAAAAAAAAAATCAGTCCAGAAAAAAACCGACCCAAATTATTTTAATATTACATTATTTTATAAAATGGACCATAAACTATAAAACAACATATTCTTTAGCATGTGTTACATAAATCTTAGAAGTTAGCAACAACACACGTCACATCTGTTTCTACACAGAGAGGGAGCAGAGCATTTGGCACACATGAACAGAGCAGCTGTTAGAAGAAGGAGCATGTGTATAATCCTGCTGTTCTTTTCTGTTATTCCAGGTCACTAAGACAAACATAGTCATTGTCTAACATGGCAGTTTCCTCTAAAGGAGGCTTCAAGGCTGGAGAGATGGCTCAGTCGTTAAAGGCTAGGCTCACAACCAAAATAAAATAGGCTTCAAATAATGAAGTCATACATTAATGTTAACTTGCAAACATAAAAGAATTTTAAGTAGTTATGTTGCACACATAATACATTTAATATTTGCCTCAAATGTATAAATTTAAAGATAAAAATTTAGAAGGCAGTTTAACCATAGAGACCGTTTGAAATTTAGTGACTCTTTCAAATCACCTTCACACATGGGATAAGTTATAAATCAAAGGTTAAGATTTTACAGAATTTGCCTGATTGAGTCCCTATTCTTTTATTTTCATCCTTTTCTTCTGACAAATAAAATGTTTCGTATTCCCCATACTTATTACTTTCCCTGTCCATGTTATCCTGTTTCCCTCATAAATGGTACCCCCGTCATCATCTACTACACCTTTCCCATATCTCTCTCTGTCTCTCCATATGTATATATGTACACACACACACACACACACACACACACACACACACATATGTGTGTGTGTGTGTGTATACTAAGCTTTTATCTCTGGCCTTGATTTTTCTCTTGTCTCTGATATTTATGTGCATGCAGAATATAAATGTGTATTTTGTAGGCAGGTCATTGTTATAGGTAATACTGTAGCTTGGAGATACTGATGATCATCTCCAGTAGTGTGAAGATTATCTTCCAGTGCAGTATCATGAATGCTAGTTAGTAGGAGTAAAGCTGTTAGTTAAACCCCAAAATGACTTCTCCATGTTCAATTATACTTCTATCGGTTGTATTTAGCAATAGGGCCTTGCCATCTGGTGTATGGAGTAACCAACAGTCTTGACAATAGCTAGTGGTGTTTGGGGTTTTCCATGGAATCCATTAGCTAACTAATTAACAAAATGTAATGCAATCTTCTCACTACAGGTTTTACTTAGTGGCATAAGATATCTAGTTGGGACATTGTATTCTCTTTATATTTGTTGATTTCATTTAGATTATTTTCAGACACATGTAGTTTAGAAAGATCTTAATGTAGTAGCTTTCCATATGGTTTTTCCATATGGTTTTTCAAGAGGCCTTTAGTGTTCATTGTCTGTCCCATATTCCCTCCCTTACTCTTCTCTTCCAAACCCCACAATGTTTAATCCTGGTACTCTAGTTCCTGCTTTGTCTCTCCACAATAATATATTCTATTTTCCCTTCCTCTCCTTCCCTAAGTCCTGTACTAGGTGTTTAACCTTTATAGTTATTCATATTATAATAAAAATCAAGGGATTAAAGGTTAACACCTACATATATAATGATACATACAATATTTGTATTTTTGAGTCTGGGTTTACTCACCTGGGACGATTTTTTTCCTAGCCCCAAACATTTACATTTGAATTTCATAATTTCACATTTATCAACAGCTGAATAATATCTTATTATATAATTGGACCACAATTCCATTATCCATTCATCAACTGGTGGACATCTAGACCCTTTCCAGTTTCTCACATCAGTGAACATGAATGACCAAGTGTATCTGTAGTAGGATGTAGAGTCCTTTCACTATACCTAGATCTTGAGGTAAATCTATTCCCAGATTCCAGAGGATCTCCCACTTTGATTTCAATAATGGCTATACAAGTTTGCACTCCAAGCAGCAAGGAATAAGTGTTCCACATTCCACATATCCTTCCCAGAGTGTGCTATAGTTTCAACAGCTCTTGAAGAAGTCTCTGATTTCATTTTCTCTCAGTCCCTCTAGTTGACGTTTATTATTATTATATTATTATTATCATTATTGTTGTTGTTTCTTGTTAACACAGCTCTTGGGAACTTCCTTGTCTCTTTTCTTCAAGGCACATGTAATATTGGTATGAGAAATGTTATGAAAACAGAAAAGATACTATCACTTTTCAGTTTCACTTTTTTTTTCTGCCTAAAATGGTAGCCTAAATGGTTCATATTTAATTTCTTTGTCTTCTCATCAGGACCTCTAATTACACTAAATTAAGAGTAGTTTTTCTCATATGTGCTGATTCCTGTCTCTTTCAAACTCTATCTCCTTTGGATGTATTTCTTTAAATTTCTTAAATCTAATGGCCATAGTTTACCTGATAAACATCTCCTGCAGACTTAAGTGTAGATATCCTTGGCCAGACTAACCAGTCCCAGGTCTCAGAGCTGACTGTAATTGCATCTTATATTGCAGCAAAACTGACTTGACAATGAGCAGCTGCAGAACGAGATCCATTTAAAATCACAGTGCATGTCCTGTGTGCCCACTGTTGGCACTTAATACATATTAGTCATTTGAAAACCTCTGCTTATGACTTCCCATTTAAAATGGAAAAATAAAACCAAAAATCTTTCCAGAAATGGGAAAGAGTGTCCTTGGGGTCCTACGAATGTTCTACCCATCAACACAATGGGCCCTAATGTCCCAAGGCAAACTCTACTAGAGCACTCACCTAAGAGCTTTGAATTACTCAGACTGATATTTACTTCCATTATGGGGCACTTTGGGGGGTCCTGTAGCAGGAAATATACACTATAAAACCAAATTCCCATCCATTCACTGTGAGTAACTCTGTGATAACTGGGCCGTTAGAAATAGAACATATTTTTGTGCGTGTGGTTTGTAACTAAGCTCTCAGAGTGGGTTTTGTGCTGTTCCAAAATAATTTAACTCTGGGGAGGAGCAACAATCTTCAGGCTAGGATCAAAATTAATAGGCTCTGCATTGATCAGTCTCAGCTCTTAACTCCGAGTTCTTGCCACAGTCAAATGTAACACTGTCCGCTTCTGCGTTTCATTGTATTATAACCTATCATCGAAAGATGTGTGAGTGCAGATTGTTACTTACCTCATTCAGCCCATCACAAAAGGGTGCAGCAGTGTGTTAGCTCAGTGAAAACAGGCTGGAATGCTTCCATTTTGTTTCTGAACTAGAAATAAGAGTATTTGAAGAATAATAGGGAAATCAGTGAAACAGAAAAGGAGTCAAATATGAAGGTAAACTTGCTATATATTACAGATCACTTTTCATTAATTATTATATTTATAATTCTTAAAAATATAGTATAAAGGTAATAAGTGAGCTTTTTAGTCATAAATCTACAGTTTTGATAATTGTAGGATATTTAAGATGGTTTATTGCATTTTCTATTTCCTTCTTAAACAGAAACATTGATATATGTGATTTTATAATGCTGTTTACATATATTTGTGGATAAGTATATTATATATTTGTCATTAAAACTGTTTTTTCATTATATATATATAATTTTTATTTGTATGTCCAGTACTCAAAAGGAACAAAAACCCAAGGTATTTCTCACTTTTTTCATATTTCTCTCTTAAGCTTTTGATTTTCTCACAAGATCTTTGAGAAAGACTTCATTTTCAATATTATATTTAAGTTAATAATCTCAATTCAACACCAAGTAATTTTATCTAATGTAGAACAAAGGATAAATAAAGATGAAAACTATGTAGAATAAGTCGCTCTAACTACCCAGGGTTAGTGAGATCATGAATCTTCAAAAAGAACCTAGTACTGACACTTTACTAGACCAGCATAATTCCTATGATCTAAATCTTATGCTTATACACATAGAAAAGTGTAAGTCTCACCCTACATTGATGAAGCTTCTCTCTACAGCAGACAGAGTATTACAGAAATGACTACTGGGTCATAGTATACAGACAGCAATGGATCATGTGGAGCCTAGCTCCAACAGATACATTGACCCTGCATCTCTTGTACCTAAAGTTCAGGAAACAGCTAGGAAGAGGTGAGTAGAAAATTTGCAAGTCCCCAAAAACCAGGAAGTCTTCTATGATATTGTGTCTTTGAAAAAAATGACAAAGAAGGTGTACCCATGTTACCTCAACAATGTAGTTATCTGAACAAGACAGCACCAAAAGACATGCTAACACAGAAAGGGGAAATATCAGAGGCCCCACCACCAGACAAAGAACTATAGGCAACTAATGACTGCTGATAGAGGGAAAATTAGCCTCTTCCAAGGATGAGCCCCCTAGTTAGTTATCCAATACAAAGTGATCAGCCCTGAAGTCATATACACCCAAGCTACACTAAACAGAATAAAAGGTTGTATTTATAAGTTTAAGAATATATTCTGTATATTAATATATGTTATTCTTTCACTCACATATATATGTAAAAATAATAATCAAAGAGAAGGAGGTCATCAATTTGAGAGGGAGTAGGAGGGCAAGGGGAGGGTTGGAGGAAGGAAAAGGAAGGAGAGGAGCAATTTGGTCTAGCAATCCAACCATTTTATATATATATGTGTGTGTGTGTGTGTGTGTGTGTGTGTGTGTGTGTGTGTGTGTGTATGGAATTTACCATTTAGTGTAATTTGGATTTTCTGTATTTGACAACATATGAAGAACACTGAGTCATTGTTGAAGGTTTCATGGCTAAGTGCTCTAACAGAAATATTATACAGATATGCTTTGGAATGAGGAGGGAGTATGGCAGTTTGAATAAGAATGGCCCCCAGAGGCTCATATATTTGAATGTTTAGTCACAAGTTCTGCTGGATAATTTTGTGCCAACTTAATACAGGCTGGAATCATCTGAGAGGAGGAAAACTCAACTGAGAAAATGCCTCCATGGTATCAGGTTGTAGGCAGGCCTATAAGGCATTTTCTTAACTGGTGATTGATGGGGAAGGACCCAGCCCATTGTGAGTGAGGTCATCCATGGATTGGTGGGCCACGTTCTATAAGAAAGAAAGTTGAGCAGTCTATAGTGAGCAAGCCAGTAAGCCACACCCCTCCATGGCCTCTGCATTGGCTCCTGACTTCAGCTTCCTGCCTTGTTTGATTTCCTGTCCTGACTCTCTTCAATGGTGAACAGTGGTATGGAAGTATATTCCAAATAAAACTTTTCCTCCCCTAAAACAAAAAAAAAATACAAAATTGACAAGCAAAAGAAGAATAAATAGCTCACTGTGGGAGTGAAAGACAGAAATTCTATTCAAGACTTACTCTGCATTAACAAATTGTGAAATTAATATTATTTTGTTCCTAGATGCATACAGGAAATACAAAATGACAGAAGGGCATATTAATTTAATATATAAACTTGATATTATTTTATATAATGTGTAATATGTTTATTGTAAAATATACAAAACACAAATAGAACATTACTAAATGTTAATATAATTTTTATAGAATGTCCAAAGGGTTACTTGGGAAAGTTAGTTTGTATTCTAAGGATGGTACAGTCATTTCTTTCTCCTTTCCTCTTATGGAGGGAAAATAGTATCTATATTCATTTGCAAAAAATAGAACACCTTTTTCTGTATTTCAAGTATTCAATGTACATATACATCACTCTTCAGAAATGGTAGCAAATGTAATGAGGAAGTAAAGGAAATAGGGGTATCTGGAGAATGATAACAGAAGAGTTCACCCTACTTTGTGTTTTAGAAAAGGCTCAAGTGGTTTAATTTGAAAATCAGTTTAAAACTACTAGTATAAGAAGAGAAAATGACACATGGTATGAATGGGAGTGGATGGATGAAGAATTTGTTATCTAATAAAACATCACATAAACTACTGTGAACTGTGGAAACCTAAAGCTCAAGTCTGCTGGAAATTCACAAGTTTCTCACATGCAAAGTATGCACACCAATGTGATCTGAACTGGAAGGGAAGGAAGCTGCGGTATTTATAGATCACAGATCTACAGTATTTATAGAAGAACAGTTCTCCCTGGAGATGTTGGTTCCTTTCCACTTTTGGCTTGTATGCAGGTGAGAAAGTATATTTGAAATACTGGACAAAGCCTTGGTTTGGAAGTTGGAATGGGATCTTCAGTGAACTGAAGTGGAAGGGGAAGAAGTTACTTACGGGTCAATGACAGTGTTTATCAAAAAAAAGTATCAAAAAGAATATAGGTAAGTTGAATTTTAGAAGGCGCTTTAGAAAATCACAAAAAGAAAAATTCAATGAAATTGAAAGTCTACTACTGAAGTCCTAGACTTGAGAAAAAAAAAAAAAAACAGACTCAAAGTTTCTGGGAACGTACTGCAAAAAACACTTGCTATGAAAAATGTCTGAATTATAGCACAGACTTCTAATTTTGTCCCCTAGTTATGGATTATTTATTCAGCCATTTACTTATTTATTTCCAATTGATGCCTTAGTTGTTACCACAGCTAACGTAGGTCCAACTGGCCTCTATTTTTGAACACATGAGAGGATTGTGTTTCCTATGCCTTATATAATTTCTGAGTGCATGAGATGGTTAGATAAATGTGAAGAAAAGGGGAGACACTGGAAAGCATTGAATCTGTTGTAATAGACAATGGTCCTCCCTTTGCACCTCAAATTTTCTGTTGGAACCAGCACAAGTCCCTGGAATCAAGTCAGCAGATTCCTCATGAGCATCTCAGAGTTTAAACATGCTCGTTTGGTGAGGCTCCTTTATTTGTCACTGTTTTCATATTACAAAGTATTTTTTTCTAGAACTTCATCTTCTCTTTCTGGTCATTTTAACGTATGCTTTGGTGGTTAGTAAAGCTTTATTGAGCTTTCAAACTCTTACTCTGGTATTTTTACTTTTTTTTCTCACTAAACTAGAAGTGAAATTATTTACTGAAAAAAAAAGAGATGTTTATTTTGTTTGTGGATCTGGAGGTTCCATTGTACAAGTGAGTGGCATGCTTCTTTGAGTCTTTGGTTGGAGACGGCAAAGCAAAGGCAGGGAAAACTTCTTTGCAGAAAAAGCAAGGCAAGAGCAACAGGGTGATGCAGTCCTCTATTGTCACTGCCCCGCACCCCAGAGTATAAAGAATTATCTGTGGCATGAATCTTAGAGGTTCTTATTAATAAAATCAAACCCAAGGCCAGTTATTGGGGTGAACACTGGAAGATCAGAGAGACAGAACAAGCCACAGCTAACCTCACCTGGCCAACTTCTCAGCTGATCTTATTTCCTCAGACTGGAAGCCTCTGTGTCCTCATATCCGAATGGGTCTCAGCTGAACTATGCTGCTCAAAACCTAAAAACTTAACCAGCCAAATGCTTCTAGTTTTTGGTCCTCACGCCTTATATACCTTTCTGCTTTCTGCCTCACTCCCTGGGATTAAAGGCTCGCTTTCTGGGATTAAAGGCGTGAGTCACCATGCTTGGCTGTATCCTTGAACAGATGGATTTCTGCCTCTGGAATGCTAGGATTAAAGGCATGTGCTACCACTGCCTATCCTCTATGTTTAATATTGTGGCTGTTCTGTCTCTGACCCCAGATAAGTTTATTAGGGTGCATAATATTTTGGGGAACACAATACCACCTCTATTCTCAGGAAGCCCATTCTCTTTTATCTACTTATTCATTTAGTGTGTGTGTGTGTGTGTGTGTGTGTGTGTGTGTGTGTGTGTGTGTTTTTCTGTGTGTGTGATGTGTATATACGGCATGCAGGCCAGTCTGACTCAGGCAATTCCTCCTTTGGGGATCCTTCTTCCCAGGTAACACAAGCTTGTGTCCATTTGACAAAAACTAGAAAATGAACTTGTTAATAAACTTCTTTTCCCATGTAAAAGATACAGCTAGTGGTGAGATTTTCCTGTAAATCCCATTAAGGGAAAAGGAACGGCAGGAAAAACCATAGGTTTCATTGACTGTATAACCTATCCTAATTGTTGAGTTCCAGGTCAGTGAGAGACACTGTCTCAAAATAAACAAACAAACAAACAAAAACCCCCAAAAAACAAATAAACAAACAATGAAACAAAACAAAACAAAACAAAACAAAATAAATTGTACAATATGCTTAAGCAAAAACACCCAGGTTCTTCTCTGGATACTACACACATGTATACAGAATTGTACATGGATCTCACACACACAGTGACACACACACACACACAAACAAACAAAGAAAACCATAAACACTCAAACATATCAGTGATAGACATATAAGATATCATTTTTAAAGTCATTTTAGAATACTTAAGTGTTTTCTAGGTCAATGAAGGCACAAATAAACATATTTTTTTTCCTTCAAATTCTATTCATGGTTTTATAAAATACTAAATTTGTGTGCATACTTAATTGTGGTGATTAACAGAATATAAATAAAATTCCTGGGTTCTCATCTTTGAATATTCATTTGGCATCTAATTTAAAACTGATTCTTTGACATCAATATATCAATTTATATTATAAATAATTTAGTAGTTATTGTATCAGCATAAAATAATTTTCTCTCTTGAAATCCATTCCAATGACTCCTTTCTAGTAAATTAAAGGAATGGAAATAAATCATTATATTTCACAAGTATATTTAATGACTGTTTCTCAAATTCTTCAGCACAGAGAGAAGAAATGAAGGAGGAAATATAGAATAAAAGGTGTATAGCAATAAAGATATTCAGCATGGACAAACTTTAGTTAGGGTTCTGACCATCTCTGTTCTGTGTATTGGTGCTTTCTCTATACATGTTCATTTTAGCATAGTAAACCCACTAAATCAGTAAAGTCAGAAACTTCCATGCTGTCAATGTGACCCTCATCATTTCCAGGACAGGTTACTCATCATCTTCCCTCCACTGGTGATGCCTAATTTCATCAGAGTAGTTAATCTGAATCCCCCTTCCCTTTTATGTTCGCTGTTAGTACTCTTCAATCCACTCTCCCTGATACTCATTCTTGGCTATAAATTCCCACTTGCATGGGTCATTGTCAGAGTTGAGCCCTATTTCCTTCCTCTAGTGCAAGAGTCCTTTTCAGTAGCCTCTCTCCCAGTCCTGGATACTCTTTCATACACTTCAGCTAACAGCATGGTTTACTGTTTCTTCAGCAGTTCTGGGATGGTGACTCACACAGTGTCAGAACCATCCCTGGATATCAGTTTCTGGACATTCTTTATGGAAACCAAGTTCTATCAATAAAGCCCCATTGTTTTATATTACACAGCAGGTATCCTGAACCACCAGTATCAGCTATGATTCAGAGGGTCCTTACTAAATAAAAGGGCACCAAACAAGAAATTTCACTTGTTTTATTCAAAGGCATGAAGAGTATATCCTTTCCTCTTTAACAAGGTGAAATCCTGAGTCATTTTGTGAAGCAAGGATTGTAGTGGACACTTGGGAATCAACAAAGAACTAAAGGAAAATGACTTGTAGAAAACATGAGGTAATTTAAATGTTGTCACATGTGAGAGGTTGAGAAGAGATGCCACATCCAGAATATGAAGGCCAGGAGAGCCACCAAATGAAACACAGGGACCTAAGCCCACTGATACACATTGATAAGTGAGAATACTAGTGATTATTTAGTTGATCTGAGAAGCAAATTGGCACTGGCATTTTTACATGTCCTTTGTCAAAAATAAGAATCTAATCACCTTAAGAGATCAGTGACAGTCCTGCAGGCAACATTTGATACTAATTAATAGCACACATCAAATAACTTTTACTGATTATACAGATGTTAAACATATTACCCTTTCTTCAGTAAAACATGATGAAATGTTCCTGCCCAAGGGTGATCTGAGACTTACTGCTGAGGCTGAGCTATTTGCCAGGCTATTTGTAGGGAAGTAGTACAACACAACATCTATCTGCCTTTTGATTGATTTAAGGTTGTAAGAACATTCTATTTACCTAATATATGAGGAAAAAACATGAAAAGGAAAACCTGTTATAAATTGAAAAGAATCTGTATAAATTGGAGTCCAAGCCAAGGTGTAGCTGTCAATTATAATAAGGCTGCAAGTGTTATATGACCTTACCTTGCAGCGATGCACAGGTTTACAGTGATTCCAGAAGAAAGACAAAAAACAAATCATTATCTATCGCAGATATCAGCTCACGGTATTAGTGCAGATGAAGATTTATGAATAGCTCACGGGCAAAGGTGAATTTTAATAACTATTACACTGCAATGACCTTTGTAGGCATCAGTGTTGATTGACAACTAAATTGCAAGTGTGTTTTGTGTTGCCTTACTTACCATAACTGTGGAAGATAGAATATGATCTTAATTCTGTTCAAAAATAGGAACAATAAAAGGGGAGAATCATTTAAACAGTTAGACTTTGCAGTTAAACAGAAAAGTGAAACTCATCTTTTTTTTCTCCCTTTTATTCCTTTTTCCTCTAAGACCCCTCACCCAAAGACCATGCTCACCTTACTAATTCTAGAATAATTTGCTTTGAGTTTTATTCCTAACATAAAATGAAGGACTCCAAAGTTACCACCCAGCAAGGCTGGTGAGAAATTGAATGTAGTGTTGGTTGCACTAAGATAAAGGTGTCCTGTTGACAGTTACAGAGACATTACCTTATTTCTTTCAGAAGACAGGGACGTATGGTAAATGTTGGATTTCACTTCTGAACAGATTGACACATCTAAATTGGTCCCTCCACCAAATAGAAGAAAGTTGATTGGTTAAACTTGAATAATATCATGCTTTTTATATAAAAAGTTTAACATGTTTTGGAGTAATAGTACCAACGGATAATTATGGTTTTTTAAGTGTTGAGAAGCAAAACCAATGCGTGTGTGTGTGTGTGTGTGTGTGTGTGTGTGTGTGTGTCAACAAAAATTTCAACATGAAGTTTCCATTAAAAGTCATAAACTTAAAAAAAATCTATTGAATTTGTGAATCACATTGAAATTGCATAGATTTGATATTTTCAAATGATTCAACATTTCAAAATATAAAAAAAGGGTCATTTCAAATTTTATTGATTTTTTTTCTACTTTTAAGAATTTTACACAACACTTCTCCAACATTTCTTAGAAAGAGCTAAAAATGTGACCTATATGTAGAAACTTGTTCAAGGAATGAATAGTGCACCTTATAATACAGTGTTTAAAACATTATGCACTTTGTTTAAATTGTTCACAGGGACAGTCTATCACAGGAATACATATTTAACATGATTCATTTTTGTAGGCTATTAAGAAAACCACATAAACAAAGAGTACAAGGCAATTATATACAATTAATTAAAATAAATACATTTTTAATTCTCACCTGGAATCTGATTAATCAAAAAGATCTAATTTCAAAATAAAAAATGTGGTATTTTCAGACTCTCATATCAGGATACATTTCATATTCCTATAAATCCCAACAGTTACTATGAAGGCAAAAGAATTGCAATGATATAAATAACTTGGATCTAAAAAAATATACACCTTTGATGCATTTTCACAGTAACCTGCACAGAATATTTTTAACATCAGTTCAATAAAATCTCCACTTGAAACACAAACTTCTTTTCAAGGTTGTTAGTTTTATATTTAAAAAAATGATAAGCAAAAATTATATTTTATTGATGTATTTTTTGTCTTAAAATTCTTTGATGAATGTTAGGTGAACGAAGTCTCTGTCAGAGATTACATACCTGTTTCAGATAATAGACTATCTCTTGACATTTTGACCTTGTGTTTCTTGAAACTTATTTAATACTGTGTTGATTACTTTAGTTTTCAGGGGGGAAAAAGAAATCCAAATATTTGAGAATAGTAGTTATAGAAATAGTACAGCTCTTTGTGTAGCAAATGCCAGTGCACAAGGCTTCAAATACTGCCATAGGATATTGATGATATATTTTCTCCACTGTTGGAGCTCATTTGAATTGAGAAATATTTTCTGAGAGACTATGTCTCCTAGAAATGACTGCCTGAACATAAATATAAGCAATGGCAATGTCAATAGACAGACTAAGACAGAAAGTTTAGAGTGTAATGTTGAGACAGAGAAGTCTCAACACTAGACAACATTAGATACAGAATATATATATGTGTGTGTGTGTGTGTTTATATATATATATATATATATATATATATATATATATACATATATATGAAAGAGGAAATCAATTTGAAAGAGAGTGAGGGGGTGAATAAGAAAGTTTTTGAGTAAAGCAACATAGGAGAGGCCAGGAGAACAGGAAAAGGGATGAGTGATGTAATTATATTTTAATTATAATATATATATATATATATATATATTTATTTAAATAAAGAACCACAGGTAACTAAGGAATATACTCTCAGAAATATAGTCTTCCCCAGGGATGAATCCACTGATTGGTTATCCAATACCAAGCCATAAAATCATATATATATATATATATACAAGTAACACTAAATGGAAAGAGTAAGATATGTGTGTACACATGTCTCTGTGTGTGTGTGTCTGTGTGTGTGTGTCTGTGTGTGTATGTGTCTGTATGTGTGTGTATGTGTATGTATTTGTAAGAATAACACAGAGAAAATGGACATGAATTAGACAGGGAAAATTGTGAAAAAGGCATAGAGGATGGAGGAAGCAAAGGAAAGGAGAATTAATGTTTTAGTTTCAAAATTTCTTTTAAAATGTTTACAAACACCAAAAGAGTTTCCATATATGCTACACTTCAAATTAAATATTTTACATGCAAGTGTTTCCAAGACATGCTATTTAATTAAGTTCATATAGAATGGATCAATTACTTCTATCTTTCTCTTTTTTAATTTTTGACATTATAATTACATCATTTCTCCCTTACCTTTCCTACCTCCAAAGTCTCCTATATACTCCTCTTTGCTCTTTTTACAAGTTCAGAGCCTTGGTCTTCATTAATTGTTATTACATGCACATATGTACATGTATATACATATATGTTCAGAAATAGAATCTGCTCAGTATAATGTTAATCATGTATGTGTTTTCAATACCTACCATTTTGAAATATCCTTTCCTTAATAGGAAAGAAGTTCCTTATATCATCTTCCTTACTCAAGTGGGTCTGACATATTGCATTGGCTGACAGACAGGAAAAAAGCATCAGTCTGTACAGATGTTTATCTGGATAACATGTACACAAATATCTTTCTAGAAAATCCAAACAGAATTTTCAAATAAAACATAAAAATTTTAAAAAGAAAAGAAAAAGAAAGAAAAAATATTTCTAAGATCAAGTGGAATAGTTAGTTCTTAAACTCTTTTTAAAATTTGAACTTTTAAATTTCTGTTTTTCATGTCTCATTTACATTTTAATATGAGAAGTAATTCATTTATTTCTCTTTAATAATATTTTATCCTTAAAAGCTAACATAATCCAAGCCAGGCGGTGGAGGCTTATGCCTTTAATCCTTGGACTCAGGAGGCGGACAGATCTCTGTGAATTCAAGGTCAGCCTAGTCTAGAGGCCTAGTTCTAGGACAGCCAGGGCTACACAAAGAAACCTTGTCTTGCAAAACCACCAAACAAAAACAAAAAAGCTAGCATAATCCACCACCTCCCGTAAACATTCAAGGTGATAAGTAAGATATTTTGTTCAAGAATGAAGAAGATAACACCACACAGAAAGTGTTGATTTCCCCTAAGATGAGACCTAGTCCAGAGCAACTCAAAGTTGTGTGGTCATACCAAGCTGATGCTAATCTTTCCTTTTCAGGGGAAGATGTAAGCCACATCTCCTCCTCCTCCTCCTCCTCCTCCTCCTCCTCCTCCTCCTCCTCCTCCTCCTCCTCCCCCTCCGCCTCCTCCCCCTCCGCCTCCCCTCCTCCTCCTCCCCCCTCCTCCTCCCCCTCCTCCTCCCCCTCCTCCTCCCCCTCCGCCTCCCCTCCTCCTCCTCCCCCTTCCCCCTCTCCCTCGTCCTCCTAAGGTCCCAAGACAAACTGAGTCTGGATTGTGCCCAAGTTCACTCCAAGGCACGAATACATTTACTGGTCTTCCTTACAGAGCATAGGTAAGGAAATTTTTTAAGGAGTAGGGTACTCACCTCCCCCACAGGCTGCGCACCCTCTACCTAGCAGGGATGAGGGCATCCTTGCTGCTGTGTAGCGGGAGCATGATCATGCTCCAGAGCTAGTCCTACCCGGCCTATATCCGCTAGCTCCTCTCTATGGCCACCAGCAATTAAGGCAGAGCAGACTACATCAGGTGATAGAGAGCAGCTAGATAATAAAGAATCTCATGTCTCTATCCTATATTATTTCACTTGATAATACCCATTTTCATCTCTTTTTTAAACTTATTTTTAAAATGCTTTTTAGAATTACATACATGAGTACTGTGTTTACATTACTGTACACTTCCCTCCCCCTCCCCGCACCTACCTTTCCGTGTTTTCCATCCCTTTTTCTCAAATTCCTGTCATATATATATATATTTATTTATTTATTTATTTATTTTTTCTTATGCATGTAAGTTTGAGGTTGACCACTTGTGAATGAATACCTTATCAGGGATCTTGTCTCTGAAGAAAACTGATTCTCCCTCTTTCATCAACCATTGCTTGTCTGCCTGTAGCTCTTCATTTCAGGGTGGGAACTTCCCATTTCCCCCCATCCGTGTGGCCGTGTAAATGGTAATTATCATCTGCAGGTCTTGTTACGCAACCATATTGCTGAGATTTCAGAGCTGTAGATTACCTGTCCTGCCTAGAAATTGCTAACTTGCAGTAGAAACCCCGGGCCCCTGTGTGACAGAATCTGTGCCCTCTTCCATGATTTTCCATCAGCCTTAGATGTAGGGGCTGAATTTTCTATCTATCTATTGGGTCTGGGCACCACACAGCCACTAATTCTCTACATTTTGAAAAGTTGTGGAGCTTTGTAATAACCTTTATATTTCTTTTAAAGATTCTTTTAAGAAGGATGAACATTATACTTATTTGTGGGTGTAAGGATAATTATTTTGAATACAGTTAGAAATTGTATTGGTTTGAGCTAACGATAGTTGTAGGTTCTCCTCTATGGTCTATGACCCTCATAGCCCACACTGGTTGGCTAGGTTTACAGTAAGAGGAATGTCCTTCTATTGAGCAGCCCTTAAGATCAAGTATACAGCTTTTAGTTACTCCCAGATAAAATGTCACTGTCCCACTGTCTGGTGTTGTATCTTGACTGGCTGGGCATTTTTGTGATCCACACACTTTTCAGCTGGATAGAACATTTGATTCATTTTCTCACTTGGCATCTTGCACAGCATCTTCCATTGTGAAAGCTATTCCTTAGGATGCTTCCAGGTGGGTTCTAGCTCCATTCCTCCAAGCCCTGTATCTGACGTGTGAGGTTTCTTCAGCAAAAGTGCTTACCTTCAAGTTCTAGAAAACAACCAAGGGAAACAGCAATGGCCTAATGTTTAGGGAGTCTTTTGAGCTTCCCTGAGCAACAGCTCCAAGGAAGGTTTCCTATTCATGGCACGTGGGATGTTGTTAGCTAATCTATAGTTATTCCAGGAAGCATTTATGTGACGCTGGGGTATAATTCTATTCTCTCTCTCCATATATATATATATATATATATATATATATATATATATATATATATATATATAGTGTGTGTGTGTGTGTGTGTGTGTGTATATATACATATGGGGGTGTGTGTATACATATATATATAATATAAACTTAGACAATTATACAATATTGTTTATTATATATTTAGATATACTTATTTGTATAATTACACATGTATAATATATACATATATATTGTATTACATAAATAATTGTGTAAGTATGTACAATTATATATGTAATATATAATAAATATGCAAGCAATATTGTTTTCTATAGTGTTATCAAATATCCTTAATTTTGTATTTATTTCTCCTTCCTCCTTTACAGTTACTTTGACAACTGTGTTTAGAAAAAAGAAAATCAGATATGTAATGTTTGAGATATATATATATATATATATATATATATTTGTTATAAGGTGAAACATACAACAAATCTAAGAGAAAGTTACAATTTATGTATTTTTGTTCTTACTTTTTTGTTGAGTGTGTCTGGTTTTGCATTTTGCATTTTTTTATTTTAGTTAACTATTCTCGAATGTTGCTTCAGACAAATGCAAACATTAAGAAATTAAGAAAATATTATCTGCTATTTGCCTTCTCATCCTAGATGAGAAAATAGTAAGGAGAATATGTGGATTTATGAATTAGATAACAAAGAAAATATTGGAAGTTTCTCTGGATGATAAACCTAAAACTCAGCACACAACTGACAGATGCACTTGGGACTCATATTCACTAAACAGAGCAATGCTACTGGTAATTATTTGGCCAATTAAAAAAAGAATATATAAATTCACCCACAGGATATGTGCTGTGGGATATCTTTCTGTACTCTGTGAATATGTGTTATTCTGATTGGTTGATAAATAAAGCCATTTGGCCTATGGCAGGGCAGGATGGAGCTAGGCAGGAAAACCCAAGGGAGATAGAGACAGGAAGAGAAAGGCAGAGTCTGAGAGGAGAGGCCATCCCGCTGTCCAGGAAGCAGCATGTAATGGCACACAGGTAAAGCCTTGGAACACATGGTGACATATAGATTAATAGAAATGGGTTAAGTTGTAAGAGCTAGCTAGCAAGAAGTCTGAGCAATTAGGCCATATAGTTTGTAAGTTATATAAGCCTTTGTGTGTTTACTTGTGTGAGCAGCTGAGGGACAGGTGGGACACAGGAAAACTTCTGACTACAGATACGAATAAAGCACATAGGTAATCTATACTACCTTCATGTTTGTCCATCATATAGATTTTGAAATCTGAACATTATCATCATATTCTATGTAGAAAAATAAAATATAATACAGTGTCATAGGAGCAACTGGGGCCATGGAACAAGTGTATCTCTTATACAATGAGTCAAGGAAATAGTGAAGGCTAGTTTACACACACACACACACACACACACACACACACACACACACACAGTTAGATAGTATACTGAGAAATATTCTATAGTTTCACAAAATGTTGGATGTACTATTATTAGACCAATTATAAATGTATTATGCTACCTAGTATGTATTTGATAGCATATAAAATAAGGAGAAATGAATGAAGTGCTATTTCAATACAAATTTTCTTTTATTTTTAGTTCCTCAAGAGACATGGAATAGACAACATTAACAGATGTGTAAATTATAAAATGATAGATCATTATTATCTCATTGTAGTCTATACATCAAGCCTTAGTCAGATAGCTTTTAATGTATTAACAAGGGAAACATTCATATCCCAGTGATACTAATTTCGCATTACTAGTGTTTATGATAATATATCTGTTATTACAAGCAAAATGTTTCCTCATTTCTCATTCTCTTAAGATTTTTTCACAACTGTTAAAAATCATAAATATTTCACTCATATAACTGTCTGCTGAAATGAATCCAAACATTTAGTTTGAGAATGTTAGAATTTATTGTCTGCTCAAGGAAAGCATAGTTGAGTCAACCATAAGAACATTCCAAAACAGAATACTCCTGTTACCAACTTAGACTGTTTCCAAAAGATTCTAAGAGTCTCACATTTTGCAAAGGAGTTCAAGATATAAATATTCCTCCAGCATAGAAACTGGAAAATAGTCATTGTTTTCTTAGGAAACAACATCCGTTGTTGTTGAGGATCAAACCTAATTTTTAAATGTAGAAGGTAATGAAAATGTCACTCTTAATTCTTAGAAAGACTTATACAAATGTCATGATTTAGCTTTTTTCTATATAACCATATCACATCCACCTTTTCATGTATATACATACACAAGTATATATATATATATATATATATATATGTACATATATACTATATAAGATAATCTACTATATGCCAGTATGATTTCCATAATCATGAACACACACAGTCTTCCTTAAGATTTTTTCTAAAATAGTTACATGTTTTTGCATAAAAACAACTGAATTAGATTTCTTTGTTATTTGCTTCACATTTATCCTGTTTCTTTAAATGTTAGTGAGCACCAGTAGAACTCTCACTCTAATGCTCATTCACTCTGTCCTTTCTTTTTTGGACAGCACGGTTACTGTTGTTTCTAATTACTCATTTTCCCTCCCAGAACTCCTAAGTCTGAATCTTTGTATGAAGTGCTCAGTTCTGCATTCTCAAGAAGCATAGATGATTCTGACTCAGGACCTTTCAAGATTACATTATAGAATGTCTGTCATAGACGCTAATGATGCCATGTTCCAATCTCTATATTATATAACAAAATTTTGCAAGACAGCTTTACCCAAGGCCATCTCATAATATTTAACAAGAATACATTATATTACACCCTAAACACACCCATCCTATATATTTTCTGAAGCAGCTGTTAAAACCACTGCTACTTTTTTGAGATTATAATCCTAAACTTCATGGTTCATCATCCCTATAGTTCATCTTGTGTTGAGATCTTTGCCACTGCTTTTTCTTTTCTTTTTTTTCTTTTCTTTTAACTTGTTTGTTTGTTTGTTTGTTTGTTTGTTTGAAACAGGCTCTCATGTATATCCCTAGCTGTCCTGGAACTATCTATGTAGACAAGGCTGTCCTCTATTTCATGGAGATCTCAACTTTCTTGGATTAAGGCATGTGCCACCATGCCCAGCTATTTGTCATTGATCCAGATGCCAGTATATTCTTGAATCAGTCCCAGCACATGAATGACATTTCTGTTATGTTATTCAAGAAGGTAAATTTAACACCATAAATTCTAATTTAAATCTTTTCCCATGTTTTGCTTTAGATGGGTTGAGTAGCTTAATCTCTCTGCCTTTCTTATCCTTGAATTTTTGTGGTTCTTATTTATATTCAGGCTATTTCCCCCATCTTATCTACTTTTTATATTCTTTGGAAATTTCATACATGAATACAATGCATTTTGATTATACACACCGGTCATTCCCCTCTAAAACACCTGATGCATTCTCCCTGCCCTCCATATTCTTGTTTGGATTTGTGTCCCCCTGTGGTCAGTTAGTATTGTCCATAAGTATATGAGTCTATGACTGACCTTTGGAGTATAGACAACCAACCAGTACCACATTCCTAAAGAAACTGATTCTATATTGACGTGTAGTTTCTCAACAAAGAGTAGAATGATCTAAGCCCTTCACTCATCCGTGACAGAAGGTTGACTGGTTTGATTTTGAACAGGCCTTGTATAGGCAATCACAGTTGTTGAGAAATTATGGTTGTAACATCTCTGTCATGACAGGAATTTAATATTTTGCAGCAGTCTTCAAGGTCTTCTGATGTTTATGATTTCTCATTCCCTCTTCCAAGATGTCCTCTGAAAGTTTCAAGTAAAGGCAATCCAGTAGATGTCCCATTTTGAGTCTTGACACTCCATGGTTACCTGTTCTCTGCTTTGACTGGTTGTGGTTCTCTGTAATGTCCTACATCCACTTCGTTAAATGTATTTTATACTTTAAAATATTATGATAGTTCTCAGTAATGTGAATTTTCCAAACCAAAAAGTTCTGAGTTATTAATGCTATAGGAATCCATTTAAAAAAATCAAAGTCATGAATCTTAAATTATTTTGTATATTAAACAGACAAAAATTTTGAGGACTACAAGTTGGATATTAAGAATTACCGCTTGTCTTCACCTATCATTTCTTAATTCATATAGTTGCTATGGGATTTAGTGGAAGCTTATGGAGACTGATGATTTTCTTCTTCTACACACTGACTATATAAGTTAAGTCAACATGTAAGGTATCTTCCATACCTACATTAAATATATAGAAATTAAGATCACTGCTCTTTATGGCTTATAGGATAAATTGTAAAATCAAGTGAAAGGATAGATGTGGAGGAACTGGTAGATAATAGAATATTAAGCAATACTTTCCTTGTTTCTTCATGGCACATTTTATTTTAAAGTAAACTTTCATTGTTACCAAAATCTTGTTTTATTTTTTAAAACTTGGATTCTTCTCAACTAAAATTTCAAGAAGGCTCTTTAAGAAGCATGTACTGTATGCTTCCAGAAGAGTAAATTCAATGATAAATAAAACAGCAACTTAATATATAAAATTACAGAGTATCTGCTTTTGTAGTAATCCTCTTTATGGCTTCAAAGAAAACGTGTTAAAGTCAAGGTCTTGGGTGTCTCCAGGACATTGATTGCCACAATGAACCATTCTTCCAAATATTAGTAAACTTTGCACAGTAGACTGCTGCAAGCTATTTTTTGAGCCAAAAGGATTAGATTTGTCTCTTTGATGGGTCTGACATGTGATATAGATTTCCAATGGGGTGAAGTTTTTCCAGTCACAGGGTGATTTTCTAAACATTACTGCTTTCTGAGGCTGGAGAATGGCCTCTACAGGGGGCTGCACTTCAATATATTGCATATAAGTGCTCTCTTCCATGAGGAATTGAACTCCCTTTCTAACAGTCTCCCAGGCATTGTTTAATTAGGAGAACATTTCCTTTTCTGCTACACAAAGTTGTTGCTGCAAGATTCTTGCTAATAACGATTGAAAACATTTCAATTGCAGTTGCTGTGTTCCCAGTCTTGGTCTAAACACTGTATGTAATTTTAATGCTTCTCTTTCTCACAGCCACCATATGAATCTAGGCAAATTATCATCCCAAGCATGGTCCAAGAGAAGGAGAGCTGTTAACTGATTTGTCAAAGTTCTTAGAACTAGCAAGTGGCAAGTGACTGAGTCGGGGGAGGCGGGGTTCGAACTCATGCAAGCTGTCTAATTTTGGAAATTCAGCTAGGATGCAAATTCTGGAAACTTATCCTGCATTCTAATGGGGACCAACAAGATTAAACAGAAAGAAAACAGGAAATAGCATAAGTTAAACACTCTCCCTCACTCTTCATGCGTTTTATCCAATTCTTTTGCTTATTTTTTAAAATCACATTGAGAAAAATTAAATCAAGTGTTTTGTATCCTCACACAGATGGTTTTTTGAGGTGGATACAATCTAGAAAGACTTAATGGAAAGTAATTCTGCATTTCAATTCTCTGAATACATAGAACTATCATCAACTGCCCTACTCAGAGTCCAGGCTGATATCCAACAGTTACTCTTTATAATCATATAAAAAGATGTGAGATTGTTTCCTATTCCATGCTTTATCCTTCAAGTTCTATAGAAAGAAAATAAGAAAAAAATAAGCAGAATTAAATAAACTGATAAGATAGACTTATCCAATTCAGTTTTAAAATTAAATTTAAATTTGTTTCTCTAAAGATATCAACATTATTTATATAAACAGAACCGAAACTCATCTGCTACTTAGCATTGGGTGAGATTTCCCATATCGCTGAGGTTTAGGGAATACCACTTAGTGGAAAAAAGCAATTTTAAGGTTATCATATAAGTGACAAAGACATTAATCTGACAAGATATGCTCAAGAGACCCAAGATACAGCTGCAGAAATCCTTCTGGCACTCTCACCCATAATTTCACAGAGCTTTGTGTAATTAACACACTTCATGGGATTTAAGCAACATTTGTTGCTTCTCTATGAGAATGCAAATTTGAGAATGATATGGATCTGCACAGGAGACAGGAACAACTGTTCTCCAGGTAATAACTTGTGCACTGTTTCCCAGTGCAGACCTAGGTGACAGATACAGCAGGGCTCGGGTTTTATTGTGGAGTTAACATATGTTTTATTACAGCTACAAATGCTACAACCAGATATGTTATATAATTAACTAAAATTAAAAGGTTTCCTGTCATCTTGGAATTCTTAGTCTCTCTTTTCTTAGAAGTTGTATTAAATAATAAAGCCCACTGCTATCTGATGAGTGCGTATTTGTGGATAAATGGAAATATAATTGTGTAAATGATAAAGATTTAACTGGGTCATCAGTTCCTATTTAGACAAGAAGCAATCATCCTAGCAATAGGAAGTAGTAGTAATTGTTAATGGGGGAGAATGTGTGTGCGTGCGTGCGTGCGTGCATGCGTGTGTGTGTGTGTGTGTGTGTGTGTGTGTCTGTGTGTGTCTGTGTTTGTGTGTGCACATACATACTTAACAGTGAGAGTATAATTATACCTTCTTATTTGGGATTCATTTTCTTTAGTAACACTGGATCAGTCAGTCATTTAAGGATATGACTACTTCCCTGACTTGTGAAAAGAAAACACTCTCCAATCCATGCACTGTATGGAAATAAAGAAGTCTGGTTTAGCTTTTTACTAATTCTAAAATTGCTTTAAATAAGTTAATTTACTAGAATAACAGTAGAGGGCCTGGAGAAATCGTTCAGTTGGTAAACTGCCTAGTGTGATAGTCTTGGGTCATGAGTTCTATGCCTGGAACCCACAAAAACAGCTTGATGTGGTGGAGTGGATTTGGAACCCCAGCATTTGGGAGATCAACAAAAGGATCTTTGAAGCTTGCTGAATTAGAAAGACTCAGACCAGGAAAGACCCTGTCTCAAGAATCAAGAAGATTTCATGAGTACAACTGTCTTCTCCTGTCCAGAAGACATCATTTCCCAATAGACCTCTTCATCCCCCTAAACCCGATATTTCTGCATCCTCTTTGATTGTCATGTAGAGTGGCTCTGCTTATCTCTCCAAGAACTGTACAAGGTCAATCCAACCAAACCTATGGCATAAACAAAGGAAGGCCTCATGAAACTCCACTAGGAGCTTAAGACATAGGATAGCATCAACTGATGGTGGTGAATGAAAGAGAGTGCTTTATTCAGGGAAGTAGCCCCTGGTAGTTTCCCCATGCTTTAATAGGCGGCCTCATATTCATGAACATATGAGAAGCATTAACTGTAACTAGTGAACTCCTTGAATTAATAAAAAAAAAAGATATGAAGTTGGGTGAGGGACATAGAGAGGTCTGGAAGAAGTTGAAGGTGAGGAGTGGGGATAGGAGATATGATTAAAATACATTGGAGAACATTCTTAACCAATAAAGAAAACACAGGGGCTGGAGAGATGGCTCAGTGATTAAGAGCGCTGCCAGCTCTTCTGCAGGACCCAGGTTAAATAAATTCCCAGTATTCACATGGCAGCTCACAGTGTCTGTAACTCCAGTTCCAGAGGATACAACATGCTCACACAGACATGCACAGACAAAACACCAATGCACATTAATAAAAATAAAAAAAATAATTTAAAAAGAATAAACAATCACATCTTTAATAAATAAATAAAATATGTATTTTTAAAAACCTAGCTGGCTACCTCTTCTGGAAAAATACCAGTGTTGACTTCTGGTGTCCATGTGCATATACATGCACATGTACCTGCACATAACAGAAACTCTTATATAAACACAAAATTCAATTGAAAAAGAATCTACTGTATTTGAGAGGTTTTGAAATGGGACTTGGATACAGAAACATAATTCTGGATTTTGTGCTGCCTTCACATAACACAAACAAGCTCAAGCCAATTAATGTATAAATGTATGTTCTCCCATCTGTACACTGCATTCGTGCACTTACACACATATGTAGAAAAGTATGGAGGTCTGTGATTATCACTTAGGGCTTCAGGTTTTGTTCTTATTTCTTTTAAAATTCATTGGATACCCATAGCCTACAGAAAGTCTTCTAATCTTGTTTGAGCACATTTGTTGCTCTCTTATCTAGGAGAAGAATAAATAAACATATAAATCAAGGAACATCTTACAAATCATGTTCATTTTAATGTACTCAGCTCTGGCAGACTCCTGATCCAAGAGAATGATCTTACACTTTTATGCACATAAAACTGTATTGAAGACTCATTTATCCCATATGTCTCTTATTTTTATTTAACCACAGACAAATTATTTTAAGCTTTCAAGATCATTTTAGGGTACTACAGCACTACTTCTTCATATCAATAGTAAGTCTCAAAAATAAATTATGGGAAATGTGGTGGCTAAGCTCGTATGAGCTGCATACTGAATAAAATCAAAGTCTCATTATCATACCACATGAAAAGAAGCTATGAGCCCCTAAGTAGAAATGGTGCTTTTGAATTCTAAACTTTACTCTATAGACCATATATCAAAGCACATTGAAAAGGAGAAATCTGGTAGAAAGAATAAGAAATGAAGCCTGTGTAGAAGTTAAGCTTTCCTGCAAGTTGTCAAAGGGAAGTACACTACTGGAGTAAGTGGAGTGGGGAAAAGGAACACATACAGTTCTACTTCGAGTGCAGAACTTAAGCAGGCATAAGAAGCTTGAACTCCATGTCAATCAGTGCAGTACTCCCTTCCTGGAGAAGGCCTGGTCAAACAACAGCAAAGAAAGGTCCATTAGACCAATCAGAAAACTCGGGTAATACGTTGTTATACAACCTGCTGGAAACTCTTATTTTTTTATTCATTTTTACACACCAACCACAGATCCCCCTCTCATCCCTCCTCCTGCCTCTCCCTCCCCACACCACCCCCTGCCTCCCCCGCCCCCCCCCCACCGACCCATCCTTCATCCCTTCCTCCAACAGGGCAAGTTCTCCTATGGGGGGACAGCTAAGCCTGGTACATTCAGTTGAGGTAGGACCAAGCCTCCCCACACTGCGTCAAGGGTGAGCAAGGTGTCCAAGGATAGGTAATGGGATCCAGAAAGCCAGCTCATGCACCAGGGACAGACCCTGATCACACTGCCAGGGCTTCTCAAACAGACCCAGCTACACAACCGTCTCCAGCATGCTCTAGTCCGGTCCCTTGCAGGCTAAAGCTTGTGAGTTCCTTTGAACATGGTTCAGTTGTCTCTGTAGATTTCCTCCTCATGGTCTTAAAGCGTTGCTCATATACTTCATCTTCTATCTCTTCGACTGGACTCCTAGAGCTCGGCCTAGTGCTTGGCTGTAGATCTACGCATCTGCTTCTATTAGTTACTGCATGAAGGCTGTATGATAACAATTAGGGCATTCACCAATCTGATTACCAGGGTAAGCCAGTTCAGAGACCCTCACCACTATTGCTAGGAGTCTAATCTGGGGTGGTCCTTATGAGTTCCTGGGAATTTCCCTAGCTCCAGGTTTCTCCATATCCCCATGATATCTCCTTCTATCAATGTATCTCTTTTATTGCTTTCCCATGCCGTCCCTCCCCTAGCTCGATCATCCCGGTCCCTCACGTTTTCATCCCCCCCTCCCCTCTATTGCTCCTCCCTCATTCCCTGTTTACTCATAGGGATTTCCTCTGTTTCCCTTTCCCAAGGTGATCTATACATCCCTCTTAGGGTCTTCCTTGTTTCCTAGTTTCTCTGGAGTTGTAGGTTGTAGTCTGATTATCCTTTTGCTTTACCTCTAGTATCCATTTATGAGTGAGTACATATTATGTTTTTCTTTTTGAGTCTGGGTTACTTCACTCAGGATGTGCTATAAACTCTTAACAATTCAGAGACTGATAATAGAGGCAACAAATCCATAATTTATTTGAAGATTTCTCACATTTGATATTTCACATTCCAAATGATTAAATTAACACAATAAAACAAGGATTTCTGAAGTTACATCATTATTAAGGTTCAAAATAAAATACTGAGATTTTGAGATGCTTTTAACTTTGTCAGTTTTTACTTTTTATCACAAATTTGAATACATAATTATTTGCAATTCATGTTTCTTTTCAGACAAATGGTCATCTGATCTAATTTTGATGTGGATTGTTATGAATTTGTTAGCATATACACTAATAGAATAGGCTGAACTCAGGACCAACTTTGCTAATATGATAGGAAATGTCTTTCTTCTGTCACTTTTAAGCCAACATTTGCTTTATGTGGATATTTCAGCTATTAATGTGAGGTCATGCAAAATGAAATCATACAGTGTCAAGCACTTAGTGATAATAACTCTGAGGAAATGTATTTTAATTGTTACAAATTTCTTAAAACACATTCCTGAAACACTTAATAGCACCTTCCCATTCATACAATTTTGAGGTTTCCAGACATTTGCATTCAAATCAAGTTCAGTCAAAAGTCTAAGATTTGCTGTGTGAAAGAAGGTCAGTTTCTTCTCTATAAACCGTACTTGAAAAATCAGAAAAGGAGAATTGTCTCTGTGTTGTTTTGCATTAATTCTCATGGAACCTCCATTTATTTAATGATACATAATTTAAAAGAACTTTTTTTTTTTTACAAAGTTGACTTTATTTCTAATGATGTGCAATGTATATGTGACTGTGGATATATATTCATGAGTCAGGTTATCTCAGAAGCCCTAAAAGTGGAGTTACACTCAGTTGTTAAGCCCTTGATGTGGATGATGGAAGCCAAACTTCAGTCCTTTGTAAGATCGGTACATGCTCTTAGCCACTAAGTTATCTCTTGAAGATACAGCTTAAATATTGAATAATTTACATACCATGTTTATCTATTTTATACTTATTACAGAGGCAAGAACTACTGTTAATTAACACACTTTTATTCTTCACTATATTACAAATGGATAATGTACTTTTTCATCTCCAAACGAGTACTAATAAGATATTGGAGCAAGTCGTAAATGTCTCAGTGAACCTGAACTTACAGTAAAAATTATATCTGGTTGTGTACTGGTGCTTCAGAATCATGCTCAGCTTTTCTGAGAAGTCAAGAACAGTGCATGTAATGGTTAGCCTCTAGCTCCAATATTATGGTTTCTGTGGTAATCCTAGCTTACTTTGTCTGTTTAATAGCTCCTGTAGAAAGAACCAGTATCTACAGAGCAAATTTATGTAAATTATGCTGATGTTCTTGGAAACAGTTAAAATAGAGGCTGGAGTTATGGCTGACTACTTAAGAGTACCTATATCTTTTGCAGAGGGGTGAAATGCAGTTCCCAACATCTACTACATGCTATTCCTAACCTTATGTAACCATAATCTAGGGAAATCCAATGCCCTCTTCAGTCTTCCTACAGCCCAGGTGTAAAAGTTGGTAGACATATATAGAAGCAGATAAGACGTTCATACACATAAAATAAAATACATAAATGTAAAACTTTTAAATAGTCTTAATGTTTAAAATATAGGATAAAAATATCACTCGTTGAAACAGTGTCTCTGTGTGAATTGAATAAGCATTTTTCCAGTGTTTCTGTGTGTCTGAGAACACAGGGACATCAGTATGTATGTTGCTGCCCTACTCCGAAACTCATTATTTTTGCATGAGGGAATAAACTGCTGTTTGGGAGTTATATCACTTGGGAAACACCACATGTGCCCAGATTTATTTAATAGTATTTAAGCTTGGAAGGAAGGGACCTTACACTCTTGAAATTTTCAATCAGTCTTGCATTGAAACACCTGAAAAAGTAGCCAAAAAAAAGTCAGATAATTTAAAAAGTCAAATAACTAAAAACCAAACCAAAACCCCCTGAACATTCACATCCTTGTGGCATATTTATGAAACTTTGAGAGAACAAAGTAGTTCATGATTTCTCATAAATTTTGGACCACAAGCCGGGCGGTGGTGGCGCACGCCTTTAATCCCAGCACTTGGGAGGCAGAGCCAGGCGGATCTCTGTGAGTTCAAGGCCAGCCTGGGCTACCAAGTGAGTGCCAGGAGAAGCGCAAAGCTACACAGAGAAACCCTGTCTCAAAAAACCAAAAAAAAAAAAAAAAAAAAAAAAATTTTGGACCACAGTGTTAATTGCAGCTTGAACATCAGAGGATACCACAGGTTTAATATCAACACCTTTGACACCATTCAATACTGCTGACTAACACAATAGTTGTCACAACTAAAATTATTGACGAGTTTAGTGGGGGCCAGATTGTACGTTGATGCTTCTGACTTTCTCATTAATAGGCATCCTGAAGAGGGAGGGGTGGGAAGTTTCCTAATTTAAACAAGGTAGGGCAAATAAAGACAAATTATTATTCTCTGTTGTGTATTAAACTTATCCATCCTCAAGGGCCACGACTTTATCTCCCTGAGGGAGTGGCTAGGTCAAAAAGTGAGCATCTATATGAAAGCAGCAGAAACAGTAGGTAGAATAGAAAATGTTTGCTTTGCTGTTTCATTATGATTCAGCATACGTTTTTTCCTAACTTACATCAAATGCAGTTTTCCTCTAAAACATGCATCATATAGAGGTCATAATTTGTGTTTGCTTTTCACTCCAGTGAAAATAAGTGAATATATTGTGAATGTTTAGCATCTGTTATGCAACAAGCAGGGGCAATTTTCTATGGCGGATATTTTAAAAATTCTTAACATATTTGATATATCTGGTACGATATTATGGACAATACAGGGGGGAGGATTTTGCTGTGCATCTGGAGAAATGCCTAAATACAAAAAAAATTTACAAGCCAATACCACTGGTCACTCAAGAAAGCATTAAGTGAAATTAACTATTTTATTTTAATACACACACAAACATAAATCTCTAATCCCAGTGCCTCTTTGAGTAGATCATAGGTAATGAACAGAATCACGATAAGTTTACAGAACAGCTTGCTTGTCTTATGAGGACATGAACAACAAATTGATTCTGACTAAAAGGAGGTGGGAGCTGAGGATAGATAATTAAGCTTGTTCTTTAATACCCTCATGTGCACAATACCACATACACATCTACACACATGAACACACACACACACACACACACACACACACACACACACACACATACACACACTGCAGATTCAATTCATCAGCAAGCTAATTTCATTCCTGATAATTTGTAGGCTGTCTGAAACCATGGTAGTACCCTGTTTGTGGAGAGCATGATGGCTTTTTGGTTGGGATTAAGCATAATCCAGAAGTTTAGTTTTTATTTATTTCTACCAAAAATATTTGAAGTTGGAGCTATAGCATAGTGACAAAGTGCTTGCCTACTTTGCAGGAGACCCTGGGTCTAATCTCCAATACTGAACAGCAAATACACTGTCTCTGAAATCTTGATAACTTTCAGACATGCCATCATATAATAACAGAAATATTGTATATGTGGAGATAGGACAAGTAGTGTAGTTTCCTTTCTCTGTATGTCTCCTTCTTCATAAACTTCAGATTTCTGACATTCCTAACTGTTTTTCATTAGAATTGTCCTCCCTTAGAACTTAGAAATTAGTGGCTAATTAATTTTTAAATATAAGGAATATATATACATATATATGTAAATAATTACTACAAAGTGTACAGTCTACTCCATAATTCTTAATCAGAATTTCAGAACTAAGGGTAGATACATTAATTTAGCAAATAATTAATGATGAAGACATATTTTCTATCAAGAAAGGCAAACTCTGAATGCAATTTAAAAATGAAACTTGAAGGCTCAACTGACATTGATAGAGCTTCAAAGCTAGATAGAAAAAAAAGTTCTGATAATTAATTGTCAATGACTTAGATAGCTACACTTTCTTCTCTGTTTACTTTTGGTCATATCAATTCAATATTTTTTTGAATTTCTCTCATATTTAGAGTGATTGATGAGCTTGTTTGTTAATTATGTGACTTTGTAGAAATAAAAAAAACAAAAGAAACTATTGCATTGATGTTTTAATCTTTCATTTAGCGTCGTCTATGTGATCCATTTAGATGCGTTTAGCTGTTGAATCCTTGATCAAACACCAAATTACATTACCCTTTAAACTTTCTTTTTGATTCTTGTTTCCCTCTAGGATTTCTGAATGTTCTGATAAGAAATTTTGACCTGAGCTTGTGGGAGATCATGGATATTGAACCAAGGGCTAGGGAGCATGCATGGGACCAACCTATGCCCTCTGCATGTGTGTGACAGTTGTGTAGCTTGGTCCGCTTGTGGGGCTCCTAGCAGTGAGATCTGGACCAGTCCCTGGTGCTTAAGCAGGCTTTTGAGAACCTACTCTCCATGCTAGATGGAGAAGAAGGAGCTTGATCCTGCCAGACTAGATGGAGGGGAATGAGCTTGATCCTGCCTCAACTTGATGCGCCATGCTTTGTTGAAGCCCAAGGGAGGCTTGATCCTTTCTGAATTGAGAAGGAGGAAGTGTGGATGGGGGTACAGGAGAGGTGAAGGTGCAGGGTGGGGGGATAGGGGAGGGGATGGGAGAAGAGGGAGGGGAAACTGCGATCGGGATGTAAAATTACTAAAAAAATATTTCTTTCCAAAGCACAATTATGGACCCACTAAAATATAATTATGAGATATATTTATCTCAACACTTGACAGTTGTTTATTTAAACATAATAATAAATGATGCCATTCATTTCCTCTATACATGTATAATGACCTGCTATAAATAGTTCTTCCCATCTTTTATATCATATTTAATGCCTCCCCCAATCATACTTTGAGTGCTCCTGTGTTACAGCTGATTTGGTTTCCTAAACTGTCATGTCTACAAAACTCTGTAGACAGATAGCCAATTTAATCACAAGGATCCAAAAACTTTACCTGAAGAATGTTTGATTAGTATGCTAGTAGCACAGGAAGTGAACATTCTTGGGGTATGTCAATATTGCAGTTTTAATCAGCATATTCCTTGATAAAGTGTTTATGTGTACTTAGCATTTAGTAAAATAATCTTCTTTAATTTAATTAATACTTAAGGAATTGCTTAGATTAAAAGTTATTTATCAGGTATATTCAAGACAATCCATTTCATAAAATCTCTTTATGAAGACTTTTAAGAAAGTTAAAGTTTGGAGGTAACTCAAAAGTTGACACAGCAGTTAACTGCATTCACTGCTTTTACTGAGGACCTGACTTAGGCTCCCAGCACTCACACTAGGTTGCTCACAATATCCTGTAATTAAGCTGCAGGGGCTCCCACACACTCTTCTGGCCTCTGGTGTTACCCACATACATGAGATACACACACCCACAAAGAGACACACAAATATACATTAGTAAAAATGATAAATATGAAAAAAATCTTAAATTTTGACTATTCTTTCTTTATAGAAATGTGAATCAGTAATTATATCATGGGAATATTTCAGATGATAAAAATTTTCAGAGATGAGGCAGTAGATTATCTCTGAAGGATATTTTATAAAACCACAACTGCCTTGAAGGCAACTCTTCTTGACTATATCATTATAGTTGACTATTTGTTTGGACTCCTTCCAAACATTATCATCACTTATTAGAAAATTTATGTTCATGTTATTTCACTCAAACAACATGTATTCCTAAGTATGTAAGATATATTAGGGATCTAAAAGTTGACATATTTGTCAAAGATGATAATTCTATCAAAAAGAAAATTGCCCACTTTAGAAAATAGAAAAACATTTGGAAATAACAAATTACCAAGATATGGGCTTCAAAATATCTCTTATATATTACATTCCAAAAAATACAATTGAAATAAAAAGAAGCTTGTACGGAGAATAAATAGTTCTAAAACATTAGTAAGAAGGAAGTAAGTAGTCTAACCAACAAAATGGGCAAATATTTGAGCAGACATTTTACTGAGCATAGATGATAATTGGAAATGAGCACAGGAAAAGTGTTCAGTATTAGTTTCTTGAAAAAATGCAATTGAAACCTAAGAAGAGACACTAGCATATAACTGTACAATGGCTCACCTTTTAAAAGACTGAAAAAAAATAACTAATTACAAGAACATTTCTTATGCTTAGACATTTAATATGTTGTGTGGGAGCCCGTTTTCAGGTTCCTCGTGGCTTTACCCAGCAGGTCCACATAGAGAGGATGATTAGGACCACAGGCCTGAGTGCAGGTGTCTGAGATGGTCTGCACATGGCTGTGCTGGGGCGGGGGGGGGGGGGGGGGGGGGGGAGTCTTTTGCTCCACCCACTTGGCTTCTCTATAAATACCCTGGGGCAGAGACAGTCAGGGCCCATTGGAATAGGTTCCAGGCCCTCTCGAGCTATCCTTTATTTTCTATCTGTTTATCTCCACCATATAAATCCTTCTATCTAATATTTCCTGCTGCTCACACTCAAGAAAACTCTGGGGAACTGTGGGGTTGGTGGGTAAATGCCCCAAATGTTGAAAATCATTTAAAATATTATGACTATCACTTACATAGTTCAAGCTGGGCAGTGGTGGTGCACGCCTTTAATCCCAGCACTCGGGAGGCAGAGCCAGGTGGATCTCTGTGAGTTCGAGGCCAGCCTGGGCTACCAAGTGAGTTCCAGGAAAGGTGCAAAGCTACACAGAGAAACCCTGTCTCGAAAAACCAAAAAACAAAAAACCAAAAACACTTACATAGTTCAACAGATAACTCAGAAATTGTAAACTAAGAGTAAACAAAATGTAAGTTTTTTTTTCCCTCAAAAATCTGAATACAAATCTTTTCAGCATGTTATTAACCATTTCTTCTAACTAAAGTCTGCTTAAATGTAGTTCACTACTGAGTAGATAAACTCTGGTAAACATACTGAAATTGTACTCTGAACTGAGGTACAGAATGGTGTGGTGATTTTAATTGTACTGAAATGTTATTTTATTTGTATGTTAATAAATAAAGTTTGCCTGGAGATCAGAAGTCACATAGTCATAAACAGAAGTCAGGCGGTGGTAGCATATGCCTTTAATCAGATCATATGGCAGGCAGAGTCTCTGTGTGGTCAAGGACACAGCCAAGGCTGGTGACACAAGCCTTTAACCCCATGACCATCCATAGAGACCTGGAGGTCTGTATAGACAGGCAGTGATGAGGAAGTCATATAGCTAGGCCTAGAGCCAATGAGAAGGCAGAACAGAAAGGCAATAAAAACCCAAGTTACACAGGAAGAAGCTCTCTTTGGGGAAGCAACAATGGCAAGGTATTAAGATAAGGTAGTCGTGGCTCTTCACTAGTTCTCTGATCTCTTTGACTATTACCTCTGTATTTGGCTCTGTGTTTCTTATTTAATAAGACTGTTTAGAAATTTGTCTACAGAATGGTGTAGTGATATACTGAATAATGCAGACAAATTTCAAATGCCATATTAATCATAGAACCCAATCTTACAATACAGAATAATGTTCTGGATGATCCTACTGTATTTCACTCTTGTAAAGGTAATATTAAGGAAAGAAAACAAATGATTTTCTAATAAATGAACTAAAGATTTGCTAATAAATGAACCTAGAAGTAGGTTTGAGAATCATAATGATGCTGCATGGTGGGAATTTTTCTACACGATGGTATTGGCAGTGTAACAATTTCCTGCTCCAAAACTTGTAACACTTAACATAAAAAGAATAAGAGTTTCTTTATCTGTAAAGAAAACGACAATCAAAAAATTTATCCTCAGTAGATTGGCAGGTCATGACGTTTAGTCAAAGGCCTCTATTCAATGTGAGTAGACTCCAACTTGTAAAGAAAAAAGTTGCAAATTAAGATTACATTTGATATTGCTTCTCACAATGCATTTTCTTATCAAAATTACATTAGATAGAAGTTTCTTAACATATTCCACCATGTTTCTGGATCTTAATATTTATTTTCTTCTTTAACTTTAATAAAAAGCCTTCATTCTTTCTGTGGGAAGCTGCGTACTACAATCTTGCTTAGAGGAAAGCTAAAGTGGTCACTGTAACACTCTAAACATTATCTGCTGACCAGGTCATACTGTCTATGTGAGTACCCATGTTTGAGTGGGGGTAGGGTGGGAAAAATGAGCATGGCCTTGAGAAGTTTACTGCACAACCATCAACACATTCCAAAACAATGCAGTCAACGAGCAAACTAATTATAAACACTGTCTACTGTATTAATTATGATTTCTATTGCTGTGAAGAGACACCATGACCATAGTAACTCTTATGAAGGATAACATTTAATGGGGTGACTTACAGTTTCAGAAGTTTAGCCCATTATCCCCACAGTGGGACATTACACATGCAGACAGACCTGGTCCAGGACCTGAGAGTCCTACATCTTGATTAAGAAAAAACAGGAAGTGAACTTAGACACTGGGTGTGGCTTGAGCACATATGAGACCTCAAAGCCCACCTCCACAGTGACACACTTCCTCCAACAAGGCCATAAGTACTCTACCAATGCCACACCTCTTAATAGTGCCACTCACACTCACTTAATAGTGCCAGCTCATGCTCATGGGGGGTCAATTATATTCAAACTACCACATTCCACTCTATGGCAACTATAAGCTTGTAATAATATTATAACACAAAAAGTATTTAGTCCACCTTTAAAAGTCCCCATAGTCTATGGGTCTCAATAATGTTTAAAAGTCCAAAGTTCAAAGTCTCTTTTGAGATTCATGCAATCTCTTAACTATTATTCCCCATAAAATAAAAATAATAAAATCTCATACTGCCAACATATAATGGCACAGGATATACATTACCATTCTAAAATGTAGGGAAGAGAGCATTGTGAGGAAATACTGGACCAAAGCAAGATCGAAAACTAGCTGAGCAAACTTCAAATTCTGCATCTCCACGTCTGATGTCAAAACGCCTTTCAGATCTCTAACTCCTTTCAGTTTTGTTGACTGTAACAGACTTCTTTCTCTTGGGCTTGTTCCACTCCCTGTCAGCATCTTTCCTCCTCAGGTGTTCCATTCATGGCTCTGGCATTTCCAACATCTTTAGGTCTCCAAGACAATCCAGGCTTCAGCTTCACAGCATCTCTAGGCCTCCATTCAGATGCATGTCTGGCCTCAAGGGTTTTCCTTAGTCAGAGAGAAAAGCTCCATAGCACCATTTCTTCTATCCTTAACTCTAAAGTCAGAAGGATGTGACTGCCAAGTTCTGCTGTTCACTGGAGCTGGAACATAATCAGCTTGTTCAATTACATCTTCACCAGCTTTCCATTTTCGATGGTTACCTTCACTGCCTAAACTTGGCCATCCTTGAACTTGCTCTGTTGACGAGCCTGGCCTGAACCTCAGAGATCCTCCAGTATCTGCCTTCTCAGTGCTGAGAAAAAAGGTGTGCACCACCACACCCAGTTCTAAGCTTTTCTTTAATTCCTTTTCACAAGTTGGAAACTTAGCTGGGTGGGATCTTGCCCTGGGGTCACTAACTCCCTTTATTCCATTTCTTAATTTGTTTATCTCCTTGAACACAGGATTTAGCTTTATTCCATTTCCTGGTGCTTCTTTTTTTTTCTCTCCTGTTTTACATTTTTAAATTTACCCTGCTCAGTTGGCTCCTTTTCATTATAAATCTTCACTAGAGTTACCACTAATAGCCATGATGGCATCTATACTAGGCTATTTTGAGATTTTCTCTACCAGCAGGATTAATCCAAAATTCTTCACTTTAGCCTCAGTCAGACTCTTGAGACAAGGGTAAAAATCAGCATCATTCCTCACCAAAATATCATAAGAATGATCTCTAGGCAACATACTAAAATTCTTCTCCTCTGAAACCTCTACAGCCAGCCTTTGGCAACCCTCCCCAATTCCAATCATTTTCAGTACCATTCTTTTCAATGCTCCTACTAGCATGAGCCCATTAAACAGTACTTAAAGCATTTAATTATTTTCCTCACCCAAAGTCCAACTTCAGTCAAACACAAACACAGCCAGGCCTATCACAACAATACCCTAGTCCCTGGCACCAAATTCTGTCTTAGTTAGCGTTTCTGTTGCTGTGAAGAGACACCATGACTGTGCAAATCTTATAGAGGAAAACATTTAATTAGAGTGGCTTACATTTTCAGAGGCTTAGTCCATTATCATCATGGTGCAATATGGAGGCATGCACCAGACATGGTGCTGGAGCTGAGAATCCTACATCTTGATTTGCAGGCAATAGGAAGTGAACTGAGAAACTGGGCGTGGCTTCAGCATATATGAGACCTCAAAGCCCATCTTCATAGTGACACATTTCCTCTAACAAGGCTATACCATTCCAACAAAGATGCATCTCCTAATTGTGCCCTTCCCTATGAGCTCCTGAGGGCCAATTGCATTCAAATGATCACAAATGGAGAATCTTTTGAGTCTATGTTCAAAAAGGAAATATTTCATGCCGTCTTGGGAAACTAAAAGTAAATCTGAAAGGACCAAGCAGGTGCCATAACAGGCTGCTCAGTCTTCTCTCAGAGATCAGGCCTCAATTTCAGTTTCCTGAGATTTGAGCAAGCAGTTTTTGGGAGGGCCATGTACAAAAGACATAGTCTTTGCACTAGCTTCCTTTCTGCATGTACTCTGACTGCTCAAAGTTCAGCCAGTTGTTTACTGTTTGAGACCCTTCACCAACTTAGAGCTATATGCACGAGTCAAGGACAGAGCCTGGACCACTGAGCCAGCCCCCATGGCAGCTCAAGGACAAAGCCTGGGACTTGTCCTGGACTGCCCCCAAAATGATAATTGTAACTCCCAACCAGTAAATTCAAAAGTTACATATTCTCACCCAATTAAAAGAGAACAGAGATCTTCAAAAATAAAAATAAACCAATCCAAGTTGCACCCGTGCCAAACCCCCAACACCCCCCCACAACCACCCTGAAGGGCTTGTGTTTTTTGCCTTTAAAAAGCTAGCCTCTCAAAGAAAGAGCAAGTCCTCTCTGCCTCTCTGTATTGGTTGTAAGAACAAGTTCCCTGCCTAGGCTTGTATCTATAGAATAAACCTTGCTGATGCATTCTGGACATCCTGTCTTCAGTGGTCTCTTTGGGGTCACAATCTGGGCACAACAATCTTAAGTTTAGGGATTTCTGTGAAAAGAGAGAATCAGGTTGTTCTGATCACTTATGACATTACAATGAGTGGAATGACACCAAGGAGGAACCTCTGGCAATGGACGACTTCTCAGAAGACATTTTGCATCCTGATCTGTGAATTTGGCAAATTATGTTTTTTTCCCCTGGGAATATGTGTCATATGATAAGAGTTGGACCTACTCCTAGTGTGGGAATACTAGAGATTGGAATCAAAAGTATTTTACAAAAGGTAAAATACTTTTAAGATCTAGGTCACTTCAAACAAAGATATGACTTTGACCCTGTGGGGAACTAGGTGTCCAGATGAGCTACATAACCAGTAACCTCACTGGATCACGTCTAATCTTCACTCATTAGACTAGTGAAGTATTTAACTATGTACCAAATCATAGACCATGATCATAGATAACAATGAACTTCACTACCAAAGTGACAAGTTAACCCTGGGAGATCAGTTAACAGCATATATCATTATTTTATTTGTATTTTCCAATAAATCCAGCTCAGGAAGAGCAAGAACAACTAGGAAAAAGGATACAGCCATAAATCTCATCTATAATAAAGGTTGAAGGCTTAGGTAAAGTATTTGTAAGGTTTTTTTTTTTTTTTTTTTTTTTTTTTTCCGAGACAGGGTTTCTCTGTGTAGCTTTGCGACTTTCCTGAAACTCGCTTTGTAGACCAGGCTGGCCTTGAATTCACAGAGATCCACCTGGCTCTGCCTCCTAAGTGCTGGGATAAAAGGCATGTGCCACCACCGCCCAGCTTGTAAGATTATTTTTAAATGAATAAAAGTAAGCTTTTAAGAGCTAAAATAAAATTCATTAACACAAATGAAAATGACTGAACATATGTAATTGTCACCGGTTGTTAATTAAGAGTGCTTTCCAGTGGAAAAATGACAATTACCTGCAATTACTGGAAATGTAAATATTTTATTTTCTACCCAGTGAATTATAATGGTTTAAATATGGCTAGAAAAAATAGTTTCATATTTCAAAGTATGGCACATGATTAAAGTATTCTTGGCTTAATATGGGCATATTCTGTTATAAAAGAAAAAGCTGAGATTTATGAAGATCTTGAAGATTTGTGACAAAAACTTCAAAAAAGCATGGAGAATTAAATGTATGACTTTTACATCTTATATCCTAGAACAATTTTCCTCAGATCATTTCATTTATACTATTTGTTAAAGGACAAAAATATTTAAATTAGCAGTAAAAATATTAAATTAGGAAGGAAACTAAGTAGTTGAATTAAATATCAAAATTGTGCAGATTTTTGTAGCTCAGGTGTATATAAGAATTAATGAGGGTAGAGAAGAATCAATTCAAAATATACTTCATGTCAAATAAATGTTCTGGAACCCATAGTATAATAAAGAGTGAAATTTCTCAAGTGCAGACAATATCAAAGAATGCATTGAATACTAATAGCCTTAATGTGAACTTTTTGGTCAATTAAACAATTAGATATATTTGTATATATCTTTAGCTTATTTGTATGATTTTTTTTGCCTGAATTTTTGTATGTATATAATATGTGTTTCTAGTGTCCAATTAGGGAAGGAACAGGACACCAGATCCCTTGGATCTGGAGCTATGGATGGTTGTGAGTTATGTGCATGTTGAGAATTGAATCTGGGTCCTCTTCAAGAGCAACAAGTGCTCTAAAACATTGAGATATCTGTCTAACCTGTGGGCAAATTTTAATAAATAATTTATTTTTAATGGTAGGTTCACTATTCCAATAAGAAAATACCTAGTATTAAATTTACCAAATACTATTGTCTATAGATAATTATACAAGAAGATCTAAATTGAATTATATTTGACAGAACATAATGTTGAGAAATGTATATTCATATACAAAATTTATGGATCAAAAAGTAAAATTTTCTAGTTATTGGCAAGTCTGTTTTTATTATTAACTTTTTTTTTTTTTTTTTTTTTTTTGGTTTTTCAAGACAGGGTTTCTCTGTGTAGCTTTGCGCCTTTCCTGGAACTCGCTTTGGAGACCAGGCTGGCCTCGAACTCACAGAAATCCGCCTGGCTCTGCCTCCCGAGTGCTGGGATTAAAGGCGTGCGCCACCACCGCCCGGCTATTATTAACTTTCAAATACTATTGAAGGTTTAAAAATATGTTATAAAATTCAATTAATTGAGAAATATCACAAGAAATTTCTATATCATGGCTTGTATGTTATAATCTGGAAACATAATGAGAACAGGATACATTCATTTAAATATATAGCAAAGTTAAAAATATTGAAGCTGATGGTATCTGTCTTAAAGAACAAATGAGAGGGCTGGCATGATGGTTCAGCAAGTAAAGATGTTTACATGCAAGTCTAGCTCACTGACTTCACCCCTGAGGATGCACAGTGTGGAAGGAGAAAGCCAGTAAGCCAAGATGTCTTTGTCTGTCCACTTGTGTTCTACAGCATGTGTATGCTCCCGTGTACACACACACACACACACACACACACACACACACACACACACACATACACACGCACGCACACATGCACACGGAAACATACACACACAAATAAGAAATACAAAATTAAAGAGCAAATGAGTGGCAGATGCTGTGGAATTTTGTGGAATAACTAACCAAAGTCATAAGTAAAAGAGGATGTGAGATTTAAAAAAAAACATTAAATTAATATAAGGAATTGTTTATTAATTTATTAATTATATTATATATATTATTTATTAATATAAAGTAATGTATAAACATTAATTTTTATCTCTACACTATATTTTCGTGGATAAATTGTGGTGTTTTCTGTTTGACATCGCAACTGGCCATTGCTTTAATACCTGCTATTTCAAATTGTACTTCAGAAAGCTCACATGTGTTATTGTTTATATGCCTCTCAAACCTGTACTCTTGATTTCCACAAGGTTCTATAAGAAATAGATAGCACTTCCTTTTCTCTTCAGATTTCTGTTCAAGATATTTGTCATGATAATAGCTTCAACTACATTCAGTTTTAAATACCACTTCATCCCAGATGTGAGAGATTGGATCATTTAATAACCACAAATCTAATGTAAAGTATAAAAGAATCTGAATTACAAGTGTGGTATTTTATCAAAAGTACTAAATTAAATTTTAAGCATGTTTCAGTATCACTGTGATAGTCACAGTGGCAGCACTCTCCTAGACTGCAGGTCTGAACAGTGATAGTCACTAATGTCCTAGGTAGATTTTCTCCCTGTTTAAGACTAAAGATGTAACATACTGTTTCCTATTCAGAGCAATTATTTCACTTGAAAGTGAATTTATTTTGTTGATATCTACCTTTTTCTTTGTTCTTACGTGTGGTTTATTAACACAAATTTAATTTGGAAGATAGAATCCCAACTCTATTTTTATAGACTTAGTTAAATTTATATGACCTTCTGACAAGCTTGTTTTCCATTTTAGTTTCCCAAGTAGACATGAGGAAGGTATTGGGAGTGTTTGTTTAATCTCAAATCTGCCATCTGATTTTCTGAAATCTTCACACCCACTGTTTTAGTGCCTTGGGACAAATGTGAACATTTCCCCATTGCTTGGGAGATAACAGTAAAAACCTTCAGAGGTCACCTAATTCCTTACATGCTAGGAAATTTTTCATTCTTTGGACATTTGAGGACAAGAGATCAGCAAAGGATTGCCTCTAGACCACATAATCCTAGGGGTCAATTTCCCTTCCTTCATCATGAGTTAAAGAAAGTAGAGTCAAGAATATTGGCTTCGAAGAAATGCATCAATATGCTGACCTAGGCCAAAAAATCTTGTAGGAATTTAACTGTTTAGAATGCATAAGTGGTGTATTGTGAAAACTAAACTTGGCCTCACATCACTGGAATAATTTTCTTGGAAGATGATATAATTAGATCAAATGCATTTTTGCCTAAAATAACAAAAGGAAAGAAAAAGATTTCCATATCCCCAATATCTAAGAAGCACATAGTCTGGGACAAGTTCTTTCTCTTAGACTACCACTTTCATTTCTTTGCCCTTTTAAAGCAGGTTTTAGCATTTTGTCTTAATTGAAACCAGAAATTAAATTATAGGAAAATAGAACTATAGAAGGTACTCATGATAGCATTACTCATTCTGCCACTAAAGACAGCTAATGCAATTTTTTTATGTGATTGTAACTTTTTTTATTTCTCATACCCCTCAGTGATCTATTATTGCTACAGTAGAGCACACATACAAGTGAAGGCATTAAGATGCCAGTCAATAAGACCGATGAACGTTTAGACCTAGTCCAGATACTTCAGCTCTCAAATCTTGAGAATACAATGACACTACCTGTGTGCCTCTGTCTTAATGAGCCCCTTCCTATGCAAATGAAAACAAGTTCTCTTCTTCCTGTTTTCCTTAAAGGAACTGAACACTATGGGCAAGGCATGAATCAGTGGAGGTAATAGGTGAATAAATAGTTCTTTAATCACACACACATAGACACACCTAGAAGCACCTACCCACCCCCCCAAACACACTCATGATACATTAAATGACACCCATAAAGCAAAATTTTAACCTGCCATGCTTCAACTGACTAGCTAGCTTAAAAAAAAATCACATCAAGAGGGAGCTTGATGCACATTAATGAGTAAATTACACTGTCTGAAAACGAGGAAAGTTATTCCGGGCTCATTACAAATTTGCTCCTAAATTTGTTTACAAATTTAAAAAATAGCAAAGGAAATAATCTATAATTTCTGGCTTGTGATAACCATTTCTTTCTCAATGAGAAGGACTTGATTGATCCATAATTTTATGTTTACTTATATGGTTAGTAAGCTACTCATTTAGTAATCAGGATGGACAGAGAAGAAATGATGACCTCTTGAGTATTTTTCTAAGTTTCCACTGGAATCGTTGGCTGGGTCATTATGGATTTAAGTATAAAACACTCAACTCTTGAAACAAACAGAGTACATTGATTTACAAAATATTGAGAAGTCCGATCATTATTAATTTTTCCCATTTTCAGAATTCAATGGTTTTATTATTTATTGAGTATTCACACACAGCTCCCTAAATCTCCCTTGTGTCACAGTTGTCATCAGAGGCCAGAGGACAAGTTGCAAAATTAGTTCTTTTCCTAGGATCAAACTCAGGTAGTCTGTATTGGCAATAAGCACTTTTACCTGCTGGGCTATCTTCAGTCTGGTTTTAATGATTTAATACACTCATTGACAATACATTTCTACTTGTGTGCTTATTGATACCTTGAATTTTCAGGTAGAGTACTTGTTCTTTAGAGGATAGGAACATGGGCTTGCTCTCTACCTTCTATTAGCCTGTGATTTAGGATACTGTATTCAGAATTTCATAAATTTCAAGAGCTGTAGCTTTAGACTCACTTTTTTTAAACATGCATTTATCTTAAAATACAGGGTTTCAAATTAAGAGATGATAGGAAGACATTGTTTGGAAGCACTGTATTTTACAGATACTTAAGCCCTTAAATGATTAAGTAGCTGCCTAGAGCACAGAAAACAGAGCTAGGATAAGGACAAATGTGTTATGCATTTTCACCTCATTTGTTTCATTTACTCCCTGTTTTTTTTTTCTAGTTTTCTCCTTGTCTATCATTCAGAAGTAGGGGGCCTGAAATGCTGTGTCACTGAAAGATATCTCCTTATGGAGAATGCTAATGGTTCATACAAACAAACAAAAAAAGATTTATTGAAAATTTTCAACACATGGAGACTAATATATAATATAAGATTTCAGTGTCCTAGTTGTGAGCAATTATACTTGGACACTTTCACTTTATTTTTTTTTTTTTGGAAAGGAGAGCTAGAAATTATATCTCTTCAGAGACTAGAAAACCGAGTCAATCAAGATAAGGAAACAGAAATGATTAGTTTCACATGCAGACCTTTTAGGGACACAGTTCTAGATTTGCAGGCATCACTTTTTTAACAAAGGGGATGGAATATTCAACAAATATTTGTTAAGCACTTGCTATACACAAGTTGCCCTTCTCTTTTGCAAAAGTACAGAGGAGGAAAAGAAGACAGCCTGACTCTGAAAAGCAAACTGTGCCTGGGCCTGGTATGATATTTCTGCTTTCAGTCATGAAAGCTTTGAGTTCTAAGGAAGGTAGAACTGTTCCAAAGATATAGACATTATTCAGGGATGGAGTCTTGACTCATGTTTATATATATATATATATATGAAATACTAATCAGAGAAAAACAACTTTACCATAGATAACATTTTCAGTTAAGCACAAGTGGAAATATGTAGAATCTCAGAGAATAATACCAGAATTCAACTCAAAAGAACACTTAATGAACTCTTAATGAAGAAAACTCTTTGTTTCTATTCTTTTCTGATTTCCTCGAAAATTTATTGAAGATGAGGCATGTCAGTGGTCATTCTATGACTCAAAGCATTTTTCAGATACTGAAGATTCCTTCATGTCTTTTACTCTTCGATTTTTGAAGAAGCTTTGTAACAAATCCAAGTACTGGAGAAACCCCATCAGGTCCATCAGGTAAGTATGTTGCATGGGGACGTAAGAAGAGAAAACATTAACGAGGACTTAAGGACAGACAGAGCTGTAGCAGTAAATGTGCATCTTTCAAGCTGGATGCTCAAAGTTGACATAACAATAATATCAGGGAATTTTAACTAGTTACAATACTTGGTAGTCATTACTATTTTCCATTGCTATTTTCATTTAATTAGAAATGAAATTGGACCTAAGAGAATTTGAATGGCTGGGTACACTCTAGGGTTTACTTTTGGCACTTACTGTATTCAAGGTTATCTTGACCTTGCTACTGCCTTGTTTTCCATACTATTACAATTACATTTACCTGGGAGTAGAAAAAGATTCCTGTACTCTGAAATTCTTAATGCACACTGCCTCCAAAAGTTGGACAAATTCTTGTTCATTCCGTAATACCTAACTATTGGTAAAGATAAATTTTATATGAAAAATTTTGTCGATGATGTACATGTGTCAATGGCTCACTCAGCCCTTATCAGAGAAGCTTCTTCCTGAAGTGCATGGGAAATAACACAGACACCTACAACTGGACAAAATGCAAAGAACTGGAGACACTTAGTCCTAAACTGAGTCTTTATCAAAGCCCTCCACTGAGAGCTCAGGGATCTATGCAGAGGAAATGAAAGGATTCTTAAGAGCCAGAGTTGATAGAGAGCTTCAGGGAAACAGTGTCTTCTACACACAACAGGAATGAAGCACATAGGAACTCACAGAGACTGTGGCAGCACACACAGGGTCTATGCAAGTTCAAGCTAGATGGAGTCCCAGAACTGAGAGTGTGAAGGGGATACAGACAACCACTCCTAAAGAAGACGCTATCTGTAATTGATATGTGCTGGGAAATGAAAAATCAGTTTTCTTCAATGGAGTCTCACTGCATATATTAACCGTACTTTAGTGTATGTAGCCCCTGCCCAGCAGTGGTTGGCTAACAGAAAGCAAGCTCAATATGATTTTTATAGGCTCTTTTTCTCATTCTGCCTGATTTCGGCTTTTTGTTTGTTTGTTTTATTTAACTCTTTCTTGTTTATTTTGAATTCCTTTTGCTTGTTTTTGTGGCATTGTTTTATGTGTATTTCTTGTTCATTTTTATGTTTGTTTGTTTCCAATAGAAAGAAAGAAAAGGAACATAAAGTTGGCTAGGTACTGAGAAGAGCATCCAGGAAGAACCGAGGAAGGAAAAGCATGCTTAAAACATATTGTATGAAAAAAATTAATAAAAGGTTTTTAAATATAACAAAATTTGTTGATGAAAATCCTTTCTTCCTGTTTAATGTATGATGAAAATAATGTATGATGAAAATAATTCATAAACTATCATGTTTATTAATAATTATAATGCCGATTCACAGTTTAACTTCTTGTCATGTGTGTAGATACACACATAGACTGATAGTTACTTAATGCTAATATTCAATAAAAAGAAAGCAAACACAAAGAATTAGGCAAAAATGCACTACTGAATTCCTTAGTTTATATTTAGTTCAATTATTTTGACAAGCAAAGTTTAATTTTAACAACTGATTTAATGAGCTTTAATGCTGACCCAGGGAACATGGAAGAGAGAAATCCAGCATCAACTCACAAGGCAAGAAAGAAGGTAGACTATTTACTGTGGCTGTTTACTTGATGACAGTCTTTCTTTCTATCTCTCTTTCTTTCTTTCTTTCTTTCTTTCTTTCTTTCTTTCTTTCTTCCTTCCTTTCTTTCTTTCTTTTTTTCCTTCCTTCTTTTTTTGACAAATAATCGAAATATTTGTTGACCATATTGTTATGGAACTTTGCAAAGTGACACTGGAAATACATTCAAGAGTTTTTTTCACATTATCTAAATTATATTTCAGATATCGTTAAAAAATTACCACTGTTGCCGGGCGGTGGTGGCACACGCCTTTAATCCCAGCACTCGGGAGGCAGAGCCAGGTGGATCTCTGTGAGTTCTAGGCCAGCCTAGGCTACCAAGTGAGTTCCAGGAAAAGGCGCAAAGCTACACAGAGAAACCTTGTCTCGAAAAACCAAAAAAAAAAAAAAAAAAAAAAAAAAAAAAAATTACCACTGTTATTCACGCTTTGTTTGCAAGTTTGAAAAAGTCCCTAGTCCATTTCTGAAATTTACCCTACTATTTTGGGTTTGATTAGTATTCCGTGTCCTCATTGATGCTAAGATATTTGCACACTGTTTTCTTTGAATGACAGCAAAGAGTACAGTGCAATACTGAGGGGACAGCCCATCCTCTTAATTGAGAAACAAATTGACCTAGATTCCTTCAAAATACAAATTGTGTGCAAGCGCAAAATTTAATCACTTCAAACAGTACTACATCTAAATGTCAAATTTTTGTTTCTGACAGAGAAGGCATGTCCCTAGGAAGATCTAGAAATGGAGGCAGATTGACATGTACGTGTAAATAAAAAAAGTTAAGAATATATTTTTTTCACAAGTTGCTGGCAGAAAATAGCCAGATGTAGTTTTACCTGGAAGCACAAAATCTCGTCAAGTTAGAGTAATGCCTAAACTTAAAAGCTCCAATTATCCACATTCTGTCCAGAATCTCAACGTAAATTGTAATAAGGGGACATCTACTGATGTTTTGTTATAGCCCTGTTGTTATAGCATTTGGAATCCTCTGTATCGCCCCTCTTCATTCCTTTCCTTTGTACAGTGACCTTGTCATGGCAGTGGGTATTATTGTTGTCTGTCTAAAGTGGTTGAGCTGTAAATGCAATTGATGTGGATTTAAAGCCATTACTTATGCAGCTCATATCTGGTTTTGTTTGTTTGTTTGTTTTATAATGCATCTTTCACAGTGTAGAAAAATATCCCAGGAAAACCTTTACTGCTCATTGTTCCAACTTTTTTAAAATTGAAAATAGATTTTCTCCCCTATAATATATTCTGATCAGGGTTTTCCCTCCCTCAACTTCTTCTTTATCCTCCCTACTTCCCTGCCCCACCCAAATTCACACCTTCTCTTTCTCTTGTTATGAAACAAATAGGTGTCTAAAAAAGTAAATAAAAAACAGAATAGACTAAAAACAAACAAACAGAACGGGACAAAAAAAGCCAAAGAAAAAGCACAAGAGAAACATATAGACTCAGAGACACACCCATTTGCCCACACATAAATCCCATAAAAACAAAATCAGAAACTATAATAAAACACAAAATCAATACGAACACATAAATGGAAGGCCTATAAGGAAAAACAAAAAACAAAAAACAAAAAACAAAGTCCAAACAAAGCTTTATGAGAAAAAACTCCTCCAAAACACTACTGAGTTTATTATTTTGTTATTTTATTATTATTATTTTTTTTTTTTTTTTGGTTTTTCAAGACAGGGTTTCTCTGTGCAGCTTTGCACCTTTCCTGGGTCTTGCTCTGTAGACCAGGCTGGCCTCGAACTCACAGAGATCCACCTGCCTCTGCCTCCTGAGTGCTGGGATTAAAGGCATGCACCACCACTGCCCAGCTATTGAGTTTATTTTGTGTTGGTCATCTACTGCTGGTGTGGCCTTGAGTGTCATTTGTATGCACAATGAGACTCCTTTGTGATTGGTTATTGACTGAAGATAGCTTCTGGGTTAGGGAATGGAGGCTTGTGTCTATGACTCTTCTAAGCACTGGGACTCCATCTGATTTAGGCCTGTGCAGGCCAGTCATGCTGCATTTCTACTAACTCAGAATATGGGGCACAAAGAACTGCTGGGCCTTTTTTATGCTCATATGGACAAAGCTATAGAAGCTAATATTGGGATGTAAAGAACAAACACTCAACGTAGGATTCTTCCAATAATCAGACAAACAAAATGAGAAGCAAATAAACTTTCTCTGCAGTGAAACTGTAAATTCTGTCCTCTTTTGAATATGTTCAGTTTTGTGACCTATATAAGTTGTAAGCATACCACACAACAATATTACTTTATTCAGTATGAAATTGATTGAACTTTTTCTGACTTTGCCAAGGAATATATGAAAGATAAACAACAACAACAACAAAATGAAATTTAAATATTTAGAATAAGAATAAAGGATAGGATCGTGGATTATTTGATAATAAAAACCAATAAAATATGAGTAAGCTCAGGAGACAAGCTAAGCAGAAAGTTCGATATTTAACAACATTATGTTTTACATTCTGAGTGTTATTAATAGCATAGATTTTGAATTAAATGTCAAGTCCTTGAAACAAACAAAATTTGCATCAAAGTGATGGCTATAGTGGTACGAGTGTTGGAAGATGAAAAGAGAAGGAACCCCATGGTTCAGAGTATAGCAGCCTAACTTAATTGTTAAACTCTAGACAAATGACAGATTCTTATTCAAAGAGATGAAAGGTATGTTTATGGAAATGACACTCAGGAATGTCCTTCAGCTTCATACACACATTCACATGGGCAGTTACACCTGCAAACATATGTATGTGTGTCCACACACACACACAAACACTTACCCATAAAATAGAAAATTCTCTGTTTTAAAAGTAATATTTCTTAGAAATAATATAAATATTGGGTTAAGGACTAAATTCAGTTTTCAAATCCATTACCATTCACATTTTACATGACTGGGGCTAGACAGCTTACTTTGCTTTTATTTACCCTGATAGTCTAGTCATTCAATACTTAAAGAACAAGCATGAGTAAAGAGCTACAGTTCACCACTACACATTAGTCTTAAATTACTACATAACCCTGTGTTGAAACACATTAGGTATGTTCCAGACATTATTGATCCATCCTGATGCTTGCTCTGCAAGAAATGATGGAAGAAGGAAGAAGAAGAGAGCTTAGGAAACACAACTCCACACTGCATAAGATCCAGGCAAACTTTCCATGGAATTATTAAAACAGTGCTTAAGCAAGAAACATTGAGCGATTATATTTTCATCCCTGAAATGGTTCAATAGTCCAATAAACTGCCACTCTATGATTTCCTTTTATTTCTGTAACTTCTGTAACTAAAAATTAGAAAATTTTCAGTAGAAAATTTTCAAATATTGATATTTCATTGCTAAAAGCATACAGGAATTATTATGATTTTAATATTAATTTTTGTTTTATTATTAATTCTCATTTCACTTTTTGATATATATATGTATATATACACATTTATTTGCATGTATGACTAACATAATATAGTGAAAATTCAGTATAATTATGCACTTAAAGACAACTCAGGAATCAGGGTAGCAAGATGTTTTCATAACCTGACACTGTTTTGTGCCTTTTTATATTTTAGTTTTCTCAATTTTGTTTTTTTGTTTATTCTTATCAAAGCCAGAGCTAAGCTATCTTATCCAACCCTACAATTTTTTACCTTTGTTGTCTTAATCCATCTTTCATTATTGTATTGGAATATTTTAGAATAGGAAATTTATAAACTAGTAGTTTATTTTATCATATACTGATGAAGGGGGCATAGTACAAGACTGGGTATCTGCATCTGAATGAACTTCTATATTTTAATTGCTCTCATTACAAAGTGCCAAAATATTGTTACTCTATTAATCACTACATGGGGTGTTGTTTCTAACAAATTGCCTATCCGTTTCTTCCGTGTCAAAAAGGGTCAGTAAACCTAACATTTCTTAATCTGTTAATATTCTTTTTTATTGAAAATAGATTCTTCCCTCCTACAATACATTCCAAACACAGTTTCCCCTCCCTCCATTCCCCTCACCTCCTCTCTCCTCTCGATTGATTTTTCCCTCTGTTTCAAGTCAGAAAAGAGCAGTCCTACAAGAGACAACAGCAAAAACAGGACAAAACAGGGTAGGATAAAATGAAAGCTTTCATCCTGAGGCTGGACAAGGCAATCCAACAGGAGGAAAGTAGTCTCAAGAGTAGGTAGAAGAGTCAGATACATTAGCAGTCCAACAAAACACCAAGCTAACAGCCATGGATGCATGCGGAAGGTTTGGTGTAGACATATGCAGGCTCGAGGTTTGCTGAGCTTGCTGTTTCAACCCATGTAAGCACTTGTGAGCTTTGCTTAGTTGATTTGGTGATTCATGTTCTCCTGGTGTCCTCCACATCCTCTGACTCCTATAGTCTTTCCTCAGAGTTCCCTAATCTCTGAGGGAAGGGACTTTGCAGTCATAAGTTTCTTGGGTCCTGCCCGGCCCCCATGGTACTGGTCCAGACAATTCTTTCTCACCCCCATTCCTGTAGCTGCTCAGACCCAAGTAAACACATAGAGGCTAATATTATTTACAACTGTATGGTCTATGACAGGCCTCTTGCTAGCTAGCTCTTATATCTTAAATCAATCCATTTCTATTAATCTGTGTTTTGCCACGTGTTCCGTGGCTTTACTGGTCTGCTGGCATGTTGCTCCTTGGGTGGCGGGCAGGTGACTCTCCAGACTCTGCCTTTCTCTTTCCTGTCTCTCTGCTTGGATTTCCCACCTGCCTCTAAACTGACTTGCCATAGGCCAAAGCATCTTATTATTAACCAATGGGAACAACATACATTCACAGCATACAGAAAGAGATCACCCAGCTCTTTCCCTTTTCTATCTAATCAAATAGGAAGGTTTTAGCTTTAACACAGAAAAAATACATATAATAAGATAGTTATCAAGCAAAATTATAGTTATAATATAATAAATCTGGTCTATTTGTATTTGGCAAAATTAAAGAAAATATTTTATCATCTATCCTATATTTGTGAGTCTAAAGTTTCATATCTAATTTATCTTCTATCATAGCCAAGGAAAATTGTAACTGTCTTGTCTTCAACTACATCAAAGACCCTAGAAGGACATATACCACCTAAGTAAACAGGATGTGCATTGTAAGCAACTTCCAAAAATCTAGAATGACAGAGACAGCTGGCTGCCTGGACAGTCACCCAAAGTTGTTCTACAACATTGGGGCATCCATTTTTAGCCTATAGATCTAGTCTCTCAATCATTTTCCCCTGTATTCTGTAGAATATCTGTCAGTCTCCTCTGTGAAGCAGGAATCTTAAGAACCATCTTGTCTTGCAAAGTTCAGTGGTCACCTTCCTATGGGTCCTGCACATCCAGTTTATATAACATACTGTCAATCAGTTGACACAAGGGCACTTTTTTGCCTAGTGGCTAACTTTTGCCACAAAGAAAGCAAACTTCATAATGAGTTTCTTCAGTGCCCATCATCCTCCTTGAAGTAATTGGTGTTGCTAGGAGCAGATGTGTCTCATTGTCCAGAAAAGTCTAAGTTCTTAAAACATTTTAAATGCCATATTCTGTAGGTCTTTAATGTGTTTAAAGACTACCTACCTAATTGAAATATATCTATATATACCTAGAAGACTTAACTAACATGACTATAGGTTTGATTATTATAGATGACTAATTATTAATCTGTATTTCTTAATTATATATTACAATTTTAAGATTTGTCATATAAGACCCGATGGAGACATTCAATTTAGACTCTCTCTGCATATTTTCTGGCTATGAGTCTCTCTTCTCTACCTGCTCCCACCTGTTACTAGAGGAAACCTCTCTGATTACAACTGGATGAGGCACCTATCTACAAATATAGCAGAATATCATTAGAAATCATTTCACTGTTTTTTTTTTCTTTTTTTTCTTCCTTCTTATTTTTTCTTTTCCTTTCCTTTTTGTGTTTGGTTCTACCATAGGTCTCTGGGCTATCCAAACTCTGGTACCTGGCTTTCAGGCTCTCAGGCATAAGCTCTTTCTCATGGCTTGAGCCTGAAGTTGGACCAGTCATTGATTGGCCACTTCTACAAATTCTGCACTACCATTGCCCCAGCACATCTTGCAGGCAGCACAGATTGTAGATGGAGGGTTTTATGGCTGGGCTGGTGTCCAAGTTTCTCATTCTATAGCCTGCAGAGTACCTTTTCACACTAAAGACACTAGAATGTAGGGGTAAAGTTTCCAAGCCTGCACCAGCTTGACATCTATATGCTCAATGAGCTGTGTGGATGTTGGCCTCAGCCATGGACCCCCACTGTCAGTTTTCAGAGAGTGATCTACTGGCCTAGTGTCAGCCTGGCTTGACTAGAAACAACCTAGATATCCCTCAACTGAAGAATGAATTAAGAAAATGTGGTACATTTGCACTATGGAGTATTACTCAGTTGTCAAAAAATGACATCATAAAATTTTCAAGCAAATGGATGTAGCTAGAAAAGAGTCATCCTGAGTAAGGTTAACCAGACCCATAATGACAAATATGATAAGTATTCACTTATAAGTGGATATTAGCTGTTAAGTAAAGGATAATCAAACTACAATCCAGAAAACCAAAGAGTTCAGGTAAATAGGAGGGCTGTAGAAGAGAAATATGGATCTCCATGGAAAGGGGAAATAGAATATATTTTGCAGGTGGACTAGAGGAAGGTAGAGATGTGAACAGGAGGGATCAGTGGGGGTGGACAGATGGAGGGAGGGAAAGAGTTCAGGGACGGACAGCTGGAATTTGTGGACATTTGCGGTGTGTGTGGAAACCTAGTGCATTGGAAGCTTCCTGGAATCTATGAGGGTGACCCTAGTGAGGACTTCTAGTAATGGGAGATATAAAGTCTGAACTGGCCATCTTTTGTAGCTAGGCAAGGCTTACAGTGGTGGGACTGGGTCACATTCAGTTGAGTTGTTGGCTTAGAAGGTCCCGTGGAAATCCCTGTTAATATTCTGATTCTGACATATATAAAATTTCATGTCAATTAAAGTAAATCCACCTACAATAAAGATCTGCTAGTAACCGTTGTTTTTGTTGTTGTTGTTGTTGTTTTGTTTTGTGTTTTTTTTTGCTATAATATAGTGATTCTCTCACCTACAAGTACTTCACCCCTTCCTGTCAGATGCATATCTATAAACTTCAATGGCATAAGCTAAATAATGCTAACAATAGCCAGGCAATGGTAGCATACATCTTTAATCCCAGCATTTGGGAGGCTAAATCTCTATAAGTCTGAGGCCAGCCAGTTCTACAGAATGAGTTCCAGAACAGCCAGAGATTTCAGACAGAGAAATCCTGTCTTAAGGAAAACAAACAACAATAACAAAAAAAATGTACTGGCCTGTGACCTAGACTCTGTGACATGCACTTATAAACCATGTACCCTTGCAAATGCTACTTCTATTGTTAATGTATGACATTAAATGCTTTATTTATTTGATAAGAATCCTATCCAAATGATAATTGTAATTAACATATTCTAAGCAGTTACAGATTTGAATTTAGCACAAAAATGACATACATTGTCAGTAAACTTGAGTTTTCTCTAAACAATAAAATTAAAGTGTTGACTTTCCTAAAAAGAAGATAGAGCCATTTACCTAGTGTAAAATAGAGATAGTGAAAAATAGTAAATTCATATTGAAAACCTGGTTGATGAAATTCATTAGACATGATACTCCATATTGCTTTGGGGTAAACACACAGCAAGTTTGTGCCTTTGGAAAAATGTCAACTAAATTAGGACATACATATGGAAAATACGATCTTGTAAACAATCCATGTTTACAATAATGTGCTGTGCCTGATTGCCAATCTGCTGGTGGGATTTATGTATACTCTATGCACTTATTTGCTATCTGTGAGTCGATGAATTTTGAAACTAATTTTTCTTCTTTCTACTGAACAAAAATATCAGTGGTGGTACAATGTTAGAGGAATGTAAATTGCTTTCTAAAGGTGAATCAAAAATCTGAAATCTGTGTCCATGACATAAATGGAAATGAGGAAAAGATACTTTATATTAAGTTTTTTTCAATGATTCTCGAGTACATAATCATCTGAAAGTTTTAATATAGAGTAACTCTGAACTCAGTTAGAATATGCACATCTATATTATACATATACACATATATTTCACATGTAAATCTGTGGTTCTGGGAATTTTTTAAAAAAATTTTGTCTCACTACATAACTCTTGTTTCTAGGAACTGACTGTGGACCATATTAACCTTGAACTTTGACTCCTGGGTATGTGTTATCCGGTCCATCAATGTATTTAACTTTTATTTATACATTGTTATTGCATATGGGTGTGTTACACTGGTATGCATGCCTGGACACACACGTGGAAGTCACAGGACTTGTGGAGTCTGTTCTTTTCTTCCACCTCTATGAGCATTCCGGGAATATAATTCAATGTGTCTGTTTTTCTGGCGAGTGACTTTACACATGGAGCCAGTGCGTCTGTGTAATAAATTATATTAAATAAATGATCACTTTAGTCAAATAATAGTGGTGATTTCTCCCTTAGGACATGTCTGGTCAGAGGTTCTTGGTATCAATAATGATGCCAAGTACAAGTATCATCTTGTGGAGGGGAGTGTAAATTCAATCAGAATATGGTTGGTTACGTCCATGACATTCTTGCCACTGTTGCACAGTGTCTTGGCAGGCTGTTATAGTTCTTGTGGTTCACAGCTTGGCAATAATGATGGTTACTTTCTTACTCTAGTACTGTGTGTAGCACTTCCAACACTATGAAAACTAGCCAGTGAGGATGATAGGCCAGTACCAGCTTGATTTCTCCATGTCCTCTGACTCAAGTATGTGGCGTCTTCAGTGATAGGATCTTTCCATCGAGTTCTAGAAGGTAACCAAGAGCATTGGGAATAGCTTGTTATGTTTAGAAGTCAATAGAACTTACGGGCCTACAACTCAAAAAAACAGGTAACCTATTTCCTCACATTGGTCATTTGTTGTTGTTGCTAGAGCTTGAACAAAGTCCTTCACAAGCTCAAGCTGAAGAGGCTGTGGAACTAATTGATAGCTGAAGGGAGAGGGAGAGTCAGTTCTTTTAAGAGTGCTGTCCTGGTAGGTCAACCACGCTCTAGTGAATGATCACACACTTAAAAATATAAGACTATTATGTGGACTTGAAGTTTTGTTGTTGTTGTTGCTTGAACAAACAAACCAGAGGACACAAAGTTGAGTGGATAGGGAAAGAGGCATGGCTCTGGAAAGAGTTAGGGGATGGGATGAATACCATCACAACACATTGCATGAATTTCATAATAATAATAATAAAAGGTTAAAAATGTGATGACCTCCTTAATATTCTTCAAAATATGCTTTGTAAGCCCTGATCATATGCAAGATTTTTATAAACATGTAATCATTTCAAGAAAAATATGTTAGCTAACAGAGATAGATAAACCAACCAAGCTTGCTTGTCGCTGGCTGTGAGTTCAGTGAGAGTCCCAAGGTCTCAAAACATAAGTTGGAGACCAGTGAAGGAAAACATCCAACATTGGTATTTGACTTCCATACACACATGTATTCATGTACAGATGCACAATGTACATATGCAAACAAATGTACATACATGTATAGACCCATACGTCACATGTATATACACAAGCAATATGCCAAACACAGTTTTGATTACGAAAACTTTTTTTAAGAAAAATACATATGTGTAGTAAACCCATATTTGAGTTACTTCCATGTTTGATCTACTAGCTAATTAGTTACTGCAATCTAATTACATGCTTACTAATACTCCCCATCAGATTCTCTAATATTTATATGATGTCCAGAGAAACCAAAGGCAAAATCTAATGATAACAAAACAGTTATATTTACTTCTAAAAGATGATACCATTAATAGGCAAGTATAAATGATAACATTTTAAATAAAAGTGAGGTAGCTTTTAGATACTCACAGACAATGTAACAAATTTTTTAAAAACATCAGAACCTAGGTTGAAGGTAGGGCATTCTAAAAGCTGCATAGGAAGAATAGCATGATAAAACTTTGGCTACTGACTCATTTTAACCTATTGATGAGGCAATTTTAAAAGAATCAAAACTAACGTTTTGTGTTTTTTCCCTATTCAGACTTTTAAATTCAAAGTTGTCATACTTTCTCATTAGATGAAACAAAATGCTCATTTTTAGTTTTAAATGACCAAATTTTCCTTTCTCTGGTGGCTTTTTCTATCTGGATAATGATCTTCTGGTCTCAACAGTGAAAAGCAGACAAATTGCTCAGATGGGGAGTTTATCACAACCAGAGCTACAATACTTGATTGACCCAGTGTCAAACCAGAGCCTGGCTGCATTTTCCCTGTACCATAATGATGCTGACCTACAGCTCTAATCGGGAACTGGAAGAATGTCCTCATGGAGATTGGTTATGCAGTGTCACAAAACCCAGAAGTAATGCAGCAGATTAATGCCTTAGCAGAAGAAAGACTGGTGTTCTCGGGCTACTGGCCAGAGGTGGCTCACCTATTAAGAGCAAAGTGTGTATTGTTTTGACTTCTAAAATGAGAAAAAAAAATGAGCTTAGAGAGTTTTAGGAATAAAAGTCAATTCTAAAGTCAAAAGGAATTACCTAAAGGTAAACTAAATTTTCCTTTTAATATGTGTTATAAAGTATCTTCTGAAATTACATGCGCCTAACAGCAGTGTGGTAGAGCATTAACAATTTTCTGTGAGTTACAACTAATGGTTTAAAATCTTACAACACACGACAGGAAGAAGAGCAGATGGAGTTAGATGACACAGACACGTCTGCAAAGCTCTTGGATGCGTTACCAAATAATCAAACGTTCTTGAAAAACTGAAATGTATTATGGTAAGGGATATGGAATAATGCCAGTTTTTAGAGGACAACTAAGTTTACATTTTAAAAAGCCACATAAAAAGCGGTATGGTGGTTCTTCTACCAAAATTCATTTAAAAAGTATTTTTTCTGCATGTTACTATGGAGGACAACGTATTATATAATAGAATATGTAAACCAGTGGTGAATAAAAACAGAAACTAAAACATAACAATTTAAGCAATACCTCCATCATTAAATGTGTTTTCAAATGTTTAAAATTCAGAAATATGATTTTCTTAGATTAAATTTCTTACTAAGTTAAAGAGAACTTTAATCTGGGCACAATGGCTCACTCCTATAATCACAGCACTTAGGGAGTTGACATAGGAAGATTGTCACAAGTTCAAGGCCAATCCAGTCTACAGAAACCTACACTATCTCAGAGAAACTAACTACTGATGAATAGGCTGGCAATGCTTCTGGTGTAAGGGCCCTTGCCACCAAGGCTGATGTTTTTTCTCTGGAATCCATGTGATAGAAGAAGAAAATGGATCCTGAAAAAATGTCCTCTAACCTCTACCAGCTTGCGGCCATGAGCATGCGTGTACACACACACACACACACACACACACACACACACACACACACACACACACAGAGAGACAGAGAGACAGAGACAGAGAGATAGAGAGAAAGAGAACCAAATCTGTTTCCACAGACAGTTTGAGTCTATTACTTACTCTTTCTTTTGTTGTTGTTTTCTGTTTTGTTTTGTTTTTTGAGACAGGGTTTCTCTGTGTAGTTTTGGTGTCTGTCCTGGATATCACTCTATGTACCAGGCTGGCCTTGAACTCTCAGAGATCTGCCTGGCTCTGCCTCCTGATTGCTGCTGCGATTAAAGGCGTGTGCCACCACCATCTGTCCTTACTTACTCTTACTTAGTACTCTAGTAAATAATTAAGGTAGCATATTTTTTTATTTATTTTTATTTTTTTCATTTTACATACCAATCCCAGTTCCCTCTCCCTCCCCTTCTCCTGCCCTCCCTTGGGCAGTCAACAAAGTTTGGCTTACTAAGTTGAGGCAGAACCAAGCCTCTTCCCACTGTGTCAAGGCTGAGCATGTTATCCCACCCTAGGGAATGTGTTCCAAAAAGCCATTTCATGCACCCAGGAAAAGTCCTGGTCCCACTGCCAGAGGCTCCTCAAATAGATCTAAATACATAACTGTCACCCACATTCAGAGGTCCTAGTTCCGATCCATATGTGTTGCCCAGCTGACAGGCCAGAGTCCATGAGCTCCCACCAGCTGAGGTCAGCTGTCTCTGTGGTTTTCCCCAATCATGATCTTGACCTCACTTGCTCCTGTGATCCCGACTCCCTCTCTTCAACTGAAATCTAGGAGCTCAACCCAATGCTTGGTTGTGGATCACTGTATCTGCTTCCATCAGTTACTGGATGTAGGTTCTATGATGACATTTAGGGTAGTCACTAATCTGATGATAGGGGAAGGTAAGTTTAGGAACCCTCTTCATTATTACTAGGAGTCTTAGTTGGTGTCATCTTTGTGGATTCCTGGAGCTTTTCCTAGCATCAGGTTTCTTCCTAACCCCCTAATGGTTCCCTCTAGCAAGATACCTCTTTCATTGCTTCCCTCTCTGTTCCTCCCTCCACTCTACCATCTCAGTCCCTCATAATCCCATCCCCCATCCCTTCCCTGCTACCCCAACTCCCAGTTTACCCAGGAGATCTTAACTATTTTTCCTTCCTGGGGTCCTCCATGTGTGACCCTTTTAGGGTTTTACTTTTTAACCGAGCTTCTCTGTGGTTATGGACTGTAGTCTGGTTATCCTGCTTTGCATCTAATATCTATTTGAGGGTGAGTACATACCATGTTTGTCTTTCTAGGTCTGGATTATCTCACTCAGGATTTTAAGTAATGATTTACACACACACACACACACGTGTTTTATGTTTTATGGTAAATTTCTTTTTCATTCCTATGAAAACATTTTACATTTTAAACTTAATTTTATTTTTTTGAGAAGGTCATACATGAGTACTATACTTACATCATCTCAACCACATACTCTCCTTTTCAATTTCTCTGATGGTACTCTTATCTCAAATTCATGACATTTTCTTCTCTTATTAATATATATAATTGATATATTTTATATATAATTATATATAGTTGAGTAACATTATATATAATATATTAATGTATATTTTATATGTGTAATAAAATATATTAACATTTTATCTCCCTGTGAGTTTGTTAGGGTGGTTGGAGGCTACCAATTATTTTTTTTATTTCTTCCTAGACTCATGATGTGATTATTTCCCACTTCCCTAGAAAAATTCTCATATCACGAGAACATAGCATCTATTCTAACACTTATTTGGGTGAATTGCATGATAAATGAGCATCCTTACAAACACTAATAACTGATAATCTTTTCTCACAAAACAATGTGTTTCTCACTAAGCCAGATTGAAATTAATTTGAATGAACGATTTCCTCCTTTTTTTCTTAAATTATCATATTATAAACTATCTGGACAAATGATAGAAATTTTTCTCATCCTGTGAAACTGAAATACACACACACACACACACACACACACACACACACACACACACACACCAGACCAAAAATCTCACAAACAAACAAAACCAAGAACTGTGTTTGATAAGCAAAAAACTTGAAATGAATGTTGTTGCTGAAATTTTCCTGTGTCCCACCTGTCCCATGGTCAGGACAAATCTCTCTCACCTGCCAGTCCTGCAGCTGCTTGGACACAAGTAAACACACAGAGGCTTATATAATTAAAACTACTCAGCCACTAGTTCAGGCTAACTATTGACTAGGTCCTACACTTAAATTAACCCATAATTCTTATTTATGTTTAGCCACGTGGCTTGGTACCTTTTGTCAGTTCTGCCTTCACATCTTGCTTCCTTTGTGTCTGGCTGGCAACTCCTGACTCAGTCTTCCACTTCCCAGAATTCTCTTCTCTGCTTATCCCACCTATACTTCCTGCCTGGCCACTGGCCAATCAGCATTTTATTTATTAACCAATCAGAGCAACACATTTACAGCATACAGAATGATATCCATAGTAAAATGTACTTTTATTTGTAAAAGAGAGGGTTGAAAGTAGCCTTAGCTGATTTGATGACTATTATTTTTCTAAATTCCTAAAATGTGACATAGCATCAATAACCTCCTGGTAAGATTTCTGGATGTTGTGTTCATTGGGGAAAAGAGCTTACAATTCCAAAAAAACAGGTTATTCATTAGAAAATGTATGTTTTTGCTAAATATGTAAATGTTTAGCTTGTCTCGTAATAATTAACAGTGTATTTCCTCTATGTGGCTATGGTTTAATTAATAGAATAATATGGAATACTCATTTTATTACTACCACATCTAGTGTCCTGAGTCTTTGATCCCACAAGCAACTACCATCACCGTAAATCTTTTAATTAATCACAATTTTTCAATACCTTTGTTTTCAGATAGTTTTTATGATGTTTAGAATTGCGTGATAAGCATAATTTTCCTTGGCATTCTTCTACCATAATCAATCCTCCCTTTCTTGACTTCTATCATCAGTCAACAACAAAAGGGAAATGATAAACATTTATATTATAAAAATCATTTTAAAACAGTCTAAAGGAAATATTGAGCTATAAAATTACTCCAAATGTTAGTAAATCAATATCTTTCTGTGACAAAATACAAGAAAATAATACATAAAATTTGGGAACTAATAGAGAACACTTGGTAAAATTAGGTTTCCAGAAAGTAAAATATGAATATTCAAATATTATTCTTTAAAAACCAAAGTCAGTATTTTAAAGTTTCTACCATAATACTAGTGAACTGTTTCTGGCTGATAAGCAGTAGGCACACTTTCACATTATAGATGAAAAAAATGTTTATTTTAGTATTTATTTTTAATAATGAATTATTATAGCTTAAACAGGAAACATATGATGTAAACAAACTCCAAAGCCCTCATTACTAGTACAAGACTGATACAGAAGTTTTATTAATAACTTCCGTGTGTATAAATTCCCTTAGGTAGAAATTTTATTTTCACACAAGGACAGAGAAAACAGTGACTAACCTGAGGAGACCTTCTTAGTCCTGTGCCTGCTCTAACTACTTGTTTTCTTTCCAGGATCCACTTTTGTTGAGGAGAATTGAGTTTCTGCCATTAAAGATACTATTGGTAGAAAGGCACTGTCTAGTCATTCACCCTCCCTTTCTGTTTCATCCAGCAGCCTGATGGGTTATGTTCTTCCACTTGCCCTTAGCTGATGATAGTCTTAATGGATTTGCAACTGCCCGGGAGGCGGAACAGGAGCAAGAAATCACCAGCCAAGGCAAACTGACAGGCAGTCTTCCTGGATGTGGTTAGTTTCTATTGTCTTTCTGCTTCTTACATTGTAGAAAAATTCTTAATTTGATAATCTTAAATGGGAGACTTGACATTACTCTCCACAGCTCTCACGCCACCTCCTATTCTATCTACAAAAACCAGAAAAAACCTTCACTTAGCATAAGTCATCATCTGGGTTGACTCCTGTCAGTAAGAGCAGTAACATCTGACATCTTCCTACATGTCAGACACATTCAGAGAAACTTTACTGTAGCTCTACTTCTTTGTTATGTTTAAGTTGCTATTTCAAAATATTAGTGAATAAGCCTAATAGTACATTTTGGCAAAACTTGAACAGGTTACATAAATTTAGACATAAATTCTTTAATCTCATTTGTTTATCATAAAAGGTCAGGTTTAAAAGATAGCAAATTGTCTCTTTCTAACCTTGCAGATAGAGAACCTTTTTGTAAGAATAGGCTTTTTTTTGTATTTACTTTTTGTTTTTAATACATCCAAGCAGCAATTTCGCCTCCTCCACACCTCCCAGTCCCCAAGGCACATTCCTTCCAACCACTCCCTCCACCTCACCTCTCCCCCGGATGTACTCCTCTTCCATTTCTGAGCAGGCCTCCCAGGAACATCCACTAAATACAGCACAACAAAATATGAAAAGACTAGGCACAAACCCTCATATCAAGCTTGGATGAGGCAACCCCATAGGAGAAACGGGTCCCACAAGCAAACAAAAAGAGTCAGAGACACCCCAACTCTAGTTGTGGTGATGCATGACTCTAATCTCTTCACTTGGGAGGCAGAGGCAGATGGATCTCTGAGTTAAAGGCCAGTCTGAATAAGTCATCTTTAAGTGTGGATAACAAATGTTCAAGAACTGACACCCAACTTAAACCCTGGCATTTTGTCTATTTATTCCACTTGATACTGCTTCCATGCAGTGGACTTGGGACTTGATGAGACAACAAAAAAAGTAAGCGTGTGACTGTTGGATAGAAAATACATCTTGTATTGAAGGACTGGTCACAAGACAGTGGCACAACTGAGCAGTAGGATTATGAGGACCTAGCTTCAATTAGTTCATGTGTTGGCAACTCACACCATAATGAGGAGATGAAGAGCCTCACTTGAAGAAATACAACATTGGGAGCAAGTCTTTGGACATTAAATCTTGTCTCTGGACTCTTCCTCCCCTTATCCAGTTGTTTCCTGGCCACCATATGGCAATCATTCAGACAAGATGTCCCATGTTATGATCTGCACTCACCACATACAGGCCCCAAAACTATAGAGAAAAGTGACCATGAACTGACATTGCAGAAATTACAAGACAAAAGAATTCATTTCTCTCTTCAATCTATTCTCTGTTATTTTGACACAGAAACAAAAATGTGACTCATGTGGTGAGATATTTTACTATCTGGTAGTGTATTATGGAAAAAAAGAAGCATTCACAGGCATTGTTCTCAAGTTATTAGTTTATATACTACAGGGTCATCAGAATAAATTGGAGAGTGTCATCAGGTTATTTCTCTGAAAATTTCTCTGATGTCTCAAAATGACCTTCTGCTGGTGGCTTTTACCTTTTCTGCTTAACAATAGGAGATCAAGGGAGTCTGGCTATCTGAAACTTAAGATCCCAAATCTTTGTAGGTAACATCCAGGCCAGAGATCCTATCTACTCTGTCAGCTTGTGGATATCTGAATATTAATGGGTAATGACTTGCACAAATAAACACATAAATGTGCACGTTAATCTTAATAATTGGCATATTTGTTAGATCCCACATAGAATTTAACTAAAAAAAATAAATCACAGCCAGACAGAGCTTCCTTCCAAGATGATCATCCATAGATATAAGGAGAAATGAAGGGTGTGCCAATATAGATGTGAACCAGAATTATATTTGGATTTTAAAGGTCAATTATTCGGCTGATATTTCTATTTGAATAAGCTTACACAGGGAAATGTAGGGTAAGTTGAATTTATGGTGATGAGCAGTGGGGCAGGCAGGGTCAGGAGAAGCACAGTGATCCATAGTAGTGAAGAGCCAACAGGTCCCAAGGGCTAATGGATCCAAGGCAGCTGATAGCATTATGTACCCAGCACCATGCTCATAAGACCTTGCACATCATGGGAAAGGTGACTACATCACGGGGTGAAGTTCCAAGTGGAACATAAAGCACTGAGTCTCTTAAGAACATTTGAACTTTAGCTAAAAAACAGGAAAGTAAGTTCAAAGGAAAACAAGAATTAAAAAACAGAATATTTTTATTCTGAGGAGTGTACTGTTTTCTTATATTCTGTTGTGCCTGCTTGTATTGTATTTTTTATAATATTTATTTGGGTGTTGTCATTCAAATGCTGTTCTTTTTCTGTCTGAAATATGGAAAACTTGGCTCCTTCTTGACCAAATGACTGTACACAATAACAGACTTATTGGACCTTACATAATGACATTCAAGCAGGTGAAAATTCTGATTTGTTTGAGGAAGATAAGCACTTACAATAGACAAAACAGTGCAGAGCCATTTTCCTTTATACTAGAGCCACATGTCCCCATAGTCTAAACACACCCTATATTCTTTCTTCTGGACTGAACTTAGCCTTTTCTTTGCATGCTGGTTTGCTGCTATTATGATGATCAAGTTCCTGGCTTTGGAAGGAGGAAGAAAAATGCTCAAAAAGCAACATTGCATCCACTTATTTTGTTGTTGAAAGCAGCTCTGCAAAGCTGTATAATTTTTGACCTGGATAAGTTCTTAAACAGAACATGATGTTGATGTCTTTGCTTTTACCCTGTGGTGAGCTCTAGAGTCAGAAAAAGACTCTCTATCTTTCTTTCCTCTTTTTAAACTCTGTTTATCTAAATTACACAGGTGTAAAACTGAAAAGCAGGGTATTACTGGAAATGAATTTGAAGAATATGCCATAAAGAACATATGGACATTTTTATATAAATGGTGAAAGTGTAGAGAGGAAGAAAGAGCAGCGGGGAATACCATGATCATCTTTCTGAAAGAATTGTCAGATCAGGGTCATTGAACAAGAACAATTTGATTAACAATTCCTTCTTCGGGGATTTTATCAATTAGGTACAACAACGCAGTATTATGTATTAAGCAACCATTTATTTTTAAATCTCACAATTCTAGCTCTAAATATGTTTTATGCTAAGTTAAGATATTTAATTCAAGGATGTTATAAATGAAGAAATGTGCATAACTCAAAAAGGCAACTAGAAAAATTTTGCGAATATAACATCCTTATAGAGCCACCTAGATTAAGAGAAGATGAAGTTATTTGGACTCTAAGATCCTCCCTTTTCTCCTGTTCTGTCGCCCTTTTTTGGAGAGTAGGTAGCCATTATTTTGACATTTAAAGTTGTAAACTTTATTGAGTGTTATTGATGTGTTATTATTGAGTGTTATTGATGCTCATCAATGGAATCACAGACGTGCTGAGTTTTCCTTTCGTTGCTGTGGTGCTTGTGTGTAGTGTGTATGCTAATTTCACAGTGCATGTGATTTCACAATAAGAATACAATCATGTCTATAGTAATCAGGTGGTTTCTGTAATTATTCAATAACTGTTTAGTCATTTATTCTTCTTTACAGCCAATAGACATGTGTGGAACCCGGTTTTCAGAGATCACAATTGCTACTGTTTTGAACATTATAAACATATTATACATGCTTTTATAGGCTCAAGTGTATTTCTTGATACTATTTGAACTTAGAGGGATTAAATTCTTGCATCAGAAAATATATCCAGTATTAATAGTGCTGTATTAAACATTATTATCAGTTTCTCAAAGTAACTATTGCAATTTGCATACTGACCAACGGAGTATGAGAACTTCAGTTATTATGTGACAATGGCATTCTCTATTGTCCTTTTAAAAGCTTTTTTTTTTTTGGTAGAATTGTATTGGCAAATTGACACTTTAATATTAAAATATTCTGCCAAATCCTAGCATGTAGAAATATTTTCTGAAATCATTATTACAAAGTTATTGTTTCATATTTTAATGTTAATTCTATAACAAATGTGATAATGTCCTACAGTTGAGTAGGTAAGTCCCAATATTATTTTTCCACTTTGACATGAACTTTCCCAAGATCATTAGCTTGAAAAATCATCTTCTCGTTCCTGTATTGAATTATTAAAAATATCATAAATTTATTAGTCTATTATGCAGAGTTCTCTAGAGGACAGTACCAATAGAAATTCAGTTTGTATATTGTAATGGGAGATTTATTCTATTGAGTATGCCTTAGGGCACTTCTTCATGTTAGTCAAGTACAGAAACAAATCCCCAGTCCCAGAAGCAGGATATTTTAGTAGTTCCAATCCTGAACTGAAACTTGGAAACTACCTGAAGATTTTCTGATACTGAAAGGGGAAGAAGCAAAAAGCAGGAGTCTATGGCAACTGGTGGTAGCAGCAGTACAAACAGTGTCTCGGGTGCTGCCTTGCTCACAGTTTTCTTCACCTTCACTGCCTATCCACTTGTAGGTTCCACTGCTCCTGCTGGTAGATATGTGTTTCCTACTCATCTGGAAATAAACTAGGAATTGCAATTCACTCAAGGGGACAACTCAGACCAATACCACAGTAGTCATATACTCTGTTCCCTGATTTTACTTTTAGAATAATTGGATTTCTTTCATGTAATAACTCCGCATTATCATTATTTTATAGATAATTAGGATATGAAACATTGCCAACTTTCCAGTATTGTTTTTCTTCAGAACACCTTCGACTATCATGGGCATTTGCTATTAAATATCAACATAAATTCCATCTCCCCCCCATTTTAAGAATCACATCCTATGATGTTATGATTTTTATTTTCCTCTCTACTTCTTAAATCATGGATTCATGCATTTAAATTTTTTTTTTTTTTTTGGGTTTTTCGAGACAGGGTTTCTCTGTGTAGCTTTGCGCCTTTCCTGGAACTCACTTGGTAGCCCAGGCTGGCCTCAAACTCACAGAGATCCACCTGGCTCTGCCTCCCGAGTGCTGGGATTAAAGGCATGCGCCACCACCGCCCGGCCGCATTTAAATTTTTTATTTGTATTTATTTTTGAACATTTTATACTTGCTTGCAATAGATGGTGATCATAACCATCCTTCCCTCTCTACCTCCAAATCTACCTAAGGAACCCTATCACATTTTACTATTTATTCATTTATTGTAGTTGTTGTTGTTTTGTTGTTGTGTTTTTCAAGACAGGGTTTCTCTGTGTAGCTCTTACTGTCCTGGAACTCACTCTGTAGACCAGGCTGGCCTCAAACTGATAGAGATCCACCTGCCTCTGCTTTCCTTTAATCCTGCTGGGATTAAAGGCATGCGCCACCACTGCCTCTCTGTTTATCTGTTTGTTTAGTTGTTTTTATTTGTTTGTTTGTCTGTCTGTATATTTGTCCAGTTAATGCTGTCTATATTTGCATGGGAAAGTTACCCCTGAGTAATAGGCAATCTATAAGTGAGAACGTTCTTAAAGAATAGTGAATCTTCTTTTCCCACCTTTCATCAACTGCCCATAGCTCCTCAGATAAAGGTAGGGTATATGGAATTCCTTTCAAGTCTTTCCTGTATTTTTTTAATATTTCTTTTTTTTTTTAATTAACAAAAATTTGCCGGGAGGTGGTGGCTCACCCCTTTTATCCCAGCACTCGGGAGGCAGAGATAGGTGGATCTCTGTGAGTTCGAGGCCCAGCCTGGTCTAAAGAGTAAGTTCCAGGAAAGGCTCAAAAGCTACATAGAGAAACCCTGTCTCGAAAAAAAAAAAAAATATTCATTTTATATATCAATCAAAGATATCCCTCTTCCCTCCTCCCACTCCTCCAGCCTCCCCCCACCCCTCAACCCACTCCTCATTCCTTCCTACAAGAAGCTAAAGCCTCCCATGGGGAGTCAGCAGAGCCTAGGGGATGGGGGATGAGAAAGAACATAAGGGAATGGATGGTCGATCTTCTTGTAGTTTTTAAGTTACTCGATTTTACATAGATCAGCCTCCCATGGGGAGTCAGCAGAGCCTAGGGGATGGGGGATGAGAAAGAACATAAGGGAATGGATGGTTGATCTTCTTGTAGTTTTTAAGTTACTCAGTTTTACATAGATCCTACATTGGCAACCACAGCTACTTTGATTTCACGTACAAAACAGCCACATTATGTACAGACAACATTTCACAGCACTCCTTCCTAGCCTCTGTCTCTTAGCCCCTCCCCATTCTACTATGTTATTTGAGCTTTGCTTGTAGGGAGAGGGTTGGTACAGATGTGATAGCTAGAGTTGAGGACTCACAGTTGCTTATTTTCAGTAATTCTTGGACAGTATTGCATCTCTGCCTTAATCACCGCCCACTATAACAATCTTCACTGACACAAATTTGGGATAGCACAAATCTATGAATATAAAAATTTCTAAGGCAGTTTGACAGCATGTCCATTTAGAAAAACAACATCAATAACTTTCCCCTATAGACTAGGATTTCTCCAGCTGGGGACATTTTGCCATGTTTACAGGTATGAATTCTCTCCTTTGGAGCAGGACTCAAATAAAAAGAGTAATTGGTTAACCCCTGCGCTGATTTGAAAGAAAATGGCCCCAAAGGAGTGGCACTATTAGGAGGTGTGGCTTTGTTGGAGAGGGTGTGGCTTTTTCCTTTATAAGAGTTGCTGCGCCTCTGGTGTCTCTTCACAGCAATAGAAACCCTAACTAAGCTTCCCCCATAAATAATCTTACTACTATTGCACAAGTAAGCATGTCTTGCTTGACAGCTTGGTATTGTAGCATACAGGGCCCAGTGCTAGATGAGGCTATTGATTTTTTTTCTCATTAAGCAATATGCATAGCACAATCTAGTGATATGAAAGAGCTACCAGGAAGAGTTTTCTTGATCAGTTTAATACTAATTTCTCTGTGTCCTGCAATCAAAGTATGAGGGATTTTCAGCAATAGAGTCTTCTCTGGTTATAGTGAGCACACAAGAGCAATAGCAATAGCTTATCGTGTTTTAGGTGTCTATGGGCCTCTCTGTCCAATAATTCATAAGGCGGTAACTTGTGCCTAGCTTTGAAAATTTCATTTAATATCTCATGTCTTGAGGGAGCAGTATCATTCACTATTGTGGTACACTTCTGATTAAATTCCTTTAACAAGTTGCACTTTAATTAGCCTACAAATTAGTGGAATTTCATAAGCCTTCTTCATGAATACTTTGTTTTGCTTAGCTCACCACCCCATCCACCTCCCTTATTTCCATTCTCACTTGAACTGTTACTTCTCAGTATTTTCCTTAATTCATCCATATCAAATATTCTGTATTGTACCTTACTATATGTTTGTTTGCTTGGATTACAAGATTATAGTTTCCCTGGTAGTGCCTTTATTTATACTTCATTTGGTTTAAGCTTTCAAGTGACTTCTCATTTTATCACCCCATCACTCCGCTGTCTGACTGAACCACTCTGTACCCAGTAGCACCCTTCTGTGTTTTCATTTCACCAATATTCTACTACTCCCATTTCTTAAGTGAGTAGTCCTATAACTATTTCTAATTTTGTGTCTTCTACCTATATTCCATGTTAAACATTGAAAAACAATTTAAAGCTAGGACCCTCATGTGAAAAAGAACATGCAGTATTTGTCTCTGGTGGCTTGGATGGATACACTCCATGCACTTTTTTACATTTCTATCTCCATTTACCTGCAAGTTTTATGATTTCATTTTTATTTAAAGCTGAATAGAATCTGAATGTAGATATCAACCATTTTTAAATTATCTAATCCTCAGTTTATGGACATGTAGATTGATTCCATTTCCTAGCTATTATGAATAGAGCATTAATAAACACATATTTAGAAGTATCTCTATACTAAGTTGTAAAGTCTTTGTAGTATATGGCCAAGTATGGCGGGGTGGTGTATATGGGTCATAAGAGTCAATTTCTAGTCTTTTGAGAAATTTTAAAATGATTTCTAGAGTTGTTGCACTAGTTTACATTGCCACCCAGAGTATATAAGGATACCCTTGTCCTACATCTATGCCAATATTAGCTGTCATTTATAAGCATGATGACGACCTCTCTGACTAGGAAAGAGGTGGGATCTTAATGTAGTTTTAATCAGCATTTTCCCAATGACTAAGGGCACTGAACTTTTAAAAAAGTGTTTACTCGCAATTTATGCTGCTTTGGAGAACTTTTTATTCTGTTCTATAGCTCAGTTTTAGTATTTCATTTGGCCCTTTGTACATTCCTAACATTAATCCTCTCTCGGGTGCACTGTTGGTAAAGGTCTTTCTCCCATTCTGTGGGGTTGCCTCTTCACTTAACTCACCGTTGCTTTTGCTAAACACAAGTTTTTTGTTTGTTTGTTTTTGTTTTTTATGTTCATAAGGTCGCCACATTTGTCAATTGTGACTCTCATTTCTGAACTACTACTGTCTTAGGATGTTATATAGAAGATCAACACTGTGGGGTTAATAATAAAGCATTTAAACTGACAAGGTCATTTTATAAATTTTTTTTTTGACAGTAAATGTGGGAAATTCCAAGTAAAAGTCAATAATGTTAACAAAATAAGAAATTACATATTATGTTCTGTATATATCATATACTTCATGTAGAGTGCATGTAAACACACCAATAGCTTAGCCCACTGGTGAGCTCACACCTGAATGGGTGAACAAGAGACAGTACCTAGTTGAATGAAGTATGTCACTCAGAGTATGTTGTGTTTCCAGATTCTTTTTCTCTTTTTGCTTTTGGCAATCCTCAGGTGAGCAAATTCATCGATCACAGCTAAGAAAACCATGAAAATTTCCTTAACTGCAGGCTCAAAAATGTAGTCCCAGACAAACTTAAATGAGTCCTTTGAACGTCTGAGACACAAGCAATCTTCATTTAAACTGATTTCCTTAGTTGTGTTGCCATAACAAGAGAAAGAAGACTAATAAAAACAATGGAATTTTCTGACAATAATGATGGAGGGAAGTGCCAACCTTGAAGAGTCATGCAAAGATACTGGACTAATTACATTCTGATTTAGTTGGATAATATGATCTCTGAAGAGAAACATGGATCCAGGAAAGTCCCATATACTATCTAAAGGTTAGCCAGTATAGCAGCAGGCATGATTGCTGTGATGTGTTTATGTATTCAGTAAGGCCTCAGGTACATGGTACACAGGCATTGATTGAAAAATCTTTCATTATCTGTCATAATATAAACGTAATATTAGAATTAAAAACCATTTTCCTTTTTAAAAAGTATCTACTGATTTTTGGGATCTAGGCTGTATCAAAACTTCTATTCTTTTCAATACCACATTTGAAGGAAATATGAACTTGTCAAAAAGTCTCAGAATATCACATTTGATTCATTTAATCAATGCAATTATGTCTGTTGAAAAGAGTGGAGAGGTAATAGTAGCCTGGAGAAAATAGTAGAGTGCATGTGTTTATAATGGTAAAATTTAAACCCAATAAAGGCTCAAAAAACCTGCAATGCCCATAAAAGAGTAGGTACCTGAAGTCAGGGCATGACATGGCATTTCCTCCAATCACTAAAACTTTCAGCTCCTAAACCAAATAACAAAGTAAAAAGATTTTGTGTGTATATTCAGGTTTGAAACCAGAGAAAGATGTTTTGCAGCCCCCAAATATAGTACAGGAAGCTTTGCCAAGTGATCAATGTGATCCTATAAACTGTAATCTTGAGGGATCAGTGGTGAGCACAGATGCTGTACAGAGTTTATGGAAAATTTTAATGAGATAATAACAGTGCAGGGGGTCTGGAACAAAGCCAACTGACTGCAGTAGGAAATTGTACACATTTTAAAAAGTACCACGTTAGACTATTTCAAAAGAAAGAGTCCCCAACTATGGGCCATTGAACACCCCTATAAGATTTCCCTTTTATGAGTCAAGTCTGACAAAGACAAAGACAGACTCCGTCTGTAATCCAGTCGATGATGGAATTAAAACATGTAGAGGCAAGTAGCAGCAGGACACATGAAATGAATATTAGGCAGCATAAATCCATGGCTAGATTTGTACACTTCAATCCACACATTCCTGCATACAAGAAGAGGAAGAAAGTATCTAGCCTTGATTTACATATCCATCAGAGCAGTATATGGAATATATAAAAAGGGGTCAATTGATGGGAACAGAAATGATCACACTATCTTTTCAACGTTGTAGTATCAGAAGTTATGTTCCCAAAGATATATCAGAAATATTAGTGAATCATAAAAAAGACTGAAGAATAGCCCAGTCAGTAATGTGATTGCCTTGAAAGCATGAAGACCCGAATTTGATCCCTGTGATTTGATCCCCATAATTCGACATAGCAATGCTTGTAAGCACATTACTGTGGAAGCAGAGGCAGATCCTTAGAGTGTGCTGGCCAGCCTGCCTAGCCTTGTTGGCCAGGTACAGGAAAGTGTATGATAAAGCTATCTCAAAGAAATGTTGGATAGTGACTGAGGAATAAAACCAGAAGTCGTCCTCTGGCCTCCACCTGTGCATGCACAAGTGTGTATGCACATAAACATATACTCACACAAAGGAACATTCGTGCTCACAAATAAAAATCAATTACAGTTACTACCTGTGCTCCCTTGGCATCTTGTGATCATGGGCTAAAGTGAAGACATAGATGCACACTCTTAGCAGGGATAATTATTATCGATCATAAGGAAATAAGGAAGGAAAGAAGGAATGAAATTCTAAGGTTGGAAGTATATAAAACATACGTTATCTGCAGTGCACTGATCTTGATAACATCTTGCTCTACTGTGTTGAAAGTACATCTACCCATCCTGAAAAGAGGGGAGAGAGAGAGAGAGAGAGAGAGAGAGAGAGAGAGAGAGAGAGAGAGAGAGAGAGAGAAAAGCATCTCACAGGTGTGCTAGCTACTCATAATTGTTAAACTATGAGGGAGAAATTTAGAATGCAGTAAGCCATCAATGTATGGAGAAGTGTATATATTATTTTGTACAAGATGAAAAGTGGATTAATTACAGATACTTTTTTAAAATTTTGTTTAAAGGACTGGCTCTCTAGTCATGTAGAGTGTGAACAAGTATCTTCTTACTAGCATCATAATCAGTGTTTATCTTCAGAGACATGTCTATACTTAATGATACTTGTGATGAAGGAGCCCCCATTAGGAAATTGAACAATGCAGGTATAACACTCCAGCCATTTTATCTTGAATTGAATTTCATTTAAAAGTCACTTTTTTGATCTAGATCTTATCACTGACATGACCAATGATTTCTCCTACAGTTGCACTAATTCCTACAACCAGTCACATCTTCATGACTTTTCTGTCACAAGTATTAATATTTGAATGGATTTCAAAAAATAAACTGAATCCTATTATCTCTAAAAGTCCTTAGCTGCTATGCTCCAAACCCATGGGAATATCAAATTATTGTTAATAATTTTCTGTATTTTTTAGTGCTTTTCCATGAACTTTTGTTAAGATTTATTCCCTCTTACATAAGCTTGTATCAGACCCTAAATAATTATATTGTCTCAGCAATTTTAAGTGGGTATAACAAAATGCCATAATCTGAGTAACTTAAACAACATAAATTTGTTTTCTCAGACTTCTGTGAACCAAAGTTCCAAGAACAACATATACATGTCTGGATTCTGGGGAAAATGTTCTTCTTGGGAGGGATACTATGACTGTTTAGATAAGAATTAAATTATCCCATGAGAAGACTCATTTCTCAAATGCTGATCCTACTGAGATATGATTTTATCATGAGGGTCCTACTTTCACCCACAGATTGATCCACTACTGAGCTTACAACTAAATAGACTATTAAAAGTAGTACCTTGTTAGAAGCAGTAAGTCATTAAGAGTGTCCTTTGAAGGCAATGTTTCTCCTGCACGTTTTCTCTCTTGCCCTCTCTCTGTATTTCCTATTCCTCGTGAGGTAGAAGCCTGGCTCTACTATGCTTTTCTGCCATGTTGTGATGACTCAGATACAAGCCTGAAAGTCACAGAACCAGTTGGCCATGGACTGAAATCATGAATCTAAAGAAAACCCTCTTCTGTTACAAATTGTTTCTTTTTTTAATTAAGAAATTGTTTATTCATTTTACATACCAACCACAGATTCCTCTCTCTTCCCTCTTCTCACTACCCCTCCCCTGCCTTCCCTCCCTCAACCCACACCCTATTCCCTCCTCCAACAAGGTAAGGCCTCCCATGGGGAGTCAACAGAGCCTGGTACATTCAGGTGAGGTAGGTCCAAGCCCCTCTTCCTGTACCATAGCTAGTGGGCTCCAAAAAGCCTGCTCATGCACCAGGCATGGATCCTGATCCTACTGCCAGGGGGCCCCTTAAGCAGATCAAGCTACACAACTGTCTCCCACATGCAGAGGGCCTAGTCCTGTTCCATGGAGGCTTCACAGCTGTTGGTCTAAAAGTTCATGAGTTCCCACTAGTTTGGTTTAGTTGTCTCTGTGGGTTTCCCCATCATGATCTTGATGCTCCAGCTCATAGAATTCCTCTTCTCTCTCTTCAACCAGACTCCTGGAGCTCAGCTGGGTGCTTAGCTGTGGATCTCTGCATCTGCTTCCATCAGTTACTGGATGAAGGCTCTATGATGACAGTTAGGGTATTAATCTATCTGATTACTGGGGTAAGCCAGTTCAGACATCCTCTTCACTATTTCTAGTAGTCTAAGCTGGTGTCATCCTTGTGGATTCCTGGAACTTCCTTAGCACCATGTTTCTCACTATCCTCATGATGTCTCCTTCTATCAAGATATATCTTTCATTGCTCTCCCACTCCATCCTTGTTCCAGCTCAACCATCTCTTATTCCCTTATGCTCTCATCCACCAACCCCTACCCTCTATTGCCCTCCCTCACTCCCCAGTTTACTCATGGAGATCTCATCTATTTCCCTTCCCAGCATGATCCATGAGTCCCTCGTAAGGTCCTCCTTGTTAGCTAGCCTCTCTGGAGCTGTGGGTTGTAGCCTGGTTATCATTTGCTTTACGTTTAGTATCCACTTATGAATGAGTACATACCATATTTGTCCTTCTGAGTCTGGGTTGCCTTACTCAGGATGATATTTTCTAGTTCCATCCATTTGCCTGCAAATTTCATGATGTTATTGTTTTTTACTGCTGAGTAGTACTCCATTGTGTATATATACCACATTTTCTTTACCCATTCTTTGGTTGAGGTGCATCTAAGTTGTTTACAGGTTCTGGTTATTACAAACAATACTGCTATGAACATAGTAGAGCATATGTCTTTGTAGTATGATTGAGCATTCCTTGGGTATATGCCCAAGAGTGATATAGCTGAGATAGATAGATTCCCAATTTCCTGAGAAACCTCCATACTGATTGTCAAAGTGGCTGTACAAGTTTGCATTCCCACCAACTGCAGAGGAGTGTTCCCCTTGTTCCACATCCTCTCCAACATAAACTGTTATCAGTGGTTTTGATCTTAGCCATTCTGACAGGTGTAAGATGGGTATCTCAGAGTCATTGTGATTTGCACTTCCCTTTTAACTAAAGATGTTGAGCAATTCCTTGAATGTCTTTCGTCCATTTAAGACTCTGCTGTTGAGAATTCTCTGTTTAGCTCTGGAGCTCATTTTTAAATTGGATTGTTAGGTATTTTGATGTCTAGTTTCTTGAGTTCTTTATATATTTTGGAGATCAGCCCCGTGTCAGATGTGGGGTTGGTGAAGATCTTTTCCCATTCTGTAGGCTGTCATTTTGTCTTATTGACCATATCCTTTGCCCTACAAAAGCTTCTCAGTTTCAAGAGGTCCCATTTATTAATTGTTGCTCTTAGTGTCTGTGCTACTGGTGTTATATTTAGGAAGTGATCTCCGGTGCCAACTCATTCAAGACTACGTCCTACTTTCTCTTCTCTCAGGTTCAGTGTAACTGGATTTATGTTGAGGTCTTTGATCCACTTGGACTTGAGTTTTGTGCATGGTGACAGATATGGATCTATTTGCAATCATCTAAATGTTGACATTCAGTTATGTCAGCACCATTTGTTGAAGATGCTTTCTTTTTTCCATTGTACAGTTTTGACTTCTTTGTCAAAAATCAGGAGTTCATAGGTATGTGAGTTAATGTCAGGGTCTTCAATTCGATTCCATTGGTTCACATGTGGGTTTTTATACAAATATCAAGCTATTTTTATTACTATAGCTCTATAGTAGAGTTTGAGGTCAGGGATGGTGACGTCTCTGGAAGTTGCTTTATTGTTAGAATTGTTTTAAGTATCCTGGGTTTTTTGTTTTTCCACATGAAGTTGAGTATTCTTCTTTTTAGGTCTGTGAAGAATTTTTTTGGGATTATGATAGGGATTGCATTGAATCTGTAGATTGCTTTTGGTAAGGTTGACAACATTTTTACTATGTTAATCCTACCTATCCATGAGCATGGGAGATCTTTCCATTTTCTGATATCTTCTTCAATTTTTTTCTTCAGAGGCTTGAAGTACTTGTCATACAGGTCTTTCACTTGCTTAGTTAGAGTTACTCCAAGGTATTTTATATTATTTGTGGCTATTGTAAAGGATGATGTTTCTCTGACTTCTTTCACAGCATATTATCTTTTGTATATAGGAGAGCTACTGATTTTTTTGAATTAATCTTATATCCTGACATATCACTTAAGGTGTTTATCAGCTGCAGGAGTTCTTTGGTAGAATTTTTGGTGTCACTTATGTAGACTATCATATCATCTGCAAATAGCAAAAGTATGACTTTTTCCTTTCCAATTTGTATTCCTTTGATCTCCTTTTGTTGTCTTATTGCTCTAGCTAGAACTTTGAGTACTATATTGAATAGATACAAGGAGAGTGGACAGGCTTGTCTTGTTCCTGATTTCAATGGAATTGCTTTGAGTTTCTCTTTATTTAATTTGATGTTGGCTGTGAGCTTGCTGTAAATTGCCTTTATTATGTTTAGGTATGTTCCTTGTATTCCTGATCTCTCCAAGACTTTTATCATGAAGGGGTGTTGGATTTTGTCAAAGGCTTTTTCAGCATCTAATGAGATGATCATGTTTTTTTTTTTTCTTTCAGTTTGTTTATATGGTATATTACATTGACAGACTTTCATATGTGGAACCACCCTTGCATCTCTGGGATGAAGCCTACTTGATCATGGTAGATAATTTTTTTGATGTGTTCTTAGATTCCCTTTGTCAGTATTTGAGTATTTTTGCATCAATGTTCATGAGGGAGATTGGTCTGTTATTCTCTTTCTTTGTTACATCTTTGTGTGGTTTGAGTGTCAGGGTAACTGTAGCCTCATAAAAGGAGTTTGGCAATGTTTCTTATATTTCTATTGTGTGGAACAATTTGAAGAGTATTGGTATTAGCTTTTCTTTGTAAATCTGGTAGAATTCTGTGCTGAAACCATCTGGTCCTGGTTTTTTTTTTTTTTTTTTTTTTTTTTGGTTGGGAGACTTTTAATGACTGTTTCTATTTCCTTAGGGGTTATAGGTTTATTTAAATTGTTTATCTGGTCTTGATTTAATTTTGGTATGTGGTACTATCCATAAAATTGTCCATTTCTTTCAGATTTTCATATTTTGCGGAGTACAGGTTTTTGAAGTATGACCTGATGATTCTCTGGATTTCCTCATTGTCTGTTGTTATGTCTCTCTTTACATTTTGTTAATTTAGATGTTCTTTCTTTGCCTTTTGGCTATTTTCGATAAGGGTTTGTCTATTTTTTTGATTTTTCTCAAAGAACCAACTCTTCGTTTCATTGATTTTTTTTGTATTGTTCTCTTTGTTTCTACTTTATTGATTTCAGCCATCAATTTGATTATTTCCTGGCATCTATTTCTCCTGGGTGAGTTTGCTTCTTTTTTTTTCCCTAGAGCTTTAAGGTATGCTGCTAACTCAATAGTGGGTAATTTCTCCAACTTCTTTATGTGTGCATTTAGTGCTATGAATTTTCCTCCTAGCAGTGCTTTCATAGTGTCCCATAAGTTTGAGTACATTGTACATTCAGTTTCATTGAATTCAAGGAAGTCTTTAATTTCTTTCTTTATTTCTTCCTTTATCCATTGGTGATTCATTTGGGCAGTGTTCAGTTTCTGTGGGATTGTAGGTTTTCTGTAATTTTTGCTGTTGTTGAAATCCAGCTTTAAGCATGGTGGTCTGATAAAACACAGGAGGTTATTCCAATTTTTTATATCTGATGAGATTCGCTTTGTGACTGAGCATATAGTTGATTTTAAAGAAGGTTCCATGGGGTGCTGAGAAGATATATTCTTTTATGTTAGGGTGTTCTGTAGATATCTACTAAGTCCATTTCAGTCTATCATATGTTAGATCCTTTATTTCTCTGTTAAGTTTCTGTCTGGCAGACCTGTCCATTGGTGAGAGTGTGGTGTTGAAGTCTCCTCCTAGTAGTGTGTGGGTTTTGATGTGTGATATAAGCTTTAGTAGTGTTTCTTCTACATATGTGGGCACCCGTGTATTTGGGGCATAAATGTTCAGAATTGAGACTTCATCTTAGTGAATTTTTCCTGTGATGTATATGCAATGTCCTTCCTGATCTCTTTTGATTGATTTTAGTTTGGTCTATTTGTTAGATATTAGGATAGCTACACCAGCTTGCTTCTTAAGTCCATTTGATTAGAAAGTCTTTTCCCAGTCTATTACTCTGAGGTAGTGTGTGTCTTTGAAGTTAAGGTGTGTTTCTTGTATGCAATAATAGGATGGATCCTGTTTTTGTATTCATTCTGTTAGCCTGTGTCTTTTTATAGGTGAATTGAGTTCATTATTTCTTTTTTTTTTTTTTTCTGGTTTTTCGAGACAGGGTTTCTCTGTGTAGCTTTGCGCCTTTCCTGGAATTCACTTGGTAGCTCAGGCTGGCCTCGAACTCACAGAGATCCGCCTGGCTCTGCCTCCCGAGTGCTGGGATTAAAGGCATGCGCCACCACCGCCCGGCTGAGTTCATTATTTCTAAGGGATATTAATGAACAGTGATTGTTAATTCCTGTTATCTTTTGGTAGTAGTAGTAGTGTGTGTGTGTGTGTGTGTGTGTGTGTGTGTGTGTATTACTCTTCTTGAGATTTGCTGCTGTGGGGTTGTTTATTGTCCATGTTTTCATGGTGCATCTAACTTCCTTAGGTTGGAGTTTTCCTTCCACTGCTTTCTGTATAGCTAGATTTGTGGATAGGTATTGTTTAAATCTGGCTTTGTCTTGGAATATCTTGTGCATTCTGTCTATGGTGACTGAAAGTTTTTCTGGTTATGGTAGTCTGAGCTGTCATCCATGGTCTATTATGTATCTGCATTAAGTCTGTTTAGTACCTTCTGACTTTCAGAGACTCCATTGAGAAGTAGGGTGTTATTCTGATGGGTTTGCCTTTGTAAAGCACTTGGCCTTTTTCCTTTGCTACTCTTAATATTCTTTCTTTATTCTGTATGTATTGTGGTTTGATTATTATGTGGTGATAGGTTTTTTTTGGGGGGTCTAGTCTATTTGGTGTTCTTTAAGCTTCTTGTATCTTCATAGGTATTTCCTTCTTTAAGTTGGGAAAGTTTTCTTTTATGATTTTGTTGAATATATTTTCTGGGCCTTTGAATTGGTATTCTTTTTCTTCTTCTGTCCCTATTATTCTTAGATTTGGTCTTTTCATGGTGTCCCAGATTTCCTGGACATGTGTTATAACTTTTTTGGCTTTAGTGGGTTTTTTCCCCCCTGAGGAATTGCATCCTCCACACCAGATAGTTTCTCTTCCATTTCTTGCATTCTGTCCATTATGCTTGCATCTGATCATTTACTCAGATTTTCTATTTGCAGCATTTCCTCAGTTTATGTCTTCTTCATTGCTTATATTTCAAATTTCAGGTTCTGAACTGTTTCCTTCACCTGTTTAATTGCTTTTTCTTGGTTTTGTTGGTTTTCTTTAAGGGATTTATTGATTTGTTCCTTTTTTTTTGCCTTTTCCTCAATTTCTTTAAGGGAATTTTTCATTTCCTCTTTAAAGTTCTCTATCATCTTCATAATGTTATTTTTAAGGTCACTTTCTTCTGCTTCTTCTATGTGGTGATGTTCAGGTCTTGCTGTTGGAGAACCACTAGGTTCTGGTGGTGCTATATTGCTCTTTATGTTGTTGTATGTATTTTTGCACTGGAGTCTTCTACCCATGTCTTCCTCCAATAGGTGCAAGAGGTGTCTGTGTCTGAGGGAGCTTCTTTTAGTCCAACCTATGCTTGCTGTGTCTGTGTGTCAGGGGGCCATTCTTGGTCCAATCATAGCTTTTGTCTAATTAGAGCTGGCAGATTCTGTGTCTCAGGGAGAGACTCTTGATCCAATCAGAGTTGGCAGATTCTGTGTTTCAGGAAGCCACTGAAGTTGCAGGGGGATGGGTGGGCTTGGAGTAGGGAGTGTGTCTTACAGATTGCAGGTTTGGATGAGGGTTGTTTGTGGGGAATCCTCCCTGCAGAAGTCTTCCCTGCTGGTCTTCAACTGTGACAGTGATGGGTGGGTGTTGTAAGGGGCATAGGTTGTGCCTCAGAGCGTAGGTCCTAAAGGCAGGATTCTCTGGGTGGGAGAAGATCTACAAATTGTTTCTATCAGGTATTTTGTCACAGGAATGGAAAAGTGACAAACACCTGGTGATTAATTCCTCATTATTTTCTCTCAGTACTGCAAAATACTGAAGCCATGACAGTTAGGATATTCAGCCATTCGATCAGCAGAGTATGTCAGCTTGGGCACCCTCTCAAACATTGCCAGTCATCTATGGAGGAGTCACACTTTGCACAGCCTTGGTGCAGGGAGGAGGGGCTTGGACCTGCCTCAACTGAATGTATCAGGCTCTAATGACTCCCCATGGGAGACCTTGCCTTGGAGGAGGTGGGAATGAGGAGTGGGTTGGGGAGAAGGCTGGGGGGTGGGAGGAAGGAGGACAGGGGAATCTGAGGTTGATAAGTAAAATGAATAGAAAATTTCTTAATAAAAAAATACTGAAGCCATTATAAGTAGTTGTGATGGTTTATGCATGATAAAAAGGGTTACGGAAAAAACACCCTCACTCTGACATGACCCTGAGCCCAGGGCCAAAGGAAAGAACACCCTGATCCTGACTTGACCCCAGCACTAGGGCTTGGAATCCCTCCAATCCCTGAGCTTGCCCTAATCAAGCTACAGAAGCCCACCAATCCCAAGCCACCCTGAAAACGCTCTGCCCTTCCCCTTAAGAAACTCTATATAAGCTCTGTACTCTGTTCAGTTTGCTGCTGCTCCTCACCCTAGAGGCAGTAACCCTCCTGGATTTTTCCTTCCTGATAAACTTCTTGAGTGAGGTTTGTTGTGCAGTGTGACATTTTCGCCAGAGTGGGGCCCAGGTGTAACAACTTCAGGAGGAAGGGAGTAGAGCAGAACTGTGACACTTACTGGGGATGCATTCCCCTAGCTGAGCAGAGACATAGCACTTTTGGTAGTTAAGCATTCCCCTAGCTAAGCAGAGCTATAACAATTTGGGGGAGCAGAGCTGTAACAACTCACCGGGGAAACCCTCTCCTGCCAGAGTAGAGTTGTTACATTGGCATTCTTGAAACCCTTCCCTGGAGCAGAACAGTAAGCTGTAGCATTCCTTGGCTCCTGGCTGCCAGGATACCTTTCCATTCAAGCTGTAATGTTTACAATTTGAATAAGAATGGCCCTCATAAGCTCCTATGTTTAATACTTGGTCCTCAGTTGACAGAACAGTTTAAAAAGTATTAGGAAATACAGTTTTGATGGAGGAGGCATGTCATTGAGGTAGGCTTTTGGATTTTGAAAGCTTCCTACCATCTACAATGTGGTCTATTTTCTTGTTTGTGGTTCATGATGTAAGCTTTAAACTACTGTTCCAGCCACCTGCTACATTGCTACTTACACTCTTCTATATATCACCTGCACATGGGGTTTTATCACAGAAATTAGAAAGTCATTAATACAGTGTTCCTTTCCTGTTACTGCAAAGTCTTCCTCAACTATTATCATCAGATGGGTTGATGTAGAATTTTGAATTTATGACTGGGCAGGCCACACTTCAATTGACACCATGTATCTCAGAAGTAGATGATACAAATTTTATTCATGCATTTTAGTTTAGTTTAATTTAGTGTAGTTTTTATTTTATTTTGGTTTTTTGAGACAGGGTTTCTCTGTGTAATTTTGGTGCCTGTCCTGGATCTCACTCTGTAGACCAAACTGATCTCCAAGTCACAGAGATCCACCTGGCTCTGGGATTAAAGGCGTGTACCACCAGAGCCCGGTTATTCATGCATTTTAAAGCAAAAGTATCTAAAAGTTAAAAAATCCTTTCTATTCCAATTTATTTCTAAGAGAAAAATAGACTTTAGTTGTCTTATCTGGATTTACCTATACTCCCATATTAATGTCATTATAACTTATTACACGTTTTTATAACGGGATCCATCAATTCTCTGTACAGTATATATAGATCCCAGTTTATTAGATATTGAAGCTTACATCCTGCCAATTTTATTATAGAAAATATTTCATTGTTAATTATAAAATCTTTGTAAATTTTGTATACTATTGAGCCTATTACAATTCTTTCAGTGCAATTTTAATCATATTTTTATTTTAATTTATATATCATCTTCTTGTTTATCAATTCACCTCAAATAGTCTTAATAAGTTCTTCAAAAACTCTGGAAACTTTTACTATTTAAGTTGACATTATTAAAAAAATAAAGAAAAAAAGAATCTATAATTTTATTTTTCTGATTCCCTATACTATGAGAACTTTCTGATTTCTCATTTGATATTTTGTGTATATCTCATTTCTGAATCATGTTTCTACCAGTGTGAAAATTCTTTTGTCTTCTCTTTTGTGAAGAATCTCTGGTTATCCCTACCACTCTCCATTCACACAGTCAAAACACTGTATCTGTCTATTTCATGATTTTTATTATTGTAGTTTACTATGTCTAGTACCTGTTCTTGCATCCATTGCATTATTACATTTCATGCAACAATTGCAACAGTTTAGGGCTCAAATTATGCCCTATTGGCAAGGATTTTCCTATCTGAACCAGGTAGAATAGTATCTGTGGATTGTTTCATAGTTTGGATAGTTAGACAGCTGGCAGCTGGATATTTACAATGGATTTAATCATGTTTCTTTATGTTACAGTTGTTGTTTGGTTAATAAATTGTCAATCCAAGTTCCCCAGTTTTGTGCTGTGTAGTTTTTCCTATTTTGGTGAATTGATCATTTGTTTACCAGGTATTCTTGGAGTCATAAATGTGGCTTAAGAACAAAATTTAGTGCAAAGGAGTTCTTCATGGTCATATTCTCTCATATTAAGCTCAGACAGACAAAATAATTTCTAATGGTCAGCACAAAACCAAATTGCTCTGAGAATAGAAAGGAAAATCACAGAGCCCTATCTGTAGCCTGTAATTCTGTCTTCCATGGACAGTATAGCTTCCTATTTTATCACAGCTCTAGGCTCAAAATTTATGAGTCATTTGTAATCTCATATACCATCTATATATCTTTTGGCAATCCATTATTTATTTATTTAAAATAGTTCTGACTACTTAATAATAACCCATATAGAAGACACCACTATCAATATTTCCAAATAATGGTTGAATCTGTTGGTAAAGAATTTAAAACGTTAGATTTGGAAATCATACTTTTGTGTCTGTGTTTTCAAAGAGGGATCTGAAGTCTGTACATTTTCCTGCCATGGTTCTGCCCAACAGAACCATGCTTACTTAGTGCCTGTATCTTCCTTGGTGAATCCCCTTATCTATTACATTAGCTGACCTCACATGGTTGTTTCAAAATACATAAAAAAAAAACAGGGTAAGAAAGAATTGTTTTGGACACAGTTTCCTAGGCTTCTGCTCAGGATCAGATGGCTCTATTGATGAAGGTCTGTGTTGAGAATGGACTTCACAAAAGCAGGAGAGTGATGCAGAGTAAGGTTGCTCATGTCATAGAAGTTAGGAAGCAGAAAGAAGGAAAAATAGGGCAAGAGATAATATAACTCAAAAGAACATGTCTATGGTGACCTTCCACTAGGTCCCACTTCTGAAATTTAAAATACTTCATATAATATCATCAAATTATGAATCTATCACTAGGTCAATCCACTGATTTGGTAAAAGCTCTCATGATCCATTCAGCCCTCAATAATTCTATTAGCTAAAGATCAAGCCTTTCACATATGAGCATTTGAGGGCGGGATACTTTATATCAAAACTGCAGGTCTATGCTATATTTTGTTCTTCCATGAACAACTTTCTAAGTTTTTCATTAAGTTTTTATAATCTCATAGTTTGTGATATGACTGTCTTCCACTAACACAATATTAATTTTCCTCCAAACTGTCAGGAGCCATGTGACTTCTTCATGGGACAAGGCTTGAGAATAGTAGGTGTGGCTCTCTTTGTGGCAAGACCCCTGGAAACTCTGATCCACTTAGCAAGGACCTGTGTGCAGTTCACTGCTTGATTTTGAGCATAACCACAGGAGCGTGTGTGCTCTGTGCACATCTTGCTTTGAGTGTGCTAGCCATACTGTTGGCCCAAATGAGTGCTGAATTTTGTGAATCATGAGTCATGAATTTAAATGGTAGCTATTTGAATTAATGTTTGGGAAAGAATGATTTTAACCTTACGAGCTTTAAGGAAATGTTATTAAATAGATAGTATATCAAGAGTTAATGGGGACATTCAAGGAACAAAACATGAATCACAGAAACCTACCGTTCCCTCATTTCTAGAAACTTTGCAATATCCCAAGAAGCTAAGGGAGAGAGACGTAAGGACAAGTTACATGCAGTGCCAACTATTAAGAGTAAGTTTCCAGGTTATGTTGCTTATAGGATAAATGGCAAAACCTGGTATGCCTCTAGAGGGTACAGAACAATATAAAACATAGAATGGATTGACCCAGCCCTGGCTGGTGAGTTGATTGTGAGAACCTCACAGACTCTACAGATGTAAATAGGAACTACAAGAGGCAAAACTGTCTCTCACTTTGCATGAGGCTGTAACTGCATGTGCTGCAAACTGGGCACATTGTTCTACCTGTAGGTGTGCCTAGTTAGAAAACCTTGTAGCTTGCAAAACTGCGTATGCTTCTAATGATAGAGATAGAAGTTGGAAAAGTAATGGCTACCTGTGGAGAGTTGGGAGATGGAAGGGGAAACAGACAACGAACAAATGGATAATTATTGTAACCATTTTCAGAAACTTAAGAAGTAAAAACTATTGTAAAACTGTTCATGAAAACCACTGAAACTGTATAAGTAAAGACGGCTCAAGCTTTCCAGGGCCACTTGCTTCAACAACAGGTAATCACAGTCTCTTTTTGGTGCCGACTCCGCACATCCATCCTAGGTCCTTGAACTCATCTGGAGCAAGGCCTCCAGCACAAAACAGCATTTCATTTCTCAACAGCTTTACATTTTGGTGCTTATTCATAATTATAACCTTTCCTCTCACATAACAAATATACACATTATTTTCCATATTTCGAGGCTTAATATGTTTTTCCATATTTTAAGGGTAGATACATATTTTTCTTTTAAGCACCATTTTCATATTTTGTATCCATATATTCACACATCTCTAGAAATTTAGTTTAATCCATAATAATCAAAGTACATTTTGACAACCATTCATAACCCTGATATTTACTCATTTCAAGAGTGCACAATTTTCTTCTTTTTTTAAAAATATTTTTATTTTTATTTTATAATTAACTTAATTTCACATATCAGCCATGGATTCCCCCATCCTCCCTCTTCCCACCCCCCAGCCCTCCCACCCATTCCTCCATCCATTCCCACCTCCTCCAATGCAAGGTCAACATGGTATGTACTCACTCATAAGTGGATACTAGATGTAAAGCAAAGGATAAACAGACTGCAACTCACAAATCCAGGGAGGCTACCTAGTAAAGAGGACCCTAAGAAAGACACAGGGATTGCCCAGTGACAGAGATATGGATGAGATCTACATGAGCAAACTGAGGATATGGTGGAGTAATGGAGGGCAAAGGTCAGGGAAAAGAGAGCTTAGGGGAGCAGGAGGTCCCAGACAGATGATGAACAATTTTCTAATAATATGGAAATGTACAGCATAATTATAACTGTACATTTGTTACTGAACTTTTCAAAATGAACTTTAGAGTAATTGCTCTTTAGGGACTCATGTTCAGAAAATGATAAGAAAAAGGACTATGTGTGTACTGTCTCTATGTATATACTTATTTATAGTTGCTCATCTTATGGCATTAAGGAAGTAGAGAAAGTGCAGATTAGGACTTGTGATAAGATATAATATAACTGAAAGACAGTGTCTACAGTCTCCTAATTCCTGCAATTAAACCCTACTTCCCTCATATATGTTTAATATACATTGATATATAATTATATATTTTATGTAAGTGCAATATTATATTAGTGTAAGCTTAAAATACAAGGCCAATGAACAAAATACCCTACTATCAAGTGGCATGTAGAGTTGATCAAGTATATCTTCTATATGGAGTTAATAAAATTATTTTAGAAAATTGCTATTTCTACATTTTCTAATGATGAAGACAAATATGATGTTAACTGAAATAGTAATAGGGAAATACCATGAGAAAAACTTCTAAGTTTTCAGGCATATTATATGCCAAGTAGTAAATAATGAAATAGATAACAAGGAGGTTTTAGAAAGTAACATCATAGGACATGAAGAAAGTAGCCTTTTGTGTAAAGACAGTTCAAATTAAAAGTAGAGTTTAAACTTCTTTTTATTTTGTAATTGCTTCCAGTTCCCTAACTGACTCTATTCTTTTCCAAGTAGGCAATGGAGATGTAAAGTTGACATATTAAGTTTAAAAGGACATCTAAAATTTAACAGTAAAACCTCATTTATACTTCATGATAAATGTGTTGCCCTAATTTCCAGGTCTATTTCGTAGAGAAACAGAAACTGCCCAATACAATCAAGGAACTTGCACTTTTATTGTGTATTACCTGTCTTAGAGAACTCTGATTAACCTTTAATTTCCTAGCTTTACAATCCCATGATTTTTTTTTCTTAGTCCAAGTTTTATAGATAAACTGTCACAAGATGTATTCTTCTAGCAGTATACACAGCTAACCAAGAGTACCAGGGCACAGAACCATGTTTGAAACAGTACTGAATGGAATATGACATTATAACATAGCCTTCCTCATTAAGAGTCACACACTGCCTGGATGCCTCCCAAACAGATCAGGCCAATCAACTGTCTCACCCACTCAGAGGGCCTGATCCAGTTGGTGACCCCTCAGCCATTGGTTCATATTTCATGTGTTTCCGTTCGTTCGGCTATTTGTCTCTGTGCTTAATCCGACCTTGGTCACAACAATCATTGCATGAGTTGGCTGTTTGAAACCTGGGGCCTATGCAGGGTCCCTTGGCTCGGCCTGGGAGGAGGGGACTGGACCTGCCTGGACTGAGTCCACCAGGTTGATCTCAGTCTGTGGTGATGGCTTTGCCCTGGAGGAGATTGGAATCGGGGGCGGGCTGGGGGGGAGGGTGAGGGGGGCAGGAGGGGGGAGAACAAGGGAATCTGTGGCTGATATGTGGAACTGAATTGTATTGCAAAATAAAAATTAAAAAAACAAAAACAAAACAAAAAAAAGAGTCACACACATTCTATAACTCTATAGTGGAGTTAGACACTGCTTCCTTGTACAGCAGGGGAGATGAAATTCTGGAAGGAAGTTGCAGTTTGAGACTAGAACTATCAAAATTTGTGTTCCTCTTCTTACTCAGCAATGGTGGGTGTTTTGTGTTTCTTTGTTTGGTTTGGTTTTTGTTTTATTTTTAGAGACAGGGTTTCTCTGTGTATTCCTGGCTGCCCTGGAATTCATTCTGTAGACCAGACTAGCCTTGAACTTGTGAAGATCCATCTGCCTCTGCCTCCAGGGTGCTGGGACTAAAGGCATGTGCTACCACTGCTCAGCTAGCAATATGAGTTAAAAAGAATTAAACTTATTAATACTAAATATTTGTAAATTCTATTTATTTTTATTTTATGTGCGTGGGTGTTTACCTGAGCTTATGTATGTGCAGCACATGCTTGCCTAGTGCCCAATGAGATCAGAAGATGTTATTCAATCTCCTGGAACTGAATGACGTTCCATTGTCAATGAGCTGCTCTGTAAGGGTACTGGTAACTGAATGCAGGTCCTCTACAATAGTGTTCTTAACCACTGAGCACTCTCTCCAGCCCCCAATACTAATCCATTTTGTGTACAAAATTTGAAAATGATTATACCTGGTAAACAGGGGAAATATAAAACTTACACATAATAAAATATGAAGACAACTGTTGTATATATATATGACTGATGGAAAAATGTGTTAAGTACCTTCAGGATATAGCAATTTATCTAGCTTTCACCACCACACTCTTAGATGACAGTCTCCAGCTATTGACTTGTCTGAAATTGCTCCTAAACTAAAAGAACTACCTCAGACTTATCTAAGATTTCTATCCTCTTCTAGTTCAGCCAGCATCTATTGATTTAGAAGAGTGACAATTTTGAACGTAATGCCTAAATTATTGACATTGATCACTGAATAATTTTGGAAGTACCGAGTTTACCACATGAATCTCTTTCTCAGGAAGGAGATGTGGAACTCATTGTTCGTAATAGCAATCAATTACCTCTAGTGAGATATTACAGGGAAGTATTACCTATAATGCCGGTACCCTGTGTATACAGCAAATTTAAATTTTTCTTTCTCCCTAGTTCTCTCCATTCTTTTTAGTTCAATTTTAAAAGTTTCTAGTCAACTTTTACTTGATTCTCATTCAGACTTTTATCACATTTTGCCTTTTGTCATTTAAAATATCTTAGATGTCCTTTTTTTCACTGATAAATCAGTTATCATCATTTAAAGAAAGAAAAGATAATTTAGTTAAAGTAGTAATCAGATTGGATTAGAAGCTCAGATCTGTCCCTATCTAGTAAAAAATTCCGTTTGCCCCTCAATTTTCTTAGGGAATACTAATGTACACCATTCCACTCTTCAGAACAGATTAAAAACAACATTGATTACGGTTTTTGTAGTCACTGTATGCCATTTAAGGGCTGAATCTCTAGCCAGTCTGCATGAAGTTGAAATATTTGCTTTTTCTTTAGCAGCACCTGCCTGGCCACTGTGTTCTATTCCTGTTAGAACCTGTTCATTATATATTCACTAACAGAAGAAATAAGCCCATTTTTTGTAACATTTAAGAAAATATGGCCTTCAATTGCCCAACCAAGTTTGGTCTACAGCAAATCATTTTCCTGTTCTATTTTTCTCTAATGACTGATTACCCTGAACTCATTTAATGTTTTCCTTGTTATCTATGATAAACATTTTATTTTCCATGCCTTATCTTCTTTGTCTATCCACATTTTATCAGTGTCTTAGTGTTCAATCAGTATTGATTCTGTGATTTTATTTGATTAAATTATTTCTCCTAATCTTTCTCTTCTCTTATATTACAAAACATCTATTCATTTGCTCTTGAACTGATACTGACCTCAAGTTATCTGGCGTACTACTTAGAACATGCTGAAAATAATAGAAAAATTCCATTTCCAAGCAGTTTTGCTGATTCATTAAGATTTATATATTATGTTTTAATTTCCTATTTTGAAATTAATAGTTATATATGCAAACAGCAGAGCCTTTAAAAAAATTTTTACATTAAACAAATAAAGGTGTTTATGTACAACTAATAGTAATATTCTGTTTTAACTACTTCCTACTCAACTCCATCTATACATTGTTACTTGAAGAATGTTTGGGTAAAAGGTAATGTGTGCTTTCATTCAACTCATGCTTTAGGATAACATATGACATCAGCAAAGAGAAAAATTAGAAAACATTTTCTCCTAACATCTGTACTTATATTTCTATGAAAACAAACATTTAAAGCAAAGTGTCATGACACATATCTCTAACCAAAGTACTCTACGGCTAAGGCAAAAAGATTATCAGACTGAAATTAGTCAGTAACACATAGTAAGTTGAAGGCTAATGTGTGCTTTATAGAAAGACTCATATTTAACTAATTATAATTAGTAGTTTTGGGAATAATAGATTGACTATTTAAATAGAACACAACACTACAATGATTTTTTAAAACTTTCGTTTTCAGTTTTTTTGGGAATTTGTATAATATATTTTGATTATACTCATTCCCTTCTCCTGCTCCTAGATTTGTCCCTTCTTCCTATCCTTCCAATATTTATGTATACTTTTTTAAAAAAAACTCATCATTATGAATTTGTGTTGCCCATATGCTCTTGTCCATGTGCTTCTTGGCTTACATCATGAATTCAAATCAGCACTTCCACCATGGCTTCCTTGCTGTGATGAACTGCATTCCTGTGGACCTGTTATTCTACCGAATCATCCTCCTTTTCAGTGGCTTTATAATATATATATTTACTCACAGAGGCAAGAATAATAACTAATAACAGACAGATTATGTTTTAAAATATACTAAAAGAGATTCAGTAATTCTGAGTTATCATTTTGAGGATCAACTATGAATGAAAATGAAAGTTGAAAAGGGAAAGTTATTCTTATAGACAACATTATAATTGGATTAAAATGTTCATTTGAAGACTCAGTTTTCTTCCTGTAGGTTTAAAATGTCTGGTGTAAACTATTGTAAATTTATCTAATTGGGAGAAATAAAATGAGAAAAATAATTTCATAAGGAAGAAAGTTGTTGTGATATGAACAGAATTAAATTAAGCAAAATTAAAACAAGCTAAGCATATAGACTGGATGATAGAGGTGCAGTAAGAATACAAGGGGGTTCTTTTTCTAAATCAATACATTTATTCTTTTCTTTACATTGTGTGTATTTACTCATCTTTGTAATCTGGGCATTATTTTAATAACTTGATGTGCATTAGTTAGCAAACATAGGCAGGCATTCATGCTTTGAATTTTGCTTTCTGAGGATGGTGTCCATTGGGTAGGGCCAAGTAGGTCTCTACTTTGATGGTGGCATTAGCAGTGACTAGAGATAATAATCAGATGCATAAGCAATATTGCCCACAACAAATTATATGTTTTAGAAAATTTTTACCCCAGCAAGATTATCTGCAGACAATCACCAATCCTGTATAAATTATCACAGCGTCTGAATATAATAATAATAATTCCCCATTCCTGTTTTCATCTGTGTTTATATACCAGAGTTCAAGAAGGATGTAAGGCACCTTAAGGAATTATGCAGAGAAAAATAGGACAAATCCTTGTACTCTTTGTCTCAAATGCACTGGAGATTGAGTTTTTCTAACAAAAGCAATCCCCTTATCATGATCATATAACTATTCACGAAACAGAAGGGACCTCTACAAAACTGTCTGTCTTGGATCACTAAATAATTATTTGGAAGATTACATGCCTCTATAATTCTTATTCCACTAGAATTTGAGAATTGATGAGCTGAGGATCTGTTAAGGACTTAAGAGCTTTTCAAGGAAATGATTTATATAAAGACAGGGTTTTACATTACAATGCTCTCCTTTCCCACTGCCACGCAAGGGTGGGGCTCACTCCACCAGCAGCTTACATGGCATTTACTCCATAAGCTGCTGACTATAGTCTTTATGTCTGGAGCTCAATTTCTCACAGATGGTGCTAGCTGTAGCCACCCCTTCTTAGTGCGGTTTGCCAGTCACTGCAGGATCTCCGCATGGTCACAATTGCTTTTAAGTTCTATAGTGCAATTTGAAATCCATCATAGTTGACGGCTGTTGCACTTACTTGATAAATAACGTCTCTGACAAAGTTTTTGTGATTTCCATTTCACTGACTCCATTTGAAACGTAAAACAGAGTTAATATGTGTTTACATGAGAAAAATAAATCTGCAAATGAATTGGAAAATTACAATAATTTTCTAATTAACTAAAACAAAATTAAAAACAAAATTACCCTCAATTACAAGCAAATTTTAGAGAAAAACAAAAACCCTGAATGCCTTCATTCATTTACCTATGAATGTGTAATTTGCACATTTTTTTCTTGTTCTGTTTTCTATAATGCCTTAAGTCACATACATACATGTGTATTGCACATAAATATGCATATACAGTTAAATTATCACTCATATATGCTTATTTTCTCCATAATGTTACAATCTGAAATTATCTGGAATTTGCATTAATGTCCTTTACCAGTAATAATTAATATAATTAACAAATATATATTGGTATTTTGTGATTAGTACATTGTGACCTCTGGTATGTAAACTTCACATTACAGTGTGGAGTGAAGATTATAGCAGGAAATCAGATGTGATATTTGAAAGCAAACATAAAGATAGTATAAATAAATTCATCAAGATAATGAATAACAGTTCATATTGTGCAAGAAGCTTGATCTTTGAAATTTGGTACTCATTTTAGCCTTTTCACAGTATGCCATTTGAGGCCAAAAATCATTACCTTATGTGCATTCCAATGATCAAGATGGCCTTTTAGCTCCCCTCAGCTTGACTAAAATTTTGGTTATTGTCTATCTCCATATGGTCCTTGACCTTCTTTTCTTAGAGGATTCAATTTAGGAAATGTATAATTATGAATTCTTTCTCTGCCTCTTTGAAATGTGAATCACTTTCTTACTTATTGTCAAGTTTTTTAGCCCAGGATTGTCTTTTTTGATCCCTTTGAAACGTAATCATCAGAGAGGAAGCCATCCTGTGGCCCAATTTATATGGGCAGGCAGTAACATACCTTCACCAGGGTCAATTAACAAACATAAATGGCTTAGTGACATTGCCTAACTGTCACCCTAGTCTGCCAGTCCTATCCTCCTAGTTAACCTCACTACTGACAAGCTCTCCTGCTGTGGGATGGTCTGTATGTCAAATTGCTCTGATTGGCCAATAAATAAAACACTGATTGGCCAGTGGCCAGGCAGGAAGTATAGGCGGGCCTAACAGAGAGGAGAATTGAGGAAATAGGAAGGGAAGAGAGACACTGCCAGCTGCTGCCATGACAAGCAGCATGTGAAGATGTCGGTAAGCCACGAGCCACGTGGCAAGGTATAGATTTATAAAAATGGATTAATTTAAGATATAAGTATAGTTAGCAAGAAGCCCGCCATGGCCATACAGTTTGTAACCAATATAAGTCTCTGTGTTTACTTGGTTGGGTCTGAGCTGCTGTGGGACTGGCGGGTGAGAGAGATTTGTCCTGACTGTGGGCCAGGCAGGAAAACTCTAGCTACACTCTCCTGCCTTTTGTCTTGAAAGAGTGCTAAGTCGATTTTGTGTCTCATATTTTGTGCTATTGTTAGAGTCAAGAATGTAGACTCCCTCATCTGTTGCCATTGTTCAGTACAATATTTTGATATTAGTTTGAGAGAAATGGTGCGACTCTTCTGTCTGCATATCTATAATAATAAACTACATTTCACTTGAATGTGGTTGTTTTGTACAGTTACACATGTAGTGCATTCCTTTAAAACTGCAGTAACGATCACATTAAGAAACAATGAAGCAACTGCTCTGATCAGCTCACATTTTTATGGGAAGCTGCATTTTGTTCGCTTCTGGGATGCAAGGGGGCCATCGGGGTGTGCAATGGTTGGCCCTCTGGTGTTATATTGATTGGTTGGGTCCTTGTGCTTTGGGTCTCATCTGGCTAGAAGGAAAGGGCCTTTAAAGAAAGTTTATCTCCAGGAGGTGAAGTGCTGAGTTACTCCTACGGAACATCTTCAGAGGGCCCTTTGATGTGAGCTGAGAAACTCAGGCCTGACTTGAACATATCATTCCAGGCTCATGTGTAGGGGCACACCAAAAAAAAAAAAAAAAAAAAAAAAAAAAAAAAGTAGAAAAATGTATTTATATCTTTTTACTACTCTTCAATTTCACTTTGGGCTCCCTTTTTTTCCATCAAGGCTTGAAATTTTTTTTCTTAGCTGTCTTAGAAATTTAAATAATGAAACAGATTGCTTACTCTAATATTTTCAATTTCATTTCAAGTAAAATGAAACATTCTTAAAATAATCACTGTGTTTGTTCTTTAAAAAATATCTTGTGCATACACACATATGTAGATATAGATTTTGTGTTATCCGTGGAGCTATGCTGTGACAATAAATAATTCATATTAATGTTCATAATGAGCACTGACATGAACAGAATATTTAGAGCTAGATTCCATGACATCTATATTTGTATTTTAAACTCTGAAGTGAAATTTTTCTAAGTAGAGATTTTATAATTAGGACACTAAACATTACATGTACTTATGTATCAAATAAATTATAGGCCTATGCATGCATATATGTGTAAAACTATGCATATTTTGTTCCATTATACATTGACGATTTTTTGTTGTTGTTGTTTTTTCAAGACAAAATTTCTCTGTGTGGCTTTGCACCTTTCCTGGAACTCACTCTGTAGCCCAGGCTGGCCTCGAACTCACAGAGATCCACCTGCCTCTGCCTCCCGAGTGCTGGGATTAAAGGTGTGCACCACCACCGCCCCGGCTCCATTATACATTTACATGTATGGTAGCCAGTTTAGAAAAATGAACACACTTTATTGCACACAGTGAATACTATCATATCACCCTGACTTGGAAAAACTTCTAAAATCTAGGGCTGAAAAAGGAAGTTTATTACATAGAAAAACATACATCGATTTAATATTCAGTTCTTGTAAAGTAACTACTGAACTTTATTTTTGTCTCCTTATGTTTACTTACATTGTGACTATTTCTCTTATAGTCAGCATCAAAATACCTAAGAGCAGCCGTTGAAAGGCTTTAATCCTTTAACACAGTTTTAGAATCAATGGGACTATCTATCATAAAGATTTCCTTTATTTCATTCCCAATTTGTCATTCATTTTTCAGAATGTCTATTGAGAATAATCTAAAGAAAGGTTGTAGAACTGCCTAATCAATATGCCATTACTTTTCATGAATTTGGCTGATTACTCATTTATTCTTCAGATATTGGGTAACAATTCAACAATACAGTATCTGGTTTACAAGGTTGTTGAAGCCAAGAATCTGATGCATCTTGAGTCTGGGCAAACATTAAATTTAACAGTGGCTTTCATCCATGGGGCTCGAGATCTGATCCTAATTTTCAATTAACTTTAAGTAGCAAAAAATACTTGGCTTTACAAAAGCTTAATCTTTCTTGAGTAAATATGGCTCAAAGAATCATCATATGAAATGGCAACTCAGTTTAACAGGTTGAAATTTTCTGTGACTTCATGATCAAAGGTGACTAAAATTACAGTTTGCGACTATAAGAATATCTAATTCTAAACATATTAAGAGAACAGTAATTTGAGAATCAATAACCTAAGTAAAGAAAGGCACCACAAAACAATAGAAAATTTCTGGAATGATAAGGATATGATTAATTTGGTTTATTACTGTGAATCATGGGAATTTTTCTACATTAATGGATTCCATTCACCAAGGTAAAATATTTCACTTAAATTTTTTCTTGGAGAATTATATTAAATCAAAATTATATAAGACCAGATACATAAAGTGCTATGTATCTAAACAAACTATGAAATGAAATGTTAACACGTAATAGTAAATGTATAATTTACATTTTTAAATTTGAATTAGTATTCAGAAAGTGACCATAATACTTCAATTTCTGTAAGAGGAAGTGGTAGTGGTCAGATACCTTCACAGTTTATAGAGTAAGTATAGAATTTAGAAGTAGCAAGAACTGACACCATAGAGTGTTCCTTTATGAATATAGCACATGCCTTTAGACAGTTTCCAGAAAATTGTTTTACTACTAATTGTGGAGCTTTCTGGTTTCTATGGTAATGTAAACAAACCTATTAGGTCCTTCCCCAACACATGCTATGACAATGAGGAATTACTATTCTCCCTGAAGAATGCAAAAGCCCAGAGAGACGCAGTGGCCTCCCTCTTTGCCCATTCACCCATACTGACACTTGATTTTGTGACAAGACTTCTTTTGGCTTGCCACATTTGCTCTCAAACCTTGTTTCAGTCATTTTGCCTGTGGGATACATTTGATGTGACTCTCAACATGATCTTTTAGTATTTTCTCTCTGGTTTCTATTGAATTCACCTCCTTGGTTTATACAGCTCCACTAAAATTAAGAGACTGAATTACCTTTCCTTCTGGTCCAAATTAAATAGTAAACAAAAATGACTTCCTGGGGTCAGCCACACCTAATAACACCTGCATGAGCAATCAAAGACTATCAAATTATTTGTAGTTAGTTTTGGTTCTTCAAGGCACAGAGTTGCCATTAAATACAAGCTTGTTAAAGTTATTTCCTTTAGATTTTACTGTTTCACCCACCTGTGAACATGCTAGAGTTGTGGTCCTTTCCAGTTTTGAGAATATGTCTGTCACTGTTTCCTGTGGTTGCCCATAAATGCCATCTGTGGCTGCAGTGGGATAGGACTTGAAAACCTCACTGTTTTTGGCAAAAGATAGCTTGTTCCCTTCCAGTTGTCTCCCTCCTACCAATAACTTTGAAGCCTGGCATACTGTGGTTGCTTTCTGTTTTAAAAATGCAGACACTTCTCTTACTCCTATAACACCTCAACCATCTGAATTAATTGGACATAGGAATTAATTCTTATCTGAAGTATTCTTATACCATTTAACTCTTTAAACCTTTAGTGTAAACAACAACTAAATTAATATAGAATAAAAAATACAAATATTCATCAGTGAGTGAAATGCAGTGAGAGCTTTAAAATTCTTAAGCCTAGGATAGAAACACCACTTAAAACTAATGAACTCAGTTTTAAATGAAGTAAGAATTTTTATCTCTTCGGATAAACAGAGATGGAAAGATTATGTATAGAGTTAGTACTTTGTGCCAAGCAAGGTCTACCCTAAGCCCCAGAATCACTAACACTAAAAAAACCTTAGGATTTTGGGTTATATTTATTTATATTAAATTTCCAATTTAATATAAAGAAAGGAATTTAAACAAATAATGGCAACATGGTCTGTGTACATGGTCTCCAGATATGTAAAAGCCTCTGTGAGAATGTGGAAGAAAAAAATGATAACGTGGAAAAAAGGCTTCCAAAAGAATGTTTTGCAAACGGCAAGGAGGGCAACTGAGGCAGTTGCAATGATGTGTGCTGAAACTTGGGCCATGAAACACTATTGTGTATTTGAAAAGACCAGTTGTGAAGAGCCAGAAGGTGTGAGAGCAGAATAGAATTTATAGATAAAGGGATGAGATTGGTGCCCAAAAGTATCATCCACGGTGGACATTTAGGTGGAAAGAGATTTCATGCAGGAGATTAGATGTCTGCACGTTTGTCAGGACAGCTGTAGAAGGAACAGCATGAAGCTTTTCAAAGAGGTTTTACTACAGGTGTAATTTAGAAGTAAAAAAGTTACCTCCTAGAAAATGGCTTCAAATACCCTCAAAGCAGCCACTGGGTACTAAATCACTGTGGTTGGCCACTGAAGTCTCACCTATATTTCTGTTGGCAGCTTGGAGAGCAGATTAAGATGGGCTTTGCCTGATCTATCAAACACCACAGGAAGTTATTGAGCTTATGCAACTTGACCTATAGACATTTGCTTCCCAGTCTGAGAAGGCTCCAAATGGAATAATTCAAACAATTCAACTGATCATCAGTTTGTGAATATGGGATACATGTGTACCTTTTCACATATACTTTTATCCCCAAAATGTAGGAAAAATCCCACCTGTATAAACAACATTTGGCATACATCCACTTGCTGGAGATTCATTAACACTCCCCACAGTGAAAGAGAATTAGCTTGTCTATAGACATTTTTTCCCTTTCTTATTCATAGTCTCTCTTAAATCCTATAACATAGTGAAATTATAAAGCTAGGATTCAATATTTATTTTGTACTAAATACGAATAAAGTAGAATTACTAAGTGATGTATGGAAGTCCATTATTATCTGTAACTTTACTTTCTGTTAACCATGGCCCAAATATGTGAACTTGGAATTCCCAGTAATAATGAGTCCATATATTTTACATGGCATGTCATTCTAGCTAATTTTACACCAACCCTCTTTGCTTTCCTGTGGAAAGATGTTATCCATTTCTGTGTTACAGCAACAGTACATGTGTCATGCCATTGTTGTTTACCTAGTCATCAGGTTCAGTGCCAACAACTGTGTACAAATAGCCTTATTTTATGTAATGAATAATGATAATTTTAATATGCCAAAGAGAAGCTTTAAAGTATTTCCTTTAAGTGGAAAGGTAGAGATTTTTGATTCTGTAAAGAAGAAAGGAATATTGCATTGTATGTTTTCTAAGATCTATGGAAAGTATAAAACATAGAGATATGCTCCATGAAACATCCTGGGAAATGTGTTGTAAGATAGTATTTGTCATTCTGTGATATTATACAGTATACTCCACCAACCTCGAGAATATAGGTCAATCATTGAATGTGGCCTCTTAATACAATCAAGAGACACAGTAAACACAAGAAGTACAAGGGTGCTGCCAATGTAAGATGTTTTAAAATAAAGGTTTCATTTTATAAGTAAATTAAATACACTCTAAAATACTGATGAATACAATATAGTAAATGTTAAAAAGTAACGCAGTGAGACAAAATTTACTATCACACACACACACACACACACACACACACACACACACACACACACACACACACCATACACCTGAAATGAGATTAACAGATGCTTCTGCAGAAGGGAACGTGGGACAGGAATGGACAGTCATCTAGCTCATTCTAACACAACATAGCAGTTTATACAGACGCCATGGTGCCACAAGTATGATAATAATTATAATAAAAACTCAGTAAAAGCCTTTTCCTTCTTATGCCAAGTTTTAACTGGATGTACAACATAAATGAACAATCAACATCCATGACCTGTGCTGCCCTGTCATCCAATACAATTCCAACAACTGTCTTGCTGAAAACTTGCTGTGAAAATCCAGTCCTCTCAGATAAGATTTGAGTGGAGTTAATTGTAGGTGCTGGAACTCAATCCTTCTGGGTGTTGGCTTGAATAAACTTTTTGTTCTTGTATTCGGTGTGCATCAATTTGTGTTTAGGATGACAAGTCATTTATTATTGTTATCAAGTATTATGTGCTGTATATAATTATTTGTGCCATAGTTGTATATGATTGGCAGTGCAGTAGGTTTGTTTACAACATCATCAACCCAACCACATGAGTAATTCATGCCCTGAAATTTTCCAGTCGCTGCTGTTACTAGACAAAAGAATTTTGCAGTTCCATCATTAAATTATGAGATTATCGTTGACTGGAATGTTTTTTTAAACATTAAACTGCTGTTTTTTTATGAAGTTTGGTTCCATCTACAGTTACAGATATCTACTGGATAGTCTCAGCATATGTCACCTTCAGATGCTGAGAGGAGGTAAAGCGTGTATCTATATGTGGAACAACCAAATTCATACCAATGAATTCACAAGGAGGTCTCCAGCTAAGACGCCTAGCAATGGTGGAGAGGGTGCTTGAACTAGCCTTCTTCTGTACTCAGATTGGTGTCTACCCTAATTGTCATCATAGAACCTATATCCAGTGACTAATGGAAGCAGATGCAGGGACCCACAACCAAGCATTTGTCCAAGCTCCTGTTGAAGAGAGGGAGAAGGGATTATCGGAGTGAGGGGTGTCAGGATCATGACGGGCAAAAACACAGAGATAGCTGACCCAAACTAGTGGGAGTTCATGGACTCTGGACTGACAGCTGAGGAGCCTACATGGGACCGCACTAGGCCCTCTGAATGTGGGTGACAGTTGCATGGCTTTATGTGTTTGTGGGTTCTCTGACAATGGGACCAGGATTTATCCTGGGTATACTGACTGGCTTTTTAGAGCCCATTCCCTATGGTACATGCCTTACTCAGCCATGATGCAGGAGGGAGGGGCTTGGCTGGCCCCCACTTGGTATGCCAACCTATGTTGACTACTCAAGGGAGGCTTTAGCCCCTATAAGGAGGGGACAGGGTGGGATGGGAGGAGGAGGGAGGAAGAATAAGAGATGCTATGCAAAATGAAAAAGAAATTAAATAAAAAATTATAAAAAAAGATTCCATTTTATACCTGTTAGAATAGCTAAAATCAATATCATAGATGATAGTTCATGATGGTGAGTATGTGGAGCAAGGGAAACACTCCTTTGTGGTGATATTGTGTTCCCCAAAATATTGTGCACCCTAATAAACTTATCTGGGGTCAGAGAACAGAACAGCCACTAGATACAGAGGCCAGAAAATGAGTGGCACTCACACCTTTTATCCTAGTATTCTGGAGGCAGAGATCCATCTGGGTCTTTGTGAGTTCAAGGTCACACTATAAACAGCCAGGCATGGTGACTAACACCTTTAATCCCAGGAAGTGATGGCAGAAAGCAGAAAAGTATTTAAGGCATGAGGACCAGGAACTAGAGCTGGTTAAGCTTTTAGGCTTTTGAGCAGCACAGTTCAGCTGAGAGGCATCCAGTCTGAGGAAATAGGATCAGCTGAGGAACTGGCAAGGTGAGGTGGCTGTGGCTTGTTCTGCTTCTCTGCTCTTCCAGCATTCACCCCAATACCTAGCTCCAGGTTTGTTTTTATTAATAAGACCATTTAAGATTCATGCTACATTTCTTCATTGCTGGTGGGAGTGCACACTTGTATAGCCACTATGGAAATCAATATGGAAGTTCCCTAGAAAATTGGGAATTGATCTAACTCAAGTCCTAGCTATACTAATCTTGGGCATATCCCCAAAGGATGCTCAATCCTACCACAAGGACAATTGTTCATCTATGTTCATAGCATCTTTATTCATAATAACCAGAAACTGTAAAAAACCTAGATGTCCCTCCACCAAAGAATGGATAAAGAATGGACATTTACACAATGAAGTATTACTCAGCTGCAGGGAATCTGACATGTTCTTCTAGCTTAAGTATGCACTTACACTCTTGTGAATAGACCCAAATCAATCACACACACACACACACACACACACACACACACACACACACACACAATTAAAAATAAAATAAATCTGATAAAACATTGTCACTGAATTTTGAAGACAATTAAAATGACATTAAATACTTAAAGCCAAGCATGACTATACCAATACATACCATATTAAGTTATAGACAAAAATTTGAAATACATTGTATAACATAGCAACAAAATATTGGAGGTAGCCCACCTTGTTTCCAGTTACTTTAAATTATGATTATATAGTTGAGCTTTTGTAATTTCAGTATCTCATTCTATTGTCACAAATACTCACTTTATAGCAAATTTAAGGTAGTACACTGTTTTTATTTCTGGCTTTTATCTGAAAATAGAATTCATTATATGATTTATGGAATACCAAAGTTTAACTGTTGCCCTTTTTATTAATTATATATAAACAATATTACGACTTGTAATTCTGCCACTTTGGGGCTCTTTAAATATAGATGTGACAGTCTTTCATGTATAATAAAGACTATTGTAGAGGTTAAAAATGTAAAATAATTAAGGGATTTTAGAATCAAGTTCTTTAGTCAGAAATATTGACAAACACTTAGAAATTATCCCATAATGCTTCCCCTAATATGAATCTTATATAATGTTTGTAAAATTATGACTAATTTAAGGATTATAATCACTGTTTTTTTTTTCATTTTCTTAGATTTAAGTAGTCTTAATGACAGTTCTGTGGGAGCTCACAGTGACCCCAGTTTGTGCCTTGATTCCTACTTGACTCAAGGTCAGAGAGTTCAAGCTTGTCTTTGCTCTCTTAGACTGGATAACGGGATGTTTTGCCAAAGGCATGTTTACCAGATGTCTTGAGAATTAAGGAGGTGTTTATACTTGTTTGCACCTTGAACCATGATGTTCTTGGGAGGGGGAGGTCTTGCTTTCCTTGCTTTGGGTATAAAAAGGCTGTGAGAAATAAAATCAAGGCTGCTGTGGTATTGACTCAAAGCCCTCCCAAAGCGATCCTGTGTCTCTGTGTTTTTCTCTTAAGTGTAAGTCTCTTTTTCCTGTCTATTATTTCTCAGCCTCACTGCCTTATTCAGGACTGTTTGACAGGTTGGGCGGGGCCTGGCACAGTTCCTCTTAAAATGAAGTTATCTTTGTTATTCTCTTGTGAATTAGTATCCTCTTTGTTAATTATATTCATTAAAGTTATATTGGAAGAGAAAGGACAATGACCTAAGACAAAAATATTAAAAAGCAAAATACTTGCTGCTACTGTAATGCTTATCAGCAGGATGGAAGCTTTTGACTGCTTGTGTTTTACGAATATTTTTATAAGACATCAAAGACTGTTGTTATTGATACAAATAATCTGCAAATAATGAATCTCTTTTCTCATTTTGACTTTAGGAAATTGACCCAAAATGGTGTATTGACTGAAAACACTCAATTTATCTTACATATAAATAAATAAAATTTATCTTTTTTTCTCTTTTTTAAATACAATCATTGGTATGGAGAATGGATTATTAATAAAAAATGTTCTTCACACTAAAGAATGATGTTGATTAAAAATTCTTTTCCATGTACTTATCAATATGTTATCCTTTGTGTTAAATAGAGGATAAAAATAATTGTCTATAGGTCTCAAACAAAGGAGGAAAGAAAAAACAGTCAGAAAAAATTCTGCTTAATGTCTAAAACGAATCTTAAAGTGTGAAGGATGAAAGCTGATAGAAGATGGTGTATTCCAAGAAACAGATACGTGTGTGGTGACTCCTGACTAAAAGGAATCTCTGATATACAATCTTAATTCTTAGCTTCATGTGACATATTTGGAACATAAGAGTCAAGTCTAAACACCAAATTCTGTTATGATTTATGTGCATTCAGATTGGCGCCTTCTCTAGCTTCTAATAGTTTCTTCATATTCATGAGAAATCAGAATTTTACTATGAAACACTTCTTCCTACAAGGTGTATATCCCTCTACTAACTTGGATATACTTCTAAATTGCTTTTCCTATTTTTTTTCTAGTGAGTCTCTAAGCTGATCTTTGTTCTCCACTTCTTATCAATCTATTTGATTTATAAAGCATAATTAATTATATTTGTAATCTAGATTTGTTTCCATAGTGTATTATTTTTCAAGTCTTTCCCTGAACTTTAGGCATTTATTTGGGTTGTCTCAACTTGTCCTGAACATATATGTTCATTTTAATATATGATATATGAATTGCTACCATTAGCAATACTTCTCACACAATATTGTTTACAATATTCACCACAACTTTCAAATATCTAATACTAAATTATGCTTGCATTATCAGAATTTAAAAACTGACCAATTAAATGGTTTTACGATTTTACTACATATTGCTTTTTACCATATATAACTATATACCATATCGCCTGGTGAATCATAGTGTTTATTTTCAACCTCTACAAGCTCTGGTACTACATTTCCGTATGACATTTACGTTGTAAGAAGTGTTCTAGATATGTGCTGTAACAGTAGTACTACACAAGCGCCTACTGAATAATCCAAACATGGCTAAGGAAACTGATGACATAACATTCCATTTTAATTTCATTTTAAATAATTGATTAAATCCTTACACATAGCTACTATTTATTGTACTAGACAGTATTTGACCATGGAAAAAACAAAGTGAAGAAAGTAGTGGGTGATAATTACAATCTTTGTTGTAAAATATAACAAAATACAGCTGCGTTAGTTCATAAGTTATCTACTTCTAGCAAATTTCAGTTAGCATACACAATAATAGGATTCATTATGATATTTTTACATGAGTGTATTAATATATGTTCATATGTCCCCTCACCTACTACTTCTCCTTGTGTCCCTTAAGCCTCCTCCCAGCTAGTTCTTTTCTTCCTTCTAGATAAGAAGAGGCCTCCTTCCTCTCATAGTCCCCTTTCTAGTTTTATGACTCCTCTCTCTCTCTCTGTCTCTCTGTCTCTCTATCTCTCTCATAAATATATATATATAAAATATATCGTTTTACACACACACACACACACACACACACACACACACACACACATGATCTGAGTTCTGTACCTAAGCAAAATCATTCGATATTTTCTATATTATTTCATTTAGTTAAATTTGTTCAGTTATTTCATTTAATATAATGATTTGCAATTCAATCACTTGCACACTTTCTCATAAATATCATGGCTTTCATTCTATGACTCAATAAAATTGCATTATATTGGTGAACCATACGTTTTTCTATCTATCCATGTACTTATGGACATCTAAGCTGGTTCTTTCTATGAATAATGGAGCTATAAGCATGAATGGACCGTTATCTCTATGATATGTTGAAAAAACTTTCCAATAGTGTATATACAATGGTATATACAATGGAATATATGGCATAGCTGGGTAGGACAGCAGTTACACTCCAGGTGGTTGGTGGTTTTCTTCTTTCCTTCCTTCCTTCCTTCCTTCCTTGCTTCCTTCCTTCCTTCCTTCCATCCCTCCCTCCTCCTTCTTCTTCTTTCTCTTCTTCTTCCTCCTCCTCCTTTTCCATATCTGTTTCCTCCTTCTTCAGACACAGCCCCATACTGTCCTTAACAGTGACACCACCAATTTATATTACATAAGATGGAGTTTGAAAGCACTTCCAGTTTTCATTTTCCTGGTGGTTAAACAGTTGGATCTTTTTATTTTTTTAAATGTTTATTGGCTATTTGAACTTCTTCTTTGGAGATCTTTCTGATCCTTTCCAATTTGCAGTTTCCAATTTTGGTTTTTACCCATCCTGCATGCTATCTGTCATGACTGTTTTTTTCTATTACTTTTGGCTTTTTAATATCATACAATTCCACATCTTAATTCTTGGGATTATTTACTGTGTTAGCCTAATTCTTTTCAGAAAATCCTTGTCTACATCTGTACTATGATGGGTTTCTCCAATAATTTCCTTTAGCAGTTTCTAAAAAGTAGGTTGTATATTAAAGTCTTTGATTCATATTGTATTACTTTTTGTGTGGGGTGTGAGGCACAGGTCAAATTCCTTCCAGATGTGTTAACCAAATTTCCTGGAAGCATTTGTTCAAGTCTGCCCTTTTTCAATATATAGTCTGGACAGCTTTGTTTAAAATGAAGTTATTTTTTCCCTTTTCAGTTTGTAATTTAATTTGAGATTCCATGCTATTTCTAATGTTGATTTTCCTGTTTAGGATAGTTTGGACTATTAAGAGTTTTTTGTGCTTTCATATGAATTTAAGATTTCTTTTGTAATCTATAAAGAACATAATTTAAATTTTGATGGTGAATGCATTGAATCTGTAGAGTGCTTTCTTTAGCTCAGGCATTTCACAGTATTGACTCTGCCAGTCCTTGGGAGTGGGAGGTCTTCTCATCTGTAACGCCCCCTTTTATTTCCTCTGTGTCAACACATTTTCATTGGAGAGCCTTTCGTTTTCCTCATTTGGGCTCATTTGTCACTTTCCCTTGGTCTTTTTCTCTGTCATCTTCTAACTTCTGGGAATCTTCTCTCTGATTCTTTTTTTTTTTTTCTCACATGTTCATTACTGATATAAGATCTACAGATTTTGGTATGTTGACTTTATATCACTGAAAAAAAGTTATCAGCTCTAAGAGTTTTCTAGAAGATCTTTTTTTAAAGTTTTTTTTTTTTTTTTTTTTTTAAGAAAAAAGTTACAGTCTCTGCGAGTTCGTGTGTACACCTGCCCTCTTGCCATTGGAAAATAAATGTATTTTTCTTTTTTTTTAATTGTTTATCACCTTTGGCTTTTATAACCTTTCTGTCACCTCTTCTGTATATATACCAGAGCCTTGAGGGGAGGATTTGATAATGATATCCATATAGGCCTGAGCACTCACAATGTCCTGCACAAGCTCAAGAAGGACAAAATCCTAGCACAAAGGAGCAGAAATAAGCACAAAATCCCACCCCAGTCGGGAAGCTTCTCATAAATGACAGCTTCTGGGAGATGGAAAAATATTCTTTTTTTTTTTTTTCCAATAAAGTAACTGTGCATGCATGCACCTGTCAGGTATACTACTATACAGGCCCCATGCTCCGGAGTAGTTAGTTGATCAACAAAATCAGACACAATAATTTTAGTGACTTTTTTCTTTTGTTTTTGTATTATGTTTTTGTAATTGCTGTTGTTTTTAAAAGAGAAAACAACATGAAATCCAGTGGCTAGGGACTGGGCAATCTTGCACTAATTGGGAAAATGGGAAAAAATCTGACACAAAGAAACTATAAAATTCTCACAGAATAAAAAGAAAGAAAAAACAAAATAATTTCTTCTATTCAAATCGGGATTCGTCTTGTCTTATGATCCATCTAAGACTTCATGCTATAAATTGATACTAATGAATACTGGTGACAAGGATGAACATCTTTATCTCCTTCCAAGGTTGAAGAGGAAATGGTCTCAGATTGCACCCATTTAGTACAATGTTGTCTGTAAATTTATCATATAAAGCCTTTTATTACATTGAGGTATGTTCCTTATCTTCCAAGTTTCTTTGGGCCTTTTATCATGAAGGAATTTTGAGAGTCCTAGGAGGCCTTTTCTGCATTGAGATAATCAATGATTCCTGAACCTTATTTATTTGATTTGCATCTGTTGAACTAAATGTCTGTCCCTAGAATGAAACCCATTTTCACGGTATGTATTTCATAGCATGTGTTTTTTTTTAAATATATTCTTAAATGAAGTCTTTAATTAAAATGTATGTCTTTCTCTAAAAGGGGGAACTGATCTGCGGTTTTCTTCCTTATGTGTGTCCTTAACCTGGTTTGTTATCAGTACAATGCTGGATTCATTAAATGAGTATGGTAGTGTTCCACTCCTCTCTGTCTAATGGGACAGACTGAAGAGTACTAATATTAGTTTTTAATAGTTTGTAAGAACTTGGGAGTAATTCTCCAGTCCTGAGCTTTTTTGGGGGGGTGGGGTTGTTTTATTACTACTTCAATCTCATTGTTGTTATGGAACTATTTATTTTGTTTGTATTGTTTTGATTTAATTTGTGTTGGTCATATGTATTTAAGAATATAACAGTTTCATCTTAATCAATATGCACGAATAAAACTCTTCGTTTTGTTAATAACTCTTGGAGTTTACAATGATCTGTTGTGACATCCCTCTTCTCAGCTCTGTTATATTAATTTATATCTTCTCTGCTTCTTTTGGTTAGTTTTGATACAGTCTCATAAATCTTGCTTTTTGTACACCCCAAGTTACTCTTTGTTTGATTCTTTGTATTATTATGTTAGTCTTCATATCAATGATTTCTGCCCTGATATTTATTATTTCTTGGCATCTATTCTTTTGGGTTCTAAAACTTTGAAGTACACCATGAGGTCAGGTATTTGAGACCTTTCTAGGTTTTTGATGAATGTATTCATAGCTATAAGTTTGTTGTTCAAACTGTCTTAACTGATTCTCATAAATTGTGTTTTTATTCTCAGTTGATTCTACTTTTTAGATTTTTTTCAATGATTTATTCAGTGACTCACTGTTGATTCAAGAATGTATTGTTCACATCCATGTATTTGGTTGTTCCTGTAGTTTCTCATGTTATTTATTTCTTTCATTCCACTATCTTCTAGTAAGATATAAGAAATAATTTCAATTTCTCTTGTATTTGGTAAGACTTGATGTGTAGCCTTATATGTAGTTTCTTTCAGAGAATATTTTATAGGTTTCTGATAAGAAGTTATATTCTCTATATGCTTAATAGAACATTTTGATGTACTATTTTACATTTTATTTATATTTACACTTTAATGTATGCCTTTATGTCCATTGGTGTAGAGTTTAGCTTTCAAATTTCTTTGCTAATATTTAGTTTGGAGAGTTTATCTAAAAATGAAAGTGGGGTATTGAAATAAAAAACAATTATATCTAAACCAGCTTATCATTTTATGTTTATTATTGTTTATTAAAATTGAGAACATCAGCATCTGGTTTATGTATGTTTACAGTTATTATAATTTTTTGAGAAATTGTTTCTTTGTCCATTGGGACTGATTTCAATTCTAGTTTGTCAGATATCAGGATAGCTTTCTGATCTTTGTTTTCACCTCCGTCTAGTTAATGTATTACTCTAAACCTGTGACTCTCAATCTGTGGATATCTTTGCATGTGAGCTCTGTTTCTTAGAAAGAAGAAAACATTAGATCACTTATATTAATGTATTCAGCTAGCTGATGTCTAGTTTTTAATTGGGAATATTTAGACTTAGGCCTATTGTTGAGAGATGCTTACTAATTCTTACAATCATCTTGGCTGTTTTTCAACTCGGTTGCAATTTGGTTTGTTCTTTTCTTTCTCTCTTATTAGTACTAAAGAATGCTTAATATTACTGTTTTGATGTAATGAAGACATCTGTAGCTCTCTTTTTTCATAAATTCCTCTCATGAAATTTGTTCTTTTATGTGCTTTCATCTTTGAGACTTTATTCCTTTTCTGTTTTTAGTATTCCTTTAATTATCTTTTGCCATGATGTCTTGGTTGTCATGAATTCCTTTGTGTATATTTCTTGAAATGTCCTTATTACTTTATCAGCTTTTATATTAAGGTAACTTTGCTGGAGGTGGAGATCTTGGTAGGCATTTATTTGCTTTTGTGATTTTAGAAAATCTCATTACATACTTTCCCAGCTTTTAGGATTACAAAAAAGTGATACAGCACTACTTTCATTTGTTTGATTTTTAGATGTGCTGGCATTTTTCTTTTCAGTTTTTAATATCATGTCCTTACTTTTTTGGACATCTTCATTTCAGTAAGTTTTGCATTGAGAGTGTGAGGAGCAAGAAGGCAGCACTGAGGTTGGTACAGGTGAAGAATTGCCTTTCGACCTTTAATATCTTGTATTTATCACCCTGCTAGAGTGACGTAATTGTTGATACTGAGAACATCTCTGGAACATCTTTGCTCTCATGATACATAGCAATGAATGACTAATAAGTAGCCCTACAGGTTGATCTACCTATGAATCTCAGGCTGAGTGCTATCAACTTCTAAGCCATTTTCAGTTGAAATCTATTTTGTCTACAAGGGATTAGCCCCCCCTTTTTTTCCCTCACAATTCCATGTTTAAGCAGACTCTGCTTAATTGCACTTCTTGGTTCTCGATGACTGATTCCCTGGGCTTTCCCTCAGCCCTAAGTTATGGTAGCCCAATTGAGGCTCCCTGAACCATGCTTATTTCCTGTTCTCATGTACCAAAGGGAGTTCTGTGCTCAATATGACCTTTCTCAAGATGGTACACGCTTTCTGCCTTCTGAGTCATACAATATGATACTGTGAGATTTCTTTCTTCTTACTCATGCCTGCTGAAAGAATTCCTCTTTGATCAGAAATCATTGTCATGGCTAGTTTGGCAACTTGGCATAATGTTGAATAACCTGAGAAGTGTGCATCAATAAATGATTGTCTAAATCAGGTTGGCTCATGAGCATGTCTATGAAAGTTTGCCTTGATAGTACTAATTGATGTGACAGTCCTAGTACACTCTGGGTGACACCATTCCTTGTCTCAAGTTGACACCATTCCTTGTACTCAGGTCCTGGACTATACAGTCAATCATGGAGAAAGTGAGAGCTGAGTACTAAGGATGTATGAATGAATTCTCCCTCTACTGTTCACTGTGGATGTGACTGCTTCAGTTACTTTCTATTCCCCTATAGTGGCAGACTTTAAACTCTTTCTCCATTGAAGTTGCTTTGCATAGGGTATTTTATCATTGCAACAGGAAAGAAGTCTAGGACAGCTGTAATTGGATTTCTTCTCATGGTACGATTACTTGTCTCTCACCTATTTTACCATTTGGAAAGAGATTCTGGTCTCTTCCTCTCTTGAAAGTCTATGTAGTAAAAGCTGTACTCAGCTTACTTCTTATCTTTCCATTGCCTATCTTTTTTCTGCCCTTTTCAAATATCATTTCACTTACTTTGTAGATTTCTAAATTATTTTGCGTTTTCTTTAGAGTATTTTTAATTAATCCGATTATCCTTGTCACTCTGTCTTTGGGAGGCAGATTCTCAACTTCCACCTTATCCAGAAGTCTGAGCAATATTCTTTGTGACTAAAAGTGTTCAAAATCAAAAATTCTAAATGGAATTATTTGCAGTAAAAAATGTTTAGAACAAGGCCAGGTATGGTGATGCACATCTTTAATATCAGTACTTAGCAAGCAGGGACAGGTGGGTCTCTTCAATTTCAGGCCAGCCTCAACCTTATAGTGAATCCCAATTAAGCCGGAGCCATTAAGTGAGATACTATCTCAAAAAATATATTGTTTGCAATTAAATTTCTAGCTAGAATTTGATAACAGAATAAATAAATAGTTAAAATTATACTGAAATGTGATTAATAATGATTTGTTCATGAAGCTAACATGTGCTTAATATCAGAGAGTCTATTACCATAATTTATGATATCAAAAAAATGAAAGAGAAAAGCAAACATAAATGATGAAAAATTTGTTTAATTATCTCATAATTGATAAATGAAATTATATTCAGAAAAGAAGAGAAATAACCTAAAATTAAAGATTAAATTAATTACTATTAAAATCAACATCTAAGCAATGTCTAGACAGAATTTTCCTTATTAGCATCAGTACTAAAATGAATGCCTTTGTCAGCACATTAAAGGTATTTTTAAATAATACAATCATGAAAAAATAACATTAAAATATTTTAAATGGCACAATCATTGAAAGAGAAAGAAATCTTGGTCACAGGCTTAAATATTGAAATTAAAATTGAGATTTAATAATGTTACTTCATATTAATTGTATGATAAATGAAATGATTTTCTCAATTTTAGCAACCAGCTCAGAGGAAGAGAAATTCATATGCATGACACTATATAGGTACAGTATTATATTTGGAAACATTTAAAAATGTTTAAGCAAAGATTCAATGAATACTAAGAAGTCAAAGGACATAAGTCAAAGCCGGCCAAAAGGAAACAAGAACAAAATCTGTTATTATATTCAAATTCTATAGAATTTAAGAACTTAAATTGTTGTAAAAAGATTTTTTGTCATTAGTTTGGTTATTTATTTGTTTGATTGTATTTGAGACAGTTTCACATAGGTCACATAGGTTGGTCTCATACTTATTATGTATACAATTACTACTTTGAAATACAATCTCTCTACTTTAAACATTTCATCTGAGCAAAAATAAGTATGAACCTAAGAAATCCCAACTGAAACATCAGAGGAGTTGTTAGATATTAAATTTGATGAATTGTTCAATATTTTTATCTGCAAATAAATGCCTACAATATCATTGGACAAAAATGTTTACAGTTATTTTTCTTTCAAGACATCAGAATATGTATTAAATTTATCAGCTGTACCAACTAAGGAAACAAAATAATTGAACAAGATGGGAAATTCAGAAAGAGAGCTCAATATATACCTTAATTTTCTTGGAGGCAAGAATGCCTTTAAGTAACCCAGAAAAATATTATATTCTAAATAGTAGGTTTGAGAACACATTTATTTTCATGAAGAAGGAAATAATGCAGTACTAATAATTTCACTGTATATAAGTATGAAAATGACATATTCATATATTAAATGCATAAGTGCAAAAATTAATAAAATACTGAGACTATATGAATATCTAAGTTAGTGGCAGAAACTTCATGAACAAGAGCAGAAACTCAGAAGTTAAAAATGATAGGCAAACTTTAATAAAAAATGTTAATATGACAAAATAATAACATGCACAGAATACAGGGATAGGAAATGAATTATTCCCAAGTCTGGCAATGCTGAAGATGGAGTTATTATCTTTAATTTATAATGGTACTTGATAAATGATAAGACTGGTGCTAAATATTAGAAAATGTGCAAAGTACTTGGAGAGGCAATTAATACAAGAACAAATTTTAATGAAAAGATTCTCAGACTCATTAGTTTTCAGAGTAATGTAGAGAAAAGGAACAATGTGCCATCACACCGGAATCACAATGTCACAATTAAACTCTTTAACACCTCTCTGGTGCAGAGTATGTCCAAGGACACTCAAGTATGTGTTTTTTTTTTTTAATATAAACGCAAATCATTATATTTTTGGAAACATATAGCCATATAGAAATATGTCCAATATTGGTAGGTGAGTCTTGGTGATTTATTTCATAGATAACAAAAGCACCCACCCACCTACAAATATACTGAAATAATTACTTTATGATAAAATTATTTAGAATTAAATAATAATCATGACATGGAGTGAACTTCTATGAGTATAAAATAGTGGTATAAATTATGAGATGCCATATCTAAATTTGTTATTCATCTAAAAAATAGTTTTTGATCTATATCAATCAATTAGATATAATGCTAATTCATAACGGAACTAAAAATAAAGACGTGTACATTGATTACATTCCATTTAAATAACTGTGAACTCTATAAACAGGCATAGTTTAATAAGGAAATTACTCTGTTACTAAATCCTTGCAAAGGAGACAGGCATTGATGAGAATTTCATCAGTGTGGTGAATTTAGATGTTAGATGAAATGCAATACCTTCAGATAATCCACTAAATGCTACACCAGCAAAAGAGTAGAAGAAATGTACAAACACACTTAAAGTTTGATGATAGTTTTAGAAGACCAACATTTGATTAGTCTTTGCTTGTGAAGTAGAGGAAGCTGACACCGCCCCCGCCCCCTTCCAAGAAAGGAATGACTTCCCCCTTTGATGCAAATGATGTTAAGAAAACCTGAATGACAAGTAACAAGGAGGACTTAAAAGGGGAAGCCAGGATCTCCCTGAAAAGGGGAAATAGAAGAGATTTCGTGGGTGGACTGGGGCAGGGCAGGTGGGCTTGAGAAGAGGAGGTGTGGTGAAGGGATACTGGGAGAAATGACTGGGATTGGGAGCCATTTTGGGAACAAGGTGGAAACCTAGTGCAATGGAAACTCCATTGAATTTACGAGAGTAACTCTAGCAAAGACTCCTAGCAGTGGGGTACAGGGAGCCAAAACTGGCTATCTTCTGTAACCAGGCAAGGCTTCACGTGGAGGGACTGGAACACCAATCCTGCCACATTACCTTTGAACTACAGTTTGTCCTGCCTGCAGAGTGTTCTGGGATTGAAGCCTATCAGAACCATCATCAAAGATACCAGAGAGACTTTATCCAGCAACTGATGGAAGGACATGCGGAGTCCCACAGCCAATTACTAGGTGCAACCCACTGGAGTCCTGCGAAGGAGAAGGAGAAAGGATTGGAGGAACCAAAGGGTTCAGAGACACCACAACAACAAGGCCCACAAGATCAACTGACAGGAACTTTGAGGGCCTTGCAGAGATCAGGGAACCTGTAGGGGTCTGACCTAGGTCCTCTGCATGTATGTTATGTCTGAGTACCTTGGTGTTCTTGTGGGGCTCCTAACAGTGAGATCCAGGGCTGTCTCTGACTCTTTTGACTACTTTTGGTATGCTTTTCATCTTACTGGGTTGCACTGTCCAGCCTTGATATGATGGTATGTGCCTGGTCTTATTGTATCTTGTTAGGCTGTGTTTGGTTGATGTCCCTGGGAGGCATGATCTTTTCTGCAGGAAGGCATAGGAGGGAGGTGGATTTGGGGGAAGGGGAGCCTGGGGAGGGAGGAGAAACTGAGGTCTGGATGTAATATATGAGAGAAAAAAAAAAAAGAAAAGAACAAAAGAAAAAAAGAAACATTAATGGCAATCCTATAGGGTTTTTAACAAACTGAAGGTGTATGCAAGAAAGACCATAATGATGTTTTATCTATTTGAGGATCTGCTCTAAAGATTAATTATTGGATTATTAGCTTCCACATACTGATTCTATAAAATAGCTGTAACAAATAGAATAAACCTAGACAAGAATCTATGAATCAGAGCTGAGAATGCCTCAGAAGTATAGAGTTGTGTAAACATTCACCCATAAAACTATATGCAGATGACCTGCTATCAATAAGCCATTGCACATCATCTCAAGCATAATCCTAGTTTCCTCTTCATTTGGTTAAATTATGAGAACAAATCAAGTGCCCAAATGCACAGTACACATAGTTATTTTAAACCCTGACATACAACTGTATTGGATAACTATATCAATGTTGCTGAAAGTGATACTTGTAGAAGTTCTGCATAATATTTAAAATTATTTAAAAAGGAAAGTCTTGCATAACGATACCAAAAACCTAGGAAAGCATTAGCAGATAGCAATCCAATCCAGGAGAACTGGGTTAAGAGTACTTTCAAACCTGACTCAAGCTTTGTAGAATCTAATTGAAAACTTTACTGTGACTTTAAAGAAAATTGCTTTTTATCAGAATGGGAGGAATAAAAATTATAAACGAAAGGGTGAAAATCAAATGCATATTTTCATTATTGAATCTCATATTTAATAACACATAAAGTATGTTTATCATAGTAGATAACAAAATTCCCACATCATCGTAAATCTACTTAGTAAGATTTTATATCTTGCAGATATACATAAGTCTATGCAAACTTAATTTAGGTTAGAATTTTTTGAGCATATTGAATAAATTTTTTTTAAAAACCCATCTATTTTTTTCTTTTTATTTTATTTCTTTGATACAAAACATCCCAACCACAGCCTCCCCTCCTTCCACTCCTCCCAGCTCCCCTTCACCTCCCTTCTCCCCCAAATCCACTGCTCCTCAGTTTCCTTTCAGAAAAGAGCAGACCTCTTAGTGATATCAACCGAACATGACATAACAAGATGCAATAAGACTAGGCACAAAGCCTCATATTAAGGCTGGATGAGGCCACCCAATAGGTGGAAAACAGTTCCAAGAGCAGGCAAAAGAGGCACAGATACCCCTCCTCCCACTATTAGGAGTCCCACAACCACCCCAAAGTAAACAGCCCCAGCATGTACACAGACGACCTAGCGCAGACACATGCAGATTGCCACTCCAGTCTCTGTGAGTCCCTATAAGTCCTGCTTAGTTGATTCTGTGGGTTATGTTTTCCTGGTGTCCTTGACCCCTTTGGCTCTATATACTAAATTTTTAAGACAGATTGTCTAGTCACATATGAATGATGACTGGAAAATAAAATTTGTGGAGAAAATGTTCTCAGGGATTTATGGACACTAAGGAGCTCTGGAAAGAGAACATTTGTGTACTCAATAGAAGATTCATTTGAGACCATGTTTGTAGTTGCATAATTGTTCTATTTTTGCTTTTGATTGAGTTTTATCTATATGAAAATAAAGCATTTAAATAGTAAATGAATCCATCGAAACCTCTAAGATGCAAGAGAAGGGTATAAGCCTCCATGTGTGTTTGTGGTCCTCAACCCATGTCCTCTTCAAGAGAATCAAGAGCTTTTAACTGCAGAGTCTTCTCTCTGGACTCTGAAGTCAATTTTAATAGTTTCTGAAAATGTGATTCTATTATAAAATAAAAAGCACAAAGCCTAAGCAGAAAACTATGATGCTGAAATTTAAAACTAGTGGAACTTCTGGGCATATTAAAATAACTGGACTCTATTATAATAATAATTTATTAAAATATAAACTAATTTTGGCTTTGTAGGATCTTAGACACAACCCATTAAATTTTCATTTGTGAAGAAATCATATGTAAATCTGATGTTATGGCAAAAATCATAATTTTGAATAATTTATTCAATTTCACAAACTCATATATTCCTTTAATTGAAAGAAAGAAAAGTAGGAAGAAAAAAAGAAAAGGAAGGAATGAAGAGAGGGAGGGAGAAAGAGAGAGGGAGGGAGAAACAAAAGAAGAAAAGAAGGAAGGAAAGGAGGAAGGATAAGAAACAAGAGTCAAAACCATGGCTTAGAAAGTCAGGGCACTTGCCATCCAATGATGTGATCTTTGTCACCTGAATTCAGTTTTCTGAACCACATGCTGGTGGAAAGTCAACACCAACTCCACAAATTTTCTTCTGACCTCCACATAGGCATCATGGAACATGTACCCTGACACAAGTGTTCTGCACAGGTACACATGCACAATAATAATAAATTAACAAAACAGTTACAACAACGAAGCAAATATATCACATAAGCATTTTATAAGTGTGGTTATATTTAATCTGTGTACCCCAATAAAGCTTATCTGAGGATCAGAAAAAAAAAGCCAGCCACTATAGTAAACATAGAAGTCAGGCAATGGTAGCACATACCTTTAATCCCAGCATTGAGGAGGCAGAGATTCATCTGGTTCTCTGTGAGTTCAAGGCCACACTGGGAACAGAGACAGGTATTTTGGCACATGCTGTTAATCCTAGTACTAATCATGGAGGTCTGTACAGACAGAGAGAAAGTGATGTAGCTGGGTGGAGAGAGGAAGTGAAATGGCAGGGACAGAAAGGCATACAAGCATGGGTATATAGGAAGTAGGTCTCTCTGGAGACTGAGGGTTGGTAAGGTGAGGTTGGCTGTGTCTTGTCCTATTTCTCTGATTTCTCAGTTTTAACCCCAATATCTGGTTCTGGGTTTTTTTATTAATAAGACCATTTAACAATTCATCTTACATGTAAGTATATTACTTATGTGCATTTTAGATATATATTTAAGATAATAAACGCTATATCTATCTATCTATCTATCTATCTATCTATCTATCTATCTATCTATCTATCTGTCTATCTATCTATATATGAAAGTGGTTCATTTTATGAATGATCATTTTGAAAAGCAATAATTGAGTTTTATTTCATAATCCAGTTCAAGAACTAATATCAAACTTTTACTGATTTTTTTTGTATATTACTAAGGGTAAACTTCATGAATCAGTTAATCCTTTTGCTAACAAATATTTCATCTCCCTGAGACAATAAAAAGTATTAAAGATGTATACTAAGATGATTTCAAGCTTTGGATTTCAATCTACATTACAGCCGGGCGGTGGTGGTGCACGCCTTTAATCCCAGCACTCGGGAGGCAGAGCCAGGCGGATCTCTGTGAGTTCGAGGCCGGCCTGGGCTACCAAGTGAGTTCCAGGAAAGGCGCAAAGCTACACAGAGAAACCCTGTCTCAAAAAAAAAAAATCTACATTACAAATTAAGAAAACAAGTACTTAAATTTATATATTATGAAATGCTAAATTTTATTGTATGAATATTGCCTGTATATAGACATTTCTTCCCTTGGTTAATCATGTAAGTTCTGTTCATATATGAAATTCCTCTGGTATAGTCTTCTCACTGTGTTTGGTCATGGCAACCTTTATTTCCTACCAATGAAGAATTTAGTTACTTTACTTTGGTAAAGGGGAAAATGTTTAAAGAAAATATGTTCTGAAAGAAGTCTATTTTTTGGAAATACAGCTGAATTTTTAACATTGATGCATTAGGACAATAAGCCTCATCTAAATAAGAATACAGTTTGAATCAAAGTATCAGCTATACTCCAAGGCAGTCCCCATACTTAAGAGTAGTTGGTCAAAACATATGCTTGTGTGTGTGTGTGTGTGTGTGTGTGTGTGTGTGTGTGTGTGTGTGAATTATATTTTGTTTTGTTTTTTAAGATAATGAGAACATGAGATTGGATGGGTAAGGAAATGGGGGACAATCTTGGAGGGGTTTGGGAGGGGAAGAACATGATGAAAAATATATGAAAAGCTTAAAAATTCAGTAAAGACATAAAAACACATTAAGGCACATCCTAAAATAATGAGTTACTATGGATTTTTCATCTCTTGTTATTTTTAGCCCTCCCAGTTCTTTTTATAAGGAGAGGGAAGATTGAGAGATTACATCCTAAGGACAGGCTAGGAGTTCTATCTTGCTTCCCAGGTTCAGCAATTTCTAGTATGATGACCACCTGCTAAAGACACACTAAGCTAATCCCTTCACAGATATTCTGATCCCAAATTCAGATTTAGGGGTTCATTGCTTGTCTCATTTTGTTTTACAAGCATGTTTAGTGCTAGGCAATTGTGTTCATTGTGCATATTTTAATGACTTCCTATAGTGTACCAGATATTGTATTCAGTTTTAACTCATGGAAGTGAAAGGTTACAATCCAAAACATAAAACTCAAGTGAATAAAACAGGTACATCTTCCATCAAAAAGAATGAGACTATGGACTCTCAGAAGGAGAACAACTGTAAAACACTCTGTCAATGTGGAATGATTCACAGGACTCTGTATTTTGGGACTCTAATACAAAGTGATGTTGGGATTAGCAAAAGTATACAGACAAATAAAGAGATGTGGTAACTTTAAAATCCTGAAACCCAGGCTCAAACTGAGACTTAAGTGGGAAATAAAACAGGGCAAGGAACAAGGGAGAAGGATTTAGTACAGAAGAAAAAGAACAAGAAGGGAAGGAAGGGGAGAGAGACAAAGATGGAGGGGCTTGGCATGAGTAGAGGTTGGTGATGGATGTTAGAAAACCTGAAGTTAGGTAGCGTCAAGGTCTAAGAGTAAGGTAATGGGAATTAATATGTTGAGAAAGTACAGCATGGACAGATAATAATATGGTACAATGTATTTATATTTCTTGTACTCACCTGTGAGCTCCACGAAGAAACAGCAACATTTTAGTAATCTATGAGCATTTTAATTACTCAGCACTTCAGCCAGTAGGTGTTACTGTTTTCCATCCCAGCACTTTAATAGATCTTGCATTTATTTTATTTTCTTACAATTTTATTTGGTGTTTAATCATATTTTATATTGGTTTTCATTTGCATCTGTAGTTTTCTGTTGCTGAGCATACATCCTGTGCCTATTTATCATCTCTCTCTTTTTCTGAGCTTTGCACTAATCTTCTGTTTATATTTCAATTTGGTTCTGTGAGTCTTGCGTTTTGCTTGGAGCATGGTAACAAAGTGCCACAGACTGGGGCCTGTAAAAGAGAACTATGTCCTCTTGGGATGCTGGAGGCTAGACATTTAATATCCAGTTCTCAGCACTGCTAGTTCACTCTCAGGTGACAGAGGAGGAAGGACTTGCTCCAGGCCTCTCCACTGGCAGTTGGGGCGTTGGAGTCAAATGTTGGTGTTTCTTGGTTTTTGGAAAAGCCATTCTGCTGTTTACCTTCTCCACGTAGTGCTCCTAGATTCCTGTATATATGCCTAACCGAAGTTTGTTTGTTTGTTTGTTTTTCTGAATAAGGACAATAGCCATGCATACTTAAAGTCCAATGTCAATCAACTTAATTGCAGTTGCAAAGAGTGTATCTTCAAATGCAGGTGAAGTCTGAGGCTCCAAGAATTATAAACACAGTAAGTGAAATTTGGTAGGATATTCTATAACAGCCATGAGATGAGGAGCTGAATATTACAGATGTTTAGTTAGAAGCTCTTCACATCCACATGAATATTTATGCCTTTCGGGTGGCCAATTACACTTGCATTTATAGCATAGTGGTTAAGTCCAGTTTCAGCGAATACTTTAAAGCAGATTCAGAACCTTATAAGCAAAATTTGTGAACTGGTAATTGCAGGGCAAGACAGAAACCTGGAGAAGAAACCAGGTGAAATTTTTTGAGAAATGAAGAAGAAATGCAAATCATTAAAATAAATTGATAGCACAAAGAACAAATGAATATGGGATGAGTAAAACAAGATACTTAATATCTAAATATAAAATTATTTAATATATAGCATATAATAAGACAAATATATCTGCAACTTTCATAAGTGTGTGGGAAACATTAAGAGAAAAAATAAACTAAAATGTGACCCTTCGTTTGGGTCAGATGCAGCTGACTGGTGAAGGGAGTGAAAATAATTTTCATGGGGTGGTGGGGAGAGGCAGGATTGCAATGCTGCTGTAGTTTCTATGTTTTGAACTCATTTTGTCATCACAACACTGCTCAGACATCGAGACTTTATTTCATCTGTTTCATTTCTCTGGATAAATCAAGAACTGCAAAGCATACCTCTACTTTCTGATTTTTTCCTATTTCTTTTTAGGATTTAATGAAGCAAGAACCAAGATTGGTTTGGGAGATACATAAAACTGTATCCAACACATCTATTAAAATCAATAGCAGTAATAAGAATGAATGATAGGCACATTTGAAGATGGAATTTTTACGACCATCTGATACCTGGGGACTTAACTTGCTTGGCAAAAAGGAGCAGGAAGAAGGACTCAACTGCTGGCCTTCACCACAACACCACCTTCCTCAATTTCAACATATTAGAAAAATCAAAAATAATATTTAAACCAAGTTTTTTAAAGATTTATTTATTATGTATACAGCGTTCTGCCTCCATGCCAGAAGAGAGCGCCAGATTTCATTACAGATGGTTGGGAACCACCATGTGGTTGCTGGGAATTGAACTCAGAACCTCTGTAAGAATAGCCAATGCTTTTAACCACTGAGTCATCTCTCCAGCCCTTAAACCAAATTCTTGTTGTCTCACTTAAAACTTTGTGTTATAATAGCATCTTTATACTTACAGGGTCTTCCCAATCTAGAGGGAGATATCCCAAGACTTCTAGTACACTGGTTCCTGAAACACAGATAGCATGAAAGTCTACTTTGTATCCTGTGCACAGATGTACAGGTTTAATGCCTTTCCCACAGAACTAAGAACTCTCCAGGCATTGGCGTCATCTCTGTACTGGAGAGGTGAAAAAATTCCTAGCATGAATTAATTTTTTTTTTTCTGCACAGTTTCACTAAGATACAAATTCCTAGCAATGTCAGCATAGCATTACCTTTCCTTACCTTGTTAAATCAGTAACTTTCATGCCTTCACTTAAAGGAACACTTTCATGGTTTCTCTTTGGTACATTTGAATCAGCACTGTCAGAAAATTGTTATGAGATCATTATTACAGACAGTAATGTCTACTCAAACGTGTACCTTATGATATAATAACAATAGACATGACGACCAAGATGGATTCTAAGTACCTAAACAATACATGGCATTTATGATATGGATGTTGTACAAAGACATGATTCAGGTGAGGAGGAACAGAGGAGGATAACATGATCTTTCATCACACTACTTAGAATCACATGCATTTTAAAATTTATAACAGAGTGTTTCTGGCATTTTCCATTCAATAATTTAGACTATGATCAGTTATAAGTGAAGAAAGCAAAGGTAAGTGAAATCATGGGTAAGAAGAAATATTTATGTTTCTCTTAGTAGTTGTTGGTTCTTTCAGTTTTTTTAAAAAAAATATTTTACAATTAACTTGATTTCACATATCAGCCACTGATTCCCCTGTCCTCCCTCTGCCCACCCCTCAGCCTTACCCCCCAATACACCCCCCCATTCCCACCTCCTCCAAGGCAAGGTCTCCCCTGGGGAGTCAGCCTAGACTGGTAGTCTCAGCCTAGGCAGGTCCAGTCCCCTCCTCCTCACACCAAGGCTGAGCAAAGTGTCCCAGCATAGGCCCCAGGCTCCAAAAAAGCCAGCCCATGCACCAAGGACAGGTCCTGGCTCCACTGCCTGGGGACCCCCCAAACAGTTCAAGCTAATCAACTGTCTCACTTATCCAGAGGGCCTAGTCCAGTTCCATGGGGGCTCCTCAGCCATTTGTTCACAGTTCATGCGTTTCCACTAGTTTGGCTATTTGTCCCTGTGCTTTTTCCAATCATGGTCTCAATATCTCTTGCTCATACAATCCCTCCTCTCTCTCACCGATTGGGCTCTGGGAGCTCCACCTGGGGCTCAGCCATGGATCTCTGCATCTGCCTCCCTCAGTCACTGGATAAGAGTTCTATCATGACAGCCAGGGTGTTTGGCCATCTGATCAGGTCAGCTCAGGCACTCTCTTGACTATTGCCAGTCTACAGTGGAGGTATCTTTGTGGATTTCTGGGGACCTCTCTAGCACTCTGCTTCTTCCTATTCCCCTGGAGTCTTCATTCATCATGGTATCTCCCTCCCCATTCTCCCACTCTGCTCCTGATCCAGCTGGGATCTCCTACTCCCCTAAGAAGACCACTTACATTGTTAAATCTGCCTTTGAACTATGCTACATTTGCAATAACCATATTTTCTACAGCATAATATGGGTTTTCTTTCTTCCAAATATCCTTTTCTGAATCAAATTTTATTTATCTGGAATAAACCAAGTTTCACTTCTTTGAGTTCAGTCTACAAGTATATGTCATAAAAACATATTACTGCTGGCTCTAAATCTTTGCCAGCTTGAGTCATATATTCTTTAAATTATAACCCAAACAAGAAATTAACAATTTTAATTATTTAATTGCAAGTATATAGTTATATCTTGTATTTGTATTTCATATACATAGATGTTTAGACAGATGCCACATTGTTCCTCTTTTCAACTCATGTGCAATATAATTCTAAAGCTGGATTTGTAACTACATAATCCACGGAAAACAGCTGAGAGTTTCATACTGAATGTTGACCATGAAATTGTTTATTAATTTGATGATTGATGAAATAACTTTCATCAACACATAATTACTTTGTTTTAATAAAGTTTGCATCTTGTCATTCTGAAGGATATATGGAACATCTTACTTTTCAATCAAAAATGAAATGTCAGTTAATTTCATAAAGTTTGTACACTTATTAACTCATTCATCAAATTATTATTCCCAGAACCGTAGACAGAATATGTTCTTTATACACATAGCTACAGAGTACAACTTACCCTATGTCGGACATTTTGCTGGTGGTGTTATTAAAGCACTAAACAAGACTGACAAGGCCCTGCCATGTTGGAGTCTGCACTTTAGAGAGAGTGACAGATAATACAATAAACAAGTGATTCAATCACATTTAATGGGAGTGAAGGCTTTAGATTCAACAACACATCTTGAACCTCCACAACCCTGCCAAACTAAAGCCAGAGGGGAATGTTCTTGTCCTGGGAAAGGACAAGCATAACTGCTAAGGCCCCAAGGTCATCTGTTAGCTGTGGTGCTGGGATTTTAATATACACTCAAACGACCTGAAGAACTTGATGAAATGAAGTTGTTAGTTACAGAAAAATTTAATACATTTGCATTTCTGTAATTTCTTAGGTAAGGTTTTCTCTGCTAGTTTAAGGGCCAATGTTTGAAAATCAGTGAATAAGAGATAGTAACGCAGACTAATATACACAGCCTAATTAAAAAAATAAAACACACACATGATTTTTAAAATGAGCTCATATATATGATTATATATATAATCTTTTGGAATTTAATGAATATATCTATATCTCTATAATGTAAAAGTATATATAGAGATAGCTATATATAATTATGAATATCTATATATAAATATGTACATTTTAAATTTTGTATATATTTATATTATATATTATAGATAGAGAAAACCAATGTTAAATATTGAAGAAGGAAGAGAAAATGAGAGCTATAAATTAGATGATTTAAAATTGAAGATACATATGACAAACAGTTACAGAGAGCCAAAATATATTATGATATCTGCATATAATAAAATTCTATTATAAATGATATTCAAGATAATGAAATTTAAACTGTTTTTGCCATTGTGTTGGCTGGTCTTTTTTTTGTAATTTAACATAATCTAGAGTCACTGGAGAGGGGAGAGTTTCAATTGAGAAAATGTCACCCTCCATAAGACTGGGCTGTATCCAAATTTTACTAATTAGTGATGGATGTGGGAGAGCACAGCCCACTGTGGTTGAGGCCACCCCTGGGCTGGTGGTCCTGGTTTCTGTACAAAAGGAGAATGAACAAGCCATGAGTAAGAAGACCCCTCCATGGCCTCTGCTCCTGCCTTCAGGATCCTGTCCTGTTTGAGTTCCTGTCCTGACTTCCTCCAGTGATGGACAGTGATGTGGAAGTTTAAGGCAAATAAACCTCTTTTTCCCCTAGTTATTTTTGGTCATAGTGCTTCATCACAACAATAGAAACCCTAACTAAGACAGCAATAAGTCATTTAAAATAGATAATGTGTTAGGCTATGGACATTTGTTTGCTTAACTAAATGAGTATTTGCATGCATACACAATATGCACATAAATGCACATATATCATATAAAAACCATGCTTCTACATTAAATATATACAGTGACCTCCTTTGAAAAAAGGAAATCAATATAACTGACATATTGAGGATAATTAATTTTTTCTTTTATGAAATAGAATTTTTCATACAATATATTCTGATTATGGTTTTTCCTTCTGTCACTTCTTCTAGTTCCTTCAGACCTTCCCTCACATCTGGATCCACACCCTTTCTGTCTCTCCTTCAAAAACAAATGGGCAACTAAGAAATAAAATATAATAAAATAAGACAAAGCAAAACTGACTAAATTAGAAAAAAGACAAAACAAGAAAAGAAGGAAAATAGCCTAGGAATATGCAGAAGTGATAGATAGATAGATAGATAGATAGATAGATAGATAGATAGATAGATAGATAGATAGATAGATAGATGCAGAGAAACACATGCTCAAACACAATGGAACTCCCTAAAATTACAAAACCAGAAGCCATAGTATATATGCAAATGACCAGAAAATTTAAGAGAAAAAATACTCTGACTTAATATTATGAGATAAACATTTATCCCCCTAAATTCCACTGAGTTTATTTAATGTGGGTCATCTACTGCTGTACATAGGATCTACCCTTAAGAATAGAGTGTTTTCCCAGTGAGACTCCCTTGGCGAAAACTGAATTTTCATTTTCAAGTGGCTACAAATGGAGATTTCTGAGTTAGGGATGAAGGAATGTGTCCACCTTTCTTTTCAGCTCTAGGATCCTATCTGTTGAAGACTTGTACATGCTGCCTTCATCTTTATGAGTTCATATGTTATATCTAGTGGGCCTTGTTTCCTTGGCATCCTCCATCCCTTCTGGCTCAGACACTTTTTCCTCTTCTTCATTAGCATTCCCTGAGCCCTGAGGGGAGGGAATTTTATGGGCATCCCTTTTAGGGCTGAGTATACCAAAGTGTCTCACTCTTTCTATATTGTCTGGCTGCGAGTCTATGTATTTGTTCCTATCTGCTGTAGGAGGAAAGTTCTCTGATGATGGCTGCGTGAGGTAACTGTGAGTATAGCAGAATGTTGGTAGGAGTTATTTTATTGCTATGTTTATTTGGCAGAACAGAAGTATTTGGTTTTCTCCTGGGTCTCTGGCATATCTATTCTCAGGTTCTTGACCACCCAAGGAGCACTGGTTGTGAATTCCACTTCATGGAGTGGTCCTTCATATACTTTGTGGTGCTAGTGCATCAGCATATCTTGCAGGGATGGCACCATTGTAGATTGAAGAGTTTGTAGCTGGGTTGGTATTTACCTTTATCATTTGGTATCATGAAGATTATGTTCCAGTACCATGAACACCAGCCCATAGAAGTGAAGGTTCTAGGTAAGCACCAGCTTGAGCTCTCTGTGTTCAATGAGTTATGTACGTGTTGTTTTCAGCAATAAGTCCATAGGATCAGTGTGTGGTGAGCCTTGGAAATAGCCTAGGTTGTTTAGGGGTTTCAATGAGGACCCTTTAATAAAGAACTTGATTAGACGTAAACCATTTCCAGTAAATGGAAGCTTCATTTCATGTCTGATCGATACCTGGTTACATGATGATTTCATTTAGATTGCCTTCAAATATGTATATATTTTAAGAAGCTTCTAATGCATTAGGTTTCTATATGAGAGCTCAAATGGCCCTTAGTTTTAGCTGTATACCCCCTTGCCTCCCTCTTCCTTTCCTGTCTCCCTTTGATCCTCTCATTACAGTACCCCCCATCACCCCATCCATAGCTCTCTATTGTTCCCCTTTCTAGGGTGATCCATTCCTCCAACGCCTAGTTTCTTACTCTTTACCTAAACTCTGTAGTTATAGGGATCATAGCTTGGCTAGCTTATAAGTGGCTTAATATATAATACACACATATAAGCAAATACATACATATCATAGTGTTCTTTCTGAGTCTGAGTTACCTCACTCAGGATGAATTTTTCTAGTCCTATGAATTTACTTGCTAATTTTATGATTCCATTTTTTAAAGTGGCTGAGTAACATTCCATTGAGTAAATATGCCACATTTCCTTTATCCATTCATCCACTGACAGAAAGCTAGGTTCTGATATGAAAGATGAGAGTAATTTTATTAGTGGAAACTTTCCATAGAAGCCGTATCGTAGACACACACTGATCATGGTGTGAAGCAGGGAATGTTTCTAAATGCATTCAGACAACACTGGAGGGAGTATTAGTTGCTTTCTGTTGCTGTGATAAAATATCAGCATCAAAGAAAGAAATTTCCTTTGTAGAAAGAAAATTTGTTTTGACTTACAGTTCCAGAGTGAGGGTCCATAATGTCAGGAAAGCGGGACGGTCACATTTCATCTGCCAAAGAGAAGCAGAGCATAAGGGCAATATTAGGTCAAGGCGATAGATCCTCAAATTTTACCCCAGAGATATATTTCCAGCAAGACTATACACTCTAAAGATTCCATATCCTTCCCTAACAATATTGCCAAGAGGGAATTATTTGTTTAAAAGCATGAACCTATAGGGGCATGTCTCATTTAAACCACCACACAAAGTTTCCACCTGAGGAGTATTCTGCTGTGATTTACATTTTAAAGATACCACTCTTCTTGCAATAAACTGAATGTAGAATAACCTTAAAAGAGAAGAAATAGAGATACTGAGGTATTCGTGGTCATCCAGATGAAAAAAATTTTTTTGGGGGTCTCAGTAACATGTTTTCATAAATAGATACGTTGAAAGTCCAAAAGGCGGGGGTAAAAATCAAAGATGATTTAAGTTTTGGCAATTAGAATTTGGATGCCTCCATCAGCAGGAGAATGCTAACAATGAGGACTAAACAGTGTTCCTTTACCCACTGAATGTTGCTGGACCTCAATCACCTTTGCACATTGTATCGATGATGTAGAGTCTATGTAAAGAAATAGAAGTGTGCTTCAGAGCCTTGGCAAGAAAAACATTAACTCACATGCAACCTGACTTCAGTGGTTTAAAAAAAAGAGAATCATGTAATAGAATATATATATATACATATATGTATATATATATATATATATATATATATTTATATATATATAATCTTCCCACAGATATTTAAAGAAAGAAAGTAGGTTAATAACTTGAAATTATAAGTTGAAGATTTATATTGAGGTATATCAGATTAATTTTTTGCATTTTTAGAAATAATTAGGAGAAAATAGAAACTGTGAAAGAAATAACTAGAACTTTAGTTGAGAAATAACCTTTCATTAGTTTCTTTACAATTTGAAACCAGAAGCTGAGGAGATGGCTCACCCCTCATGTAATTACGCTACAAACAGCCAGAGGACCTGAGTTTGATCCCAAGAATTAATGTAAATGCTATAGAGGTTTAGTGGTCCATCTGTAATTCCAGTGTGCAGAAGGCAGAAACAGAGGCTCCTTAGAACAAACTTGCTATATACAGTAGCTAATAGATGGATTTTGGATTCAATTGAGAAACCTTATACACTTGCCCGACCATGTTCACAGTTGCTGTATTCATAATAGTAAGAAAATGGAAACAGTTTAGACATTCATCAAGAGATGAAAGGATAATGAAAATGTGTTTTATTTACACATAGAATATTATTCAGCTGTTAAAAAATGTGATCATGAAATATGGAGGTAAATCAATGGAACTTGCTAAAAATCATCCTGAGTGAAGTAACCAAAACTCCCAAAGACAAATATGGTATGTTTTTGATTACATGTGGATGTTAGTATTTAAGCCTTTGATAAGCATGCCCTAATTCCTATAACCCTAGGGGTTAGGTATCAAGTAAGGGACTAGTATGGAGGGAAGGATTTCCCAAAGAAAGACAAATAGAATAGATAGTTATGGAGAGATAGAGGAGATGGAAAGGGAGGATTAGATGAGGATCAGAAGGGCAGAGGGAATGGGAAGGTGGGAGGGCCAGCTAAAACTAAGGGACATTTGTGGGGTTGTATGAAACCCTAACACAGTAGAAGCTTATATGAAATAAATCTAAATGGAATTACTCAATAAAGGGTAGAGAAAACCCCTACTGGATATCCCTTGTCACGAAAAGATAACTCCAGTACCAGGAACGGTGACTCTGATTGGATCTAAAGCCCACTTCATGAGGTGGAACCCATGACTGACACTACTCAGGTAGCTGAGAACCTGGGACTAGATAGACCATGGACCTAGGTGAAAATCGAATACTTTTGTCCTGCTAAAGAAGATTAGCAATATATGACTTCTAAAAAAATTACTTTATTATTTATAAATGTTTTGCACAGCCATCATCAGAGAATCTTCCATCAACAGGATATGAACACAAGTCCAGAGACCCACAGACAGATAGTATGCAGAGAGTGAGAGACCTGGAATTCTCATTTCTTTTTCTTTTTTTGTTTTTGTTGTTTTGTTTATTTGTTTGTTTTTTGCAGACAGGATTTCTCTGTGTGGCTTTGGCCATTCTGGAACTCACTCTGTAGACCAAACTGGCCTTAAATCACAGAGATCCCTCTGCCTCTGCTTCCTGAGCACCAGGATCAAATGCGTGCACCGACACTGACCACCTGGAATTCTCACTCCTAAATGTGATGTCTCTATCAAAACTCTCCCCTTAGTTCTCAAGGGACTCTACAGAAATTGAGGCAGGAAGATTGTAAAAGTCAGTGGTGATGGAATACACCAAGGAAATAATGACATTTAGATACAACAGAACTGACACATAAGTGAACTCACAGTGGTGGTGGCAACATGAACAGGGCTCACACATGTGCAAGCCAGATGGGGTCTCAGCACTGAGACAGGGAAGTGGACATGATCTCCCACTCTGTCTCCAACTGACAACCTCCTCCACAGGAAAAAGTAGTGTCTTCCAATGGAGTTTCACTAAGAATACAAACCAGTCTTAAAGGCAAGTCCCATGCCCAAGAAGTAGATGGATTTGGCTAATTTAGAATGAATTTTTACCTTTTGCTTATGTTTTATCATTTCCTAGTTTTTCTGAGTGTGTGTATATTTCACTGGCTTTCTCATGCTTTTTCTTTCTTTTTTTCCTCTCTGTTTTATTCAATTCTGGTTTGTTTATTTGTTTATTTTCCTTTTTGTTTCTAAAGAGAGACAGAAAGAAGGCATAGCATTGGATGGGTAAGAAAGTAGGGAGGCTCTGGGAGCAGATAAGGGAGAGGAAACAGTGATCAAAATATATTGTATGAAAAAATTAGTTTTCAACAAAATTATACATACATACATATATATGCACATATATATATATATATATATATATATATATATATATATGGGAGAATTTGTGAACCCTCTATTAATCAACCTCCATTTTCCATACATACATGTATATACCTACACATGTACCAGCACACAGTGTGCACATACACACTTATACATAGGTTTAAAAAAACTGAAAAAAAAGAGAGAAGAAAAGAAAATGTAGACAGTGTAGTCCAGGATAATTTGTATAGGATGAAGGAAAAGAATTAAACAAGCTCATACCTTAGATGGTAAAATTTATTTTAGCAATCCTTTAGACTTTAATGAAATCTTAGAAGACTAGTCCTCCTGGATTTTTACTACTTTGTTTGTGGCAAAGCTCAGATATAAGAATTAAACAAGTCTGAGCAAGTATTATATCCTCATTTCTGCATGTCTTGAAAGGTTAAAAATAGGACATCATAGAATTCCCCTTATTTACCTGAAAACAATGCTATAGGGTATAATTGGGAAACAATAATGTCATTTCAATTTTGTTAAATTCAAAGATATTACTGTATAAATGTAGAGATGCATGTAGATAAAATCTGGACACAAACGTGTAATCAGCAGTAATTTTCTTTAAGTAATGTAATGTTAATTTCATTGCCTTTTTATTTTCTATTTTATAACATGCATTATTTAAAGAATTTGGTGGTTTATTTGTGAAACTGAAAAGAGATGAATTTTTTCTTACATCAAACACTGTATTCCTTGCTTCATTTTAATCTCTATTTATTAATTAAAATGCTTTATTTCCAATGTATGCTAATCAGAAGCTTCTATGTCTATGTTGAATCATACAATGAAATTTAAATTATTAAATACATGTGAATATTTCTAGATAAAGGAGATAAATTATTTCTCATGTAAAGCAAACCTGTTCATCAACCTCTTCAATTCTTTATTTCTTTTTTAGTTGTTGAGATTATCTTTATCATCACATTTTATTAAATAATGGTATAATCTCCAAGAAATCTCTAGTCTAATACAAATATAAACTACACAAAATATATTATCTTTAAAATAAGCATGTATCATACTGACAACCTCTTAACACTTTGATTTTTTTCACCTTCTGTTTACTAAGTATTTTTTTATTTTAGTGGAAGGTATCTTGGTATTGCTCCACTTTCTCACCTAATTTATGTCAATGAAAATGCCACATCTTTATTTAATATAAAACAAAACTTATGTGATTTGCTCCAGACCCATTGTTTCAATATCTACATTTAGTCATTGTTTCTCCTATTTTGGCTCATGAGATAAAACAAAAAAGTTGAATTTCAAGATATTATCTATGATAATTTTGAAAGTAAAAATTATATAAATAAAAAATTAACAGAAATTTAAAAGTAAAGGGATACCCTTTCATTAAGTTGTAATTATGTAATACCCTTATTATTAAGTTGTAATTTTGCACAAAATTTTTTAAAGCTTATGAATTCAAATTCATTATATGTTTACTATTCTATACAACCTTGATATCTTTTAAGACTTTGACCTAAATAATAACTCTGTCATTTAGATAACTTTCATGTTTGTTAACTATAGTTCTGTCAACCTAAGAAAGTAATTATAGTAAACTACAAATTGGTATCTTTATTAGAAGGAAACTTCAACTAGAAGGGAAAAGTTATTTGTGATTGATCAGTTAACAATATTTAAAGTGAATAGGCTGGCTATCATTAATATATTGATGTTTGGTGTTTATTTTTCAAGTGTGTAAAATTTTTTCAACATGTTTTATTTCTTTTACTAAGTGTGAAATAAAAAAATATCTAAGTTACATCATTCTACTGATGAGTAATAGAGAACTGCACAGGACAGATTGTAACACAAATCTTAAAAGGTCTTACTAATAAAAACAAACCCAAAGCCAGGTGTGGTGGTATTGTCTTCCCCAAAATATTATGCATGCTAGTAAACTTATCTGGGGTCAGAGAACAGAACAGCCACAATATTAAACATAGAGGATAGGCAGTGGTAGCACACACCTTTAATCCTAGTATTTCCAGGGGCAGAGATCCACCTGGATCTGTGTGTGTTCAAGGATACAGCCAAGCATGGTGATTCATGCCTTTAATCCCAGAGAGTGATGGCAGAAAGCAGAAAGATATATAAGGCGTGAAGACCAGAAACTAGAAGCATTTGGCTGGTTAAGTTTTAGGCTTTGAGCAGCACAGTTCAGCTGCGATTCATTCCGGATGAGGACATAGAGGTTTCCAGTCTGAGGAAACAGGATCAGCTGAGAAATTGGCAAGGTGAGGTGGCTATGGCTTGTTCTGCTTCTCTGATCTTCCAGCATTCACCCCAATACCTGGCTCAGGTTTGATCTTATTAATAAGAACATTTAAGATTCATGCTACAGCCAGGTATTGGGGCAAACACTGAAAGATCAGAGAAACAAAACAAGCCACATCCAAACTCACCTTTGCCAGCTTCTCAGCTGCTCTTGTTTCCTTAGACAGAAAGTCTCTGAGTCCTCATCCAAATGGATCTCAGCCGAACTTCTGCTAAAAGCCTAAAAGCTTAAAAAGCTTTATAGTGCATAGCTGTTCTAGCTTTGACCTGGAAGTACTACCCCCAGTGAGGCTTGTGGTAACTGTCATGCCTACCTATGACTTGTCTCTGAGGCGGGGCCAAGACAGGAGCCCTTAAGACCCAAGATCCAGATATGCCAGCTCTCTTGGTTCCTGGTGATCCTAGATCCTGGATGGTAGACTGAGCAGAGTTCTCTAGAGAACACCACTGGACTGCATTTCACCTCTCCTGGATCCTGTAACCAATCCCTTTATTGTTGTAAGAGTTACCCCAAAATAAACCTCCCTTTTAACTACATGGATTTCCCTTAATAAATCCCCCATTATCTGGCGCCCACGTGGGGTATGAACCCATGACCCTGAGATTAAGAGTCACAAAGTTTCTGGTTCCTGGTCTTCACGCCTTATATACCTTTCTGCTTCCTATAATTATTTTCTGGGATTAAAGGCATGTGTCTTTCCCAAGCAAGACATGAGATCTTAAGTGCTGGGATTAAAAGAGTGCCACCACACCTGGTTCTGTTCCTAGTGTGGCCTTAAATTCACAGAGATCCAGATGGATCTCTGCCTCTGCAAGGCTAGGATTAGAGGCGTGTGCTACCACTGCCTAAGCTCTATGTTTAATATAGTGGCTGTTCAGTTCTTTGATCCCCAGATAAGTGTATTGGGATGCACAATATATCAACCACAACAGATAGAAAAATCAGACTTGAAACCAATGAAATAAAATATAGAATTGTAGCTTGAGTTTTCCTGCCTGGCCCACAGTCAGGGCAAATCTCTCTCACCTGCCAGTCCCACAGCTGCTCAGACCCAACCAAGTAAACACAGAGACTTATATTGGTTACAAACTGTATGGCCGTGGCAGGCTTCTTGCTAACTGTTCTTACAGCTTAAATTAATCCATTTCTATAAATCTGTACCTTGCCACATGGCTCGTGGCTTACCGGGATCTTCACATGCTGTTTCTCATCATGGCGGCTGGCAGTGTCTCTCTCACTCAGCCTTCCACTTCCCAGCTTTATTCTCCTCCTTGTCCCGCCTATACTTCCTGCCTAGCCAATGGTCAATCAGTGTTTTATTTATTGACAAATCAGCAACACATTTGCCATACAGAACATCCCACAGCATAGAATGTTGAGATAAACTTGAATGATCATTTCCTCTGGTGACCATCAAAGGTCCTAAAAGCTTACAAGGGAGAAAAACATGCCTGTTCAACAAATGGTTCTGGGGACACTGGGCATTCAACATACAGAGGAATCAAACTAGGCCGATACCTCTCACTCTGTAGAAAAATCAATGCAAAATGGATAAAAGACATTTATATAGGACATGAACCTTGAAATTGTTAGATGAAGGCATAGGTTAAACTCTTTAACATATAGACATAGGCAAGGACTTTCTGAATAGAACTTCAATAGCACAGAAAATACTAGCAGTACTTCGCAAATGAGATCACATGAAAATAAAAGACCTGCCTAGTAAAGAAAATAAACAGCAGAGTGAACAGACATCCTATAGAACGAGAGACACTTTTTTCCAGCTATGTATCAAACAAGATACTAATACCTAGAATATATGAGGCTTGAAAAAAGAAACATTCTAGATATTATATAGTGAATAAAACAAATGAATTGAACAGATAATTCTAAACAGAGGTACAATGGTCAATAAATATGGGAAACTATTCCATATAGAATCCACCAGGAAAATACAATTAAAACATTATTAAGATTTTTTCCTAATATGATTCACAACATTATCATCTAGAAGAAAGACAACTACAAAGGCAGACAAAGTATGTAAAAAAAAAAAAAAAGAGTAAATCTTACTGTTATTTGCATGAATAAAAGTGGCCACTATTGAAATCAGTATAGAAACTTCTCAAAAGAATAAAAATAGTTTCTTGAGTTCTTTATATACTTTGGAGATCAGTCCTCTGTAAGATGTGGGGTTGGTGAAGGTCTTTTCCCATTCTACTGGCTGTCTTTCTGTCTTATTGACCATGTCTTTTGCTCTACAAAAGCTTCTCAGTTTCAAGAGGTCCCATGTATTTATTGTTGTGCTCAGTGTCTGTGCTACTGGTGTTATATTTAGGAAGTGATCTCCTGTGCCAATGAGTTTAAGAGTACTTCCTACTTTCAAAACACTGAACAATCCAAGTAAAATATGGGCTAAAGAACTAAACAGAGAATTCTCAAAAGAAGAATCACAAATGGCTGAAAGACATTTAAAGAAATACTCAACTTCCTTAATCATCAAAACGACTCTGAGATACCACCTTACTCCTGTCAGAATGGCCATGATCGAAAACACTAATGACAGTCTATGTTGAAGAGGATGTGGAGCAAAGGGAACTCTTCTCCACTGATGGTGGGAATACAAACTTGTAGAACCACTGTGGAAATCAGTATGGCAGTTTCTCAGAAAAGTGGGAATCGATCTAACTTAAGACCCAGCTGTACCAATCTTGGGCATATACCCAAGAAATGCTCAATCATACCACAAAGATACATGCTCAACTATGTTCATAGCAGCACTATTCGTAATATCCAGAACCTGGAAACAACCTAGATGCCCTTCAACTAAAGAATGGATAAATAAAATGTGGTACATATATACAATGGAGTACTACTCAGCAGAGAAAAACAATGACATGAAATTTTCAGGCAAATGGATGGAACTAGAAAATATCATCCTGAGTGAGGTAACCCAAACCCAGAAGGACAAACATGGTATGTACTCACTCATAAGTGGAAACTAGATGTAAAGCAAAGAACAATCAGACTGCAACCCATAGAAGCAGAGAGGCTATATAGAAGGAGAGACACTAGGATGACTGTGACTTATAATAAGTTTTGGTTTTACTCAATTATTGGGCAACCCTCAATGAAAAATTTCACTATCACTATTAGGATAAGAATTTGTACTGTATCAAGCTGTTAATAGATAAATAAATAAATAAATAAATAAATAAATAAATAAATAAATAAAATGAAAAAAAAGGATAAAAATAGAACTACTAAAACTACATTATGGCTGGACGGTGTTGGCGCATGCCTTTAATCCCAGCACTTGGAAGGCAGAGCCAGGTGGATCTCTTTGAGTTCGAGGCCAGCTTGGTCTCCAAAGCGAGTTCCAGGAAAGGTGCCAGCCTGGTCTACCGAGTGAGATCCAGAACAGGCACCAAAACTACACAGAGAAACCTTGTCTCGAAAAACAAACAAACAAAAACTACACCATTCATAAGTATATATCCAAATAAATCTAAATCACCCTACATGATCTTATCTATAGCAGCTGTATTCACCTATAACTAGATAGAAAATTGTAGTATTCACACTAAACTGAGAAAAATTGGATAATATAATGTTAACAAAATCAGACAGACTTAGGAAGACATATATTCATGCTCTCTTTCATATGCAAAAATACATAACAAGGATAAAAGCTGAAAAGAGACTAGGAAAAATTTGAGAATAAAGTGACTTTTGGAATGGAAGGAAGGTTAAGTGAAGATGATCAGAATAAATGTGATCAATGGAATTATTTACATGTAGAAATATAATTATAAATCTCATGATTTTGTACCAAGAATATGTGACAAATATATTGGCATTCAAGGATAAGATCATATAAAAATTTTATCCTCTCCTCTAAATATGATTAAAAGCCTTGGAGATTATTAAACAGACAAGGATAAATATACTATGAAACTAGAGTCCAAGGACTGTCTAGGAAGGAAAATCAGGCTTTGGTGAGCAGAACACTGTACATTCCTTGAATTTTGATTTTATGCTTTTACATATCCAGAAATCACTAACAGAGTGTTTTACATTTGAAGTCAACTACAGGAACAAAAACTAACAAAATAAAATAAATAATAAAATCCTACTATTTTTACTCAAAGGACATAGAACTTATAAACCACCATCTCACTGATTGTATACCAGTTAGTTTATTTATTTGTAGTAGCAGCTACAAAGCCCAGGTGTATTGCACAACAACAAAGTGAGTAAAAACAGAAATAAAACATAATAGGTATTCATTTAACGCGTGGATAGTTCAAACTATCCATAATAGGTATTAAAACTCATAGCTAATTTGAAAAAAATAATAAACCAAATTCTGTTGTGCTGCTCTGTATATTTAGAGCATAGTTTTGACATTTAAAAGTTAGGAAGATAATAGTACAAAATGATAAATGATGTTTCTCTAGTAATAAGTAGATTGTGATAAATTACTTATGTGTATAGTACTTTATATAAAATTATCATGAAAATACAAAACACCATACAGAAAATACATTATAAAAATGTATAAATATAATTCTAAAAAAATACAAGTAATCAAGAAGGCAAGAAATAATAAACAGTGAAAACAGGTGTAAGAATAAAATGAAATCTATACCATGGCTCAATTAAGGGCACACATATTATTTAGCATTTATTTTAAATGTGAATAGTTGAAACACACCATTTAAACGAGAGTGATTTACAAGTTATATCTGTTTAACAAATCAAGAAACTCACATCAAAAAATGTAGCAACAAATTTTATTTTAACAACATTATAATCTTATCACTGAAATAATACAAATCTTTTAAATAGTGGAGGTGACTATAAAACATTGACTGCAAACTAAAGATAACTATCACACAGTGATGACAGCGAGAGTGAAGTAGAAATAGCCATCCTAAATAGTGTACACTAGTCAACCGAGCTCTAAATTCCCCAGATGAATAGAATTAGAAATAAAGAGGGAAGAATACAACCCATAGTTACTTGGAACCTCAACACCAGTTCTTAGCAGTTACTGAAACTACCATGGTGAAAACCAACAGATGTATATTCTCTAACACTAACTAGAACTATTTCACACTTATTGAAACTATACCCCCAAAGGCAGAATGAACACTGTATCATAAGCCTAAAGCTTTACCAAGATAAATAATATACTACATCAAACAAAACAAACTGACAACACACACACACACACACACACACACACACACACACACACACACGAGAATGAAAAGGAATTAAAATCTGAGATCTTGTTATAATGACTACAATCAAAAATTAATAATAGAAAGCAATAAAGCAAACTTCCAGATTTTGAAAATGAAACCATATAATTATAAAAAAATCTAAAGATCCAAGACTCAACAAATGTTTTTAAAATATATAGAACTGAATGCAATGAGACCATTTAATAGTTGTAGAGTGCAGCAGAAATGCTGAAATAGCAGAACCAAAAAGTATGGAGAAGACACAAATCATCATTATAAAGATATCATTGAGCCTATAGCCTTTAAAAGGATGATGAGCAATTTTCTATTTAATTTTTTTGCAAATTTATGTTTGCTTTTAATAAATAATAATCTCTTTCAAATAATTTTTTTTTATTTTTTATTATTTCTTTGATAGTTTTGCACACTGTGTTTTGATGATTTTTGTTTTTTCATTCATTCTTTTTTTGTTGTTGTTATTGGAGAACATTAACAACATTGACAAACCAATAGCCAAATTAATCAAAAGAGAGCAGATCCAACTTAATAAAATTAGAGATGAATAGGGAGACATAACAATAGATACTGGGGAAATTAGGGAATCATAAGGACACACTTTAAAAATCTACATTCTACCAAACTGAAAACTCTAAAGCAAATTTATATAGCTTGCCAAAGATAAAGCAGAATGAAATAAATAATTTAAACAAACCTGAAACAACCAAAGAAACTGAATCTGTAATTAAAAGTCTTACAGTTAAAAAAAAAAAGTCCATGAGCATATGGGCTTAGCACAGAATTCTGCCAGATCTTCCAAGAAGAACTAATACCAGACTCCTCAAACTATTCTGTAAAATAGGAAGTGAAAGGGCATTTCCAAATTCTTTTTATGAAGGGCGATTTTTTTTAACCTTTATCAATTCTTTGTGGATTTCACATCATGCATCCCATTTGCACCCATCTCCACGTACCCCTGCATTCGCACTCAGTCCTTGTGACCTCCCCTTCCCACGAGTCTTCATAGATCCATGTCCCGTCAACTCTTTCTCCTTCTTCGTTTTCAGTACTTCGAGACCAATTTGTGCTGTCAAAATGTCTTCCACTGGAGACTAATGAATTTACCAGGTGCTACTGAGAGGAAACTGTCTTTGCCGTCCCAGCAGCTAACAGTAGACCATAGCTCCATGGCTAGGGGTGGGATCATCCGTTACACTTCCTTCTTTGCTCTGTGGTTTGTTCTGGATTAGTTTTGCACAACTTTTGTGTATCCTGAAACAATCTGCTTTTACTTCATATGTACAGCAGCCCTGCTGTGTCAAGAAGATAAGATTTCCTTATAGTAACCCACCACCTCTGGCTCTCACATCCCCCAGCTTTTACTTTCATTTATTTTAATACATTTTAATTAAAATATAATTTACATAATGTGTCTCCTTAATTTTCTTTACTCCAAATCCCTAACATGCCCCAGTCTCAAACTAATTGCTTCATTCTCTTTACTCTAGTTCCATATTTGAGTCTGTGTGTCTGCAAATATATAGATAAAACTTATTTGTTGCTTGTGTATATATGGTTTTATTCTTCTGAAATGATTCCTGAGACCTGAAACAGGGGTGTGATATATATGTTCCCATGAGGACTAGTCATTCTGAAGTCTCATATTTTCTGTGGCTCAGCTAGATGTGGGCCACTGTGTTACCCATCATCTGCTGCAAATAGAAGCTTCTCAGATAGGGTTGGGAGATGCATTGATTTGTGAATGTAATGATAAATCAGAAGTTGGTTCAGTTCTATGTCCATTTAGCAGTGTAATAGTAGTGGGTTCCCTCCTAAAGCCTATGACCTGTCTATCCACAGATTCTTAGCTTATAATGATGCATGTTATGGATTTTCGTCTTGTAGGGGAGATACTAATCCAATCAGAAAGTGTTTGATTACCCCCATGATGTTCATACTACTATTGCACCTGTGGGTATGTGCTATCAAACCAGTCATTAATTTAGTCCCATGGCTTGGAATCATTGATTATTACTTTTCTCATCTAGTAGCTTGCAAAGCAACTTCAAGCAGTGTGAAATCTAGACAGTTATAAAAAAGTTTTCAGGTCTGTAACAGCTTTATTTGGCTTTCTTCTGTGACTCTAGCACATGGTGTCTTCAACAATAGGGTCTCAACATCAAGCTCTGGAAGATAACCACAAACAATGAAAACAGGCCTTCCTTAATGTTTGAGAGGTCTGTGGGATCTCCCTGAACTCACTGGAGAGCAACTCCCAAGGAAGGAACCCATTAATGACATTTGGATTTTTATTTGTCAGCCCTCTGGTATCTGGCAGGGACATTGTTGTTATATTATAGGCTAACTTCACTGTAACTTTCTTTCTCTCTCTCCTCTCTTTTGGTATATGTGTACATATGCATGTATTTCTGCAAATCACTAAAATATCTCTTTAGTTCACCGAGACAAATTTCGGTGGTATCTTTACTCTGATCTGTCATCAGTTTACTATCTGGGGTAAGTAGACGTCTTCACATCTACCCAGGAAGTGTCAAATAACACTCAACTGAATAATAGTAACTGCCATAACTATCTTCTACCATTTTCGACTCACTTTTTCTAAGTTTGAATGAAATTGCTTTAGGAAGGAAAAGTATAATTCCAATAAAATTGAAAAAGTTTAGATCAACTATCAATTATTTGTATATTAATCTCTACATGCCATCTAATATTTAGTCTAAGAAACTTTATATTTAATTAATATAGAAGCTGTTAAGTAGCTTGATATTTCCCACTTTTTGTAGGAATCATGAAATCATAATAGTACCTCATAAATATGCAGTGTTCCACAGAGACAACCTCAACGATGCATTCACTGTGATTACATAGAACACTATGAGCCTTTAGAAAGGGCTGTGGTGAAAACATGGTAGCAACCTGCTATTAACATAATTATTGTACTTATCCTGAAGTTCTTAAGTAAAATATTGAATAAAGCATATCTGATAGGACATTAACCACTCTAGCAATTTTACCACAAATCTGAGGTCTCTTTTGAAATGGCCTTAAAAATGGAACTCATGAAAAGATGAGTTCAAAGAAATGTCATTTTGGGGGGGAATACATTTCTACAATTTACCATTTTATAAGTAAATTAGTTTTACTCACTTGCTCTTTCCCCTTTCATTTTTCTGAAGCACTGTAAACCTGAATGCTAATGACCTCCAGTTTTATAAAAGATAAAATGAGACCATTTTGTAGCAAACAAGTAGCAGCAGAAGTAGTTGATAAATACTATCGCCCATTTTACTCTATTTGCTGTTCTGAAAGTGCGACCTTCTAAGAAGACATTTAGCAATATGTTATCATCGGGAGCCTAATCACATGATAAAAGCAATCCTTGAGAAAAAAATACAATTATGGAACTATAGCTTTGTACATTACAAAAATCTCAAAGTGTTATGAATTCAGATTGAAGTAGTAGAGAGCTATGAATTACCCTTATCCTTTGATCTGTTGAATTCTAAAAGCTGATCCATTTTCAATGTAGCAAGACAACAGTCCTTGAATTCTCAAGATATTTTCTTGCCTGTTGATTTGTCACTAATAGTTAATTCTTAACTATAGTAATTTTCTTCCAAGCAACATCGCTTCATTCTTCTGGCAGTACCTTCATGCACTCTTATCTCTAAGACGAGCACTCAGAGTTTCTTAATTCACAGTAGTAGCACACAAATACCTTATGTTTACCAAAATCACTAAATTGATAAAAATATAATTTGCTTCAAGAAACAAAAGGATTGTTTTGAAGCAGGAAAGTAAAGATGATCTAAGAAAGCCATTGCTAATAATCCTAGGGAGGCAAAATTATATTTTAAATGACTGAAAGCATTTACTAAAGATAAAAAATTTAGAAGATGGAGCAGTAGAAACCACTGATTTCAATTTCTATCCTAGTCTCAGGTCAAGATTAATGGAACTAAATATTTCTGTATCTATTTCAAATACTAGATAGTATCTCATGTTTTTGAAAATGACTGGTGTTAATTCTTGAACTATGATTGATGGATCTGCATATTTGCTTATTGAAAATAAGTTAAATTCAATATCTTGACTAAACTCAAACATTCATTAAAGAAATATATGATACAAACAAAATAATAAACATCTAAGTTCAACTATCTGGCATCAACAGGTTTATGTACAAAGAGAATATAAAATAAAGGATGCTATAGTAGTAGCCATATATATTCATTTCTTGGTGAAAGCATGCTACATTGCAGCTAATCCAGAAGTACAGAATACAGAATTAAAATCCCAGCCTCGCTAAAGGTTCAGATGCCAGTATATCTGGCACAGTAAAAATAGCACTAGGTCCATCATGGCAGGTGTGAATTTAAATGGAATCATGCAACCTAACAAAAGTCAAATGCAGTACCAATCCCTTTGTATTGACTTCAAAGGTGAGCACGTGATGAATAATAGAAATTCAAACCTAGGCATTCACTTTACCTTCAGTTTTTCATACTGAAAACCTACATGAGTAGATAATGTATTTGCAAGTCACATAATGTAGATAATATATTTACAAAAGTTCATAGCTCTCATATTTCCAATTCATACTAGCTTCTTAGAATACTCAGTTTTCTCAGTAATTGCCTTCCAGTTAATTTACTTAAATAAATCTGAGGTCAGGATTGACAGAAAATACTGATATTGTGAAGAAGATCTGTTTATGAGCTGAGACTTTCTGGGTCAATTTAATCTGAGTATTTATATTTTAATTTTTAGTTGTTAGGTAATAACAATGGTGATTTTAGGGTTTATATTTAATTATTGTTAGAAAACAGTGAGTGTGTAATGGACTATTAGACATGTAAAAATTATTCATTAGACAAATTCCTAATATGCAAAGGCACAAGTAAGTGGGTCAAGTTAAGAGAAAGAGATTTGTGTATCCCAGGCTTTGTAATTCATTGTATAAAGTCTACATATCTTTCTGAATCAGTGTAGAACTGCTGATAATATTTAAGATGACAAATAAAATTCTCGTTACTTACCAGGTATAGCATGAGGTATAGAATTATTAAATCCAGTTACTTATCATGTACATCAGTAACAATTGTGTTACCTCGTAATGTTGTCTGATTTTATGGTTAGAAGAGTTGGCATCTACTCTAAGAAATATAATATATTGTTAATAATTTTAGCTTGGTAAATAGTGATGTAACTGATTAAGATTTTTGTTTATTATTGAAAGATAACTCTTTATTCCATGAAAAAAGATTAAACTTGGAAAGAGAAATCCAAAGCATTAACATACTCATATCATGTGGTCGTTTAAGACAGATATAAATAATGTTGGCCTGTGAGAAAAGACAATGAATGATAGAAAAACACAGATCATTTGAATCTTGGTTTCAAGGTAGACTTGGATGAGCATTTGATGGATTGGATGCAGATTCAGAAAGTGAAAGGAAATTAAAGAATGATGATCAATTTCTGATTCAGGGAACATTATTAATACAAAATAGCCACGGTGGGTTAATAATGGTAGCTAAAAATATATTTTGAAACAGAATAAACCTGATGAATATTAGTATATTATATTACATTTACAATGTTCTTCAATAGTATTTACTCTGGAAATAATAGACAATTTTATTAAACACAATATAAATTTGCTAACACACACACACACATACTGTACAAATCATCAGTACAGATATGAATTTCTAACAAGACAATGGATCATTGGCTCCTCAGAACTCTCTACAATGAAAAAGACAATTTCTTTATCCACTAAATAATCTTAAATTTGACTATAGTCAGGAGAAATAAAACTATTATAAATGTAAACCATTTGTATTCGGACCTTGAGTTTGCTTTTGCAATCATGTATTTTTAAGATTTCTATTATTAAAATTTCAAATTTAGTGTACAAACACTGAGGAGTTTTATTGTCATATTCATGCATGTGCTTCCCTGATGTTTATCTCCATTCACCTTTCTTAATCCTGCCTTTCTGCTCCCTGTAGTCCTTCTTCCAAATAACATCTCATGCTTTTACTTCTCTGTCTTCTTGCATTTGAAATAAAACATTGAATATCAATATGACATCTGTACCCCCTAATTCCATAATTTTACATTCTTGTTCTATTCCTGGGTACCAATACCCCTCTCCACAAGAAGCTTAGTTAGGAAATCATGGGGGGTTAAGTATGTGCCATAGAAGATATGTTATATCTTTAGCATCACCTAGAATGGTCTCTCATGTTACCCATTTTAGAGACTGCATATTATAGAAAAATTTCTTTGAGGAAATGCCAGTGATTGCTGAGAAAGTGCCCTCCCTTCTGAGTGTAAGTGTAAACATGCAGACAAAGGAAAAGTGAAAGATTTAGGAGCAGAGTGAAAAGACATGAAAAAATTCTAAAGATGTAAAAGATAAGCAGAAATTACTCAATATTATTTGTGAATGGAAGTGTTGATAGGGGTATGTGCTGCATAGTTTTATGTCAACTTGATACAAGCTAAAGTCATGTAAAATGCTTCCAGAAGATCACAATGTATGCAAGCCTGTAGGGCATTTTCTTAACTTATGACCAATGAGGGAGGGCTCAGTCCATCGTGGATGGTGCCATCCCTCAGCTGGTGGTCCTGGGTTCTGTAAGAAAGCAGGCTTAGGAAACCATGAGGAGCAAGCCAGTAAGCAGCACCATCGCTCCAGGGCCTTTGCACCAGCTCCTATGTCCAGGTTCCTGTCCTGTTTGAATTCCTGTCTTGATTTTCTTTGATGATGAACAGTGATATGGAACTGTAAGCCAAATAATCCATTCTTCCACAACTTGCTCTTTTGTTCCAGCAGCAGCAGAAACCCCAACTAAGACAGGGAAGAAGACTAAAATTCCAAAAATCCCATATAACGGAAAAGACATTGACAATTACATAGATTCAGTATGTAGTGGAAATCTCATGACTTTAAACTAGCTTTATTATCATATAATGTTGTACATTTTATTTTATGAGCAAAACCAATGTATGTGTGAAATATGAATAAAGTGAAAATCATATGAGCACATAGGCACTAATGACTAAATAGGGATTGATAAAACACTTACCCCTTCAGATCTATAGTTGATGATTTCCCTTTCATATAAATGCTAAGTGGTAATATTACCATGAAAAAATTTATCCTAGTCCATCAGTAGTAAAGCAGTCTTGATGTAGCCTAAGTAAATATGGATAAATAGCAAATGTATTATTGCTATTACCTGCTGTGCTTTACAAGGCAAGAGAAACTATTCTTCTATATTTCCATGTTTGTATCTAATCTCTTTACTATTCAAATTTATATTTAGACTCTTTCTAGCCAAATTTTATTGTTCAAAGTAACTTATAGCTTAATATTCTACTTGCTGTTATGATGAACAAGGAAAGTACAGTATTGAAGTATTACTAAATGAGAAGAAAATGAACAATACACCACCCGATGAAGAAAAATCAGACACTACACATACACAGAGATATAAAATTTGTGTAAAAAATATGCATCTAAATTTCCCATGAGTCTTCCAGGAAACTTCAACTAAGGAGAATTTTGCTTAAGTAGAAAAAAGAAGTTATGTAATGTACAGAAAGTGTTGACCTTCAAGTATGCTGTATTCACACTCAGCCACATATTCTGTGTATTAGCTGAAGATAGCGTGAAGGTAATGAGTATAAGACTGAGAATATCAAGGTGGTACATATGCGCTGAGAACAATGAACATAATGGCCATGATAACAACAAAATCGTAAAAATCAACTCTAGCAGTTTTAGCTATTATAATGTGCTTAAATTTTTTATTAAGCTATTGCTGCTGCCCTTTATTACATTCCAAAACTTGACAGTAAGACACATTGCTGTACACAACACACAGTTCAGACACAGGGCTTGGAGGACTTACGCTCAACTTTACCTGGGAGCCTCCTCTTTGAGGAATAGCTCTCACAGTATTGGAAGTTGCTATGCAAGATGACAGGGGTAAAAAACAATCAACATTCCCATCCAGCTATTAAAGCTATAAACCACATACACACACAAAAAAGATGAGCCCAAAAGAATAGCGAAAGTGCACATATCTTGCGGGTAAATAACATATCTTGGGGGTAAGTAACAGCTGTTCAATTGGACTTGAGACCCACTCAGTAGGGATGAATTCACTCCTGACACTATTAATCTGGCCAAATACTTGTGCCAAGAGATGTCATAGGTCATAAAAGAGAATCAACTCCTGCCACTAACCAAAATTAATATAATTTCTAAATTTATTCTAAATACTTATCTTTATATCCACAGATTAATGTAGCTTTTAACCCTCATCGAAAAGCTTCTATTTGAAGCAGTTGGATGCTATCACAGAGATCCAGAACTGTTCTAATTGCAGGGAATAAATAACTATGTCCAGCACAGTGCCAAGGAGTGTATCTCAGTTAATATCACTGAAGAGAAAGAGGAATGATTGTCAGGTCCAGAGGAAGAGGGCACCTGAGGGAAGACAGTATCCTCTATAAAAGACATGGGAAGGACACTCATGAAATCTCAACATCACATTCAACTAAAGAAGATGTGCCTAATACAACTACCAGATGATTTGCTTGTTTGGTTCTGAATTTTTATAAGGCCCCACACTTAGACAGAGAGCTATAGGTATGACTACAAAGAGACAGAATACGTTTTCTTCAGGGACAGCACCCCTGGTAGGTTATCAAATTCCAAATGGTCAGTCCTCAACACATGCACATATAGTGACACATGGTGTGCTCAGTAGGTTTCATACATGTAAATATTTATACATATATAGATGTGTGTGTGTGTATAGGCACACATATGTGTATCAGTTGTTGTCCTTTACTTAAATGGGTGCTGCCTTTTAAGCCATAGCTGTCCGAATCAACAACTGCAACTCCACCTCTACCAGTAGCAGTTAGGCCGCAAGGGCCATAGCCAGGGGGGAAACTCTTGCAAAGATATGAAGGGAACTTAACTAAACCTCTTTTCCTCTAAAGAACTCAAGGTTCAGAGGTTAAGGTGGAATTCTGCTCTTCAGAGAGGCTGAAGTAGCTCACCTCCTCTTCTTGCTCTTATCCTCCAAAAAACCCTCATGCTTCTCCTAGCCCCTCCTTATAAATGCCTTTTCACCTGGCTCTTCCCTAGCACTTCCTGTCTTCTAGTTGATGACACAGCCTCCTGACTGCAAGTGAATTTTATTTAATCAAACATGTCTTTGCATCATTAAACGTTCCAGAGCATAAAAAAGTAACACATTTTGAAATAATATTCTACAACAATCAATAATAAGTATATAAGAAAGAGGCAGGAATTGAAGATATAGTTGGAGAATATCTGAGAAGTTAGATAGGGATTAGAAGGAAATGAAAGTAGTGTAAAAACTATACTGATATATGAAATTCTTTAAAAATATTTCTAAATTAAACTAAAAAGTTTTGTCCTTTAATTGAAACTCCACAGTTGACTGAATAACTTCCTAAGGACACACACAAAAAGAATCTATATAGATCTTTTGTGTACTAAATATCAGACACATCTACAGTATAAACATTTGTTGGTTAGAAATGTGAGAAAATGTGATTTGCAAAATCTTTATCAAGACAGAATAAATGTACATAGTAGATGTTAAAAAGCAATGGAGTCTTCAATTCCATCGTCATTTCAGCTTGAATTCTTTTTAATACTTTGATTTCTCTGGTGAATTCTGATTTCTAATCATGAATTGTCTTTATTACTCCACATATTTTGTACATGTGTGTATATGTGTATGTGTATGTGTGTATCACTAACAAAAAAGAGGACATCAAATTGAGAAGGAGACATAGGAAGAAGGGGAGATGTGAAGGGTTGGAGAGAAGAAAGGAAAAAAGGAAAATGATGTAATTATATTTTAATTAAAAAGATATTTTAAAAATAACAATTAACAAGTAAGGAGTAGTTATATAAATTCCTGCTGCATGAATTTGGACAACCACTCAATGTCTTAAAGTTTCCTTGCTGTAAACTCAGAGTGTTGATAAGATGCTGCTTAGGATAATTTCTGATTTTGAAACTATGTAATTTTATCTGATGATATGCATCATTATATTCATATCCACTGAAATAAGAACTAAAAATGAGAAAAAATGAACTAAAATTTAAGCATGTAATAGTCTGCAAATGTATGATAAATGTTAAAATAAGATAACCCTAATGCAAAATTAAATAATTATTATAAAATTATCTCTGGATAACAAAGGGATTTAATTGTGTATATGCATATCCTAGACTAAGCAAGTACAATGTATTCTTCAGAATCATATAAAGTCAAATGGGCTAGTTATGCCTGCTTTAATTAGACAACATATGCATAGTTTATGTTGTTAAATTAAACATAGCTATGGTTGTTAAGTTATATGTGTAAAGGCTAATAAAATGTATTGTTACTTTGTACCTATTTGGGAAAATTTTATAAATTTTTATATTTGCAAATTTTGTAATAATTTCAAAGTAAGTATTTCTCTATAAATATCATAATTTGGAATGATAAAGAAAAGTGTGCAAAGCAGAAGACCTGCCCAAATTGGCCACAGGTTCTGGCCACTGGGCAGGTTCCTTTCTAGCCCCACCGGGAAGGATCCCCTTCTCCAAGACCACTAGCAGACGCTGCAATCTCCACGCCCTGCCCCCACACCCATCTGCCCGAGACCCCAGCCACTTCCTGAGACTTAGAGACCGGCCCCCAGTTCCCATCTTGCCCCAATCATGCAAAATTTAAGCTTAGGTTGAATTAATCGCATTTGACTGGCTTTGTTATGCAACATTAAATGTGTATATCACTGTCATTTCATGTTTGTTTAATTATTTATAAAGGAAAAAAAAAAAGCCTTGTCACTTTACCTTCATTTTATCTTTGCTGTCTCTGGCTTTAGTCAAGGATTCATACATGGTTTTGTGGTAAATAACTACACTTAAGAGCTCATGTAAATCTGAATCCATGTGCAGTCTCTCAGTACTCTGAAAAACAATACAAGTCCAAAAATAAGGATCTCGAGTTGACTACTACCATTGCCATTTCTTTTGAAAAGTGTTTACCTTTTCACAGAAATGAATTATGATACAAAATGTAATTTGCTACTTTGTTTTCAACTAGTTTTAACCAATGTTCAAAGTATATAGCTTTGAGCAACGATTCAAAAGCTTCATAATTTTAAAATAAAGATTCTATCAGGCAACTCACTCTCTTCTATTATAGCAGGAGTCAAAGAGATCCTGACTGTCGATTTTTCCAGCAGAAACTCAAGTGACTCCTCTAAGGAGTTAGAACAGTTGCAAGAATGAGAGGACCAATCCCATATATCTAAGAAACCAGCAGTGTGGAAGTCCCCACATAAATTCTACAGAGGATGGTTTGAACACAGCATTTGTCCCATGTATTAGACTGAGCTGGATCGGTCAGTACAAGAATTCAGGTGATCTGAGTCTTCTTTGGTTGATGATACCTATGATGAGATCAGCATTTTCACAGCCCATCAACACACCTTATATTATATTGTCAAGAGATAGAAACCACACGAAAAATGAAAGGCTAAGAGGCTGCTTGAAGAAAAAATAAATATTAGAGTAAGTAGTAGAGGCCTTGAGAAGACAGTTTTGGAATCATCTGAAAAAATGAGTTTCTTAAAATTGTATGGGTAGTGCTGATAAATCGTGGGGAGCCTAGAACGTCTTTAGTGAATGTGTAAAGTGTGGATGAAGCCCTTATTGAATGTGTATTGTTGACATGAATAAAGCAGTGTGAGAAACAAATGCCTCAGGTTAGGTGATTTGGTAAAGCTTCACTCTCATCCCCATCCAGAGTAATGCTCAAAGGGGTGGCAAAGCCTTCTTCTTCTTCTTTTCCAAGTACAAATGTTGACAGTGTGTCAAGTAGGTGTGTTTACAAACAATTGACCAGTGTGTGCAAAAACTGGCCACTGCATCTTCCTTCTCCTAGATGTTTGAAGCCCGAGACTGCTCATCTGCAGAGACTTTTACTGACATTAGCTAGCTAACTCGTTTCTCCTGCACTGTGCACAATAAATTTGCTGCTACTCTAAGTTGTTGCACAGATGGTGCAACTTCATCAAAGTGTGAATGACCAACCAGACCCCACCTGTCTGTATTCCATTGGTTTATCTTTTCTTCATTCCTATGTCATTCCTAGTCTGGTGTGCAAAGTGCAATGATGTGTAGCTTGTGGAAATAAATGGAAACTGCTAACCAAATATATGGTTATGGCAGAGGAAGAATAGGCAGTACTCACAACACAGTACATGCTGTGGAATGTGTGTTGCTCTGATTGGTTGATAAATAAAATGCTGATTAACCAGTAGCCAGATAGGAAGTGTAGGTGGGGCAAGCAGAGAGAATTCTTAGAAGAGAAAGGCTGAGTCAGGAGTCGCCAGCTAGACACAGAGGAAACAAGATGACAAGGCAGAACTGAGAAAAGGTACCAAGCCATGTGGCTAAACATAAATAAGAATTATGGGTTAAATTAAGTGTAAGAGCTATTCAGTAATAAGCCTGAGCTAATGGCCAAGCAGTTATAATTAATATAAGCTTCTGAGTGATTATTTTATAAGCAGGCCTCAGGATTGAAGGCCAGGCAGGACTGGAGAAAATCTCCAACTACACAGGAAATCTTCTGGCTACAGGTTTCTACACACACACAATTTTTTTTTCAGTATAAAGTCCGATTTATGATTTGAGAAAATAATTTAAATTAAAATAGCAGTAATCTTCAGCTACAAAATTGGTGTATGTTTCAAAAATAAATATGCTAGTATTATTGACATTATCACAATTATTTTATACTGAGAAAGTCAGTGCTTACTAACTTGTGGTTAGTTTATGGGAATGCTTATGTATCTGCTTGAAGTTTTCTATAGTAAGAGTATACTTTTGTATCATGATGACACTGTAACACATCTCTTTGGAGAGCAATATCAGTATCTCTCTATTCCAGCCAAAGTGTATTATTTTCAATTTTAGTTAGAAAAATACAACTTTCTACATTCAGTACTTTCTTATTAACTAATACTTAGCCTTTCTTAATGCAACTATTGAAAATGAGTTACCAAAGAGGATATAAAGGTAATTATTTTCTAATTCTATCTCTGCTATGGCTTTGTTTTGATGGTGAATAAATTCATAAAATATATTCAATAATGAAAATACAAAATCCAATGTGGAGGTCTACAGCTTCCATTAATAATTGCTATTCTAACTGTATAGATAGACATTGAGTTGTACAGTATTTAAATATAGTTAATTTTGGTGTGTGTTTAATTTTGCAACTCTTTTTATAATAAAATTTAGAATAAATTATTTAAAAATAAAGAAATGCAATTTTATTCTACTAATTATACATTTGCATAGAAAATATTTGATTAAAATGAACAGACATTATGAATTATCCTACCTTAAATAGGCTTTATTTTTTTAAAAAAAATCTTTTAATTGACAAATATTTTTGCCTTTATCATAAACAGTGTGCCACTTTGAAACAGGTACGCATTGTTGTCAAGGGCTAAATAAAGGTAATTAATAGGTATGACCTCATACTTTTTAAATATTTTTAATTTTTGAAATTAAAGTATAATTTTATCATTTTCCCTTTTCCCTTCTCTCCAGTTGTCCTACATATTCTTCTCTCTCTCTCTCTCTCTGTCTCTCTCTCTCTGTCTCTCTCTGTCTCTCTGTCTCTCTGTCTCTCTCTCTGTCTCTCTCTGTCTCTCTCTCTCTGTCTCTCTCTCTCTTTGTCTCTCTCTGTCTCTCTTTCTCTCTCTGTGTTTGTGTGTGTGTGTGTGTGTGGTGTGTGTGTGTGTGTGTGTGTGTGTGTGTGTGTGTTCTCTTGGTCATGATCAACATACCATTCTGAAAGGGTTCTCTAGCAGTGGTAATTGGATACAAGTCTAATAAATAGAATTGGAAAAGAAAAGCACAAGTGCATATTAAAGGCTAACAATGATTAAAGACATTCAGTATTTATTAAATAGAAACAGAAGTTAAACATGTTCTTGTTGAGACTACACATGACTACTAGACCACATACTGCATTTTGAGATGTTAGGCTGTATGTCTCAAACAGATTAGCAAATCACAGTCTAGATTGCAATTTTATTTAGTACTGTTAGTTGTGCTTTGAGATTAAACAAAAGAAATTTTCAATAATCTCCATGGGTTCATCTAGTATTATATTGTCTTTCTGGCCACCTTTTACTCAACTCTGTAAAAATATTATCTCAAGCAGTTTTTCAACACATAATAGTTGCATCAACTGTATAAACTATATAACATGGCCAATAGTAGTCATTAAGGATTATTTTCTTACTTCTATTTATTCCATTCTCTTATACTAAACAACAACAAATATTGAGGTATGACTGCTTAATTTTTCTCTCAGAATAAGATGACTATAGAAACTTTTGAGTTACATCTTTAAGAAAATATCTAAGCTTCAGTGACCATATACAATAGAAGGGCATGTAGACCCTCAGGGTCAAACTAATTGGGAAAATGAAGCAAATATATAAAGTCATAAATGGCAGGCAGCAAATTCATAACTTCATTTATTAGTACTTACATAATTGCCTGGGCTTCTGTAAGAGAAAGTCCTCAACAAAGTACATGGTTGAGAAATAAATTAAAGCACAAGTTTTATATGAAAAATATGGAGAGGACATTTCCTATATAAACATTTATAGAATGATTATGACCATATATATGTATGTACACATAGACATGTATATGTATTTTAGAAAAAATGTTCAATATTTTATAATAAAATATAAATTTTATTGTAAAAATTCAAACATTTCATATATATTCAGAATTAAAAATCAAACAATTTAATATTTAATATATTAAATAATCTACTATAATTTAAGTATGACATATTTAAATATACCATTTAACCACTTTTATTGATATTCTCCAAATTCATTTGATTCTATTTATATGTAGAATGAATGATGTTACTTTTATAACAAATTTGTTGTATTTAATTCATATATATAAAGCTGGTAGTGATAGAATGGATTAAAAAGATAATCCATAAAGGCATCATAGAGCACAAGGAATCAAAAAACACTGAAAACGAAGTAGAAAATACAATTTACTTAACTTTGAATTGTAGTTTAGAAATAAGGAGCATACTGACTTGTAATACATTTTTACAACGAGGGAAAAGATTTTACTGTCAGAGCCATTATCATAGCTGCTGTACAATCAGTTGAAGAGGGGTCTGATTCAACTCATTTAGTCAAGGAAAGGATTGGGGACTTTTATGACTCTGCTTCCTGATTTATGTCCTCCAGTCCAGAGAGTAGGAGCCCTAGCTTTTCTCTTTTCCTTTTGCTTCAAAGATTGTTGAACCAGATCCTTTTCATTTGATTGCACTGAGCACTAATTAAAGCAATTTGAATTTCCATTTGTAAAAGCTATTCATGGTATCAGAAAATAAATGTTAAGTGACACTTGATTTCCCAACGTTTTCTTTAAAAAATTACCATGTAGTAATAAAGGAAATAAACACAATGATTTAGAAATACTAATCATATATGTATAAAAATTATAACTTGAAGGATTAAATAATAAAGGTTTATAGAGAATGAAATGTACATTATTTCTTTGTCCTTCTACCTATATGTCTATTTTGCATACTTTTAATTGTATAATGTTCTTAGTCCTAGAAAAGACAAAATGGAAGAAAAGGTCAAGAAGGAAGATAAATAGATATTACTTATAATACATCTTAAATTTAGCTTCTGTGTAGTTATTTCACACAAGGGTCACATAAAAATATAATGATCTCAAAAGAATGGAAAACATATCTGTATTTTGCAACCAGTTTAAATCGTTAATATTCCTACACAAAGTTAATGTGGTGCCTTGCATAATACTGACACAACCCTGGATTTGCTTTACCGTGTTCCTCGCATAAGGTTCTAGTTTCTAACTTAAGAGTTGTTAATGTTCTCTTTCTTTCTCATTTTCCTACTTCATTACTTCTCTCCATCTTTATTATGTCTTCCACTAGTGACTCTGTGCTGTATTGAAAGTCAAAATTGAAGCTACACTTTTTGTTCTTATAGAGGTTTGCATCATTACAGAATGATTCAAAACCTCCAATCAAGAAGCAGATGTTCATGTCTCATTTCCCTGGGCAAAATGTACATATAGGATTTCTTTTGAATATTTTGGGCAACATATTGTCTATTATTCCCTCATTTATCTATCATATTATATTTGTAATATATATGGGCTTATTTTATATTTTATGTTATAGTTCAATAATTATTCATTGTTATGTTTGATTTTTTTAGTGTTACCAGTCATGATTTGTGTTTTTCTTTCCTCATTTTTTTTTTTACTTTCTCATAGTAATTACTTTCTCAATAGTGTAGTATATACAATGAGAGTTATACAGGGAGAAGAACAAACACTATGCCAATCCAGGTAAAAAAAATTAGCAAAAGCAGTGACTAGTCAGGTTTGCATTATGCAACTTTTGATATGGTAACAAGAAAGTCACTTTAAAAAATCTCATATTTCCATGTCATATTCATAATAGAAATCGAACTAGGAGGAAAAAAAAGAAGGCACAGCCCAGTGGAAAAATTTATAGCTGTTCTCTAAAACAATTAAAGTCTGAGTCCTGCCACAGTCTATAGGTACTTACATAAACATGAAGATTTCAACCAGTGTATTATATTGGATGAGATGTTGAGGCAGAAAACAGACTATAAAGAACATTTAAGTTAATCTAAAGAATTGAATTCATTAGTAATTGATTGATATTCCTTTTCATCTTGTGAAAAATAAAACATTACCATATATGATGTTTAGAAGAGTAGAAGCAGTTTTTACTCAGCTAGTAACAATTTTCAATGCTTTATAAATATAAAATGATTTCACAATAAAAAGTTATTTAAATTAAAAAATAGATCTAATGATAAAATGGAATATGAATATCTAAAATCCTAACAGAGAAGTGAACAGAAACTTTGCATTCAAGTTTCTACTTTGTATTACTCTTACCATTTAACTTTTAAATATGAATTTCAATGAATTCAAATCCATAAGTAAAATTATTCTACAGACAGAATAGGTGGATAAATATAAATAATTTATGGAAATAACATTTAAATTATAATAAAGCTAGTTATCCAAAAATCTGTCATTAAGATAAAATTGGAAAAAGAAGTACTTTGCAAACATTTGAATGTTTTTAATGAAAGTCTTTTAAAAAAATGTACCACAGAATTCTACATTTTCTCTCTTCACTTCACTTAACATAGCACATTCAAATTGTTGCTGTGGAGACCAACTCAGGATTGTAGTGTGGCAAATGAGATGAGTGATCTGATTGGATCCCATTCCTGGAGTATGTTGGGATTAATGAGGAACTACTACAGCTTAACTAAATCTGAATTTCAGTAGTGGAAACTATTGTTTTTAAAAAGTATTTCAGGTGATTCTGATATTTAGAAAAATTGAGCATGACTGTAATCTTTGGAACCCTGTGTGAGAGGTAATATAACCTCCACTTACAGTTGAGATCTATGTCTTTATGTGTTTTGAGAAGCACCTGAAACAAGGGACACATTGAGTTAATATGTATTTCTCTGTCCATACAGAATAAAAGATTCTTCTGTACTTGTAATGGGTAGCTAGCTGTTCCAGCTTTGACCTGGAAGTACTATCCCCAGTGAGGCTTCCAGTAATTGTCACGCCTACCTATGACCTGCCCCTAAGGCGGGGCCAAGATAGCAGCCCTTAAGACCCGAGATCTGGATGTGCTGGCTCTCTTGGTTCCTAGTGATCCTGGATACTGGAGTTAGACCAAGCAGAGTTCTCCAGAGAACACCGCTGGACTGCATTTCACTTCTCCCGGATCCTGTAACCAATCCTTTCACTTGTTGTAAGTTACCCCAAAATAAAACTCCCTTTTAACTATGTGGAGTTGCCTTAATAAATCTTCCAATAGAAACCTCCAAATAACATATGCTACAGTTATCCCCAAAGGTCTAGAGAACAGAGTGGTACTGGTCTTAGCAGGCCATAACATTTGTGTCAAGCTTATAGTAACCCAACACTGAGTTTTCCCCTTTTAGGTAATGCTTTCACTTTTCCCTGACTTTGACCAAGACATAAGTGTCGCTGACTACTGTGTGGCCCAGCTAGCTACTGTTCACAACAATGATAAAGGTGCTTATGTTGTTCCAAACAACGAAAGGGCTGCCAGCTCTAGGCCAAATTCCTTAAATTTGTTATAATCTGCATATGCTGACAATGGTGTGGGAATTCCTAGAGACCCTCTTTCTTTTGGATCCATGGCATATACATTACTAAGCACTCTGGAATTTTCCTCAAGAAATGGTTTGAGCAGATCATGTTGGTGATTGAGTTTCTGTTTGTAAAATCCAAATCAGTCACATCTTGAAATGCTTTAAGGCACTTCCTTAGGGAAGTTTTTTGCCACATATTAGGTCAAACCCCAACTGTATACTTAACCTAGACAAACTGGTTAACTTAGATGATGTTGTATGTGGCCACGATGAAAGGGACACATTAGCTGAGCCAATATTTACAGAGCATTTTCTGTATAATAAGTTTATATTATTATTTTTATATTATGTGTTTGTTTACCTCTCTGTGTGGGTTCGTACTGGTTGAAGTGCCTTGATTGAAGTTGCCTGTGGAGGCCAGAGTGGTCAGAGGCCCTAGAGGTAGAATTACAGACAGTTTAGCCACCTGACAGCGCTGCTGGAAGCAGAATTCAGGTCCATCTGTAAGAACAGAAAGTGCTCTTAACTGCTGAACCATCTCTAAGGCCACATAAAGCATTTCAAATGTACATTTTTTGATGTCCCAAGTCTCCCATAAATAGAATTTCATATGCAAGAAGACAACACCAGAATAAGTGTAGGTATTCCTTGATTATTTTGTATAGGTATCTCAATAAACCCATTCTAAGTATAAAATTTCATAAATTGAAGGCTGGGAATGGTGACCCACATCTTTTAACTCAGCACTCAGGAGAAGGAGGCAGGCAGATCTCTGTTGAGTTCACAGCGAGCTAGTTACATACAAGTTCCAGGCCAGTCACTGCTACATAGTGAGAACCTGTCTCAAAACATATAGCCCAGAAATAAACAACAAAGCAAATGCACAGTATGTCAGCAATGCACTTAACATACTTGCGTAAAGACATCATAGCTCTGTATCAGTGCACTATAGACTGGTCCTTTACCTTCTGCCTGACAGGCAGCTTTGGCTACCTTTATTGTCCAGCATGACTAGATATTCTCATACTCTATGTTGCTAATATGGAAATTATATATTTGAAATCTGAACTACAATTTGCAAGGGATTCATCTTTCTTTCACACAAGGTCAAAAAGTTAGAAGTCAAAGCATCTTTAATCCTGAAACATTTTGTACATTATTCGTGTATTAAAGAGTACTCGGTTCTGCAGAAAGCGGCAAGTCAAATTTGTGGCACACTGGAAAGATGAATTCGGTAAGCAGCATTTGATTTGGTTATTTGCAATCAATGCTGGTAATAATGTTTAGTAGGTTGCTGCCTTATGGCTTTCCGCTAAGTAAAGCTAAATGAGACCGAATGAGATTTTATTACATCTATTTAAGCTCTACTTGCATAGTAGAAGAACTCTGTAGTATTTGGCATATAGCAATGATCCTGGTGTTGACACTGCTTTACTTGATTTAATATTTATGCTGTCCCTACTTAATTTAATTTTACTCTAAGAGTCATTGTAAATTAATTCATACCCTCACCTTGTGGACTCTAGCATATTAGAATGAGCTCTTTGTAGTCTTATTTGCATATGGTGAAGTGATTAAGATGACTTTGGTCCCATTGTGGGCTGGTGAAGATGCCAGACTTGAGACACTTAAAACAGGAACAAACAAGAAAAAGGGTGTCAAAACAATATCTATCTATTGGCTAATTTGGGGAAGTTTGGGATAATTTACTAAGCTATTGGTTAACATTGAGTTGTCTATATGACACTAAAAATCTACACTGAAAAATGAATAAACAAGTATTCTTTTATCTTATCCTTGGCAAAACTTGTCTTAAGCTTTCAAATAAAATATCTTTACAAATCTCAATTAGTAAAGGGCGCCCCACAGATTCCCAGAGGATGGACTGGAGCATGTCATTTAGAGTTGATGGGAAGAGCCAGTCATTTTCTCTGACATGTTGATAGGATGGTATTGGTGAAAAAGGATTCTGATGAATAAAACGACATTTGATTGGAAGTCAGAGTATAACACTGATGACTTCAAAGACACACATAAGCATCTACCAATCAGATGTTACCCACACGAGAGACTGATAGGGAAAGGATTAGGTAATACTAGAAATAAACTAACCTATTGGAAAGGAGACTCAGTAAAATAGTACATCTCTGGGTGTAACTGTTACTTTTCTCCTTCATTTGGCTTCTATAAACTATTGGAAGTTATTGGGTCAAACCAGATATGACACATATACTCAACATTCCTGAGTGGTATTTAAGTTTAAAAGTAGAAAATTATAGAGAAAACATCTAAATGAGGTGATAGTAACACATGCCCTAGAGACATGATATTTAAGCAACTTAGTAATGACTGCAGAATGAAGAATTTTGAGACAATGTCTCACTGTGTAGCCAATCTGACCTTACACTTTCGGTGTTCCTGATTTAGCATCGTCAGTGATGAAGTTATAAGACTGTACTTCTATATCAGCATAGAATTCTAAATTTTATATACTGTGTGGGTTTTTTCTTATGTGTATGTTAACTGTTATAGATGTTTTATATTTGCAACTCTGGAAACTCACAATAATCTTAGGAAATATCAAACACTAGCTTTGGTTATGAGAAAATTGGTACTTAAAAAGGCCTTACAAAATGCAGAGGTTTTTTTAAAAAATGACTCTGATCTGGGTTTGGTAGATGGCAATCTCATTTAGTCTGAGTGGATTTCCAAGTGTTAAGGACAATATGATTTATATAGTAATTTCCAGGTCAATGAGGACTAGCTAGTGAGTAAGACTGTCTCAGAGAGATTAGATATAGATGCATGGAGATAGAGATAGATATAGCTATAGATAGCTGGAGCTATAGATGCATATATTATGAGAGAGAGAATGGCCTCTGGATATGAAACATAATTCCATTATTTACTAACAGTATAGTTTACTTATTTTGGTTGCTGTGAATATTACATCAACTTTTCTTGAAGAACTTTACAACAAACCTTGTAAATAGCAAAATATTAATTTTAAAGTAGCATATATTTCATTACTGCTAAAATAATTTTCATTTTCTGAACTCATGAAGTTATGGGTAGCTCAGTCCCTACAGTACTTACTGTGTAAGTGTGAATCCAAGTTCAAGCTCTAGAACACCCACGGATACAAGACCGCATGCCATCCCAGTGCTGAGAAGGCAAAGAGATGTGGATGCCAGAGCCTGGCAGATAGCTAGTCTAATCAAACTGATGACTTGCAGGCCCTGTCTGTAAAACAAGGTGGACATCTTCTGAAGAACAACGTATGAAGATGTACTTTGCCCATGTACGCATGTATCTTCAAGAACATGAACTCCCATGTACACACAGATATGCATATACATAGAAATAAAGAAGGAAGGAAAGAAACAAGAGAGCCTGCCCTGGGGAGAGAGAAGTTGCACCATGAAGCAGAAGGGACAGCAGAATCAGAGGCTAATGTGTGAAGTGTGTAAAAAGCTGTGGAAACATTTATGTTACCTCAGTAAAAGAGGAAGACCAATAGAAAGATTTAAACCGAATTGAGAAGATTGTTTTTGTCTATAAACATACTTCAGGTGACATTTTTGAGAGTGAATACAATGGAGATATAGATTAAATTAAAATCGATTATGTAAGAGGTTATTGTCTGAATTCATATAAACTCAGAATCTGCATGAGAACAGAGGCATAAATTTGTTGTATGAACAGTGGAAGGACATTTTATTAAATATCACTACAAATATTCTAGTTTCAATATTTACTTAGAATGCTGGTGATCCTTATAAACTTAAAAACCAAACAATGCAAATTATTCTTTGAGATAGAAAAACACCTTATATTAATATCATGATGAGATTGACAGATAAAGATTCTAAGCCAGGTTAGTAGAAGTTACAGAAGGAATTATAGACAACAGAAGAGATTACAGAGCAGAAACAAATACATCAAAAAAAAAAGATGAACTATTTAAGATTCTGCCAAGTGCATTTGCATATGCATAATAGAAATTTAACTTAACGAGTTTTTATTTATCTGGAAAGTATTTCCAGACTTAAGAGTGCAGATGGCCATTAAATTTTCTCTGAGTTTCTTGACAGCCACAACAAAAAGAATAAGGTGATGAGGACATATTGATTTCATGATCTGATAAAAGTGAAAGTCTTTGATCTGGAAAGATAACTGGCTTCCTGGCAGTCATTTCAAAGAGCATTACTATGATGTGAGTGCTTATGCAAACATAATGTAATATTATGCCAGACAATGTGTTCAATAGAATGTTTTCTCAAAAGATTATGGGATGATCATATTGTGCCCAGACATTGAGAAAGGCAAAGTTGTTGTGTGCACAACACAGATGGACAAGGGCCAGGTTTAATAACATTTTGAAACAGGCACTTAGTTTCAATAGCAGCTACCCTTGAATAAATAATTGTTTATTTTTTAGTGCTTTATTCCCTGTGACATCACTTACAATTCAATGCTTGAGACATTTGAATGACAATTATTACTATACTTGAAAATCCTAGAATGTTTAAACCTCAGTTATACTACACATATATATTACAGATATTTTCAGAGTATTAAAGATACATTTAAGTCTTTCAGTAGTATGGTGACAAACTTTCTAATTCTTGGTTTTGAAGATATTTTTGTCTTTCAGTTTGGTGCTAAATGGTATAAAAGGGAGTAATTTGTGACTATTTAGGGGTCTTTAAATATCATAGTACCTAAAAAGGTAGTGGATAATTCATTTTATTCTGTTTTTTATGAAGTATATCTAAAACCTTATCTAAAGAATATGAAGACATTTGTAGATTATGACTTTGTAGTAGAATTTAAACCAACTGAAACAGATATTGTGAAGCTCTCTTTCAGTTTGTACAAGGTTGACAATGCACAGTTCTATAAAAGCTTCATTTTTCGTATTTTATCTTATTCCGTACTTAATATCTGCAAGTCCTATATGATCAACTGATGTAACGAGTCTGTCAATGTGCTATCATTTAAACTTTTAGAAATCCTCAAACGTGAACTAAATGTCCTGACATCCCACAATGTAATCATGTTTCTTCCTTATGAGTAATACATTTTGACAATTTAAAGGATGGTAGGTGACCAAGGTCTCATGAACATTTTATGAAGGATGAACAGTAAGTATGTCAGAGACAGGAAATTTTTTTTCTAACTAATCACTTGGTAAAAATAATTTAAACATATTTTTATATACTGCTATGTTTAAACACTCCCATATAGACTGTGGAAAAATAACAAGGATTTAATATTGCATAAAGTCAAAAGTAGTTATGTATAGACTTCCCAAGGCTCATTATTTTTTGTACAAGAAAGGTTAAAATGAATACTACAGAATTTTCAGCAAAAGATGATGCAAGTATGGATCTCTCTCTCTCTCTCTCTCTCTCTCTCTCTCTCTCTCTCTCTCTCTCTCTCCTCCCTCAGTCTCTCCCTCCCTCCATCCACCCGTCCCTCCCTTCATCTCTCTTTTCTCTGAAATGAAATCTGGTGGACAAGCTGGAAGCTCATTGCAACATTTATTGGTCTTCTGCCTGAAAGAATTAGACCCATCTCAGTCTCTGCTGCTTAAGATGGCTGAGTGGAGGAAGGGACAGAGAGGGAGAGCAGTGAAAAAGATACCTTGGTAGAGGGAACCATTAAGGCATTAGGGAGAAATCTATTGCTAGGCAAATACCCAGGAATCCACCAATGACAGAGCTAAGACTCCTAGCAGTAATGGAGAGGGTGCCTGAACTTACCTTCCCCTATAATCATATTAGTGACTACCTAATTGTCATCATAGAACCTACATCCAGTAACTGATGGAAGCAGATGCAGTGATCTAAAGCCAAGCATCCAAGCACTGGGCCAAGCTCTTAGACTTTAGGTGAAGAGAGGGAGGAGGGATCACAGGAGCATGTGAGGTCAAGATCATGATGGGGAAAACCACAGAGACAGCTGACCCCAAGCTGGTGGGAGCTCATGGACTCTGGCCTGTCAGCTGGGAAACACGCATGGGTCCAAGCTAAGCCCTCTGAATGTGGGTGATATTTATGTGGATCTATTTGGACAGCCCCTGGCAGTGGGACCAGGACTTTTCCTGGGTGCATGAAATGTCTTTTTGGAACACATTCCCTAGGGTGGGATGTCTTGCTCAGCCTTGACAGTGGAGAGGGCCTTGGCCTTGCCTCAATTTAGTATACCAGACTTCGTTGACTCCTCAAGGGAGGCCTTACCCTCTCTGAGGAGGAGTGGATGGGGAGTGGGACTGGGGGAGTTGGGGGGTGCTGGAGAAGGGGAGGGAGGGGGAACTAGGATTGGTATGTAAAATTTAAAAAAACTTTATTTTTAAATAAATAATTTTAAAAAATCAGACCCATTGAAGACACTCATCTTGATGAACAGCTTGGTAGCAAGCAGAATTTGAAGTGTAAGAAGCTCGTGTCTCATTCCTGTGTTTGGTCATATTCAGAATCATAGAAAAGTCTGAGACAGTGGAGGAACATATTCAGAGTTCACTCAAGTCAAAACCACATACCCAGAGGAGAAAATATCAATTCCTTTCCATCACATGCCTGCTTCACACTCAAAGCCAGTCAATAATTTCTCAGTATTAGTACCCAAGCCTTTCTCTTTCTGCACAATTTTCCCAAGGAAGAAAATGTGTACATATTTTATCATAATAAATATGTAGTGGCAATAGTCTGATTTAATAAAGAAAAATGATATTATAGATATTATGCTGTAAATGCATTTAAACAATTACTTGATTTAGAATAGCTTTAATGGAGAGAACTTATACCAAAAATGTGTAGTCCAGAATGTTTCCTAGCATCTCATATTCAATTGTGGGTGTTTTTTAACCACTCATAATACAGTGTGGACATCTTAAATTACCATGGAACATTGTCCAAACTAATGAACCACAGTTTTTCAAAAGATCTTCAGTTTTTCTCCAGGCATATGCCATCACTTAGAACACTGAAATGCATTTTGGTCTCATGCTTCCACTGCCTTTTCTTATCTGTGAAAGCTTCCAGATGACATTGTTTCAATGATTGTCAGGTTTGGTAATTAAAAATCAGAAATTTTATAGAAGACCCCTGGCTATGGCCTGTGTTATACTGTAGGTTATCTTAGACCAGATAATTATGCTTGAATTCTGGATCCACAGCCAAGTAAATATTAAGCAATAGGTTTTCTCTGAGAAATAAAAGGATCACATATTGATAAAAGTTTGATTATGGGTGATCTTTTAAGGTTGACTGGAGCAATGTGAAAGAAGAGATATGTTCAACATATGAGTTATTATCTGAAAAGAAAGACTCCAAATAAATTTTTCTTTCTGCTATTAAGACAGGGAATTGTGTTAAAATAATATAGTTAAGTACACTGTAAGATCCTGAGATTTCACAGTGAGAGGATTTTAAAAAGCAAGATGTATGTAAATAATCAGAAGACAAAATAAAACATTGACTAAAATTGTTCAAATTTGAGTATATGTGTTGGTACATGTATGGATATCCATGTGCATTTGACTTTGTGTGATCACTTTTGAAGAGTTTTGATTATCACAGGCATATATATGTGTTACCGAAATAAAAGTAATCTACAGCACATGTGACTACGTAAAGAAATTGCTTTTTATATGCCCTTGATGAACATATGAATATGGATGTATTTGCCTTTATTTGGAAAATAATATAAAAAATTATTTAAAGAAAACCACTAAATCTATATTTACCATACATCACAGAAATAATACTCATTGCTGTTTAGTACAAATACCTATATGCAAATTTCCATTCAGCTTTATTTCTCATACCTTTGAAATGAAAATAACCAAAAGGTCCCTCATTAGGTGAATTATTTCTACAAATATGCTATATTCATATCCTGAAGTATGACTCACAGTAAGGTGAACTCAGCTATGAATACATACAGCAGATTATTTGTTTATCAAGAGCATTAGACTGGAGAGGACAATCTAGAGTGTGAACCCCATGCTGTTCTGTTTTATGACCTGTAAAAATGGAAAACATATTAATGGTTGACAAATACAGGTATTTTCCAATAGTAACAATTTAGAATTATTCTTGGGTCAAGATCTCTGTTAATGAATGGGTAGGAAATCAAAGATGAATAAAATTGTTACCTTCATTATAAACAGAGTTAATAATAAATAAGTTAGAAACACAGGTATAAAGCTATAGCTTGTGTTGACGCTTTGCAGAGGAGTATACATAAATGAAGAGAATGAAGATTGATTCCAGAAAACTAAGAAGTCAGTGAGTCTCACAAAGGACCAAGTATGAATGTTTTGTTTTCAGTATGTTATCCATAAGGGATGAGCTAAGAAGGGCTATATGAAGTCTGCTTTAGAAGAACTGAACTAATTTTCACGCTTTATCTATGATGTGCTCATCAGTGCTTAAAGTATAATAGGAGTCACTGAACAAAGATAAAAGATTATTCCTTAAATTTCTTGGAAAAAATTAAAATGGCATCCTAAATAGATAACCATATAAAACATTTTAAGACAATAAATTCCACAAAAAATATGAACATTGCATATCTACCCACCAGGATGATGATAATTTAACTGTTGTGTTCAGCTGAGTCATGAGGGCTTACCATTTGCAATTTCTCATCAAATGAATAAATGCTCAAAAGAAAGAATAAGTTGCTCCTGAGCTGTGACTTTTCCTTCAGAGTCCCGAAACAAATGTGTATTCGGTTCAGATAAGCACCAACGACAGACGAAGGGATGATTCTACATAAAAGCAGCATGGTGCACCAACCAATTTATTGGGGCTACTTACAGGATTATTGTGTCTCAAGGGCAGCTGAATCACAAAAGAGCCACCACAGGATGGGGATGACACAGAAAACCTGCATCCTGGACCTTACTGAGAAAGGAGCAGTCAGCCAATGGACAGATTCTCTTCTCCATAGTGAATATATATATGTTATATGTATATATAACTTTTCAAACCCTGAGGAAAGACCTAATGACTCCTGTAAGTTTTAACATCCTGAGCTTTATAAATTTCATACATGGCCTGAATTGTAGAAGCCTATCTTCTTCTAGGACTGGAGGTTTCATTTGCAGGATATGGGTCCCTCAAAGCTCCAAACTCTGAAATTCTGGAAAGTCAAATATAATTTCTTTTTTTCTATTTGTGTTCAAGATTAAAAGACATTAATTCAGAGGATTTTGATTTTGTTTTGCTTTACTTATTTTTGAAGTTGTATTTTAATTACATTTCTCCCTTCCCATCCATCCCTCTAAACCCCCATACATTCCTTCCTGATTTTCTTCATAATTATGGCCTCTTGTTCCCATCAAATTGTATTGCATGCGTGTGTGTGTGTGTGTGTGTGTGTGTGTGTGTGTGTGTGTGTGTACATAAACATTACTAAATATAACCTGCTGAGTATGTATGATGTTACTTTTATGCATGTTTTCAGGGTTGACCATTTGGCTCTGGATAACCAGTAGGTAGGCTCTTCCCTGGAGAACACCATCTCTCATGCTCTCAGCTTTATTCTGCTGCCTGTAGCTTCTTTCTGTGGGGTTAAGCCCTCACAGGCTTTTCACCATGCAGTTTTGCAACTTTGTCGGTGTCCTTTTCCAGTCACATTTGGGAAGTTATGTTGGTAATACTTTAAGGGTAAAGCTTTTGAAGTTACTAGAAGGAACAGTTTCACATAAAAGTCCCTAAGCCTGTGGTTCTTACAGTCTTTCCTCCTCTCTGTGATTTTCCCTGAGCCTTAGTTGTGGGAGTATTTTACAAATGTGTTCAGTGGAACTGGGCTTCACAACTCTGTGTATTGATTGGGTGCAGTTCTCAGTAGTGGTCTCTGTCTGTTGGAAATAAAGTTTTCTTGATAAGGGGTGAAAACTATGCTTATCCTTGAGTATAAGGACAGATGTATATAAATTGTTCGGAGGAATCATACTGGTTTAATAAATTAGTGGTTGTAGACATTACATCAGTAACCATGATTTCATTAGCTCTGATTAGTTAGCTAAGTTTTCAGTACTAGGCATGGTATCTTTCTTGTTGAGTTGGTCTTAGGTCCAATTGGAGAGCAGTTGGTTAACATCAATGTATGTGGACCACTACTGCACTTGTACATTCATAACTTACAGGCATGATTGTAGCCAGAGTTATCTCCCATCCCTCTTGGGCCCAAGTCACTCATACCCAAGTAAACACATAGTGACTTATGTTATTATAAACTATATGGCCGTGCCAGGCTTCTTGCTATCTAGTTCTTATATCTTAAATTAACCCATTTCTATTAATCTGTAAGTTGTCACGTGGCTTGTGGCTTACCGGTACTTTACATCTTGCTTTCATGGCAGTGACAGCTGGCAGTATCTCCTGACTCAGCCTTCCACTTCCCAGAATTCTCCTCTCTCTTGTCCCGCCTATGCCATACTTCCTACCTGGCTACTGGCCAGTCAGTGTTTTATTTATCAATCAATCAGAGCAACACATTCACAGCATACAGAAAGACATCCCCAGTACCTAATAGCTAGGTAGGTCTATTGGTGGCCTCCCTCCTTTGGAATTTTGCATGGTGGCTTCTGGTACCATGAAAACTAGTCTTCAGAGTGGGGGACTTCAGATGAGTTCCAGCCCATGGGCCACTGGACCCTGTTTCTTAAATGTGTGATGTTTATAGCAATAGGGGCTTACACATTCGGGGAGTAATCAAGAACAACAGTTATAGTTTGTATGTATGTCAGACAGCCCTAGTCAACAACTCAAAGTGGACTTCTCATTTCTGGTATTAGAGTTTTGTTAGGTGGTCTATGGCTTTGGGAAGGACTGCCATCAGACCAATCGTTCTGCCACTTCATTCCTCACATTCCCTGAGCCTTAGCTGTAGTTGTATTGTAGAGACTCCATTAGGTATTGAGAACTCCCCAGTCGGATCAGTTGTTCCCTACATTTTGATTATTTGTGTATGTCTGTCTCTTCCTGCTATAAAAATAAGCTTTTTAGATATAGGGGTAAGTGCTGTGGATATCATTCTGTATAAATAAAACACTGATTGGCCAGTGGCCAGGCAGGAAGTATAGGTGGGACAAAGAGAGAGGAGAATTCTGGGAAGTGGAAGGCTTAGTCAGGGAGATACTGCCAGCCGCCACCATGACAAGAAGCATGTAAAGATGCTGGTAAGCCATGAGCCACGTGGCAAGGTATAGATTTATAGAAATGGATTAATTTAAGATATAAAAACAGTTAGCAAAAAGCTTGCCACAGCCATACAGTTTGTAAGCAATATAAATCTCTGTGTTTACTTGGTTGGGTCTGAGGGGCTGTGGGACTGGCAGGTGACAGATTTGTCCTGACTGTGGGCCAGGCAGGAAAACTCTAGCTACAGGTAAGAGCTGCACTTATTTGTTAAGTATATGTATTTAGAACACAATTAGAGTTATATTAGTTTAGGAAAGTGACGTCAGTAGGTTTAGCAGATTCTCCTCGAGTGTTTATAGTCTCAAGATTCCTGGGTAAATGTGTAAGTTACAGACTATGTATGGATTCCCTACTATTGATATAGCCTATATCCAACTAGATGGCTATTGGTTTTTCTCAGGATATAAACACCAGTATTCCACTCTAGGGTGCATCTTGTCAGCTGGTCATTATTTTGGTTCTTAGGCTTTCCAGTGGTAGAGTAGTAATTGCTTTTAGCTTATAGTTTATGTAATATCTTCCAATACCATGAGAGCGAGTCCTCAGGGAAGGGGATTCAAAACAGATTCAGTTAAATTCCTCCAACTTCTGTGTCTTTCTGAAGTCTGTGCAGTGTCTTTAGCAATAAAGTCTTACCTTCAAGTTCTGGGAGGCAATCAAAGGCAATGGAGAATTGATATTTATTAAAAACTTATTCAAGGCATATTTACTTTAAAAAAGTTTCTCTACTTTATAATTACTTCAATCAATTCTAATTAAAAAATGAGAAGCAGTGTATCACAGACTAAATATATAAAAATTAAAGTTAATGTCTGAATATTGAAACCATTTCCTACAGCTTTTAAGTGTTAAGGTAAATTTGAGTACACACAAGTTTGGGGCTCACCTCAACACAAAGAAATTGCCATGGTTCAATTGCATTTCCAAAGCAAGATTCATTCTGTTGCTTTGCTCGATATTTACACTAACCTCCCAACCACAGTATTTATAAGCAACTTGTCAGCCTCTCCCCAGCAGCCAGTGTCACTAAGGTAGCGCTTTTGTTGTCATGGCTGTGATGGATCATCAATGTTCAGGGGAAGACCTGTAATTTGCAAATTGAATGACAGGCAGCATTGAAAATGCACCACAGTGGCCTTTTCTAGGTAACTTGGAAGCTTGTGGTGTGTGCATTTTCTTTCTTTGAGTTGTGTTTTATTTTAGTCTTCACACCAGGTCTGACATTTAGATTCATAGGATATAAATGAGATCTACGGGTTTTGAACTTAAAATAAATTCTTCGTGTAATAGAGCAATAAATATTTTACTGTTTTCAAAGAATGCTAGAAGTCATTCAATCAAGGCATGATTTTTGTCTTCATGTTTCCCTGATGCAAACTTTAGTCTTTTATGATTAAAATATATGTCTTATCTTTTTCTAATATATCAGAAGAATTAAACAAAATAGAGGGGGGAAGTCTCTTATAAATTAATATCTTTTTTGTCTTATCTCACAATTGAGTTTCCTTCTATCATGTGACTATTCTATTTTCAAGATGTAGCATTTCTTTAATTTTTGACTACTGAGATCCAATTTGATAGAGTAGAGGAGGATAAATAAGTGCTTACTAAGTGGGAAATTCTGTAACTAGTCTACTGCAGCCATTCACTGACGGTGCTGAAGAGTTAATCAAAACCAATATATTAATGTTACATTACAAAGTTACCTGTAAATATTAATTACATCTATTTAACTATTTGCTTTTCCCATTAATATGTCTTTTCCAAATTGATAGTAAGCTTACTAGAGTACTGATAAGTAATCAATACATCTGCATATTATAAATAGCAAATTAATGTATCTCCCAAAGTCCAAACAGTGTTACTGTGCATGTAGCAGATATACGGTTAATAGTTAACAATCGAAACATTTGCAGACATGATTGCAAAAATTAACAAAGAAACCACATGAAAAAGAAAACATTAATTCCAAACTGTTAGATTAATTAGCATTGGCAAAACATGACATACCCCCAAGCAGCGCCTATGATTTGACAGATGTGTCCCTGAATTGAGTGGAACATTTCTGTAAAGTAGGATGTGTGAGTCCTATTTTAAATTGCCTTGTCATAGACCCTGGAGCAGTCATAATTTTTAGTTATTCCTGTTTCTCCAGCTTCAAATGTGAGAGGCAACCCTTGTCATCTGCACAATTTACAGCTGGGCAATGATCTTAATATACTGAATCTTGTTAGCTAAAACCTTTGCTGTTTCCAAAAGTCATTCAGGGACAACAAACTTGTGCCTTTTTGTTGTTGTTTTTGTTAAAGTCCTTTTCTAAACAGTTAACACAACATTGTTTACTACTAAAGCAGCAAATATTAAGTACCAAAGCTTGGCCTGATGTGAAAACCAATGACTAATAGAATCCAAAGATTTATTATATTATAGGTACATAAAGGAGAAATACATAGACAAAGAAAGGAAATAGACAATTATAATGGGGAAGATTACCAGGCATACAACCACCTGATATATTTCAGTTTTAGAAAGGGATTATGAATGCATTCATGACTTCTTGCATATAAACCTGTAGAATGTAAATTAGGTGGCATCAAAGAAAATGAAATTAACACTTGATTTACCGTTCTCAAGCAAAGAATTTAACATTTGCAAGCAACTCTTTATCTGGTAGATTGCTAGAGGAAATTATGTATGGAGGTATCACCATAAACTACAATACCCATAATACAATAGAATAAAAATCAAGGTTAAAGTTAACAGGATAAGTATAATGTCCAAAATTAAGAAAAAAGTAAACTAAGACCTGAAACACTGCAATATGAGCTGGAAATACCTAACTGAACCATTGACAGTTAAGTATCTATGAGTGAAATAGTTGATACAAAGACTAATTTATTCCTATATTCTCATACATGTCTTTAGGAATGTGTAGAAACATTTCTTTGTCAATAAAGAATGACATAATCTGGATGAGGCATAAAACATTTATTATTCTACATATGCATTCTTTATACCTATCATGTTTACTTTTGGTAAATTACATTTTAGCATATCATTGACATATTGTGAGTGAGCACAGAAGAAGGATGGAAATGATGATGATGTAGCCATTTTAGAGAGCATGGTATCTTTGGTAAAGTTGATGCTAGGTGATGAGTTGCAAACTGTGTCTAAGAAAATATGTTTAAAATACCTGATTGTTGTGTAATATTTATTTGATCACATTGTATGAAGATATGTTTCTGTCCTTCTTGTCTGCCTAAGACACTTTTTGATTGGTTTAATAAAGAGCTGAATGGTAATAGCTAGACAGGGGAGGGTAGAAAGGAATTCCAGGCAAAGATAAGTTCTCTGGGAAAAAATCTGTGGTGGGAGATTCGTCAGCGAGATGCAGAAGATGTTGGATGTATAGTGTTGAGGAGAGGTCACAAGCCACATAGCAGAGTGTAGATTAATATAAATGGGTTAATTTAAATTATAAGGGCTATTTGGGAACAAGCTCAAGCTAAGGCCAAACTTTCATTCTTAATAAGAAGTCTCTGTGGTATTATTTGGAAGCTGGCAGTCAAAAGAAAGACCTGTTGCACTTGATAATTTCTAACAGGAAGAAAAGAAGATTAGAGGGAAGAAAGGACAAAGCTTTAAAACGTGTGCAAAGCTTTTGCTTTCCAGAGATGCTTCAGAGTCATAAAGAGCACAGATAGTAGAAAACACAAAGAATTAGTTAAGATGTTAGCTCAGTACAAGAAATGTATGTATATAATCTCTGCTTTATTCCCTGGTATTCTCCAGCTGCTATAACAAAAGTTAACCCATGAAAGGAACGAAGCAATTAGTCTTGAATATATTAATGGACAAATAAGAAATTAATTATAAAATGCAGCCCATTGTAATATAGAATGAAGGTTTTTCAATAAGTAGTTGAAGAGATTATCTGTAAGTTTAACCATAATCAGAAAAGGCCAATTGGATGTTATTATTGCAAAAAAAAAAATCAGAAACTTCATGAGAAAAATATGGAAAGCATTTTAGTGTGTTTGTCATTTTTAAGACTAAACATTGAAATTTTGAGAGACCACTAACTTAAATTTTAGAATGTTGAGCAAAATTACAGAGTTTTTCTGTATCCAAGGCGGCTACATAAAGTTTTCAACAAAAAGCTATGACAGCCAAATGTGTTTTTATTTAACACTTCAGATACACAATATGAATGTCAAGAAATCCGCTGCTTAGCACCCGTTTGTTGGGGTTTGCAACCTTTGTGTGTGTGTGACCACAGCATGTTGTTCATTTTATTTTTCATTGTAAAGATTTTTTTTTTATTTTCCTAGTTTTACTTTAGCTTTTGAACTAAACCTGGAGGAATTTTTGAAATAAATTTTGTTTACCCTGTACAACACTAGGCAAAGTAATGCAGTAGTGGGTTTAGTAGCTAAATTGTTCATACTATACTTCATTTCTATTTTTTCCCTTTAAAATCTACTTCCTTAAAATTTTAAGACAAAAAATGGGAGTAAGATATCAGTTGGAATCATTTACTGAGATCATAGCTTTCAGTTAAACTAAATCAAATGAAAGAGTAGATTATGAGTTTAGTTTTTGTGCTAGCATATGCAAAATAAATATTTTCCCATTTTTATTATTATTTTTATGGATTACTTAACTAATTCTAAATAAGTTAATTTTTCTTTTTCTTACATTTTAACATATTTATTGAGTTCCTAGGCATTGCCCAGATCTATGTGTTTGACAGCATCTAACATATAGACCACCTCAGTATGTATGCCATTTTTAACAAAAAAAAAATGAGGGGTTGGAGAAATGGATGACTAGTTAAGAGGACTTGCTCCTGTTGCAGAGGACCTAAACCTGATTCACAGCACCACATCTATCACTTCAGATTCAGGGGTTCTGGTTCCCTCTTATAGGCTGTGTGAGCTCCCACACACTTGTAACATATTCACACAGGACACATACACATAATATAAAAATCTAAAGAAATTATCTGTGAGGTCATTCATTAAACACAATTACTATGAAATATAAGGAGGTATTTATTTTTATTCCAGTTTAAAAATAGGACTAGAGAAATAAGTATCATTTTTCATTCTTATTAAGACACTAGCCGCGTAATGGGATGGATATTAATATAATTTTCTCAAGGGAGTTGGATGAGAGAAACAGTTTGAATTTCTCCAAAGTATTTATTTATAGCATATTTGGAGAGAGTTTCTCAGTCCCAAATGAAGACAACTGCACAAATCTTTTCCTTGCTGAGGAAACCTCTAGTTATGTACAAATATCTATATCTAATGAGATTTGTTGGTGAT